>NC_031989.1:12670010-12791132 GCF_001879085.1 Nicotiana attenuata
GCAATATGTGTTTAAATACTGCAAACATTTCAGAACCCTCACTAACTTGTTACCTTTTGTTTTTGTTTATTTTTATTATTATGCCCATCTTCTTAGGTTGGTTCATCCATACTGGCCTCATCAGCATATCATACCAGGTCCAGAGGCCATCCACCTCCTCCTCCTCCAAGCAACACAAAAAGCAGAGGAAAATCAAAGATGGACGACTTAAGTGGAATACGAAAGGAAAACATTGAAAACGCAGAAACTTCCGACAGCCACAGTACTCCGGCCCCGAATGACTTGGTTCTGAGACTGAAGCAAAAGATACTAGAACTGCAAGGAGAACTCGAGCAGGTCCGCAATTTGGCAAACTTGTCACTCACCCTCAATGTCCCTGATATCCACCAACAGAACGTAAAGAACCCGACACCTCCTCAGAACGCACAGCCACAAAATCCCACCATACCAAATCAATACGCAACTCCACCTCAAAATATTAATCCACTGCCAATACTAACTCCACCACAACATCATCATCAACCAATTCCAACCGCCACTTACCACACTCCCCAAAATACACCCCCACTCATTCCCGATCCACAAAACTCCACCAATGACCATCACTATACCCAAGTCCCTGGTACCCATCAGAGCAACCCCATATACGTGGAAACAATACCACATTCTACCCAACCAATCTCCTGTGCACCGGAACCCTCTGAAAAGGACCTGCTCATTAAGCACATAGTCGAAGAAAATTCAAGAAATTAACAAGCCGAGCTCAAGGTGTTGAAGGCGATAGAGGAATAGAAGGTTTGAACTACGGAGATCTGTGCATACAGCCCGATGTGGAATTGCCAGAGGGGTACAAACCTCCCAAGTTCGAAATGTTTGATGGCACAGGTGATCCCAGGCTTCACCTAAGAACCTACTGTGACAAGCTTGTCGGGGTTGGAAAAGATGAAAAGATTCGGATGAAGCTCTTTAAGAGGAGCCTTACTGGGGACGCTTTGTCTTGGTATATCAGCCAGAATCCTAAAAAATGGTCCAATTGGGTAAGCATGGCGTCGGATTTCATGGACCAGTTCAGGTTCAACACAGAGAATATACCGGATGTCTTCTACATTCAGAATCTCAAGAAGAAACCTACTGAGACTTTCAGCGAATATGCTACTCGTTGGAGGTCGGAAGCCGCCAAGGTCAGGCCCGGTTTGGATGAAGAACAGATGAATAAATTCTTTGTCAGGGCACAGGATCCGCAATATTATGAGAGGTTGATGGTTAAACCAAAAATTCTCTGATATTATCAAGCTTGGGGAATGGATCGAGGAAGGAATCAAGAGCGGGATGGTAACGAATTTCGAGGCACTGCAAGCCATGAATAAGGCACTCCAATCAGGCGGTATATCGAAGAAGAGAGATGTTGGGGCAGTAATGGCGGCCCAGGGCCCAAAAACTCCACTCACCTACTAGACACCTCCACCCACATACCAAACACCTCCATCCACACCTCCAACCACATACCAAACACCTCCACCTACATACCAAGCATCACCACCTACATATCAACCTTCATCTCCCAGATATTCTCTACCAGCCACTGTCCATCACACCTATAATTCCCAACCATCCCACTTCCAATCACCACCAACTCGCCAAAATTATCCAAGACCAAGACCCAACTTCGACCGCAAGCCACCCAGACAATACACCGCCATTGCTGAGCCCATCGACCAATTGTATGAAAGGTTAAAGGTTGCAGGTTATGTCACTCCTATTCCCGCTGTGGCACTAGAAAATCCGTCCCAACGGGTCAATCCGAACAAAACTTGTGCATACCACTCCGGTATGAAAGGGCACACCACTATTGAGTGCCGAACATTGAAGGATAAGATCCAGACACTCATTGACAACAAGGTCATACAAGCAAAGGAAGCCGCACCTAATGTCCGCAGCAATCCCCTCCCTGATCATAGAGGTGATGGTGTACATGTTATAGAAACAAATGAAGAATGGGACCCTAAGGGATCAATCGGGCTCATTCGAGAAGGCGATGACTTCAAGGTTGCAGTCCCACTTAGTCCTATCGTGGTTCAGACTCAGGCACCTATTGATGTTGAGGTAACCGCATCAGTTCCATTTGAGGTAGAAGTAGCTCCGCCCGCAGCCACCTCCGCTCCATTTGAAGTAGAAGTGGTCACACCTTTTATCGTGACCGTGTCAACCACACCCCCATTCAACTCAAAAGCAATACCCTGTGATTATGTTGCCGGGGCTCGGCGAAAAGGGAAGACTAACATGGAGGAATCTGACGCCGCACAAGGAATGACTAGAACTGGAAGTGTCTATACACCTGAACACCTGGGAGGTTCAAGTAAGGACGCCACTGCCAGACAGCCTGTCATTGAGACTAGGCCAGATGACCTGTGCAGGAAAGTACAGGCAAAAGAGTATTCTGTCGTTGACCATCTGAACAAGGTCCCTGCTCAGATATCTATCCTGTCACTACTACAGAATTCAGAGGCACACAAGAACGCCTTGATGAAAGTACTGAGCGAGGCTTATGTACCCAATAATATCACTAGAGGAGAAATGGCCAACATGGTCGGTCAGGTGCTGGAGAGCCATAAGATTTTCTTCCACGAAGATGAGCTGCCACCCGAAGGTCTAAATCACAATCGAGAATTGCATATTACGGTACAATTTGAAGACAAGTTCATTGCCAGGGTCCTGGTTGATGGAGCTTCGAGTCTAAATATTTGTCCGTTAGACACCCTGAAAAGGTTGGACAAAGGTTTCCGTGAAATACGGACCGGAAGCATGAATGTGAAGGCTTCCGATGGGTCTCAGAGGGCCACGATCGGGGAAATCAACCTTTGTTTGAAAATGGGGCCAAACTTGGTTCGACGTTGAATTTCAGGTACATGACATACCAGCCTCATATAACCTTCTGTTGGGCCGGCCATGGATCCATGCTGCTGGAGTCGTGCCTTTCATGCTACATCAAGCCGTGAAGTTTGAATGGAACCTCCAAGAGGTAATCATTCACGGAGACGGAAGTAACCCCATCTACACTAGTCAGACCATCCCGGCCATTGGACATAGAAGAAGGCTAGGAGGGGAAACCTACCATCATATCGACATGTCAATGTTGTCGAAAAAGACAAGTGGTGGAGTAACAAGATAGAAAGAATATTAGCATGGTCTGGATATGAACCCGGCAAAGGATTGGGAAAGAACCTCCAAGGTATCACCCAACCAATACAGCTGAAGAATCATGGTACTACCTTTGGGCTGGATACCAGTATATACCAGTATACATGGCAAGAGTACAATGATTGGTCGCCTCCATGGCGTGGACCGTATTACCCTCTTGAGCAACCAGTGCCCCATCTCAAACAAGCTTTCCACCAGGCCGACACAATATGGGGAACTGCAGAAGAAGAAGCACTAGCTGGGCTGAAGGATTTGTTCTTGGAAGATGAAGATATGGACTACAGTGCCATAATTGAGGAGGATGAGGAAGAAGGCCTCACCATTCAGACTATGGCGAAGGGAGTTGTTCTCAGGAACTGGACCGCCACACCATCCCGGGCCCGCCGAGTCCCTGGGTAGCTTGGCAAATTTTATTTCTATAGCCATTCTAGGCATTTATAATTTCGGTAACTTTGTTTTAAAGACTTGCCTGTTTCAAAATAAATGCTCGATTCATCGAGCCGTATTCGTCTGGATGTTGTTTAATTTTAATCAAATGCATTTGCTCTTTATTATTCATTACTATTTTCTACACTTTCTCTTTCTACAGCGTTATTATTACTTTTCCCGATGAACCGGTGACTATGACATGTAATGAGGCAACGCAACATGAGAATAGTGACTAAGAGGAAGAAGATGAGATACCCGAGGAAATTGTCAGAGAGGTTGAAAATTTTGAGAATAAGCCTAAATCCAACCTGGACGAAACAGAAGCAGTAAATTTGGGAGATGCCGAGACCGTCCAGGAGACTCGCATCAGCATTCACTTATTACCAACAGAGAAAGAGAAGTACATCCGTTTCCTAAAGGACTATAAGGACATTTTTGCATGGTCATATGATGACATGACCAGTTTGAGCACTTCCATAGTGGCTCACAAGTTGCCTACTGATCCCATGTGTCCGCCAGTAAAGCAGAAACTCCGAAAGTTCAAACCAGACATGAGCCTGAAAATCAAGGAGGAAGTTACCAAGCAGATCAAAGCGAGAGTTCTCGGGGTGGTTGAGTACCCAACATGGTTAGCTAACATTGTGCCAGTTCCAAAGAAAGACAGGAAGGTCAGAGTATGTGTTGACTATCGAGATTTAAACAGAGCAAGTCCCAAGGATGACTTCCCACTACCAAATATACACATCCTGATCGATAACGGCACCAAGCGTGAACTCCAATCCTTCGTGGATTGCTTCACAGGTTATCACCAGATTTGGATGGACGAAGAAGATGCAGAGAAGACAGCTTTCATTACACCATGGGGGGTATATTGTTACAAGATAATGCCATTCGGTCTGAAGAATGTTGGGGCTACTTACATGAGGGCCATGACAACCATTTTCCATGATATGATACACAAGGAAATAGAGGTATATGTGGACGACTTCATTATCAAATCCAAGAGGGCCGCAGATCGCATAGCAGACTTGAGGAGATTCTTCGACAGGCTTAGGAGGTACAATTTGAAGTTGAACCCCGCAAAATGTGCATTCGGGGTTCCTACAGGAAAGTTATTAGGATTCATTGTCAGTCGCCAGGGGATCGAGCTAGATCCGACTAAAGTCAAAGCTATTCAGGAATTGCCACCACCTAAAAGCAAAAAGGACGTGATGAGCTTCCTGGGATGGCTCAATTACATCAGTCGATTCATAGCGTAGTCCACAGTAGTATGTGAACCCATCTTCAAGATGCTGAGAAAGGATGCCGAAACAAGTTGGACCGAGGATTGTCAGAGAGTTTTTGACAAAATCAAGGAATACCTGTACACACCGCCAGTTCTGGTCCCGCCAGAACCAGGACAACATCTGCTCCTTTATCTATCCGTGTTGGATGGAGCCTTCGGATGTGTTTTAGGACAACAGGATGAGACAGGGAGAAAGGAGCAATCCATATATTACCCGAGTAAGAAATTCACACCTTATGAAGCACGGTATTCTCTGCTTGAACGCACTTGATGTGCTTTGACCTGGACAACCTAGAAATTGAGGCATTATTTATGTGCCTATACTACATACCTCATATCCAGGATGGATTCCCTGAAGTACATATTTTAGAAGCCCATGCCTACTGGGAAGTTGGCTAAATGGCAGATATTGCTGAGTGAGTTCAACATCGTCTATGTAACTCAAAAGGCAGTCAAGGGACAAGCATTGGCAGATCACCTCGCTGAAAATCCGGTGGGAGGAGAATACGAACCCTTGAAAACGTATTTTCTTGATGAAGAAGTAGCATTCATAGGGGAAGACATTACCGAAGCATAAGACGGGTGGAAGATGTTCTTTGATGGAGCCGCAAATTTTAAAGGAGTGGGCACTAGCGCAGTTCTGGTATCAGAAACGGGTCAGCATTATCCCGTATCTGCTAAACTCAGAGTCCCATGCACCAACAACATGGCAGAGTACGAAGCCTGTATACTAGGGCTCAACATGGCAGCCAACATGAACATACATGAGTTGTTGGTGATCGGTGATTCAGATTTGCTTGTGTACCAGGTACAAGGAGAGTGGGCCACCAAGAATTCCAAGATATTGCCATATCTCACCATGTGCGGGAATTGAAAAGGAGGTTCACAAGGATAGAATTCCGACATGTGCCCAGAGTTCAGAATGAGTTCGTTGACGCATTAGACACTTTGTCATCCATGATATAACATCCAGATAAGAACTATATTAATCCCATCCCGGTAGGGATCCATAATCAGCCGACATATTGTGCTCATGTCGAAGAAGAAACAGATGGAAAGCCTTGGTTCCATGACATCAGGGAGTACTTATCAAAAGGAGAATACCCGGAGCATGCGAATCACACTCAGTAACGCACACTCCGGAGATTGTCAAATCATTTCTTCCACAGCGGGGGGAACTTGTATAAAAGAAATCCAGATTTGGGTGTACTAAGGTGTGTCGACGCAAAGGAAGCTTCCAAGCTACTTGAGGATATGCATGCTGGGACCTGTGGTCCGCACATGAACGGTTTCGTCTTGGCAAAGAAAATACTCAAAGCAGGTTACTTTTGGATGACCATGGAGACGGATTGTATTCAATATGCTCGCAAATGCTTTCACTGTCAAGTGCATGCCGACATGATAAAAGTACCGCCAAATGAGCTCAATGCAACAAGATCACCTTGGCCATTCGCCGCCTTGGGAATGGATGTTATCGGTCCGATTGAGCCCACTACTTCGAACGGACACCGGTTCATTCTAGTAGCCACTGATTACTTCACAAAATGGGTAGAAGCTGTATCTTACAAAGCTGTAACCAAGAAAGTCGTCGCAGATTTTGTCAAGGATCGTATCGTCTGCCGATTCGGAGTTCCTGAGTCCATTATTATTGACAATGCCGCCAACCTCAACAGTGATCTGATGAAAGCTACGTGTGAAACTTTCAAAATCAAGCACAAGAATTCCGCCGCCTACAGACCTCAGATGAATGGAGCCGTGGAAGCTGCCAACAAAAACATCAAGAAAATACTAAGGAAAATGGTAGAAAATCACAAACAATGGCACGAGAAGTTACCATTCACCTTATTGGGATACCGTACCACAGTCCGTACATCGACTGGGGCAACTCCCTACATGTTGGTTTATGGTACCGAAGCTATCATCCCAGCCGAGGTGGAGATTTCTTCTTTAAGAGTCGTACAGGAAGCTGAACTCAGCGATGCGAAATGGATAAGAAGTCGCTATGAACAATTGGCCCTTATCGATGGAAATAGGATGAACGCAGTATGCCACAGCCAACTTTATCAGAACAGAATGTCTAGAGCTTTCAACAAAAGGGTCAAACCAAGACAGTTCGCACTAGGGCAGCTGGTATTGAAGAAAATCTTCCCGCATCAAGATGAAGTCAAAAGGAAATTCTCTCCTAACTGGCAAGGTCCGTACATGGTTCACAGGGTCCTGACAGGAGGTGCACTCATACTTGCAGAGATGACTGGAGAAATATGGCCAAAACCAATCAATTCAGGCGCAATCAAGAGATACTATGCTTAGATACTTTGCATTTCCTCATTTGATATAATTGAACTACGCTTGACCTGATTCCCGTTTAAGAGGGGATACGTAGGCAGCCTTATGGGTTCAGTCATATCATAATAAAATTTTCATTTCCCCCCAAAATCAGAAACTGGGGCAGAATTTTCAGGAGGGTCCTCAAAATTCCAGAGCAAGTCCAGCCAGTGCCGTCACATGCCAGGAAGTCAATAATCAGTCAAGAACTGGGCAAAATTTTGAGAAGGATTCTCAAAATTCCGAAGAAGATTCAGCAGGGTTCGCAATCCGCAAAAATTTAAAAATCATCTACCAAACTGGGGCAAAATTTTAAGGAGGACCCTCAAAACTCCAACATAAGAGAGCTGCAATGCCTTTGAAATGTGTCACAGTCGCTAGTTCATCAAAATTACTTGATATATCAATACGCTTCCAAAATGATACTATTTTATCAATGATTGCATATTTTTCGAAAATCCTATTTCATAACAGTCAGGTGCTACCTAGGGGAACTCGAAGGGGGCTTCCAAATCGGAGCAGAGCAAGGCCGACAGACGAAGCAAGAACCAACCTCCCCTTATAAAACTTACGATTTTTCTTTGAACGCAGGCACATTTGACGTAACGGTAGCATTCGTGGAACATGTATACACAAAGCAAATTCACCATCCATCTAGCCATCAAACACTGAACATATCCTAGCTAAGACATACTCTACCCTTATCTGCTATTCTCTCTTTGCATGAGTCTAATCTCTGACTCCATACTTGCATGAGTCTAATCTCTGACTCCACATTTTCATGAGTCTAATCTCTAACTCCACATTTGCATGAGACTAAGCTATGTCTCCAATCTCGTATGAGTCTAAGCTCTGACTCCACATTTGCATGAGACTAAGCTCTGTCTCCAATCTTGCATGAGTCTAAGACCTGACTCCATACTTGCATGAGTCTAATCCTTGACTCCATATTTGCATGAGGCTAATCCTTGCCTCCACATTTGCATGAGCCTAGTCCTTGGCTCCATAATTGCACAAGGCTAATCTTTGCCTCCCCATTTGCATAAGGCTAATCCTTGCCTCCCCACTTGCACGGGACTAAGCACTGTCCTTCTTTGCACAGATATTGCACTACTTCTACTACTATCTACTTGTTTTTCAATCGGGCTAAGCTCTGCCCTCAATTTCACAAGACTAAGCCCTGTCTTGTTACATCATACTATTGCATATCATGGCTGAAATATTGCCAATCTATCCAAAGGCGTCATAGTCTAAAGGCATCATCCTCATAGCCAGAAGACACCATGCCATAGCCCGAGGATCTCTCGAACTTGCATATCATTATTCAAAGGCGTCATGGTTCGGAGGCACCATTTTCATGGCCCGAGAATACCATTTCATGGCCTGCGAATCCCTTACTAAACAATTCATGGCCCAGGACATCATGGTCCAAGGACGTCATCTTTAACCGTCCAAAGACAACCTTCATGGTCCAAGGGAATTTGCATCATGTTTAAATTTCGCAAATACGTTTGTAGCATCTTTCATCTGCAAGTAACCAGTAAGCAACCGCTATCCTAGCAGGAGAAATCTCGCTCCAATTCCCTCCAACCGTCCCGAGACTTAACCGCTCACCGTAGCCGCTTCCGCATCTCGTGTCCATTCTTGCAATAATTTCATCGGCATCCTCCGCGGGTGAATCTATAACTACACATGGCCTGATTCCTGTAAGACCAGGGATATGTAGGCAGCTCGAAAACCGGAGTTCGGCCTCCGTCTTTCAAAACCTCCCATCCGGTCAAAATTGGCCATCATTTCTTTACCCGAATACTCTTTCATCCTTCCCGGGTAAAGAGGGGCAGCTGTTGATACCCAATTTTTCCCTATATATTTTAAATATGCATAAAGACCTTCAAAATATCATATATATGCATATATAAGCATGCACAAGGTTTTATAATTTTTCCCATGATTTTGAGGATTTAAATTGATTTATTTTCTCCCATTTTATTCATAAAGTCCGAATAATTATTTTCTAAATTATTTTTTATGATTATTTATACATTTAATTTCTATACTTATACCAAAATGTAATTAATATAATTTTTATGCATTTTTGTAATTGCATTTGGTATTTTTCAAGCTAAATTGCATATAATTGCAATGTTAGCCCAGTTTAATGTATAATTATATTTTATACGTGTGAAATTGGCCCCTATATTTTTAAAATGATAATTATATATTTTAAATCATTTTGGTATAGAAAAATTATTTTTAGAAACTATTTTATTATTTATTAAAATTAAAATAGGAAAAATTGGCTATTTAAATCATAGCCAGATTTGGCATTCAACTTTAGCCTAATCGAACCCAATCCCAGCCCAATCTCCTATTAAATAACCCAACCCAGGCCCCCAACACCTCCTACCCGACCAAAAACCCATCAGATCTTGGCCGTTGATCTAAAAGATCAACGACCCTCGTTTATTCTTTCCTTTTTAATTCTAAACGACCACCCTAATCCTACTCATTTCCAAACCCCCGCCGCCTTCAGATGCTCTTGTCTCTTCTCTTCTCCCAACCTAACCCTAATGTCTCTTCAAATGTCGCCTCCCTCTCTGGTCATCTCCGGCGACCACCTTTCAACCCAAAGCCTCCAATGGTTTCCCCCTCGCCTTGCTCATCATCTCTGAGGCCTTCAAGGGCCCTGGGCCATGCCGAATTACGTCTTGGGTTGCTGTTTTGGTTGTTCATGGCTTCTCCGGTATGATTTTGGGAAAAATCACACCATATTTGTTGCAATCTTTGAAGTTTATAGCAGGTTCTTCCGTTTCTGTCTGGGTTTCCTTTGAAACCCTAACTGTTTGAATCTCTTAGATCTGTGTTATTTTTAACAATTCAAGTCTGTTTCTTTCTATGTTCTACACTGTTCCCAGACCTCTCTTTAAAAAGCTTCAACTTTAAGTCGTTTTTACTTTCTTTAAAGTTAGGGTTTCTCGGAGTTTCTTCTACACTTGCTTAAACTGATTTTTCTTTATGTTTAAACCTCTTTCCTTGCTTATCTCGACTGATTCTATGTTCTTACTGCTCTTTAACTCGCCTATGTTAAAAAGCCCTAATTTTTAAGATCTTCTTTGTCTTGGTTCTGTGTGTTAGCCTAACTACTTGATTCTTGTTAAGCTTCTATGGTTATCATGCTTCGAATGTGTTTTACTGAGTCCTTAGCCTGCTTATATCACTTCTGTGTGATTGTGTTCATCTTGTTTGTTCATCTCTTGCCCCTTTATGTCGATATTGCTGACCTTGCCTGTTTGCTACGTCTGTTTGATCTTCTCTATTTATATGTTGAAGTATAGAATCATGATTCTTTATTGATTGATTCGGATTTCCTTAATTGATGGTTTGATTGAATGATTTTTCTTTTAAAACCCTAAAGTTCTACCTCGTCTGTTTAAATTGACTGATTTCATTACCTTATTTGATGTGGTACTTTATTCTAACTAAATCATTCCCTTAATTGAAGTTTTCTGAATTTAGTCCTAATTGACTACCCTATGCTTACTAAACTGTGATTCTTTCCTTATTAGTCATGTACTAATTTTTCTTGCCTTATATGCTACCGGTTCTTACCGTTTGAATTAGTTTCCTTAATTATGGGAGTTCTTGCCTTGATTTTTTGATTGATTGGTTCTGAATTCCTCAATCATTATGCTACTATGATTTTTACCTTATTTACTACCTGTTTTCAAACTATAAATACTCTAGTCTTTCATTAGCACAGACAGGAACACTTGGGTTAAAAGACTATCTCTCATACTTTAAAAATCTCTGCTCTCTCTCTAGTGTTATTTGCTATTGTTAGCCGGCTGCAAGCCAAGGCTAACCGTATTGCTCTCTTGTTCTTTCATTCTGCTTACTCTCCTCTTCACTGGTATGTCCTAGTTTAATTCAAAGTTCCAACAACAACATGATTCTCTTATTGTTTTAGTTCTTCTTGTTTCTGGTTTGCTTCTATTTGTTGTTCTGTTGTGAAACTTGTAGTTAAGAACATATTACTAGCATGTTATTATGTCTTCCCCTTCCTTTAGATTAGTATATTCTCTTATGTGTATTTCTGAGCATGTCTTACCAATTGTCTCTCACTTGTTGTATACTTACCATGCTACATCCCATGAATCCCAAATCCCTATCACCCCTCTATGTGGTTGTGTTCTTCATGTCTGGTTTTGTGACTATGCCAGTGTCAGCTGTTTCTGAGCATGTCTAAACCAGTCCTAGAACTTTGCTGGGTTATGTGTGTCCCAAACCCCCTTGATCCCTGTGTGTGACTACTGAATTTACTTGGTTCTGTGAACTAGCTGTGTATGAACCTATCCTAAGGTGTTTGGACTTTGTTAACTATTCCAATCTCTTTTTTAAACAATCTCTGTTATTTCACTGAATTACTTTCAAAAGGGCTTTTGTTAAATACAGTTTCTTACTAAAACCTTTTCAACTTGTCCCCTTCACTTTCATTCTACTCTTAGTCAATAAGTTCTGCCCCCTCTAGTATGTGTATTGCCTTGGAATCCTTTTGAGAACCCTCTGAACTCTAGCATACTGAGGTTGGCCTTTCCACACTGCACTTGTTCATTCTTTGGTTACTAATTCTAGGTGTAAGCACTGCCCGGGATCCTTGAGATCCTTAGGGAACTTTGATGCACCTAGACTCTGATTTGTCTATGGAATTGAGGCATATGAGGCCATTGGAGACTTTGGGAAATCTGGGCCTAATCGGAGGCTCTCTATAGAATAGCTTCTTGATTTTCTATTTTTACTTATGCAATTCATTGGCCTGTAATAATTTGTAAACAACTGGGATGGATAGTGGAAAGGGAAGGGGTGACTATGCATGCTTTAGCTATTAAAAGGGTAAAAAACATGTTATTAGATTTATATTCCTACCTGCGCAATAGAAACCATGCTTAGGACTCATTTCATGCATTAGAGATCATGTTCCCTAGGACTTACACTTACTATTTTCAGCATGTCCATTTCACTATCAAAATCCTGCGTTAAATGTGTTAATAACCGGTGTTTTCTACGATCATATTCCTACTGCCATGCACACTTAGAGATCCTGTTTTAGGCTAAACAATACTAACAAACATATCATCTCTGCATATTCTGGAAATCATGTTTAAACGCTGTAATATTTGTGCATATAGAAATCCTGCTTAGGATTCTGCACATACATCATTTTTGCATCTCTGCGCATTAGATACCATGTCTTTAGTATTTCATTTATATTCGCTTAAGCACGTCTAGTCTAACTATGAATGCATAAAAAGGGATAAAACAATTTTACTCAGTTTTTACAATCAACTGGCAATAATTCTGTGTGCTGAACACCTAGAATAGCATGTTTAAACAACCCATTTTCAAACAGTTTTCTTACTTCTGAAAATCGGTATACTATCTCACACCTAAGCAAGCCTTAGGTGACCAAACGGTTAAAATTGGAAATCTGCCTTCTTGTGTATGCTGCCTAATTCTCAACAGGTTTTAAAATCAGTAGGCAAACTGATTAGGCCTTTCTGTGTAGTACGACAAATCTGCTATTTGCTTATCTTCTAAAATCACCTAGATGTCATGCCTTAGGAGTCTGAATTAAATACTGCCCTTAACTGTGTTTGAGTCGTGCTGTCTATTTGCATTTCCTTTGGAGGTATACTTGGGCCTTTCGTCTGCTTCTCTGTGTCTCCCCCTAATTGCAGTCCTATATGTTCTTATTTGTCGCCCTAGTATTTTTCCTTTAAACCTTAGGGTCTGCCTAGAAAATCCCTTATAGGTAGGGGTCCTAACTCCCTCCAGGACCATTAAAAAGGGACGGGTAGCAGCACGCAATAGAGAACATTGACCAACACTCGCTTTACATGACCACTAAGGGGATAGGAGGGTGGATATGGACATGATGACCGATGCGCTAATGCCACGCGTAGCCCCTTTCCAAGGAGTGATTATCGGGTATTGTACTGATGTGATCCTATAGGCTAACCAACCTAGGACCTCCCTCTCCCCAAATTCTCTTTACTTGAAGCTTTACTGTCTTGCACACAACTTGTTTAAATTTTCGTCTTATCATTTGAATTGTACAATACCCAATATGCTCTGTTTACAATTATTTGCTTCAATTGTTTATTTTTGGACTAATTCGTAAGTACAAGTTCGGCCGGGACTCACAGTTGTGGACCAAGAGGGGTGCCTAACACCTTCCCCTCGAGGTTATTTCGAGCCCTTACCCTAATCTCTGATAATGCAAACCAACCCAAGAGTTAATCGCTCTAGGTGCCCTAACGCACCATAATCCGTTAGGTGGCGACTCTTCAAATACCCAATTCCCAAAAGGAAATGAGTCATTACACCCTGTGAATGTCGAAACCCGGACCTCTCTCCCCGTCAAAAGGGAGGGAAAAAAGGGGGCGCGACAACTAATATGGTTGTAGTCATATGACCTATGATAATTACATCGTTGCAATTCACAGTAATTGTTCGTCTATAGATATAATTTCATTCATTAAGGTCATACGTATCGGCCTATAGCAACCGTATAGGTCCATTTACTAATATTATAACCTATGCATATACTATTATTGTGATTCATAGTAATATCGACCGTTTATATAATAGCAGTTTATATTAAGGTCATACGTATCGGCCTATAGCAACCATATAAGTCCAAATCACTAATATGGTTGTAGTCATATGACCTATGATAATTACATCGTTGCGATTCACAATAATTGTCCGTCTATATATATAATTTCATTCATTAAGGTCATATGTATCGACATATAGCAACCTTATAGGTCCATTTACTAATATGATTACCTATGCTAATTATATCGTTGTGATTCATAGTAATATCTGCCGTTTATATAATAGCCGTTTATATAGTTTAATTCATTTAGGTCATATGTATTGGCCTATAGCAACCACATAAGTCCATTGACTAATATGGTTTTAGTCATATGACCTATGATAATAATATCGTTGTGATTCGTAGTAATTGTCCGTCTATAAATATAATTTCATTCATTAAGGTCATACGTATCGGCCTATAGCAACCGTATAGGTCCATTTACTAATATTATTAACTATGCATATACTATCGTTGTGATTCATAGTAATATCGACCGTTTATATTAAGGTCATACGTATCGGCCTACAACAACCATATAAGTCCATTCACTAATATGGTTGTAGTCATATGACCTATGATAATTATATCATTGTGATTCGTAGTAATTGACCGTCTATAAATATAATTTCATTCATTAAGGTCATACGTATCGGCCTATAGCAACCGTATAGGTCCATTTACTAATATGATTACCTATGCTAATTATATCGTTGTGATTCATATTAATTGACCGTTTATATAATAGTCGTTTATATAATTTAATTCATTAAGGTCATATGTATTGGCCTATAGCAACCATATAGGTCCGTTGACTAATATGGTTTTAGTCATATAACCTATGCTAATTATGTCGTTCTGATTCATAGTAATATCGATCGCTTATATAATAGTCGTTTATATTAAGGTCATACGTATCGGCCTATATCAACCATATAAGTCCATTGACTATTATGGTTGCAGTCATATAACATATGATAATTATAGTGATTCATATTAATATCGACCGCTTATATAATAGGCGTCTATATAATTTCATTAATTAAGGTCATACGTATTACCTTATTTATATAATAGTAAATATATAATTATATATATTTTATTGGTTAATCTTAATTATAATAAAAGGAAAATCATGATTAAATTTTAGGACTAATGTATTCTAGCTTCTTTATTAGGAGAGAAAACAATATGACATTTTTTGACTAAAATGTTAAATACAATTTTGGGAAACAAAGGGAAAAGTAAAAATATGATTGGAGGGAAACTGAAAGTTTTACTCATTATATATCTCTTAAACACAAGAACAACATCTCCATCTCTCTAAACAAAATAGATACTCTAAACATGAATGCTAATGAATGGATTGAAGAAGAATTCTATCCATGGTTTCGGATGAAGGTGCCCAAATCGTACATTAAGCGTGATTTTCTGATAATTTTATTTTTCTTAAATTTTCATGATTTGATAACTGTTTATTATCCCAACTAGCAATGAACCCTGAACCCTATCTTTACATTGTGTTCTTGCAGTTTATTCCAAAGATTATCTGTGGCTATCTTCCTCCTATTTCGGTTAAAACAATGCTTCGATGTAATGGGAAGGAGTGAGTTGTGACTCTCACAAGTGGTGTTCGGAGAAGACTCGTCAATGGGTGGAAATAATTTGTTGTCGGCAATAATCTGAAGAAAGGGAATGTCCTTCTCTTTGAACTAGTTGAGGCTACTTCAGGGGCTCTGATCTTCTCTGTTGAAGAACTAGGATTAACTAATACTTAGCTTGATAATTTCTTCTCTTTAGTTATATGTAATGACTTCAAATGGATCATAGTAATGGATTAATATGATTGTTCTTTATTATATTGTTTGTGTTTTTCCATTTATTATTATTACATTTATTTGTTTTAAGAAGACTATAGCCAATTAAAATTGGGAAGTCATTTAACAACATATTTAGTGCAGAAAGTCCCCCAATTCTTTTCTACCATTTTACAACCAAGAACAAGACTAGGAAGATTATTTTCTTTTTTCCAAAAAAGTTTAAAAATCGACATTAATTTGCTCATATAGAAGTGGAAAAATCAACACGGAAAATCAAAACCTAAACCTAAACCTAAACCAAAAGAGAACCTAAACCTAAACCTAAACCTGACCAAGGATCAAATAATCTTTATATGGATTACTCAAGTCTTCTAAGGTAAGACTATGACATAAAACCTATGAAGTGCACTGCCACTATATGGCAGAAGTCTTTTTTTTAAAAAAATATCCAAAATCTGTATAGGCGGAATAAATTAAAGACAAACTTCTATAATTAATTGTAGTCATGGAGAAGTGCAATGGATGCATGGAGGATTGGAAGGGGCTGCTAGGATGTGTAATGTCCGCGTGGAGGAGCGGGTATGGCTATTGGAAAGTGTAATGGTTGCATATGTTCTCTACAAAGAGACTTTAATTCCTACTGGGATGTGAAATAGCTATTATAATTGAGAGATTATAATCCTCCCTATATATTTTTCGGAAAATATGCTAGACTTACATAAAACAATCAAACTGAAAATACTACTACATCTAAGCATAACGATGGATAGGACTCCGACCAAGAAAGCTGTTGGACAACCATTCCATGGTTCACCAGTTAGTCATAATATTTTGTACCAAGATCTTAAGCGTGACTATAGCAAGCTGAAGCGTGAGGTTAATGAATTGATTGAGAGGGTGGTTCGTGATTCAAGTATTGATTACCTAAAAAGTGTAATGTTGGAGGAGCATCCTCTAACTTCACTCTATACTATGCTTGACGATATGCCCACACCATCCGTCCAGAATGGAGCTAAGAGCAATTCTATCATTGTTATCACTAGTGATACCGAATCCGCTTCCAAGACCTCAAAGTCTCTTTCCTTGAACCAGAATATTGAGTAGTCCATGCATTATGAAGTTTTATCTCAAGTTGTCTTTTTGCTTATGGTGATATTTTTCTAATAGTCTATGAAGTTGTCTACCCCTTATGGTGATATTTTTATTTATCTTGTTATGTTTTGGTGATGTTATCATGCAATCGAATATTAATGAATGAAATTATTATTATGTTTTGAAGCTTTTTTTATTTTTTTTATGAAATTTTTCCAGATTACATGAGGGTCTTGTATTAGCAAAAATAGAGTTTGATGACACAACACAAGGGTATAGAAAGCCCTTCAAAAAATAGTGAGGCATAATGATTGTTTGATTCAAGTTAACAAAACAGTCCTATTGTCTTCAATATTGCAACTGTTCGTTTGATGCCTAATGAAATGAAAGTACTAATAGTAACATTTGTAATGATTAATTAAGTCCTCTAAAATTTGTCAATTTATTTTCCAAATTAATATAACACATTCAACTTATGACACCAACATTGGACAATATGAAAATGCATTGTCAATAAATATGAAGATAGTTTAGTACTTCCGAAGATGCAAAATATAGCACATACTGAACTTATGAAGATAGTTGATGAGTACTTGAAGATAGTTGAGTGCTTATGAATCAATGTAGTACGGATTAAAACAAGTGCAAAATGATAACACTATGGCACTTACAAGGTTCCAACAATATAGACAAATTAAAACATTCAGTTTAGTTCAAAAAAGAAATCAACAGACATATTTTATTTCATTCCAACATGGAGTACAAAAGACAAAGGCTTTGTCATCCTAAATACTCTATTCTACAGAGGTTGAATGCGGCAACCAGTAACACATCAAACTAAACAATCAAACTAATAATAACCAAACTAAACAATAATCAAAAGCTGAACAAAATACTTTTATGAACAATCAACCTGAATAATTATTTGAAATCTTCATCCCTACAAACATTCCAGCTAACAACACAGATGACATAGCACTTGCTCCAACATCACTTTCATGAACTTGAAGATTGTTCTTCACTGTAAACATTTCCTTTTTGGAATTCATTGAATGCTGCTACTGCTTCATCATAAGATTTGTAAGACTTGAAGATGCTTCCTTTGAAACCTATAACCATATGAGCACACTCACACCAAGAGTTGTATAATCCTGGATTTTTACCACGAAATACTACATACACCTTCGATGCCGATATATTATCAGCTTGAGATCCATTTCTAAACTCATTAAAAGCTGTTATGGCTTCATCATACGTTTTGAAGGCCTTGAAGATGCTGCCCTTGACACCAATAACCATAGGAGCACACCGCTGCCAAGAGTTGTACAATCCAGGCCTCTTACCACGAAACACTATATAAACTTTCGAAGCATTATTCCTCTTCCCGTGGTCCATTCCTTAATCTAACCCTAAGAAAGATAAGAGAGAAGAAGGAGAAAACAAAGATAGAAAAATGGGGGGCTGGAAAAGCTTTTTAGGTTTGGCCAAATATATTAAGTGTTTAGGGTAAGAAAGTGACCACTTTAATCATAAATACCAGTAGTTTAATTTTTATACATATTTCCTCTAATATATTATCTGTATATTTTAGTGTATTTCGTTTAATTGGTATAGTATATGTATATTTTAGTGTATTTCGTTTAATTAGTATAGTATATGTATATGTGCTTTATGAAAAATGATGAAGCATGCATCTTGGGAAGGTAAGACAATTAAATTAGTGAGAGAGAATTGTTGAAAAAAATTAAATTAAAACGAAAAATCTGCCAAAGGGTACATATGGAAAACGAAAATGCACAAATATCTATTATGCCCTTAAAAGTCGTGCGAAGTTACCATTATTTGGGACGTTTGGGCCATTCTTTGTTTGGCCAAATATATTTTCCGATTTTTTAAGTCTACATCTACTACTAATGTGTTCGTTGGATTATTGTTCATGTGATTGTGTATATATATATAAGTAGTATAGTAATATTTTCCATTTTCTTTTTGTCAAATCCCAAATTTCAAGTGAAAAAATGGAAATTTTATGCTAGACATACATTGAAGATGGAGAAGTTTTTGATTGACCGACAGATATGTGTAGCACCCTGGCCTACCTAGTTTCTACTTTTTTATTTTTGCCACTCTATCTCAATAAGTCATCCATGATTATGATATGCCTCATAGCAATAAATCCAAGAACAAATATTTTTCAGTATAAATCAATTTTCTATAACAAGGGAGAAATATTTAGAAGAGATGTTGATCGTAATATTTGAAGTCATCCTTGAACATGAGACTGGAATTTGAATATCCTATGTGGTAATGCTACATTTAATACTCGAGTTTCCTTCAGACTGTGAATTTTATTGGTTGAGCTTCTTGAGCAACCATAGTGTAAAGAACTTTAACCTCTCCACCAAAAAAAAAATGGTCTTATTATAGTGCAGAGATGGTCAAGATGTAATATAATCTTACTCGCTATCTTAATTTAACTGTATTATTTGTTTAATTGTTTTGGTTAAGGGTACTATATAAGGTGAGAGTTCATTTTTTAGAACATACTGGTTTTATAGGGGGAGGAAGACATTGATTCTGTGTGAAAATATTAATTTTTTGATAGAAAATGAAGGGTTCCACGAATCTATATACTGACAGTACCAAAACACAAACCAGAATAGAAGACAAAATATTTATATAAATTGATGACAAAATTTACGATATTTCAGAGATTGAGGTAGTACTGGGACATATGGAACGGTAAGATTTGTCCGCATAGGTTTCTTTTGATTATAGTTCTCATTTTCGTCACAATTTGTGCAGGAAGCACAGACAAATAACATGTCCAAAGGTCAACCTTGCTTTCACCCATCCACCCATCTTTTAGAGTTATTAACTCCACGACAAAATTAATACTATTCATTTTTAATAATGTCAAATTTAGCTCATAAAATATTACTCCCTAAGTGACATTTTGACCCCTTTTTTTGTCCAAAATAAGTGTCTTTGCATAATCAAGAAGGACTTTATTTTATTTTTCAGAATCTGCCCTTATTTACATATCTCAATGTGTCAAGGTAACAATATGCAAATTCTAATTAAGATTTAAGAGTAATTTAGTGAATACAATTTTTTTCTCTAGAAGTTAATATTTTCTTAATGGGTATACCAAAGAAAAAAACCCACTTATTATAGACCGGAGGAGTACCTTTTAACTCGTCTAGACTTAAATGGGCGGTTGAACATATTTCAAGTTAATATGTATAAAATGTCTGGACCAATTTGGATACCGTATGTAATTCAAATTGGTCGATAAGAAAACTTAAGTGCGTAGAAAAATAATTTTTGTTGAATATAGTTTGTTTTATAAAATTATATGTTAATGATAATATAGCTTAGCTGAGCTCACTAAGCTAGCTTGACCCTGGAAATCCAACGTCAATAAGTAGTCATCAATTTCCAACTACTTCCTTTGCAGCACATTTAATAACATGTTCTTTCTCATCTGCGGGTCACATGCTAAACTGACCCTATGTTATTGAAACTTCAAAAACGAGTTTTTGAAATTGTGTTAAAAAATAATTTTGGAAAATTGAAATTGTATTTAGACATACATTTTATTTGAAGAAAAGTTGAAGTTTTGTTAGTGGAAAAAAAAATCATCCAACAATTGTCATAAACCAGTTTCGAAAACTTGGAAATTTTTGTTCCCAAAACATGATCATATTACATAAACAAACAATATTTTCAATTTTTTTTTAATAAAATGAAGCTAAAATCTGTGCCAAACGGGAGCTTAGTTTGTAAGTCGTTAGTTTAAGCAAATAAAAAGAAATTACCTAGAATTTAATTCTTTTCTAAAATTTTACTCCCTCCGGTCCAAAATAAGTGATTTTTTGGATGTTTTCACACAGATTAAGAAATCCACCTTTTAGCATTAATTAGCAATAGAATTGACCAACCTTTACTATCTCACATATATACTCCTAACACATATTCCAACACTATTTACTCCAAGGACAATGTAGGAAAAAAATAATTAATTCATTTTTGAAATCTGGAAAAATCACTTATTTTGGACCACAAGAAAAAAGCTAAAAAATCACGACGGGAGGGAGTATCATTAACCGTTAAATCACACTCTCGCAAGGTGAATAGATATTAAGTTTCAGGATCAAATTGATGAAAAATGTCAAACTTCAACTACCCAATTTACTCTTGTTTTGTTTGTGTATGGTATATGAGAATAATAGACACCAAGAAAAGTAGGTGCCAGTTACTGAAACCAATTAAGGCCTCCATAATCAGTTAGCTGGCATGTCATGAATTTCGCTGCATTTACCTCTGCTCAACTAACCACCTTTTCCTCAACTCTCTCCTTTTTCTCTTGACTTTTGTGGACTAAGTTTGAGCTAAATTTGATCTATTCATGTATAAATTCATAGAATAACATCACTTGGATTGATAAGAAAGATAAGTTGTGGATTCTTTTAATTTTAGGGAAGAATGGAAAGTTATACGGTGAAAGTTGAAGAAAGTCGACCGGCAGTTGATGGAAAGCCATCTGCAGGGCTAGTTTATAGGTGCATTTATGCTAAAGATGGTCTCATGGAAATGCCTTTTAGTTTTGAGTCACCTTGGGATTTCTTCAGGTAAATTACTCACTTGAATATCTCATTTCTTTTTTTTTTTTCCTCGTAATTCTAGTGAATTTTTCAATTACATACATGCAAATAGTTGTCCCATGAGGTCACGGTTTCAAGTCGTGAAAATAGCCTGCGTAAAAATGAAAGAAATACTGCATATAATATATCTTATGCGGCCATAAGCAGATACATGATTTAAACTCTATGCGTTCAACATTTAAGGCTTTTAGCTTTTAAGCCTATTGTATTTTTAAAATTATGGTTTCATACCTAGTATTTTTTTCTTTGTAATTTTAGTAAAGTTTTACCGTAAGTATATACTTCGCGTCAAAAATACTGAACCGGGTTTAGATGAACTTGGTGTATAAATATGCTGCATCCGCCCCGATCCCGCATAGCGGAAACTTAGTGGACCGGATTGCCTTTGATGAAAGAGGAGGATATGATTGTGATCTATGTTGCTCGGACTCTCCGAAAATGTCGTCGGGTACGTGTCGGATCCTCCAAAAGTAGTGTATTTTTGGAGGATCCGACACGGGTGCGGCAGCATTTTGGAGAGTCCGCGCAACATAGATTGTGATGAGTCATCTGAACTGGTTAAAATGGTTCATATAGTAAACTCGGGGATTGAAGCTTAGTAGATTGATTGTTGCTGATCTTTGAGTGTAGCTCTTTTTCACACAATGTACCTCATAATTGAGAGTTTCAAGAGTTTACTGGAATTGATTTTAAGGAGAAGATGTATCGTTTCATGCTTGTTCTTTTAGGTCTTCTTCCCTTTTTGATCATTGTCATGTGCACATTGTAAAACATCAATTTTTTTATGCTTTGCAGTGAATCGGTGAAGAAGAATCCCAAAAACCAAATGCTGGGCCGCCGTAAGGTTGTTGACCACAAGGTAGAGTTTCTTCAGAGTTCAATTATTTAGATGAGTCTAAGCATAAGCGTTAGTGATCATTAATAACCTATCAATTCAACATATAATACAAAATGTTGGGGTTTTTAAGAAATAACCAAATAATGAATGAACAATGAAGAAAAGGAGATAGTGTCACATTATTTAGTTCTCAAATTGTAACTAGCTAGTGTTGGTTTAAATTGTTTACTTTGCTAGTAAAAGAAAACTTTTCAATCTAGCAGTCCATTTGGAACAAATAGACTAGAGGAAATGAATTGATATAAATGGGGAAAGAGAATGAATTTTGAGCTTTGTTTACAGGCAGGTGCCTACAATTGGTTGACATATGAGGAGGTTTACGAAACCACAATCAAGATTGGTTCAGCCATCCGAAGCCGTGGTGTCAATCCGGTGAGTGCTAGTCCATTGAAATCATTGAATTACCCTCAAAATATACTCTTGAGTTTTCACACATTTAGGCTAAGTTGCATCTAAAAGTATACTTCTGGTTACTTAGGGAGACAGATGTGGCATCTATGGTGTGAACTCTCCTGAGTGGATAATGGCTATGGAGGTATACACTTACTGTTCTAAATTATCGATTTTCTCACAAACCAAAGACATATATCCAACTTGCGAGTTGCATCCCTCTTAAGAAAATTAATAGCCAAAACTTGTATTACCTTCAGTTTGTTGTTACTTTGGAGCAATAATTTTGTCTGTTCAATTTGATCACAGGCTTGTAACAGCCAAGGAATTTCATATGTACCACTCTATGATTCCCTTGGTATCTTCTTACTCTCAATTTCTCTGTCGTCGCTACCTTTTGCAAAACAATAAAGAGAAGTTGTCAAACTGTTCTCCACAAGAGCATAATTGTAGATTTGTTCTTTGAACTTGCCTGAATTGCAGGTGCAAATGCAGTGGAATTTATCATAAACCACGCTGAAGTTTCAATAGCTTTTGCCCAAGAAAGCAAGATACCGGCTGTATAATCTCCTTCCCTTTTCCTCAACGTCATATTTTTGCTTTTCTTATTCGTGAACTGCAAATTATATTGTACATTGAAACTAAGACAATGAGGACTAAAGTGATGGTTCTGAAAGTGCTATGTGGATTTTCATTGAACTGCTGATTATGTTCTTTCAATGAGTTATCTGATGCATTAATACTTCTGATTGATATATCGTCCAAATTCTAGAGACGATTAGCTATAGATAACATTCTTTAAGTTAATCATTAACTTCTTTTGCAGATCTTATCATGCTTGTCAAACTGCAATTCTTACCTAAAAAGTAGGTGAAATTATTAACTTTGTCAAATAAGCTGGTATTTGAAAGTTCAATAAGAGTAACTTGTATATCTTTTCTTAAGCTATCGTCAGCTTTGGAAACATTTCCAGCACGCAGAAAAGTGAAGCAGAGGAACAAGGAGTAGCTTGCTTCTCATGGGATGAGTTTGTTCAAATGGTAAAGGCAATATATTAATGCAAAATATCATATTCAGTTACCTGCACTCTAATAACTAGTTGTTTGTGCCTTCGCCTAAGCTTTATATCACTCTATCCAGGGAAGTTTGGATCATGAACTTCCTCAGAAACGGAAGACTGATATATGTACAATTATGTACACAAGCGGAACTACTGGAGAACCCAAAGGCGTCATTTTGACTAATGGGGCTTTCATGGCAGAAGTTCTATCGATGGATCAACTTCTCGCTGAAACAGACAAAGAGGTAATTTTGAGCTATTGCTCCTGAAAGTTTAGATATCTAGCTTGTGAAGACGTGTGGCCTTTAACTCTTTGGAAATCTAGACGTAAGATTTGCAATTTAACCAATATCATCAATATTTGTGTTTGTTAGTGTCTTTTCTTGCTCCATCGCAAGCAATCATTTTAATCTAGCTTGAACTTAAGACATCATATCATCTGCAAAACTTGACAGGAATTGTGATTTAAGTGCTCACTTTTAATCTCCTAAGCAAGATTTTCATTCTCCATATTTCACGATATGGCCCGGAGTTCTAAATTGAGTATAGTAATCATTAAGTTACCAGCAAATCCTATTTGGCTATAATGAATCTCCTGCAGGTTTATATATTTTCTATCTTATTCTCAGTGGTGCAATAATAGCTAAGCGCGATATCGCTTTTATTAATTTGTGCCAATTTCAGGGAACAGGAGAGGATGTGTACTTTTCTTTCCTTCCACTGGCTCATATATTTGATCAGATAGTTGAGACGTATTGCATATACAGGGGTGCTTCAATAGGATTTTGGCAAGGCGTAAGATACATATATTATTTGTGCCGTGAATTACTTATAGCTTTTTTTTTTTTTTTTTTTTGCTTATAAACTTGCTCTTTGTTCAAGCTCAATTGAATCAAATAAATGTTTGCATCTGAATAACAGGACATTAGATACTTGATTGAGGATCTTCTGGTATTGAAGCCCACTATATTTTGTGGAGTTCCAAGAGTTTTTGACAGGATATACACAGGTCTCTAATCTACTGTTCAGTGAACAAAATTCAGGCTTAATTTTTTACATCAATTAGTTTTGTTTCCTTATTTCTTTTCTATTAATTTTTGTTTTCGGGTGTGGGACATTCAGGTGTGATGGATAAAATTGAAGCTGGAGGTTTGTTAAAGAAGCTGCTTTTCCAATATGCATATAACTAGTATGTCCTCTTATAATGTTTCTGTGCTTAGATCAGCATTATTTGCATTTGTTTCCCTTCATTTCTACTGTATATGTTTTTTCAGCAAGTTAAGGAATATGGAGAAAGGACTAAGACAAGATGAAGCAGCTCCTCGCTTTGACAGGCTGGTTTTTGACAAGGTTTGCTATCCGATCCCTAGCATTTACTTGGTCCATAATCCGATTGACTTATTTGCATATACTTCTCATTCCAGATCAAACTAGCATTTGGTGGACGAGTTCGTCTCATGCTTTCTGGAGCTGCTCCTTTGCCCAAGCATGTCGAAGAATTTCTAAGGGTGACATGCTGCTGTTCTTTAGCACAAGGATATGGTATTGCATACTAGTAGTAAACTTACTATGTTTTCATAATTTGTCAAAGTTTCCTTTATTCACCTTAAATCCTAAGATCCCTTTTCTGTGTTTCCTTGCACATTTTGGGGGCCTAACACCTAAAAGGATATGTAGTAAATCATATAAACTCATGTGAAGCCCAAATAAGAGTGTACAACTTTTGAAAAGCCTGGATGTTATTGTAGCTAGTAGAATTGCTACTTTTTATATATTGTTGATTCTCATAGTGAAATAGATAGTAGCATTTTCACCGCTCTTCTTCGTCAGTTTTAACCTTTTCTTGTGCTTATTTTGACCTACTCTTCAATGTTAGGTCTTACTGAAAGTTGTGGAGGATGTTTCACATCCATAGCCAATGTACACCCCATGATAGGAACTGTTGGTGTTCCAATGACTACAATAGAGGCAAGACTTGAGTCCGTGCCTGAAATGGGATATGATGCGCTTGCAAGTGTACCACGCGGAGAAATTTGTCTGAGGGGAAAAACCTTGTTTTCGGGGTACCATAAACGAGAAGATCTTACAAAAGCAGTACTTGTGGATGGATGGTTTCATACAGGTAATGAAGAGAAAGAGCAATAAACCTTCTTACTTCTTCACAGTGCTGTCATGTTCAAAATTGGCAGCCGGTGCACTAAGCTCCTGCTATCGCAGGGTCCGGAAAAGGGCGGGACCACAAGAGTCTATTGTATGCAGCCTTAACCTGCATTTCTGCAAGAGGCTGTTTCCACGGCTCGAACCCGTGACCTCCTGGTCACGTGGCTGCAACTTTACCAGTTACGCCAAAGCTCCCCTTCACAGTGTTGTCATGTTCATACGGTGGAAATGAGCATGCTTTGTTTTGACTCAACCATCAATAAAAGTAGACACTATGGAGAATTGAAGTATCACTGAAGTTGCAATGCAATTTACAATTATCTGATGATAGTTTACATCATTAGTCTTGAGCTGTAACAATTGATTTGTGCAAACGTATTCTGAGCATGGGAAAAATTGCAGGTGACATTGGTGAGTTGCAGCCAGATGGAGCAATGAAAATCATTGACCGTAAAAAGAACATATTCAAGCTGTCTCAAGGGGAGTATGTGGCTGTGGAAAGCATTGAAGGGGTATACTCCAGTTGCCCACTTATAACATCGGTAAGTATTAATTGGTAACCTGATAAAAATGGCAATTTACGTGCTATAATAAGTTACATTACAATGATCATATACTACTGTATATAACTTAAAATCCTTTCTAGTAATAAGAGTTGCAGGATGTACAAAATAATCATACTCTAAAGAGAAAATCTAAACATCGCAAAATTACCATAAGTGCTAACAATCAAAACGTTTGAACTTTGGGACGGGTCTACCAGCCCTGCTTACCTTATTTCCTTTATACTAATTGGGAGTTTTAAACATGAGTTGGTGCTTTCATTAGATTACTGTATGTCCCATGCGACAAAATTTCCTTCTAACTCATAATCTGGTCCACAGATCTGGATATATGGAAATAGTTTTGAATCCTTTTTAGTAGCCGTGGTAGTTCCAGAAAGAAAGACACTTGAAGATTGGGCATCAAGTAATCAAGAAACTGGAGATTTTTCAGCTCTATGCAATAACTCAAAGGCGAGGAAGTACATTTTGGATGAACTCAACAGTACTGCCAAGAAACACCAGCTTCGGGGTTTTGAAATGTTACGTGCAGTTCATTTGGAGCCAAATCCTTTTGACATTGAGAGAGATTTAGTTACTCCAACATTCAAACTGAAAAGGCCACAGCTGCTCAACTATTACAAGGTATACACTTTTGTTTGTTTAAGCCAAAAATATATCCCTTATGTTGAATTGTGGCACAATCTCTCACCTAAAAGCTTTGATGGTCACACGAGTCAACATGGTCTCGTCTAATGATAGAGAGAAGACACTTTTAATTGCTTAATTATATTATGTTTCAATACGTTCTTTGTAACAATGACTGTCACTTTATCTGTATCGCTTGTTACCTAATAAAACCAAGGATATGTTACTGTTTTGAAGTCAAAGAGGTGTGGAACAGCACAGAAGGAACCTTGCAAAAGCTAACTTTCAGCATTTTAGAGAGATCTTCATTAGTCTAGTCCTGTTAATCTTCCCACCTCTCGCACTCTGTATGTCTAGATTTCACCTGTTAAGATTTGTATCAGCTCACTTAATAGTGTTTTATGTTGTGTATGCAGGACATTATCGATCAACTGTGCAAAGAAGGTAATGCAAAAACTGCATAGATTGAAGCCATAGAACTTGGACTTGCTGATGAATTGGCAAGCTTCAGCTGATTCTTTCGGAAGTTCAACATTATTATCAAGTGCACATTACTGATAAATTAGAAAGAGCATACACATGTACTTTCCGCGATCATTGCCCTTATTTTATGTATAGATACTCCTATGAAATCACAAACATATAAAATTTGGAATCTTGAGGTTCAGAGTATGCAAATTTGAGGCACTAAATTTGCTATATCATTTGCCAATGAAATAAAAAGAAGAGTATTTCATACTAAGCTTCTAGTTTAATGAGTCTTTTGCACCTTCAACCATACAAATAGAAATTCCTGAAATGATCCAGATCCACATTTACCAAGCTTAGAATGCTATAACTTTTGATGAATACTACCCGTGGGCAGTGGCGTAGCCACATAGAATGAAGGGTGTTCAACTGAACATTCTTCGTCGAAAAATTATAATGAGTATATAAAAAATTATATTATATAAATAGGTAAAAACTTATTTTTTATAATTATAAACTAAACCTTGAACACCTTTTGCAAAATTCCTGACTTCGTCCGTGGGGTTGGGCATCAATGGCTACTTAGGCGAGGTTTGGTTTATTCGTTCTTCTTTGGGAAAAGAAAAAAACATTCTTTTTTGTTTGAATTTGATTATGCTCAACTCTAATGGATAGATACTTGAAACTTGTAAAAGGAAGTCTCTATATATTCATTTTACTATGGGAGCTTTCAGAGGAAAAACCCAGATCCTAAAATAGACGAGGAAAACGAAAATGTACGTTGTCATCTCTTTACACAAACATCTACAATTCATGGTATATAAGGTAACGAATTCTGGACACAAAAACACATTATTCAGACAAGAAGCAAGCAATCTATTACATTATTACTCATATGGACTTTATAACAATAACAACAAACCCATTATAATTCCACAAGTAGGGTCTGGGGAGGGTAGTGCGTATGCAGAC
Source organism: Nicotiana attenuata (assembly GCF_001879085.1). Taxonomy (NCBI): domain Eukaryota; kingdom Viridiplantae; phylum Streptophyta; class Magnoliopsida; order Solanales; family Solanaceae; genus Nicotiana; species Nicotiana attenuata. Next base: position 12,698,623 of record NC_031989.1, read on the forward strand.
CATAGATAGTAGACTCTCAGCTCAAGCAACAATGAAACTAAATCAACGAACAATTGCAACAACAAGGTAATAGGGTAATGGAAGCGAATAACTCAACATGTACTAAAAATTCAAATAAACCGAAGAAAAAACAATCACACTCAAATCTTCCAAGCAAATTGCAATCATGACAAGTCGTCGTGAAAGAAGAGCCAATATTGTCGACTTTGTTTATAGGAAGTGTAGAATCAATGCCCAAACTGGATATACCAAAAGGAGAACGATCCCAACAGTGTTTGAAATGCCATTGGCTTTAGTGAAAGAATTCCTGAAACCTCCCGATGCTCTAATGTGTTCTTGTAAAAGATAACATCCAATTACTAGGCAAACCAACGTACCAATCCAACTATCCCTGAAGGTGTCAGCCAACAAACTAGGAGCCACCACCATTAGAAGGACCAGAGCTGCTGGTGCTTCTAGCCAATCTGCACTCAAAATTGTCAAAAATAAGCATAATCTTGTCCATGTATTGATTGCATTAATCCGCTTGAAATTGCATAACCATAGAAAACAAATGCGGTTTCATTAATTACGGAAAAGGGTCAAATATACCCATGTACTATTAGAAAAGGTTTAAATGTACCATTCGTTATACTTTGAATCCAAATATACCTCTGTCGTTATACTATTGATTCAAATATATCCTTTTTCCGTTAAGTTTGTTAAAAGTGGACATCCAATCCTACTTGGCACTAACATTTGATGAGGGGATGCCACATAGCTTACCACCTCAGCGCCCCTAACCCATTTTATCCCTCCCTTTTATTTTTTTTCCACCACCAAAATTTCCTTCCCCTACATCACTATTGTCACCATTACCGCTACCATGAAAAATATTGTATTGCATATTTTAGTCTTTTATATATGGATTAGGGGCGTTGAGGTAGCATGTCCACCTCATCAAATATCGGTGTCACTATGTTCACCTTGGACAAACTTAACATAAGAGGATATATTTGAACCAATAGTACTACGGCAGGGATATATTTGGACCCAAAGTATAACATAAGGTATATTTAAACCTTTTATCATAATACATGGATATATTTGGCCTTTTGCTGTTTTAATTATGATTTTGTTTTTGATTGAAACCTTTTGTATGTATTATCTCCCAATTAGATATCAAATCGACTATAAGAAAAGTTAAGCTACAATATGCAAGAGCGAAGAAGGTGTATATATATTGAACCTGGAAAGTGTTTATGGAAGAAAAGGCGTGTTATAACAGCGATCAAAGATAGCCATTTTCCAAAATCTCCCCTGTATTTATCAACAACATACATACAAAGTGTTACATATTAATTAGAAAAGGCAAAGAGATAAACTTATGTATGAAAAACATGCTTTAAAAAATAGCTAAAGAAAGTTTCGAAGGGGAATGAAGAAATACCTGAATAAATCAAACAACAAAGAAGGGAGACTCAAGAAAATGTAAGGAATTAGGAGAGTTGTGAGCATGTTACTCCTCCAGTTTGTTCGATCCAAGACCAGCAAGTAACTGTAATTATGTACATGTCAAAAAATTACTAAAATTTCAACATATATAAAGTTATGATATTCGTGAAAGTTTAAATTCTGAATCTATCTCAGCGCAATTTTCAAATTTTAGAAGAGGTGAGAGAGATTACATAGCAGCAAAAGAAGCAAGCCACGAGAGAAAAGTAGTGCCAAAACCAATGCCACCAAGCATAATGGCATGCTTAGCTAATTTCTTAGCAGCAAAACCAATTTCCTTCAAATCTGAATCAATCAGATCAGTTGCTACCGCTGCATCTGTCTTCATTGCCAAATAACTCTTCTTCATCCCCATCTTCCCCTAACAATTCCTCAGGAAAAAAATGATGTAAAGAAAGAGAATAAAAGTAAGCACATTCACTTTTTTTTGCACAATGAGATGTTTGTATAAATTTATGTATTTAAAGCAGTCATGACAATGAAAATATCGGACATTCGAGGGAGCCTAGTCAAACTCGAATGAGTGTGACAGTTTTGTTACTTATTGGAAATTGGGTGCCACGTGGAGCCCATTAAAATAAATTATTGTAGGATCCATTGAAATATCAATTTTGGCCAGTTGTATCTTTACTTGCTGGATTAAACTTCACCTCTTCTTTTTATTTTATTTAATAAGAGTCTTATCTATATGTAAAATGATGAGTCATTATCTTTCTTTTTTTTCTAAAAAAAAAAGGGATAGTATCTTTTGGTTTAAAGAACTGTTTCCTAATATATCAATCTCATTGAATTGGCTGGGCCCAATTCACCAGCCTTGTCACACTCTTGCCTTATTTGTTTAATTTCGTCTATATATAAAATGGGAGGGGTCATTTGATGCAATTTGAATATAGGTGAACTACATAACTAATTCATGCCAGAAAATAGAAATATTAGGTAGAAAACGTATCTGTGATGAATCATCAGTTCATCACTGCATTATATTAGAAAAACTGGAACATGGGGGATTTTAATGCTACTGCCTACATTGATAACTTTACTAGTAATCCATTTTCTTATTGGCGCATACATATCTAAACCTGGTTAACAGGCCAGGCTGGTCGGGTTCTGGACCGGCCCGGTTTATAAAGGGCCAGACAGGGTTGGGTTTAATTAGGAATTCGGTCTGTGCCGGTTGGGATGGTGCTACCAGTTGAACCGGTAAAGTCAAATCAGTTTGGTTTCGGTTATCCGATTCAACGGCTAGTTCAAATTTTTTTTTGACAAAATGATCTTTGGATTACCTAAACTTGCTCCCGTTTATCATCCCTGTAAATGAACTTAGGACTTTTCCATTTAAGCACTTCTATTTGATCAAATTCCTACTAATAAACACCCCTCCTTGAGGGTGTTCTTCAATCGTTGAGATATTACAACACATCACAACTTAACCTATTATTTTTTAACATCTACATTTTGTAGAATGTAGATCCCATTATCTAATTAGTAATTAGAATTTTAAAATCTATTCCCATTCTTCTTCCAAGCATGGCAACCGCACAAAGCAGCCCGCCACCGGCGGAATTGAAGAGAGTTGCTTTATGACATCTAATTTTTTTCTTTCTCTTCCTTTACACGATAGCTCCACTAGGACCGTCAAGGAGTTGCTGGTGTCACTAATCCGGCAACCTATCTCGCTGGAATTTTCGGAAAGCTGGCTACAGCCTCTTTCTCATTCAGTAATACATTCAGAAAGTTATAATATTCCCTATGTGGAGAGACTCGGAACTCCTAGAAATTAAATCTGCCATCGTCTGAACTTTTCTTATGAAATTGAATCTGCCGTTGTCTGAATTTTTCCGGCAGCAACGAGCTTGCCGGAGTAGTTTTGGGGGCTTGAGAAGGTTTGAAGAGTACCCATTTCGTTTGCAAAAAGAAAAAAGGGTTCCCAGAAATTGCCGGAATGATTTGTGGCCATGAAAGCTTGAACGAAGAAGAGTTGAAATTAAACAAAGAAAGATGAAGGAAGGGAGGGGGGTTTAGGAGAGGTGGACGTGAAGAAAGAAGGAGACGAAGAGGCTATCGGGAGAGATTTTCTTTTTTCTTTTTAATTTTTGGTTTTTCTTATTTTAGTGTTTCTTTAAAAATCTAAAATCACCAAATGCACGCTCTTTATGAGTGTGATAGACACGCATCTTTACCACATCAGCAGTCATGTGATTGCCATGCAAGCATTGTTGCTTGCATAGTCAACGGTTAGATATGTTTATTAGTGTTACGATATGAGATTTTCATAATCGAGATCGTGATGGCGCCTAACATTTTACTTTCTAGACAATCCAACGTTAGAACAGTTTATCCATTTTTAACAGTTTGAATTAAATATCGAGGAAGAACTAAAATAACTGAAATAATCTAAAGTATAAATGCAGAAGCTAAAACTGCCAAACATCTGCTATAAATATCTGAACCCGGTTTCACAAGTGCACGAGCTACTAGAATAATGCATACAAGGGTATGAAATAAGTACAGAGCTATCTGAATGAAAATACACAACTAAATAAAAACAAAGAAGGGGTCTCCAGGAGCTGCTGGCGCTGAGCAGCTGTACTTCAAGTCTCCGCTGAGCTGATCAATCCAAGCACGCTAATAGTCGCAGCTGGAACTGACTCCAAAATCTGCACAAGAAGTGCATAGTGTAGTATGAGTATAGCTGACCCCATGTACTCAGTAAGTGTCGAGCCTAACCTCGACGAAGTAGTGACGAGGCTAAGGCGGGTCACTTACACTATAACCTGTACGCAGTATATAATAAAGGAAGACAAAGGAAATATGGAACAAGATAAGACAGTCAATTGAAATAGCAGCTACAACCTCAAGGAATAAACCGGTGTCATTCAGAATTACCAATCCTTAGAGTTTCAAATAACAATACTGAAAATCAACACAGCTCAAGGAAATAGAAACACATAGGTTGTTGCGGCGCGCAACCCGATCCCATCGGACAACACAGAATCCTTCCTTATTTTACCGTAATAACATCAACAACAACAAATAATATATAGATATGTTGCGGCGCGCAACCCGATCCCACAATATAACGATATTAGTATCATAATTCACCCTTATTTTACCGTAACAATCCACCCTTATTCCACCTGTTGTGGCGCGCAACCTGATCCCACCGTACAGTATAAATTCACCCTTATTCCACCATATCAATCCACCCTTATTACACCTGCTGCGGCGTGCAGCCCGATCCCATCATATCAGTACCAAATACTCAATGTGCACAGTCAAATCGACAGTTCAAACCACGAAAACCTTTACGATCAATAAATACCAAACTGAACCAAAAAGAGGAAACCTTGTACAATATAGGAATCTACACAAGCAATACTACATAGGGAGACCAAACCAGTAATTGACAATTAGAAGGTGCAAGTAACTCAATTTAAGCAAATAGCAGAGAATCATGAAACTATAAATAGAGCTAACATCATTAACAGGTTAAGATATTGATTAACAGGTAAAAGTTAAGCATGGAAAGCATTTAGAGCACATAACAGTTAAGACAGGGAAGGAAATAATTAAGGAAAAGCGGAAAATCAGGGAAAAAGATAATTCAGCGGCGTATAAGTGCTCGTCACCTCGCATATACGCCGCTCACATGAAATTCACATAGCACATAGTTCGAGGGTTCCTAATTCCCTCAAGTAAAGGTTAGACACCACACTTACCTCACTCCGCAGTCAATTCAAAGCTCTACCGGGGCCTTTCCCCTAGAATCCGCCTCCAAACCACTCGTATCTAGCCACAATTATATCAAATATTGCTAAAGGAATCAATTTTAATGCATAAATTTAGAATTTCCAAACTTTCCCCCAAAAAGTAAAAAACCGACCCCGGGCCCGCTTGGTCAAAACTCGAGGTTCGGACCAAAATTCATTTACCCATTCACCCCCGAGCCCAAGTATGTAATTAGTTTTAAATCTCCAATTTGCAAAAATTCCCAATTCTCTTTAAATCCCTAGTTTTCACCATGGAAGAACAACGATTAGGGCTAGGAATTAATGAATGATGTTAGAAATGGAAGAAAATGAGTTAAAGAGTACAAACCTATGAATTGGTGTTGAGTTTTCTCTTTAAAATCGCACCTAGGCCGAGCTCTAATGGAGAGTTTATGAAAAAACGGAAGAATCCCGTTTTTAAAAATATTTAAGGTCTGGGCGTCAGGCCCTCTTCGCGTTCGCGAAGGGCCTGCCGTGTACGAGAAAGGCAGTGGCCCAAAAGGCCTACGTGTTCGCGAGATACCATTCGCGTTCGCGAAGGCTTATACCCACCAGCCTACGCGTTTCGCGAGCCATGTGCCGCGTTAGCGAAGAGTATAGATCAATTCCCCTCCCCCAGGTCCCATGCCTACGCGTTCGCGAGAGGCTGGCTGCATTCGTGAAAGGTAATGCTCTCATTGCTCCATGTTCGCGACCCAGCCTTCGTGTTTGCGAAGAAGAACTTCCACTCAGCCCCAGTTCACTCTTCGCGTTCGCGAGTGTACCTTCGCGAACTCGGAGAAGGATACACCAGATATCAACAGAAGTCTAAAAACCAGATTTTCCAAGTTCAAAAACATCCGTAGCCTATCCGAAATTCACCCGAGCCCTCGGGGCTCCAAACTAATTATGCACACAAGTCCAAAAAACTCATACGAACTGGCTCGTGCGATATAAATACCAAATAACGCGTAGAACTACGAATCAGACACCAAATCAAAGGAAATTTTCAAGAAAACTTTAAAACTTCTATTTTCACAATCGGACGTCCGAATCACGTCAAACCAACTCCGTTTCTCACCAAATTTCACAGGCAAGTCATAAATATAGTAATGGACCTGTACCAGGCTCCGGAATCAAAATACGTACCCGGTATCAACAAGACCAAACATCAATCAGTTCTTAAAAATTATTGAACTTTCAAACTTTCAATTTTCAACAAAAATTAATAACTCGAGCTAGGGACCTCCGAATTTGATTCCGGTCATACGCTCAGGTCCCAAATTACGATACGGACCCATAGGGACCATCAAAATATAGATCCGGATCCATTTGCTAAAAATGTTGACCGAAGTCAACTCGAATGAATTTTTAAGGCAAAAATTCGTATTTTATCAGTTTTTAACACATAAGCCTTCCGAAAAAATGCCCAGGCTGCACACGCAACTAAAGGAATCTAAAATGAGGTATTTAAGGCTTCGAAATACAGAATTAGGTTCTAAAACATAAGATGACCTATCGGGTCATCACAATTAGTAGGCATTTCATCAAGTAGAAGTGCGTAAATGAGAAAGTCCTAAGTTTATTTACTGAGTTGACAAATGGGTACAAGTTTAGGTTGTCCGGAGGCCATTTTTCCTTTTTTTAAATTGTAGTTGACCGTTGGCAACGGTCAGCTCTAATTTTGATCGTTGCCCAACGGTATGATTTACAAGAATAGCCCTTTTTGGGGCTTTTAAAAAAATAATAATAACACCTTTATTATTTACTAATTTAACCCTTTAAAAAACTATAAAAAGGTCTCCTCCCCTCCCCTCCACTCATCTTCATTTCTTCATTCATCTCTCAAGTCTCAAGTCTCAAATCTCAAATTCTCAATTGTCATTCTCTCATTCCTCAACTAAATTGCTATCAACTATTTGGCTCTAATTTTTTTTTAAAATTTTATTTTTGGTGTTATTTGAATTTTGAAGAACTGAAGTTTAAAAGAGTTGGAATAGTAACAACTAACGAGCATGTTCATTTGTGGTAACAACAAAATTCAATTTCAAGACTTCAAAAATCACCATAGCAATTTGTTTTCTTAATGAATCTCGTAAAATAATTTCAAATGGATCAGAGTATGTAATCGTATTTGGTATAAGTAGCCAGATCCACACTTTGTTTTCTTAATAAATCTCGTAAAATAATTTCTTAAATCTGATGTTTTTGTCATTGGGAAACATTATGATTCTCATAAAATAAGCATTGTTTGATTGGAGAGATTTGAAAAAAAATATTTTCTACATAAGTAATGTATTGTTTAATTAATCGTGTAAGAAAAATAACCACTGCATACACTAATGCAATGTTTATATGCGATATTAACTAATATTCATAATGAGTTATGTGAAAATATATGTGTTATTTCAGCGAGCATTTTATTAAAAAATTCAAAACATAAATAAGTAAACACATGAACAAGTTTAAAGATTCGTTACCTTTCTACTTATGTTTCTTTTTTTGAGTTTTCTCTTTGATAGATATGCTTATTTTGCTCTTTTTACATATAATACTAATAATAATTCTAGAAACTAGAAATAAACTGTAAGAATGAATGGCCATATCTTCTGCTTAATTAATCTTGGACATCTTTGTGTTAAAGGCTCGTGCATGAAAAGAAACTCACTCTCCCATCTATACTTTTTGTATCTATTTTATTTGGATTAGATTTGTTGTGCCAATTCAATACCTAAAAAGATGAAACAAACCCATTTATGAATAAGAAAGTACCATCGTGATTTTATCAACTGCTTGTGCATTCACTTCCCAAGCAAATAAATAATTTTCAAAACAAAAAGCCCGAAATTAAAGCTAAAACTATTGACAATTAACGATTTATATAATTACACTGGAGATCCACAGTAAATAAAATATATAAGAAATTAGAAAAAAAAAATTATATACAAGGAAGAGAAGATTTTAAGTTCAAAGAGATAGACGTAGATGAAAATTATGAAAAGATAGATACCATTACAAGAAGTGGGCTCATTGGGTGATAAAAAATGTTATTTTCATCAAATAAAGAAGAGTAAAATCCAGTTTACCCCCTTAACCTTTAAGGCTAAAGGAAATAAAAGATTTTTGAATACTGAAATAAATAAAAATGAAAATTTCTTCAATTTTAGATCATGACTTAGAAATATTAAGGTGAAGAAGAAAAGTAAGAGACTCAATTTAGATTATACAAAGAAGAACGGTATAAACTAGCAACTTTCTAAACATTAATTTATTTTTTCAGGTCAATGACTCTTGTGTATATCTCATACAAAGCTTACATTCCTGATTGGCTCTTAGCTAAAGCTAAAAAAAATCTTGCATCATTCGCATGGTACTCATCAGTTTCAACATCTTACACATTCTTCATGAATTTCATCAAGGCTTCTACACTTATTTGGGATTCTTGGTTATAGACTACTCCAATATTACCTTTGAGAACCTATTAATCGAGGTATTGTGTTTTTGAAAGTTCAAGTGGAATAAATGGGTGAGGGTTGCAAAGAAGCTACTTAACAATAGTTTTGGAAGTTCAAAAGAACCTTTTAATTATACTTCTATGACAATGAAAATGAGGTAGCAATACCTCCTTAACTATGCAATTGGACTCGGGTGTAGCCCTGGTTAATCGTTACTAGTATTTAAATAATGGGCCCTGTACAATTTTTACAAGAAATGTCACAACCAAAAATCCAACTAGTCGTGATGGCACCTAACCCAACCCGCTAGGTAAGCGAATTAACAACTATCCAATTCCAATAAAATCTAATAAGAAAAATAAGTAAAAGAAAATATCTGAATCTTATATATTTCCCAAGGAATGGTGTACAAATCATGAACGTCTAAGATTTAGAATTTACAAAGGTGGTATAATAAGGTACATCATCTGTTTGAAATATACATCAACAGATTTTTCATAAGTCTAGAGCGACCATGAACAAGAGGCAGCTATAATCGGAATGCAGGTACATCTTCAAATCCATCTCCCGTCGAACACAGCAACATCAGTATCCTACATTTGCACGCAAGGTGCATAAGTTTAGTATGAGTACAACCGACCACATGTACTCAATAAGTAACATACCTAAACTTAGGTTGAAAGTAGTGACGAGCTGGAAATAGGTTGGAGCCCAACACCAATAGCCAACAACAGTTCATAACAACATAATGCAAGCAATAAAAGAAGTACTCAGAGATAAAATGCTCGGCTCATTCACAGTTCTAGAAAATAGGTCTGCTTTTCAAGTAAAATCAGTGAAAATCCAAATCTTTTACTTGAAATCGCCAAAAATATGAGTAAGTTTGAAATCTGTAATTTTTCCCAAAAAGATTTTAACAGCTAAATGTTTCATTTTCAAATGGAATGAGGAAAATACACCTCTATGCCTATATGTCAACATGTGTTAGAAGTCAGGAATGACATGATACCGTACAACATAAGGAAAATGCATCTCTATGCTTGTATGTCATGTATACCGTACTCAATCTCATTGTATCACACTTTACACTTATCATACTCAATCACTCAGTACTGTATATGGCCAATCCAGCCCAGGGAAGATCCTTCCCGAATATATACATAGCAACTACTAGTCAGTCACTCAGTACTGTATAAGGACAATCCAGCCCGGGGAAAATCCATCCCCAAATATAAATGCTTCGAGCAAGATCCATGCCCAAGGAAGATCCATCCCTCAATATATATCAACCGTGCTCATCGGGGTGTGTGTGCAGTCTCCGGAGGGGCTCCTTCAGCCCAAATGCTATCATAGATTAGTAAAACCCGATGCGACGTGTAGCCTGATCCCATAAATGTCACTCATAATCAGGCCCTCGGCCTCACTCAGTCATCAATCTCTCCGGTCTCTCGGGCTCACAATGCCATGAAACTATCCCAAAAGGATGATATGAGGTGTTAATAAATTGCAATAGAGACTGAGATATGATATGAAATGAATGAACACAACTGAGTATGAAATTACAATTTAATCAAATAATTCAACAGCAGAAATGACCTCAGCGGGTCCCAACAGAATAAGCATGAAGCCTAGACATGGTTTTTAACATGGATCACAGCTCAATAGCTCCAGTACGTAGAGATTTCATCTTTACAGATAAGATCAGGTAACTATACAGTACCATAGGAATAACAGAGTCACAATTCACACGGTGCACGCCCACACGCCCGTCACCTAGCATGTGCGTCACCTCAACACAAACCCATAACACGTAATTCAGGGTTTTATACCCTCAGCATCAAGTTTAGAAGTGTTACTTGATAAGTTAGGATTTTAACATGATTATACCCCTACTTGCTATTGCTTTTGTTATGAATTGCCACAAAATAGTCCCAAAATGCTTACAAGTTACGCTTGATTGCAGGTTTGAGCGACAAGATGACAAATGTCAAAGATCGACTCAAAACGGAGTGAAACCTGCCAAGTGTCAAATACCAAGTGAAGTGGAGAACAAGAAGACCTAGCGCAGACCGCACTATTTTGCCACGCGGACGCGCTAGGAGATTCAGAGACTGGTTCATTCAAGGGCATCCTGCGTGGTCCACACTCCTTTTTACGCGGTCCGCGCTTGTGAAGTTCAGAGGCTTGCAAATTCAAGGAAAAGTCCCACGTGGCCGCGCTACAAATCAGTGCGGTCCGCGTGGATGAGATTCAGAGAGATGGTGTTTTTGCCAAAGTACTGCCACGCGGCCGCGCTCCATTTATACGCGGTCCGCGCCCGTCTTCAAACGCAGCCGCGCTACATTTCTGCGCGGTCCGCGCTAACCCCGCAGGGGTATTTTTGTCCAGTTTTTCCAGCCCGGTATAAATAGGACATTTTACCATTTTTAGATCAAGTTTTGTATATCAGACAGCTGCTGCGCTCGTGAGACATATGTTTTAGCCTATTTTGGGCATTTTAGCTTTATCTCATCATAGATTATTGTAGTTTAACATTAGCTATTAATTAATATGGTTATTTCTTCTTCTATTTCTTCTATTTCTTTTTTTAATTATGTCTAGCTAAACCCATTAGCTAGGGTTATGGCTCAACCCTAGTGTCGGTAATTGATGGGTGTTGCTTTTTAATGATAGATTGATATTGGGTGTTTGCTATTTGGGTTAATTTTACGCTTTAATTAAGGATTGGTGGTTGCAAACATTGATTCTAGCTTAGTGGGTTTTGACTCTTCTTGAGAAAGAGAGTCTATGACCCCAAAATTGACCCAACAAGGAATTGGGATGGACCTATGAGAAATGGTAGTCCCAATTAACGGGTTAAATCTCGAGAGAGTAATCACCCTACTTGAACTCTAGTTTCTTGGTCAAATTGGCCTACCCAATTGGTCTCGAGAGAGTCAATTGGGCAAAATCGCTCTCTCTACCGAGAGGTGTGAGAGTGGGTACAATTGTGCAACGGTTATAACATTGATCCCAAAAATGTCAATCTGTTATTAGTAGTTTCTACCCGTTAGTTAACCACCTAGGTGATGCCATGACCCTAGTGCCTTTCTCTATCTTAATTACAACTTAGAAAATATTTCTTTAGCATAATCTAGTCTTACCCTTAGTTGATAATAGTAGTTGATAAAAAGAAAACTCAAAAATGTTAGAAGTGCAATTAGAAGCACAAACGCATTCTTAGTCTAAACAAATACGCAACTCCATTCCAAGCTCTCTGTGGAAAATCGACCCCGATACCACTATTCGGGTAAAAGTTTTAGCGCCCGCTCTTCCTACCGTTGTGTAAGGTTGAGTTTGCTGCGATCATTACTTACCTCGAACAAGCCAAATCCGATCGAGCAAGCCAGACAATGCTCCAAAAATGTCATCTCGTGCGTACTGACCTCTCAACGCCTCGAAATTAGCTAAAAGCAACTCAAATACATTAAATAATGCCAGAGGAAACAAACCCAATCGATAAAGGTCGAATCTTTAATCAAAATCCCAAAAAAAGACAAATTCGGGACCGCACCTCGAAACCCAACAAAACTTATAAAATCCGACAACTCGTTCAATTACGAGTCCAACCATACTAGTTTCACCTGAATCCGACTCTGAATCGATGCTCAAAACTTAAAAATTCACTCTATGAAACTTTGGACAAAACCCCCCAATTTTCTCTTTAAAATTCACAATCCAATTACCAAAAATGAAGATAGATTCACGAAATATAACCAAAATCGAGTATAGAACACTTATCCCAATTCACATGGTGAAAATCGCCTAAAGAATTGTCCAATTCCGAGTTCCCCAACTCAAAATATGTTAAATGAACAAAACCTTTATTTTAACACCGTTCTGCCTCGTTTCTTGTACCAAGCGATCTCGAAACTCACTTTGATGTCTCCAATGGATTCCTTGTGAACTTCTATTCAAGTTAGGCTCTTGAATCACTCCATTTGACCTTATATTGAAGGAGATATATTGGTTTCTGCCACGACCCGAGTTCTCCCTCCGTGAACTGTCGTGAGGGCACCTAGTCTCTACGGCTAGGTAAGCCTAACAATTTGCGGAAAATGAAATAAAGATATGAAAACTAACAATTTAACAGGTAAATCTAATAAAGAAGTTTAAAATGCCGCTCGGCATATACAATAAAACACTCTCGAACTGAACATAAGCACTCCCAAAACCTGGAATCTCATGAATCACAAGCTACATAAGTACATTGTGTTTCTAAACTCCAAAAATCTATCAGTGAAGAAAAATACAGGAAGTCTATAACTTAAGGAGGAATAGAGAGGGACTTCTAGGTCTACGAACGCGGCAGATATACCTCGAAGTCTCTAAGATCGCCTCGCCTCACTAGAAGTATGGCTGAGAAGAGGTACCTGGATTTGCACACGAAAACGATATGCAGGAAAGGGCATGAGTACACCATAGCGATACCCAGTAAGTGCCAAGCCTAACCTCGATCGAGTAGTGACGAGATCAGGTCAGAGCCCTACTAGTTTATACATATAATAAGATAAAACAGTATGAAATATGGTAGTAAAGATAATTGCTAACAGTCAATGAAAATGAAATCATAGGAAAATAATAACTCAGTACACAGAGAAAGCAACAGGGGATCTCCCAAGATATCGTCCCGTAGTCCCAAACGTAAATGTACAGAGGATCTCCCGGGATACAGTCCCGTAGTCCAAATCGTAAATGTGCAGGGGGATCTCCCAGAATACCATTCCATAGTCCCAAAGCAAATATCCAGTACAGGGGGATCTCCCGGGACACCGTTCTGTAGTCCCAAACATAACATGCAGGGGGATCTCCCGGAATACTTTTTCGTAGTCCCAAAGTAAATACACAACCCATTCAATATACACAACGGTTTCAACAAGGAGAAATCTACAGTTCTAATTAAGTTTGTATCAAGGAAGACAGGTAATTCTTACTCTAAACATGCTACACAGAGTATAGGTAGGCAGTTAAAGCAGATAAGGCAGTTAAGGCACGTAAGCATGCTTCCCTAAGCTAAACAGGGTAGCTACATATACTAGTATTGCTCAATTAAAGGAAAACATAGATATTTACTTAATGAAAATTGAGCTTCTCAACAATTAGCACGTGTACGCACTCGTCACCTCACGTACATGGCATATATATAACAACAGTACCAAAATCCTAAGGGGAGTTCCCCCACACAAGGTTAGGCAAGCCACTTACCTCAAATCAAGCTCAAATCAATCCGAAATCACGCTCTTGCCATGAGTATCCAGCTCCGAGTGGCCCAAATCTAATCAAATTAATTTCATAACGTAAATATAGCAACAAGCAACTAATTTAGCTAATGAATTTAGAGCTAAGGCAAGAAAATAGGAAAACGCCCAAAAATCCTCCCCGGGCCTACGTCTCGGAATCGGGTAAAAGTTACAAATTATGAACACCCATTCACTCACGAGTTCACTCGTACAAAAATCATCCAAATCCGACATCTAATTCCCATTCAAACCTCAGATGATCAATTGGGAAACTTTTCCCCCCATTTCCAAACCTCTACCCTCAAATTCCTTAATTAGATGAGGAAAACAACAATAAATTAATGTATAATGATCAAAATAGAGTTATAATTCGTTACCCAATAGTTCTCCTTCAAAATCCCTCAAGAAATCGCCTCCTACCGAGCTCCAAATCAAATTTTATGTTATGAAATTTTAAACCCTTGAAATCCTCTTTTCTGCCCAGCGATTTCCGCATTTGCACTCATGGGGCCGCATCTGCGGTTCCGCACCTGCGGAAAAATCATCACAGGTGCGAAGGTCACTTATCCGGGTTGGGGCCACATCTGCGGTCACTGTTGCCAAAGTCCATTTCTGCATCTGTGGCTCTCTAGCCGCTTCTGCGGCTCTGCACCAGCGGTCCAATATCCGCAGGTGCTAAAACAACAGGTGCAACAAATCTTCAGCAAATGCCTAAGTCCCAAACCAAGTCCATTAAACATCCGAAACTCACCCGAGGCCCCCGGGGACCTCAACCAAATATACCAACCAATCCTAAAACATCATACGAACTTAGTCAAGCCCTCAATCACATCAAACAACGCTAAAACCACGAATCCCCTCCAATCCAAACTTAATGAACTTGAAATCTCCAAATTCTACAACCGATGCCGAACCTAACCAAACCATGTCCGATTGATCCCATATTTTGCACAAAAGTCATATTTAACACTACGCACCTACTCCATTTTCCGGAATTGGATTCCGACCCCGATATCAAAAATTCCACTATCGGCCTGAAACTTCTAAAAATTCAACTTTCGCCATTTCAAGCCTAAATAAGCTACGGACCTCTAAAACACAATCCGAACACGCCCCTAAGCCCGAAATCACCCAACGGAATCGATGGAATTCCACTCTGGAGCCGCCTTCACACTATTCCGACTACGGTCCAAATTCTAAGACAAACTCTCATTTAGGGACTAAGTATCTCAAAACACTCCGAAACTCAAAATGAACCATCCTGGCAAATCACAATAGCAGAAAAAGACACGGGGAAAGCAGTTAATAAGGGACCGAGGAGTAAATTCTCAATACAACAACCCAATTCTTAGTAAAATTCTTAAATATGAAGTCAGTGGCGATTTCGTAAATAATCTGAAAAAAATCTGATAACCCAATTCTTAGTAAAATGGCTATAAACTCCTCATACGATGTCCAAATTTGACGATTCTTTTTGCTATGACTCCATAATTTTGATAAGGATATTATACTTCAATAAAAACAGAAATTGGAGCTCATTTGCTTAATGTGGTACCATTTATGCTTGAAGAAACGACGTCGAAACATCGAAAACCAGCGCAACACAACCCAAACTTATCCAAAACTCACCTGAGCCCATCGGGACCCTGTACGAACATACCAACAAGTCCCATAAAATAAAACGGACCTACTCGAGGCCTCAAATCACGCATAATAATATCAAAACGACGAATCACACCCCAAATCAAACTTAATGAACTTTTCCAAACCTTCAAATTTCAGTTTTCGCCAATTAGTGCCGAATCCTTCTAAAAATATCCAATTTCAAATCCGGGCATACGCTTGAGTCCTATATCACCATCCGGACTTAACGGAACCATCAAAACTCCAATCCGAGGTCAAATGCTAAAAAGTCCAACTTGGTCAACTCTTCCAAGTTAAAGCTTCAATCATGAAGTCCATTCTTCCAAATCGATTCCGAACAACCTGAAAACCAAAACCGACGATTCACGCAAGTCATAATACATCATGCGGAGGTACTCGCGCCCTTAACTACCGACCAAAGTGCAAATGCTCAAAACGACCGATCGTATCGTTACATCCCCCCCTCCCACTTAAACATATGTTCGTCCTTAAACGTGCCAAGTGTCGTCCCAAAGCTATCAAACCGCCATGTAACATATCCATGCACATACTCAGGGGTGATTCCACGTCACCCTCATCCATATAAGCCTGATGACATAACCTAACAAAAGATCCTTAATTCAACCTTAGCCCATAAACCTTGGAATCCATTATTCCAACATCCGGAATTTCTTATAAGACCCAAATCTCGCATCTATACACTGTATAAGTCTGAATAAACTACATTCGAGCCTTAACTGTAACCCAAGACACAATTACATGATATACCACATAACTCAAATACTCATAGCAATAATTTTTAATCACCGTAGCTGCTTAAAAATAAACGATACTGGTAATATAGCTCATATCAAACAAACCTCGTTCTAAAACCTCTGTGTACTGCAGATGATGAAAGAAACATGCAGAAACTCATAACCATTCATCAGATCAAAAAGTCATGGAGCTCCCTCTCGTTCGACAAGAACTATAGCCAATTTCTAAGCCGATCAGCGATATTATCCTTTCAAATATACCACAATCAAATCCAATAGCACCCATTCTAGGCCCGACGACCTCATCTTATCAAATACAAGCTACTCTACTGGCGTGCCTCACCAATACTACCTAGAGCCACAAACCCTGCAATCCGTGCACCAATACGCAACAATTCAAATGTACTCAAACATAGAAAATGACTCCAGTGAGAGAACTGTCCGGCAAGCTCAACAAGTACCACCACGACACAATGCTAAGAACCTATCACACACCTTAGAACCAAAATACAGGAATCTAACACAAAGGATCATATCCCAACATAACTTCGCTACAATGCGCGACCCCATCCAAACACTGGTCCACATGAAATACCTCAAGTCAGAATGCTCAAAATCAACAACCACGCGCAATTTGACGTCTAGTACCAAAGTGCATGACCATAACCACTGAGAAGCAAATAACTCAATACCATAGTCCGGAATGAACATAATCAATGCGCAATCAATCATTCAACACCCTAATACCCATTTCGTTCAAATTCTACCATAAGGCCCAAATAGAACTGCACCATGTGTGTATATAACTAACGAATTACAACCCCTCGTAGCATAAAAGGGTGGCTCATAGAGCATATCAAAACACGAATAAGCTCAACTCTAACCGAATGGCACATCCCTCAACAATAGCAGTCTGGAGTCAACAAATCCGACTCAATGTAGAATACACATCGTCATTGGGCCTGCCAATGGGCCCCCAAATCAACTCCGCTCATCCCCGAATGGACAAATAGCCCTCCAAAAGTCCACAATGACCTAACCATAACACATACTATCATCTGGCTAGCTTTGGCCACTTCTTCACAGTCCACAACCACGAAACAACCTGCTTCTGAGAACTCCAAGTCTCCAAATACATAGAACACATGAATCACCATATATGGTCCCAACCCCATCACCCGAATGCCTAACACATCTCTCATGAATGATCATCCCACGAGGAATATGTCACGACCCCAACCCCGGTCGTGATGGCGCCCAATACATTGCTAGGCAAGCCCTACCAATTTACAGTCACAACTCCCATTGCTTAAAATTCATTACCAATTACCAGAGTTAATTACCAATTCAACATCAACACAAGTCTGAAATAAAAGATAAAGTATGCGGAAAACCATAACGATATCTCTACAATAGCCCACCGATCCGGTGTCACAAGTCGAGAGCCTCTATTACAAGTTTTTAAACAGCCTAACACAAAGATAGTCTAGAATATGCTGAAAGGTAAAGATAGAAGGAGAAATTGGGTCTGCGGACTCCATGCAGCTACCTCGATAACTCTGGTGGATGATGATCAGCAAGAAGCCCTCACTATGCCTCGGGAACACCCGAATCTGCACGCAAGGTGCAGGGAGTAATGTGAGTACTCCGACTCAGTGAGTAATAATCATAAATAATGGCTGACAGTAAGAAATCACGTAAAAGCACTAAGCAGTTCTATATCAAAGCAGTAAATCAACTTAAAGCAGCAAAATAGTGAAGAAGTCAAGTGAAATCTCCTAGATCAGGTAAGACAGGTAGCTTATCAGGTATTTAACAAGTATAACCCCATTCCTCGAACACAGTAACCATATATCTCTCACAATCACTGAAATCAAAATGATCGCTGCGGCGTGCAGCCCGATCCGTACATCGCTGTGGCGCACAGCTCGATCCATATAAATAGTTGAATGCGCTCACTGGGGGTGTGCAGACTCCGGGAGGGGCTCCTACAGCCCAAGCGCTATATTGCTGCGGCGCGCAGCCCGATCCACATATATATTTGCTGCGGCGTACAGCCCGATCCATATAAGTATTTGCTGCGGCGTGCAGCCCGATCCATAATATATATATATATATAACATCCTCACCATTTGGGTTCTTAACCCCTCTCAGTCATTATAATCACAGCCTCTCGGGCACAATAATATAAGGTAGGGATCTCAGCCCACATATTTCTTTCATTTAGGATTAACATTTCAAAAACCGGTTCATATTGTTTTAAACAGTTAGAAACATGACTGAGGATATGGTTTTTAACAAGTAAAGTGAGGAAAATCAGTCATAATGCCCCTAAGGGCTCTACAAGTCGGCACAAGGCCCCAAACATGGCAACTAGCCCAAATCATAATGATAATTATTAAATCTCAGTCAAAAATGCGGTGAAATCACCAATCGGGACGGACCAAGTCACAATTCCCAGTAGTAATGGACCCCACGCTCATCATACAGCGTGTGTCTCACCTCAACATAGCACTACGTTGTGCAAATTCGGGGTTTCAAACCCTCAGGACATCATTTACAATCATTACTCACCTCAAACCAGCCAAAGCTCTAGCTCGCTATGCCCTTGCCTCTCAAATCGGCCTCCTCGCGTGTCGAATCTGACCAAAACCAGAGTGAATACGTCACAATATGCTAAGGGAACAAGGCCCAAGCGAAAACAATCGAAAAATATCAAAAATCTCGAAATTAGCAAAACCCGAGCCCCGGGCCCACTTCTCGAAACTCAGAAATTTTTACATCATTAGATTCCTTATCTCCCCGCGAGTTCATACATATCAAAAACACTAGAATCGGAGTTCAATTGACCCCTCAAATCCCCAATTTAGACTCTCTTAATCTCAAGCCCTAAACCTCCATTTTTAGCTAAATTTCCATGAATTTCTAGGTTAATTTCACAATATAATCACGTTTTTTATGTTCATAAAACTTACCTCCAATCAATCCTCTTCAAATCCCTCTTCAATTTCTCCCAAAGAGCTCTCAAAATGTTCAACAATGGAGGAAAAATGACTTAAGCTCGCGGAATAAAACGTTTAAAAACCCTTCTGCCCAGGGATTTTCACATCTGCGACCCCTCCACCGCTTCTGCGGTACCGCATTTGCGGTCACAAGTCCGCTTCAGCGGAAATTCATTAAAGGCCCAAATCCGCATCCGCGGTCCACCATCCGCATATGTGGCTCCGCAGGTGTGGGCACCCCACCGCATCTGCGGTCTCAACCTTTCTCTCCCAAAACCGCTTCTGCGGTCAAATGGTCGCATCTGCGACTCCGCAGGTGCGGTCCCCATACCGCATCTGCAGTTCCTGACTCTCCTTCCTAAAACTGCATCTGTGCCTTTCCTTCCGCATCTGCGATACCGCACCTGCGGTTCCCAAGCCGCAGGTGCGAAAATACCATAAACAACAGAAATCTTAAATTGCACAAGTCCAAAATTCTTCCCGTTAACCATCCGAAATTACCCCAAGGCCCCCGGGACCTCAACCAAAAGCACCAACACATCCCAAAACATCATTCAAACTTGTTCCAATCCTCAAAACACCTCAAACAACACCAAAACCATCAAATTACATCGGATTCAAGCCTAAGTTCTTCTAAAACTTCCGAAACACGCTTTTGATCAAAAACCCGACTAAACGACGTCCGAATGACCTAAAATTTTGCACAAACATCACAAATGACATAACGAAGCTGTAGCAACTCTCGGAATCCCATTCCGACCCTCGGATCTAAATCTCACCTATCAACCGGAAATCGCCAAAAATANCAAGCATATAAGCCACCTCCCCAATCCTCCTGAGTACCTCAAAAGGCCCAATGAACCGCGGACTCAACTTCCCTTTCTTTCCAAATCTCATAACACCCTTCATGGGCAAAACCTTCAGCAAAACCTTCTCACCAACCATGTAGGATACATCTCGAACCTTCCGGTCTGCATAACTCTTCTGACGCGACTGCGCTATATGAAGTCTCTCCTAAATCACCTTCACCTTCTCTAAGGCATCCTGAACCAACTCTGTCCCCAACAGTCTAGCCTCGCCGGGCTCGAACCAACCGACTGGAGATCTACACCATCTCCCATACAACACCTCATACGGGGCCATCTGAATACTCGACTGGTAGCTGTTGTTGTAGGAAAACTCGGCAAGCGGCAAAAACTCATCCCATGAACCTCCAAAATCAATGACACAAGCATGCAACATGTCCTCCAATATCTAAATAGTACGCTCGGACTGTCCGTCTGCTTGAGGATGAAATGCTGTGCTCAACTCCACATGAGTACCCAACTCTGTCTGCACGGCTCTCCAAAACTGCGAAGTAAACTGAGTACCCCTATCTGAGATGATGGAAACCGGAACACCATGCAACCGAACAATCTCCCGGATATAAATCCCTGCCAGCCGCTATGAAGAATAGGTAGTACACACAGGAATGAAGTACGCGGACTTGGTCAGCCGATCCACAGTAAACCAAATAGCATCAAATTTCTTCAAAGTTCGAGGAAGTCCAACAACAAAGTCCATTGTGATCCTCTCCCACTTCCACTCGGGAATATCCATCTGCTGAAGCAAGCACCCAGTCTCTGATGCTCGTATTTCACCTGCTGACAATTGAGACACCGAGCTACAAATCCCACAATATCTTTCTTCATTCTTCTCCACCAATAGTGCTGTCTAAGATCCTGATACATCTTCGCGGCACCCGGATGAATAGAATACCGCGAGCTGTGGGCCTCCTCCAAAATCAACTCCCTAAGCCCATCCATATTGGGCACGCAAATCCGGCCCTACATCATCAACACACCATCATCACCGATGGTCACATCTCTGGCATCATCATGCTGAACCCTGTCCTTAAGGACAAGCAAATGCGGGTCATCATACTGGCGCTCTCTGATGCGATCATACAAGGAAGACCTAGAAACCACACAAGCCAACACCCGACTGGGCTCCGAAATATCTAGTCTCACAAACCGATTGGCCAAAGCCTGAACATCAACTGCACGGGGTCTCTCCCCAACTGGAATGTACGCCAAACTCCCCATACTCACTGTCTTTCGGCTCAAAGTATCGACCACTACGTGGGCCTTTCCCGGATGATACAGAATAGTAATATCATAATCCTTAAGTAACTCTAGCCATCTCCGCTGTCTCAAATTAAGATCCTTTTGCTTGAACAAATGCCGAAGACTGCGATGATCAGTGAATACCTCACAAGATACGCCATACAAGTAGTGCCTCCAAATCTTCAATGCATGAACAATGGCAGCCAACTCCAAGTCATGAACAGGGTAGTTCTTCTCATGGGGCTTCAACTGACGATAAGCATAAGCAATAACTCTACCCTCCTGCATCAATACACAACTAATCCCAACTCTCAAAGCATCACAATATACGGTATATGAACCTGAAGCTGATGGCAAAACCAATACTGGAGCTGTGGTCAAGGCTGTCTTGAGCTTCTGAAAGCTCTCCTCACACTCGTCCGACCATGCAAATGAAGCACCTTCTAAGTCAACTTGGTCAAGGGTGATGCAATGGATGAAAATCCCTGAACAAATCGGCGATAATATCCTTCCAACCCAAGAAAGCTACGAATCTCTGTGGTAGAGGACGGTCTAGGCCAACTCTGAACCGCTTCTATCTTCTTTGGATCAACCTGAATACCCTCGTTGGACACCACGCAAGAAAGCCACTGAACTGAGCCAAAACTCACACTTGGAGAACTTTGCATAAAGCTTCTCCTCCCTCAATATCTGCAATACAACTCGTAAATGCTCCGCGTGCTCCTCCTGACTACGCGAGTACACCAGAATATCATCAATGAAAATGATAACGAATGAATCCAGATAAGGCCGAAACACACTGTTCATCAAATGCATGAACGCTGCTGGGGCATGGCCAGCCTGAAAGACATGACAAGGAACTCATGGTGACCATATCTAGTCCTGAAAGCAGTCTTAAGAATATCTGAATCCCTGATCATCAACTGGTGATAACCCGAACGGAGGTCAATCTTGGAGAACACCCTCGCTCCCTGAAGCTGGTCAAATAAATCATCAATGCGAGGCAGGGGATACTTTTTCTTAATTGTTACCTTGTTCAATTGCCTATAATCGATGCACATGCTCATTGTGCCATCCTTCTTCTATACAAACAGAACTGGCGCACCCCAAGGTGACACACTAGGCCGAATGAACCCCTTATCTAGGAGTTCCTGAAGCTGCTCCTTCAATTCTTTCAACTCTGCTGGTGCCATGCGATATGGAGGAATAGAAATGGGCTGAGTGCCCGGCACCACGTCAATACCAAAATCAATATCCCTGTCCGGTGGCATGCCCGGCTGGTCTGCAGGAAACACATCGGGAAAATCCCTCACAACTGGAACAGAATCGATACTAGGAGCCTCAGCTCTAACATCCCACACAAACGCTAGATATGAAAGACAACCCTTCCCAACCATACGCTGGGCCTTCAAGAAAGAAAATACTCTACTCGGAACATAATCAGTCACACCACGCCACTCGATCCGCGGTACACCCGGCATAGCCAAAGTGATTGTCTTAGCGTGACAGTCTAGAATAGCATGACACGGAGATAACCAATCCATCCCTAAAATAACACTCCACCATGCTCAATAGAAATAGATCAACTCGAGTCTCCAGACCCCCAATACTCACAACACATAACCGGTACACACGGTCCACAACAAAAGTATCACCCACCGGGGTAGACACATGAACAGGTAAAGCAAGAGACTCCCGGGGCGCACTCAAATAGTGAGCAAAATATGAGGATACATAAGAATAGGTGGAACCGGGATCAAATAATACGGAGGCATCTCTGTGGCAGACTGAAACAATACCTGTAATGACAGCATCCGAAGCAATAGCATCTGTCCTGCCTGGAATAGCATAAAAACGAGCCTGACCACCTCCTGATCGGCCTCCCCCTCTGGGGCGACCCCTGGCTGCCTGATCTCCACCCCTAGCTTGCTGGGCGGGTGGTGAAGTAACTGGAGCAGAAGTCGAGGGCTGACCCCTCTGCTGATGCTGACCGTCACGGAGTCGAGGACACTGCCTCCTCATGTGACCAAACTCTCCGCACTCATAACAACTACCCGGTGCTGGAGATGGGGACTGAAGGGAACCCCTCGCACCTGAGTGACTAGCAGATGCACTCGGCGCGGAAGAACCCTGAGCTGATGGGGCACGAGATGAGATCTGAGCTGGGAGGGCGCTGAGTTAAGGCTGGCCCTGCTGAGGCCCATGATGACCACGACTTGAAGATGCCCCACGATACTCTAGACGGGTCGACTGAGCAGGCCAGAAAGAACGACCTCTACCATGCTAGAACTGGCCCCTCGAAGGAACACCACTGTAACTGCCCGATCCACGAGGCCTTTTGGCCTCCCTCTCCTCTCGCTCCCGACGGCGACTGACTCGATCTCACGAGCGATATCCACCACCTCCTCGAGCGTAGCACCCAACTCTCTCTCTAGTCCTCAGAATACGAAGATGGTAGTTAAGGCCATCCACAAATCTCTGGATCCTCTAACGATCTGACGGAATCATCCAGGTGGCATGACGAGCCAACTACGAAAACCTCATCTCGTACTGGGTCACGGTCATATCTCCCTGCGTCAACCACTCAAACTGCCTACGCAGCTCCTCTCTATGGGACTGCGGTACATACTTCTCTAAGAAAAGAGTGGAGAACTGCTGCCACGAAAGTGGCGCTGCACCATCCGGCCTACGCCTCTCATACGCCTCCCACCAAGTAAAGGCAGCCCCAGTAAACTGAAAGGTGGTAAATGCCACACCACTAGACTCAAGAATCCCTACTGTACGGAGCATCCGCTGACACCTGTCAAGAAAACCCTGGGCATCCTCGCCCTCAGCACAACTGAATGTTGGAGGCTGGAGTCTACCAAACCTGTCAAGACGACGCTGCTCATCCTCCGGCATAACTGGAACCCTGAACTCCTGCACTGGTGCAATCGGCTGAGCTGGAGGTGCCTCTGTCGTTTGTAGTCCCTGCACTACCTGCTCAGGTGTGCGAGCAGCGGGGGTCTGGTTGCCTCCCCCGGCCTGCGAAGTAGCTGCTGCTGTGGTGGCTGAAACTGCCTGAGCCAGGCCGGTGCAAACTGTCAAGATCTGTGTCAAGGTCTCCTGTAGACCTGGAATCACGATGGGCACAGCTGGTGCCTGAACTGGTGCTGCTGGAGTCTGATCCGGAGCTGGGGCAGCTGGTGGATCAATAGATGCTGCCCTCGCTACTCTGCCTCTGCCACGACCACGACCGCGTCCACGGCCTCTGGTGGCCTCAGTGGGTGGTACTGGTGGTCGTCCACCTCGTCCGGTAGTGCGAGTCCTCACCATCTGTGAGAGAATAGAATAAAGAGAAGATTAGTACTCGGATCAACAAGTTCGCACGACGAAGAATTTCAAGAAGATGAAGTTTTTCCTAAAGGTTCTGCAGCCTCTCGAGGATAAATACAGACGTCTCCGTACCGATCCACGAGACTCTATTAAACTGGCTCATGACTCGTAAGACCAAGGTACCTAGGCTCTGATACCAACTTGTCACGACCCCAACCCCGGTCGTGATGGCGCCTAACACATTGCTAGGCAAGCCCGACCAGTTTACACTCACAACTCCCTTTGCTTAAAATTCATTACCAATTACCAGAGTTAATTACCAATTCAACATCAGCAGAAGTCTGAAACAGAAGATAAAGTACGCAGAAAACCATAACGATATCTTTACAATAGCCCACCGATCCGGTGTCACAAGTCAAGAGCCTCTATTACAAGTTTTAAACAGCCTAACATAAAGATAGTCTAGAATATGCTGAAAGGTAAAGATAGAAGGAGAAATCGGGTCTGCGGACGCCATGCAGCTACCTCGATAACTCCGGTGGATGATGATTAGCAAGAAGACCTCACTATGCCTCGGGAATACCCGGATCTGCACGCAAGGTGCAGGGAGTAATGTGAGTACTCCGACTTAATGAGTAATAATCATAAATAATGGCTAACAGTAAGAAATCACGTAAAACCACTAAGCAGTTCTATATCAAAGCAGTAAATCAACTTAAAGCAGCAAAATAGTGAAGAAGTCAAGTGAAATCTCCTGATCGGGTAAGACAGGTAGCTTATCAGGTATTAACAAGTATAACCCCGTTCCTCGAACACAGTAACCATATATCTCTCACAATCACTAAAATCAAAATGACCGCTGCGGCTTGCAGCCCGATTCGTACATCGCTTGTGGCGCACAGCCCAATCCATATAAATAGTCGACTGCGCTCACTGGGGGTGTGTAGACTCCGGGAGGGGCTCCTACAGCCGAAGCACTATATTGCTGCGGCGCGCAGCCCGATCCACATATATATTTGCTGCGGCGTGCAGCCCGATCAATATAAGTATTTGCTGCGGCGTGCAGCCCGATCCATAATATATGTATGTATGTATATATATATATATATATATATTACATCCTCACCATTTGGGTTCTTAACCCCTCTCAGTCATTATAATCACAGCCTCTCGGACACAATAATATAAGGTAGGGATCTCAGCCCACATATTTCTTTCATTTAGGATTAACATTTCAAAAACCGGTTCATACTGTTTTAAACAGTTAGAAACATGACTGAGGATATGGTTTTAACAAGTAAAGTGAGGAAAATCAGTCATAATGCCCCCTAAGGGTTCTACAAGTCGGCACAAGGCCCCAAACATGGCAACTAGCCCAAATCATAATGATAATTATTAAATCTCAGTCAAAAATGCGGTGAAATCATCAATCGGGACGGACCAAGTCACAATCCCCAGTAGTAATGGACCCCACGCTCATCATACAATGTGTGTCTCACCTCAACATAGCACTACGTTGTGCAAATCCGGGGTTTCAAACCCTCAGGACATCATTTACAATCATTACTCACCTCAAACCGGCCAAAGCTTTAGCTCGCTATGCCCTTGCCTCTCAAATCGTCCTCCTCGCGCGTCGAATGACCACAACCAGAGCAAATACATCACAATATGCTAAGGGAACAAGGCCCAAGCGAAAACAATCAAAAAATATCAAAAATCTCGAAATTAGCAAAACTCGAGCCCCGG
This sequence comes from Nicotiana attenuata, assembly GCF_001879085.1. Classification (NCBI taxonomy): domain Eukaryota; kingdom Viridiplantae; phylum Streptophyta; class Magnoliopsida; order Solanales; family Solanaceae; genus Nicotiana; species Nicotiana attenuata. The sequence goes on from NC_031989.1 coordinate 12,725,167, forward strand.
GTCCACTTCTCGAAACTCAGAAATTTTTACATCATTAGATTCATTATCTCCCCGCGAGTTCATACATATCAAAAACACAAGAATCGGAGTTCAATTGACCCCTCAAATCCCCAATTTAGACTCTCTTAATCTCAAGCCCTAAACCTCCATTTTTAGCTAAATTTCCATGAATTTCTAGGTTAATTTCACAATATAATCACGTTTTTTTTTTGTTCATAAAACTTACCTCCAATCAATCCTCTTCAAATCCCTCTTCAATTTCTCCCAAAGAGCTCTCAAAATGTTCAACAATGGAGGAAAAATGACTTAAGCTCGCGGAATAAAATGTTTAAAAACCCTTCTGCCCAGGGGTTTTCGCATCTGCGACCCCTCCACCGCTTTTGCGGTACCGCATTTGCGGTCACAAGTCCGCTTCTGCGGAAATTCATTAAAGGCCCAAATCCGCATATGCGGTCCACCAGCCGCATATGCGGCTCCGCAGGTGCGGGCACCCCACCGCATCTGCGGTCTCAACCTTTCTCTCCCAAAACCGCTTCTGCGGTCAAATGGTCGCATCTGCGACTCCGCAGGTGCGGTCCCCATACCGCATCTGCGGTTCCTGACTCTCCTTCCTAAAACCGCATCTGCGCCTTTCCTTCCGCATCTGCGATACCGCACCTGCGGTTTCCAAGCCGCAGGTGCGAAAATACTAGAAACAGCAGAAATCTGAAATTGCACAAGTCCAAAATTCTTCCCGTTAGCCATCCAAAATTACCCCGAGGCCCCCGGGACCTCAACCAAAAGCATCAACACATCCCAAAACATCATTCAAACTTGTTCCAATCCTCAAAACACCTCAAACAACACCAAAACCATCAAAATACATCGGATTCAAGCCTAAGTTCTTCTAAAACTTCCGAAACACGCTTTTGATCAAAAACCCGACTAAACGACGTCCGAATGACCTAAAATTTTGCACACACATCACAAATGACATAACGAAGCTACAGCAACTCTCGGATTCCCATTCCGACCCTCGGATCTAAATCTCACCTATCAACCGGAAATTGCCAAAAATTACTAACTTCGCCAATTCAAGCCTAATTCTACACCGGACCTCCAAAACCACTTCCGATCACACTCCTAAGTCACAAATCATTCCCCGAAGCTAACCGAACCATCGAAAATCACATCCGATCCCTCTAACTCATAAGTCAACGTCCAGTTGACTTTTCCAACTTAAGCCTTCTTTAAAGAGACTAAGTGTCTCATTTCCTTACCAAATCCACTCCAACCACAAACCAACCAACTCGACCACATAAAACATGGATAACGAAGCATAAAGAAGCAAAAATAGGGGAAACGGAGCGGTAACTCATGAGACGATTGGTCGGGTCGTCACAGAATACTTCTCTAATTCTTCCGTTCTTCATAGTAATATCTGAATATCAGCAGTCGATCAACCAGGAGAGTATTGCAATATCAATGAAGCATCCGTAAATCAAAGCACAGTGCACCTTCTGAACGGTACACTCTCCTCAAGAAATACCAAATAGTAATATCATTCACCTAGTCATCTGAAACTGTCCATATTGTTCACAATTCACAACCTCCCCTTCAAAACTGATCTGTGACCTTGCACATGCAAATATCAATCCCACACAGCATACCGCATCTGTAATGCCATCATATGAAAAGTACGAGAATCTCATAATCAACTCTGAGTCACCAGCACAATACATACCCGATCAGTCAGAAACCTTCCATTTGATCCCATCCAGGAGAAAATCACAATACGCAGCATGCTCCTCACGTTGATAGAAAATTCCATCTCAAATCGTGGTAGAAATCATCAAAAACTCTTCAAAACCCATTTGCACATAACCAAGCCATCAGAACTGAATCTCTCTAACTCAACCAGGCCATGCAAGTCATCAAAACCCAAAGCATTGCCAGAAAACACCTGTAGAGACTCACCACATCATAAGTACCCAAAGAATTGATCATATCCATCACTGTGTTGATCCAACCTAATACCAAGCTGTCCTATTTCTCTGAGTTCCTTCCGAATTACCCTCAAGGTGATACTTCTCCTTGTCAGAACATCACGATCCTTACCCAAAGCTCGCCATAAGAGATCCTAGCATCAAACCACACCGCCCTAAGGCCCATAAGCCGATGTATTCCCTCTTAAGCACCCCAAAAGTACCACAACCGAGACACCCACTCTGAAAAGACCTTTTGTGAACCTAAAGACGTTAACTTCACCTTCCTGACACTGAAATATGTTGTTATACCCCATTTTAAACTGGTTAGAATAAGGTACAACATATAAGCAATTCCGGATTTTATTAAAGTTGAAGAGTCGCCACCTAATTAATTATGGTGAATTGGGACACCTAGTGTTGATTAAAGTAATTTAAAGTATAACTCTATTAATGGTCTACTTAACCTAAAGGTTCTAGGTAAGGGTTCAAATTATCCTAACGAGAACGTATTAGGCATTCATTACGATCCATAAAAATAGTTAACCGACCGGACTTAGACTCCTATTTTAGACCTCTTGAAAAGTGAGCTGCAAACTATTTTAGACTCCTAAAATATTTGATTTCAAAAACTACAGAAAGCTCCAAAGCATGTTAACATAAACAAAATCATAAACCAAAAATGTCTTGACTAAGAAATCCATTTTTTAGAAAAAAAAACGTACTCAAAATTTAAAGAATTTCAGGACGTTTGAATTGATTTTTCAAACATTTGCAAGGAACTTGTTTCAAGCCTAACTTCTTCCATTTTGGACTTAAACAAAGTTGATTTAATTCTCAGCTACATAAGGGTCTACTACCCATATGCCATATAAATATCATTCTAGATTATATACTACATAGGAATGAGTAGCACCAAAAGCAAATACAATAGTCACAACAAATGAAAGAGATGAATTTTCCAACTTCTCTCGCCTCTCTGCTTTCTGTTTGGATGAGAAGGCAAGAGAAGTGGATGAAGAAGAGTGAAGACGGGATGCTGGTGTCGGGCAAGGCAACGACATTGAGTCTCGGAACAAGACCCGCCGCAACTCTGGTATGTCATGCAAAAGAAGAAAAAATAAAAGAGGAAAAGGTTAGAAGAAGAATCTGAATCTCAACAACACACATGCTATGAATAAACAAAATGAAAGTCACATTGCGGCAGTCAAAACATCGAATATTTCTCATGTCGTACATGGGTACATGAATCAGAACATGAACAACTTAGAGCATGCATCCATATTTCATCTTCTAAAATAAGTTTCTACATAAGAGTTTCTGTCTTAGCATCCTAAGTCATGCTTCTAGTTCCAACCTATTTTAAGTTAAGTTCTACATGAAAGTACAAATACTATTAATACCCATCAAGGTGTGTTAGTACTAATGAATAGTATTTCCAAACATACTATAACGTGAACCTATATTAATGCTACTAAGGTCAAGACATGACAACACACATCCTGTTAGCACCGGATTATCTCACGTAATATTTTAAACATATAAGACATGATCCCTATACATCTAAACTAGAATAAATCCCTTATCACATCATAATGCCATAGATTGAAAAACTGGCAGAACTTTAAAGTAAAAAAAAAAGACTAACTTTACACCCTATTAAACGTTATTCTTAAATTAGCAAAAATACTAGTACTTAATTGTGGATCTTAAGGAAGAACATGAAGGCATAATGTCCACAAGATAAACATGTGAACATTTTAAAGTCTATTTGAAACAAGCATTTCAAAGCCTATGGGCATGGCATCTATAGTTTGCAATAAGCTTAAAGTCAGGATTTTTCTATTAGAATGCAAAAAAATAGAAAAGAGATGCATTAATAAGTATCAGAAGATATTTTTCTCTTTTATACAATATATAGGTAAGCAAAATAGTGATTAGACCGAAAATCATGTCACTAACTACTGAAATCCAAATTAATAGCCCGATACCCTAAGGAAACACCAACAATATACATGACATATTTATTATCAAATGCAAGAAAAAGATTTAAAGTTATAACGTGATGTGCAATTATAAAAACGTTGGACAAAATACCCAAACAAGAAGATCTTTTAAGGACACGGTGTCAAAATATCACCAACATATTTTAGTACAACTAAAGAAAAGAAAACTGAAACATGATTTTCCTAAGTAGGCGTCTTACTTAAAGGAAAGAGAAATCAGAAAAGGGCCGAATTTTACCTTTTTGTGAGCAGTGAACGGGGCGTCGACCTCGAATCTACTCTCTCGTTATGAACAGATCCGAACCTCGAGTCGAATGGGCTCAAACACTTCTATCGCGGCTAAAGTAGGCCGCGACAGTAAATAAAAGTTTGAAAGTTGTTTCTAAAAGTTTCTAAGGGACGAGAAGAGTGGTAAGAGTAAGGAAAATAGTAGTGTTTACACTAATGTTTGAGTGGCGGCTCCAGCCCGTCCAGAAGTGGTCCGATATGCAAGTATTTATAGTGAAAAATCTAGGGTGTTCTCTTGAGCGGGAATTCTTGATTTTGATTTTGAATTTGTGGTCAAAGAGTCTTTCGAATCCGAACGTTTGAGGCCTTCACATGATTTGCCTCAGAAAGCACCCGAAATGGAGAGATTCACTTTAGCTTAAAAGGGTTAAAGTTTACCAGATTATCGCTTCGAGGAAGAAGACAAGACTTGCTTCGAGAAGAGAGATAGTAAGGATCCTTTGTACGAAAATAGAGTGGACAATTCTCTGCCATGGTCGAAGAAGAGCTGAAATCGATCGAAAAAATGGTATGAGAGAGAAGAGAAAAGAGGCGTAGGGTTTAGAGGTGGTTGGGCTCATTATTTGGGTTAATTCAAAGCAAAGTTGATGGGTTTGTGTTGGTTTGGTGCATTTTGGCACGATATGGGCTATGGAAATGGGTTGTTGTGTGGTTTTTGTGAAAGAACGAACTTGGGCCTTCAATAGGCCGAATTTAATTGGTCTTTTCCCAATCTTCAAATTATTTCTTTTGAACTTCTTTGTATTGAGACTCAAATTTATATACTATATATATGTATGAGAAAAAAATAATATTAAGTAGATATTTATAAAATTAAAGTAATGACAATATTAGTTGCGGCAGTATTATTAATAACAACAATAACAAACATAATAATAATAATAATAATAATAATAATAATAATAATAATAATGATAATTGTGAAAGTAGTAAAAGTAGTAGTAGTAGTAGTAGTAGTAGTAGTAGTAGTAATAATAATAATAATAATAATAATAATAATAATAATAATAATAATAATAATAATAATAATAATAATAATAATAATAATAATACCAATACCAATAAAAATAGTAATACTTATACAAATATTAAAACTAATGACAATGGTAATAAAAATAAGGTATTCGGTTTATTAGTAACTTAGAAGCTCAAGAAAATAAAATAGAAGAAAGGAGGGACAAAATTGGATGTCAACATATGTAATCCATAATGATAAAAAAATACCACGAGTCTCGACGCCATCCAATGTAATTCTCAAATTCTAGCCATATACAAATCCGAAAAATTCTCAATTGCCACATATAAGTCTTGAATCTGTTAGAACCCTTTCGAGAGTCATCTTGCCCAGCTCAAATCTCAATTTCACTGCCCAAACGGGTCGAACAACCTGTTCACCATTAGCACGACAACACCCATTGAAGTAACCCCACCTTAACACAACCGAGCAAATTTCTACGCCATGCGCACTACATCCTTCACGAGTAACAACTCAATCATTCCATGATTCACATATACCCATAGAGTGTAATACAACCCGCATCTAGAAATTCCCTTACCCAAGTCATCCTCAATCTCAACTTCTGCAAGTCCTAACTGATTCACAAGTATTCCTCGGACTGAAACTAATACAATACGTAACCATGAAACCAAATCGTCGATAGCAGATTCCCCTACTTGGCTCAAAGCCATAGATCAAAATACTCGATAACTCACAATACTCATACTTTATTACTGTCATAATACCGCGTGTGAGATTCAACTAAATCCTTCATAAACTCATGTAACACATACCACATAATACCTTAAATCATCTGCTAAGCTCACATTCGTCATCGTTACGGTTATGTCAATTATTACAACTGATCCTAACTCAAATCTCACAATTATAACCCACTGGTAGAAAAAAAGCCTCCACACAATATCACAAGGGTAACACATCCGTACATAACCCCGTAGATTATAACTCACCTGCTTAGCCTCAACTGACATCTCTCTATATCCTTGCGCAGCCACAACTACTACACAATCACTTAATCTTCCTAAGTCCGAACTCATCAATAAGACATGAGAATCTAATTCATTCCAAGATTAAGCAACATGAAAGGTGTCACGACCCAAACCCTGATCCGGTCGTGATAGCGCCTCTCGTGAAGACAAGGCCAGCCAACCAACTCATATCGCCTTTTCAAAATAGTTAAACATGAATAAGCAGTCTAAATATAATTTAATAATATTAATTAGCGGGAGTACAACCCAGCACAGCCCAAATCGGGATGTCACAAGTCACGAGCATCTGTAAGAGTGTAAATACAACTACAAGGTCTAAAAATACACTGAACAGGAATAATGAACAACAGAGAGAGAAGCGGTGCTGCGAACGCTGGCAGTCACCTCGCTAAACTCCTATAGCTCTGCCTCCAATCAGCCAAAACCCGCTACTGGGTGAATAAATACCTGCATTTGCACACGAGGTGCAGGGAGTAATGTGAGTCTCCAACTCAGAAAGTAATAAGAGTAAATAAAGACTGAGCAGTAGGAAATAATGAATCCACATTCGCGTTAGGCTCAATAAACAGAACAGGCTTTCAAATCATAATACGAGTCAACCTTCCCTTTTAAAACCCATCTTTTAGTAAAAAAATCATTTTTGAAATGCTTCCAGCAGTTTTAGTAGGGGTTCAATACCATTTAAAATAACAATAGAGATTAAAGCAATAATCGGCCCCTCGGGCAAAGCATAGTTCGTAAAACAGCCCCTCGGGCAAAACAGTAATCATAAGTACTTCATAACTTGAAAATCTCGGTGGGAATAACCAAATACCAAATCATTGATTAATTTCGGAACATCTCATAACCCCGGTTTAAATAAAAGTTGTTTTAAAAACATTTGTTCAACTTTCCGACAGAGGCTCAATATAAAGATGAGTGAAAACAGTCAATCAATCAACATATTCGATGGAAACTCACTTTAAAGAGAAGTGAAATCAATAAGTTCATAAACAAGCATCTCAGGCAAACATCACTCATATGCATGGCTATATCTATCGCCCCTCGGGCTAGCCTCTCTGTCACTCGTGACTCAACTCTTACCAACCAGTGCTCACACTCGGCACTCACGCTCAATAGGTACCATATAGTAATCCGCTACGGCGTGCAGCCCGATCCATATATATATAATAATCGTTGCGGCATGCAGCCCGATCCATATATATATATATATATAATAACCACTGCGGCGTGCAGCCCGATCCATATATATATAATAACCGCTGCAGCGTGCAGCCCGATCCATATATATAATAACCGCTGCGGCGTGCAGCCCGATCCATATATATATATATAATCCTCACAACTGGGCCCTCGGCCTCTCTCAGTCATTAACATCACTATTAGACTCTCAGTCTATCTCAGTCGTCAATCTCACAATCAGACCCTCGGTCTATATCAGTAAAACAGGGAACTCAACCCAAACAGTTTTTCACATTTTTAAGAATATAATGATAGAGCCAGGTTTGAGAAATAAACAGATAAAAACATGACTGAGAATATACTTTCAACAAATAGAGTGAGGAAAATCAGTCAAATGCCCTTAAGGGTCTCAGCAAGTCGGCACAAAGCCCCAAACATGGCATACAGCCCAAGGTATAATAGCATCAAACAATTAACTATCAAATTACTCATTTAAAATAGTCATTCGGGATGGACTAGGCCACAATCCTCAGCGGTGCTCTACCCCACGCTCGTCATTCAGCGTGCAAGTCACCTCAAAGTAACACATCGATGTGCAATCCGGGGTTTCAAACCCTCGGCACAGTATTTACAATCATTACTTACCTCGAACCGGCGAAATCTCTAGCTCGCGAGGCCTTTGCCTCTCAAATAGGCCTCCACGCGCGTCGAATCTATCCAAAATCAGAGCGATTACATCACAATAGGCTAAGGGAACAATACCCAATCGAAAACAATCGAAAAATATCAAAAAATTTCGGAATTAGCAAAACCCGAGCCCCGGGCCCACTTCTCGAAACTTAGAAATTTTCACATTAATAGGTTCCTTATCTTCTCACAAGTTCGTACATACCAAGAACTCTCAAATCCGAGCTCAAATGACCCATCAAATCCCAATTTGACATATCAAAAACTCAAGCCCTAGTTCTTCAATTTTTGGCTTAATTTCCATAAATTTCAAGGTTAATCTCACATAATAATCGCGTTTTAAGATCATAGAACTCACCTCCCATCAATCCCAGTCGAAATCCCCTTCAATTCCCGTCCAAAAGCTCTCAAGGATGTTCAAAAATGGAGGAAAAATAGCTTAGCTCGCGGAACAAAATGAACTTTTAAAACCCTTCTGCGCAGACATTTTTTTCGCATCTGCGGTCCGCTTTTCGCTTCTGCGACTTCCGTTTCTGCGAAAATCTTCCGCTTCTGCGGAGCTTCACTAATTGCCCTGGACCGCTTCTGCGGTCTAAATCCATTTCTGCGGAATCCGCTTTTGCGGGCCTCTATCCGCTCCTGCGGAAACCAGCCTCCCTAGAACCTCTCGCACCTGTGACCCCATTTTCGCATCTGCGGCCCCTTTTCCGCAGATACGGAAATACCAGAACCAGCGAATCTCTGAAACAACACAAGTCCAAAATTCATCCCGATAGCCATCCGAAATCACCCAGAGGCCCCCGGGACCTCAACCAAAAGCACCAACACATCCTAAAACATCATTCAAACTTGTTTCAATCATCAAAACACCTCAAACAACACTAAAACCATCGAATTACATCGAATTCAAGCCTAAGTTCTTCTAAAATTTCCGAAACACGCATTTGATCAAAAACCCAACCAAATCACCTCCGAATGACCTAAAATTTTGCACACACATCCCAAACCAAATAACGAAGTTGTAGCAACTCTCGGAATTCCATTCCGACCCTCGGATCAAAATTTCACCTATCAACCGGAATTCACCAAAATACTAACTTCGCCAATTCAAGCCTAATTCTACGCCGGACCTCCAAAACCAACTCCGATCACGCTTCTAAGTCACAAATCACCTCATGAAGCTAACCAAATCATAAAAACTCCGATCCGAGCTCATATACAAATAAGTCAACTCTTGGTCAAACCTTTCAAAATCAAAGCTTTCAACTGAGACTGTTCTTTCAAATTCATACCGATTTCCATGAAAACCCAAAAATAACGATCTACATCAGTCATAACACATTACACGGGGCAAGTCATGCCCCAGAACTGGCGACCAAAGCGAAAAAGCTCAAAACAACCGGTCGGATCGTTAAATCCTCCCCCACTTAAACACACGTTCATCCTCGAACGTACCTAGAGTTGTTCTAAAAGCCAACCAGTCGCTAAATAACCGTACCATGCATATACTCGGGGTGATCCCACGTCACCCTACCTCCTATAGGTCTGACAACACATAGAAATTGAAATTTCACAATCCAATCTAGCCCATAAACCATAGAACTACATTTCCACTTCGGAAATCATCAATACAATCAGAATTTCACATTTATACTCTGAATAAGCCCAAACAAGCTGTAATAACCCATACCTGCTAACTCAGGTGCAATCACATGATATACCACATAACTCAACGCTTGTAGCGATAACTTCTAATCACAGCAACTGCACACAACAACCGAGACCGATAGAAAGCCTCTTATCAACCAAAGTCTCATCCTAACACTTTCATATACCGCCAGATATAAATAGAACACGCAGTAAGCCATAAACATTCCTCAGGTCAACCATTCATGAAGCCACTTCTCCTTTGGCAACGACCATAGCAAATTTCTGAGCCGAACATCAATATATCCCTTCAATACGCTGAAACCAAATCCGTTGTATTCATTCTAGATCCCAAAAATCTCATCTGATTTTAACACAACTACTCTGGTGACATGACACACCAATACCATCTAAAGCCACAACTCATGCAATCCGCGCACTAATAAGCAACGATATTAGCTTACCCAAACCATGAAAATGACTCAAATGAGAGAGCTGTACCACAAGCTCACCAATACCATCACAACACAAGGCTGAGAACCCGTCTCACATCATAGAAATAGAACACATGAATCTAACCCGAAAGTTCATATCTCCATGTAGCTTCGCTACAATGCGCGGTCCTATCAAAATACTGCTCCACATGAAACACCTCAAGTCACCATGCCCAAAACCATCAACCAAGCCAATTTGATACCTAGCACCCAAAAGTGAACCACCATAACCATGGAGAAGCAAATGACGCAATGCTACACCAGCCCGAAGGAACATATCCAATGCGCAACAAATCATGCAACACCCAAATGCCCGTCTCATTCAAATCCCGCTATAAAGCCCCACTGAAACCGCACCATTTGTGCATATAACCACCAAATCTCAACTCCTCGTAACGCAGGAAGGTAACTCACATATCACGAATAAGCTCAACAACAATCGAATGGCACATCTCCCAACAATGGCCGTTCGGAGTAAACAAACTTGACCAGGTGCAGAACACACATCCATGTTGGACCTATCGATGAACCCCAAATCAACTCTGGTCACCCACAATAGATAATTAACTCTTTGAAGGTTCGCAATGACTGAACCATGGCACATTCTACCCTCTGACTAACCTTAGCTATTTTCTCACGGTCCACAACCACAAAGCCATCTGATCACTGAAACTCTCAGTCTCTCAATCCATAAAGCACACGAATCGCCATATCTGATCCCAGCTACACTGCCTGAACATCTAACACACATCCGATACTCGATCATTCCATGAGGGATACTCCTATAATTCTTCTGTGCTACCAAGCCAACCTAAATATCAACAGTTGAATCCAACAAGAGAGTGCCACAATACTAATAAAGTATCCTTAATTCAAACACGTTGCCTTTTTTCTAAAGTTTATACCCTTATCAAGACACACCATTTAGTAATATCATCTACCTAATTGTCGGAAACTGCCGTGCTGTCTAAGAATTTATGACCTTCCTTTCAGAGCTGAGCTGTAACTCATCTAGCCAAGAACTTCCATTGCTCCCATCTAGAAGAAAAATCATTACGCATCTCATGCCTCTCACCTTCGTAGAAAATGCACCTCCCCAACCACGGTAGAAATCAACAAGAATTCTCCCAATTCCGTTCGCACAAATTAACTGCCAGGACTGAATCCTTCTAACTAGACCAAGCTAAGCAAGCCATCAAAACCCACGAGCAGTGCTGTAAAATACCTGTAAGAACTCATTACCTCGAACACATACAATGAATTAATCATATCCTTTCCATACCGATTCGGTCTACTATCAAGCTACTCCATCTATCTAGATTTCCTTCTAATTCATTTTTAACTTGATATCCCCTCTTGTTGTAGCACTACAATTCCTCAACCCAGGTTTATCACACGAGGCCCAAGCATAAATCCACATTGTCTAAGACCCATAAGCCGCTGAATACTCTCTCAATATTCCCAGAAACACCACATTCCAGATTGTTTTACTCTGAAGAACTTCCTACGAATCTAAGTCCGTTACCTTTACTTTCCTGATACTAATACATAGAATCCCATAATTTACATAGAAATACCACAAGTCTTGACCTCTTCCCATGAAAACAACAGTTTCTAATCACCCATACAACCTTAAGATACTCAATTGTTACATGCAGAATCCTGAACACATTAGAACCATTCTCGAGAGTCATCCACTCTATTTAAACTGCAATTAGCCGGATCAAACGAACCAAACAACCAGCGCCTCGTTGGCACTTCTGACACTGCAGCACATAACCTTTCCTTAGTCAAAATTTCCTTTACTAGAGCCATCATCGGGCTCAATCTCCGCATCCAGAACTGATTCACCACACGCCTCAAATCGGAACCAACATAGCACATAACCGAGCAATTAGCTAATCGATAGCAAACTCCCCCACTTGGCTCGAAGCCATAGATCAGAATACACTCAATAACTCATAACACTTATACTCTATTGATGCTACAATACCATAGTGAGATTAAACTCAAATCCCTTGTAAGCTTGTGTAAACACAAATCATCTAGTACTTTAAATCTTCGGCAAATCTCGTAACAGTTAAGCCCACTCTCTTAAGCGATCCAAACTTTCAAATTTCAGCACTTACATTTCACTTGCACATGAGATCTTCTAACAATCACGTAAGGGTCACACAACCGTAGAACACTCCGCAGGAGATAACCCACCTGCTTTGCCTCCATCTAACATTTTGTATACCTTCTACCGTCATAAACTGTACGCAGTCACTTAGTCTTCCTGAGTCTGAACTCGTACCACAACATAAAATTTACTTCACCCACAACCGGAAAACATGAAAAGATCCTTCACACGCCCATAACTCGGGGCTATACCTCGAATGTGCATGGAATTCAAACACCTAATAGTTCTTCTATCATCCAGCAGACCTTTCTCGTCACTTCCAAGTTACATAGATACATCTCGCAGTACTAACATACTAATCACATGGCTATTCAGCCGTCACCTCCACTAATAGGGATAATACCGAACATATAAGTTCAAAACACTTACTCACACAATCAGCACCTCGGTGCTCAAGCCATAGGCAAAGATCCGGCCTCAAGTCCTCCAGACTGGCCCAACATCGAACTCACAGAAATCACATCTCGCCCCTCGATCGGGGAAATCACAAGCCATCAAGGCACATCTGACACTGAGCGCTCATGCGTGCATACGAACGCGTGGAAGGAATTTCAAGAGTTACTTTTCAAGCTGAATCAAGGACGCACGATAAGAATTCGAGAATGTGAAGTTTTCCTAAAGGTTTTGCAGCCTCTCGAGGATAAATACAGACGTCTCCGTACCGATCCGCGAGACTCTACTAAACCAGCTCATGACTCGTGAGACATAGTAACTTAGGCTCTGATACCAACTTGTCACAACCCAAACCCCGATCCGGTCGTGATGGCGCCTCTCGTGAAGACAAGGCCAGTCAACCAACTCATATCGCCTTTTCAAAAAATTAACAAAAAACTTATATTAGCATGCAAATAAAATTAACGCCAAACTAATTAACATTTATTACATGCTATACAAATTTACATAAGATTTACTTTAATGTTAAGCTAATTAATATATTAAACAAATTGACAAGTAAATATAATGTCAAACAAATTAACATTTTAAAGCATGTTAAACAAATTAACAAATAAATTTAATGTTAAACAAATTAACATATAAATTTAATATTAAACAAATCAACATTTCAAGCATGTTAAACAAATTAACAAGTAAATTTTATGTTAAACTGATTAATATTTTAAGCAATTGGGATAATAAATAATTATTATTTTCATAAGAGAATATAAATACTAAATTTATATTCGAAAAATTAGGTTCATATAACTAATTTTATAATCTGGTTTTATTAAAAAAATAAAATCTCTGAGTAGTAGTTAATTAGGCTATTAGTCCATAATTAAAAAAAATAAAGAGATTATATACAATGGGCCTTTAGCCCAAGGTTATAAATCTGCCACTTTTTAAAGAAAGAAGATAAATTTTCATAAAGCACTATCTTTTAGTAGTAATTAGCCATCTATATATACCAATTGCTATATTACAGATTATAGATATCTTTTCTGTGGTTATATGATGTATTTGATGCCTTTAAGCTATTGTATTCATGAATACAGTAGCAAAAATAGGCATGAATCAGGGAAGTCCAGCTAATCAGTTGTTGTATTCGAATGTATTCCACTGTATTCATGGCGTGAAACATGGGATTACAGCTGGTCAGATTACTGTATTCGACTGTATTCACGGCATGAAAAAGGGGATTACACGGTTTTTAAACGGAAAGTGTATCAATTAACATAATAGACTCCTAATATAACTCAACAAACTCAATTATAACACACAAAATTTGTATTTCTGGTTATAAAAAAGATTCTCAACTGGAAAAAATCCCAAAAATATAGCAATCTTCAGAGAAATTATATAATACATCTGAATACATAAATTATATTAATTAAAAAAACATATGAATACATAGAATACAGCGGGATACATTGAAATATAATAAAAAAAAAGACAGTGAATATAATGAAATACACGGAATACAGCGAGATACATTGAATTACAATGAAAAAAAAAGACATGAATACAATGAAATACATGAAAATACAGCGTGATACGTTGAAAATACATTGAAATATATTAACAGAAAATCAAGTTGCTCAGCCCCAAACTCCATCGGCTTTGCTCAAGAACAAACCCTAATTTTCGCCTTGTAGCCAAATAGTCCTTCCATCTTCAAAGATCTTGCATGCTCAAACCTGGAGGAAGTGACTGCTTCAACTTGTCGACCTTCTCCTTATTTGACCAATCCTTATTCTTCTTGATCTAGGGTTTTTGATTGCTACAGGTAATTGAATTAATAGAAGAATTCAAATACTAAAAACCAAAGAATCAGTTCATCGTAGCCCGATAGAACAATTAAAAGACCCCAAAAACGATCAAAGAAGAAAATATATACTCAGGAAAAATTACACTACAAAAACCAAAACCTAGAGCAATAAAAAACCCTAGATAAAGTGAATCAAAGAGAAGATGCCGTTAGAAGGAGGAGGAGAGCGGAAATTTTAATGGGATGGGGGAAGAGAATGGGTTGTATCAAAGTAGAGAGAGAAAGAAAATAGTGTAACTAAATAGCGTATTTAGTGGCTTAGTGGTAGGAGGTAACCAAAATTAGATATTTTGTTATAAACATTAAAAGGTATCTATAGAATATAATTTTTTAAATAGTATTTATTTAAAATAAATAAGGTGTTAACCTTTGCTATAGGAGGTAAAAATTCCAAGAAAGAACATAGGCTTCAAGCCAATTAAAGGTTAATTCTTCGCTTCTTTAACCAATTCTACGTGGGCCTTTAGCCCATAAAAAAAAAAAAGCCCTAGCTTATCTGGCAGCCTAAAAAAATGTTGTTTTGTTTTCTTTTTTGTTTTTTTTTTTAATTTTATTTTTATGATTTTTATTAAAACAAAATTTAAGGAGAGAGAACCCTAAGTTTCTTCTCCACTTTTTTCAGCCGCCGTTACTTTTATTTATTAAAGAAGTGAAACCTTTGTTTCTTCTTCTTCTTGTTTTCTTTGCCATGTGCTCCATTTTTTTTTATTTAGGAAGAAAAAAGTTTATTTCTCTTCTTCCTTTTTAGTTTATGAGTTTGGAATACCCAGGTCCAATTTCGGCCATGGCAGTACTCAAAATTGGAGAAGAGAGTTTTATAATAAATCACCACCATCCATTTGACAATGCTCGTGATAGTGGCGCGGTGGTTTTGAGGCGGCTGTTTATGGAAACTTTAGGGGCTACAGATCGATAAACACAAAACAAAAACCTTGTTTTTATACAATCGATCAGTTTCTAAGTTAACAAAAAAATGATTAATACTAGATTTAATAAGCACTGATTTTCTCTAAATCAGTGTTCAAACTTTAACACACTGTTTTAAAAACTTATTTGAAAATAATATAACAAAATTATTTTATTCATTCCAATTAAGAGTGTACGGTGGGCCGGGACCAGCCAGGAACCGGCCCGAGACCGCGGGCCAAACGGGCCGGTCTCAGTGGTCCGGTCTCAAATGGTGCATTAAGCCCGTAGCGGGCCGGTCCTACCCAAATAGCCGACGAGCCCGGGACCGCTAAGCCCGGGACCGGCAGGCGGGCCTGGGCCGGTTCAACCTGGCCTAACGGGCCTCAACGGCTATTTTTAAAATTTTTTTTTTAAATGACCAACGGTCAGATTTTTAAAATCTAGCCGTTGGCCATCAAATTCTAACCGTTTGGGAGTTTAAAAAATAGCCATTTGGCCCTCAAACTTTATATAATTACACCTTTTTCCAATTCTCAATTATAAATACCCCCTCGGTCTTTCATTTTTACTCACAAATTCATCAATCTCTCTCAACCTCTCTCAATCTATATCTAATTTTCTTCTATAATTGCTTACTTTATTATTGCAATTTCGTGAAAATTTGTGAAGTTGGTGAATTGAAGTATTCAAGTCTTCAACGATTTTCAATTTTCAATAAGTTGTTCGTCAATTCGGTAAACTCGTTCCAACTCTTAAGTTTTAAGAATATAGTTTTGTTTGTTTTAGTTTGTATAATTATAATTAATATGGCCTTTTCTTTGAAAAAAATGTTTGGTGGTAGGGGAAAATCTAAAATTGGTGAATCTAGTCGCCAAGCTACTACCCTTCCCCCGACTCCCCGACCCAGATCTGTTACCCGTCCTCCTCCACCTATTATTCTTGATAGTGATAACCCTTGTTTTCAATTTCCGATAGTGAATTTTGTCATGATGTTGCACCAGGTCAACAATTAAATAAAATAGTTATGAATGCTCTTTATCCTAATGAAACTATCTTTGAAAATGATGATGTAGATGAAACCCAACCGGATTTAGATGATACACCTACTAGTCCTGCTAATAACCCAACTGATGCACCGCCCGACCCACCTGTAGAAACCCCTACTTTTAATAGACAACCTTCTAAACGCCCCGAAACATCACTTGTTTGGAACTTTTTTACTCAATTAAGAGAACAAAATAAGGCTAAGTGTAAAACTTGTGGGGGTTTGCTGGCGCATAAATTTACTGGAGACCGTAGCGGTACGGGTAGTTTGACTAGACACATAAAGACACACCCTAGAGATAAAGCTAGATTTTTACAAATGAAAGCGCAGCTAGAGGGGACAAGTGTAGATACTACGGTTAACCCTAGTACAGGTTCAAATTTAGTTAATTAACACTGTGACCGGTGGCATTTTGTATTACGATCCAAATAAAGATCATGAAGAATTAGCAAAAATGGTTACTGTTATGTGCTTACCCTATAGTTTTCCTTCTAACCCTCGCTTTGTGCATTATATTAGAAGAATTTTTAATCCTACTTATAAAGGTTGGCCCCGCGTAACCGTAAAGAGCGATATTTGTAAATATAAACATGAATATGAACAATATTTGCGGTATTTATTTACTCATATAGATTGTCGGATTGCTATTACCACTGATATTGGTAGAAGTGGTAATGACTGTGATTATCTTACTGTAACTACTCATTGGATTGATGAAGAATGGAAAATGCAAAAACGCATTATTGCTTATAGAATAATTAATTCACGTCACACAGGTAAGTTTATTGCTAACACAGTTGCAGATATTTGTAGATATTTTTGCATTAGAGATAAAATAATGTCAATTTCTATGGATAATGCTTCTAGTAACACTAATGCTATAGGCTTACTTACAAATACACTAAATCCTGCATTTAGTAATTGTTTTCATGTTAGATGTATTTGTCATATTTACCATTTAGTCGTCGGTGATGGTATGAGAATTTTAAATTTAGAAATTGAAAAGGTTAAAATGGCTCTTAATTGGCTTTTTTATTCAAACCGTAGAAGTAGACTTAGAGAGTATTTTAAAAAATGTGATGAATTTGGCCTTAGAGAAAGAAAGTTCCTAAAGCTTGTCCGACTAGATGGAATTATATGTACGAAAGTTTAGTTGTTGCATATGAATATAGAAACTCAATTAATGCAACGTTTAATGCTCGTGTTGGTGGTGAGGATGATGATGAAATCCTTACAAATCAAGATTGGATTAATGTAAAAATTCTTATAGATTTTTTACAACAATTTCATCAAGCTACAAATGAATTGTCTGGGCAATATTATCTTACTATTTCAAACTGTTTAGTTTATATTGCAGCACTATGTGATTTGTTTGTTGATTTTTCAGAGGTGGGGAATTTATCAACTTGCTATAAATGTAATGAAAGAAAAGTTTAAAAAATATTTTCTCCCTATCCCCCCTATTTATGGTGTTGCTGCCATGTTAAATCCTACCATGAAATTAGGAGGTCCTCACTTTTGGTATTCAAATATTTATAAGGCTTTAGATCTTTCAGATGAGGAATTTGCTACACTTGCAGATGCATAAGCTATATATAAGGCACTACATATTTAATTTTTCGAAATGGTGGGCCCCACGGACCGTTGCCAACGGTAATATTGCACAAATAGCCTCTTTTTTTAATTTTTAACACTTTTTCAATTTACAAAACTAACCTTCTCTAAAACTATAAATACCCCCCTCCCCCTCTTCATTTCTTCACTCAATACTCATTTCTCAATCTCAATTTCTCTCATTCTCTCATTCTCCAATTTTCAAGACTTCAAGTCTCAATCTCAAATTCTCAATTCTCAAATCTCAAGTTAAATCATGCCTCGTACGGAAAGAGTGCGCTCATTTGTTTGGCAACACTTTGAGGTGCTAGAAGAAAATGAAGAAGGTCAGAAATTAAAGTGCAAGAACTGTGGTCAAGTCTTAAATTTTCGTTCAGAGTCTGGCACAGGCAGTTTAAGGAGGCATATAAAGTATTGTCTTGAGCGTCATCCGGAAATTCGTATTTAAGATTTTTCGACAATTTGTGTTATTTTAAAATTATTAGAAGTATTTATGCTTAATGTTTTAGTTTGTTAGATTAATTTGAAGTATTATTAATTTATTATGCATGAAAATTTAGTTTTACTATTTTTTTGTTAATTTATTTTTAAATGCAAACTTTAATATATATATATATATATATATATATATATATATATATATATATATGTATATATATATATATATGCTATACTATACATATTATATATACTATATATATTTGTATAGCTATATATAAGCAATTTATATTAGTATATACATATATAGTTTACAAGAAATTGCCTTAGATAAAAAGAATAAAAAAATAGCCCGGAACGAAAAAGCCCGTTAGGCCCATTTAGGCCCGTGGGTCCGACCTATTTAGCCTGGGACCATGTGGGCTTAGGACCGCCGTCGGCCGGTTCCACCCATTGGGACCGTGAAGCCCGGGACCGTTTGGCCCGGGACCGCCAAAGCCCGGCCCGCCTAAGCCCAGGCCCCTTTGGCCCGGCCCCTTTGGCTCGGGCCCGGACCACAATACAGCCTTAATTCCAATTGCACATAAGAAATAAACAGAAATGCATATTTGTTTCACCAAAAAAAAAAAAAACAGAACAAATCTATTGTTTTTTTTTCGAACCAGAAAACCGGCCTATGGCTCTGATACCAATGAAGGAACACGTTAATCTAAACACATTAGATTTAGCACGTAAAACGAGAACTTGTGGCGCGGAAGCGGAAGACACACGAACCGTGGCTGGATCACTGGTCGGTGGTGGTTGTCACGTTGTGACGGAGCAACCCCTATATCACAATCGAAACCCTAACTGAAATTGAGAGAGAAGAGCGCAGAAAAATACTGCAGAGAGTACCCATTAATTGTACATAGTAAATGTACTTATATAGGGAATACTAAGGTTACAGTAATTACTAAAATTATTGTATTTTACGCTAGTGGGCCCTAAGAACGCCCCTTAATGGGTGAACTCTATTTCCTACATAACAAAAGGTTGGTCCAACTGCTGTGGCAATCCACAAAATGTGTAGTTTGATAAAAAAACTTTTTAAGAAGTTGTGATTTTTATTTTTTTGAAAGTTAAGACATTATAACTGGTTTGTATTATATAGTAGTAGTAAATTTAGCACTATTCTATTGTTTATACTTGTAAAACTATATGCTATATCACGTTTTCTATCAGTTTATTTATTTATTTTTAAAAATTTTCTCGAACTTTTAATATATCTTTTTTTTGTTATTATGTTATATTATTAATTTATAAATTAAAAGTTTAAAAATCTTACGCCTTCTAGCAAAGCTATGAATGACGAGTTGTTGGAACAAAAGAACTTTGGATCATAACTTTGTTCCTTAAATAAGAATTTGTATTCATTCTTCCATAGTGTAAAATTTCCCAAGAGAATCGAGTAATATTGCTGATAGAATTACTAACTTATAGTGTAAGTTAACATTATACATTTATAAAGTTGGGTTTTACTGATTCTGTGGGAAGTTTTTATATAGAAAAAGAAAACCAAATTGAAAATGCAGACTAGGAAATTACCATAACTTTTGGTTTCTAACAAATATTTCTAAAAGCCATTTGATCGCCGTTACTATAATAAAGGTCGTTAGAATATTTTTATCTTGAAAAAATTAATTTTTTATTATTATAAAAAATATATCTCTATTTTGGTCAAAGGCCTCATATTTCATATAAATACTTTTTTTTTTTGACAAAAGTAAAAAAAAAATACTTTTGATCTCCCAGCTTTGTCAAACAGGTGCTAAAACCCCAAACAGCCCACTAAAACCTAAAGCACTCCGTCCTCTTCCCTACGAATTTTTTTTCTTTTCTTGGCGAAGTGAGGTTAAGGAGCTGAATTGGTAAAGAAATGACCTGTATCTCTCTCAGTATAGGAGCTACTACTTCATTAAAGTTTGTAAGCAATTGCCAAAACCATTCAGCGAAGCTGTTCTCTGCAAACCAACAACGGTTTTTCAACCTCAGTTCCACCAGTTGGAATTGTTCCAATTTTTCAGTTCGTCATTCTTCTTGCCGTGGTTTTAATACTTCCAAATCTTTCGCCGCTGTGTTCAATAGTCTTTCTGTGGATAATGGCAATCCTAGTAAGAACTACTAACTCCAGTTTTATCTTTCCAATGTATGAGAAATTGGGTTTTTTGCTTTTTAAATTTTTTCAGTGTTATCTCCTAAAGCAGCTATCTTTACTTACTTTGCTTCTCTTAATTGGTTCTTTCCGCTTTTGAAAGCTATTTTTTGTACTTTGTTTGGCTAAAATTTTAGCAATTATATGTCTTCTGATTCTCGATTATTCTGCTTATTCTAAAATGATTCTTTTTTTTTTCTCGCTGAATGAATATGTTAATGCCTGCTTCTTGTCTTACGTTTTGATTTTCACTTCCCTTTAGAGTAAGATGGAATTTTGAGTTGTTATTCAATAGTTTGGAATAGCCATCATGCCATATAATGCCAAAAGATTCTTTCTTTTTTATGTTAAAGCATCAATTCTTTTGGTTATACTTTTATTCTGGCACAGACTAGCTATTTGACTAGCATTATTAGCACAGATAATATGGATATAGTGTAGAAGCTGTTATAATTTTTTGCATTATTTATTGATTCATTCTATTTGGTACTATAGAAGAAAGGGTGGTTGTCTTGGTAATTGGAGGAGGAGGGAGAGAGCATGCGCTCTGTCATGCTCTAAGGCGATCCCCTTCTTGTGATGCAATTTTCTGTGCACCTGGTAATGCTGGAATTTCCAGCTCAGGAGACGCGACTTGCATAGCAGACCTTGATGTTTTAGATAGCTCAGCTGTGATCGCTTTCTGTCGTAAATGGGGAGTTGGGCTAGTTGTTGTGGGACCAGAGGCTCCGCTTGTTGCAGGTCTTGCTAATGACCTCGTTAAGGAAGGAATTCCTACCTTTGGTCCCTCTTCAGAAGCAGCTGCTTTAGAAGGTTCTAAGAACTTTATGAAGAGTTTATGCGATAAATATGGAATTCCAACTGCAAAGGTTTGTGCAATATATCTTGTTTCATCTATATTTGCTTGTTCTTTTTAATAAAAATATATTACTAGTCATATGATACTTGGCTTTTTTAGTTATTTGGTTCAATTCATGTCTTGATTTGACTTCATCTATGGTGGATATAATTGTGCAGTATCAAGCATTTACGGACCCATCCGCTGCAAAAGAGTACATCAAACAGGAAGGTGCCCCCATTGTTGTCAAAGCTGATGGATTGGCTGCCGGTAAAGGAGTTATTGTTGCCATGACATTGGAGCAAGCATATGAGGCGGTTGATTCTATGCTTGTGGAAAATGTTTTTGGTTCTGCTGGTTCTCGAGTCATTGTAGAGGAATACCTGGAAGGAGAGGAAGCATCATTTTTTGCCCTGGTAGATGGTGAGCATGCCATACCTTTAGAATCTGCTCAAGACCACAAACGAGTTGGGGACGGCGATACAGGACCAAATACTGGTGGGATGGGGGCATATTCTCCAGCTCCTGTCTTGACAAAAGAACTGCAATCAGTGGTCATGGATTCTATTATTTTCCCTACAGTAAAGGGAATGGCTGAAGAAGGCTGCAAGTTTGTCGGGGTTCTGTATGCGGGGCTCATGATTGAGAAGAAAACTGGTTTTCCGAAGTTAATTGAGTACAATGTGCGCTTTGGAGATCCAGAATGCCAGGTTAGTTGGATTTACTTTCCACTTGCAATCAAACCTGTTACTCGTGTTGAAAGTTGTGTTAGTACCATAGATCTTTGTTTCAAGTTAAGCATAGGGAGGCACTGGAAGCTTCAGCTATTTTACTAATTCACTTTGGTATATGATGAATATGTTGTTTGAAACATACTGCTTTCTATTGATCACATGACGTGGCGCTTGCTAAGTAGTCTTTCAGCAGCAATAGATGCACTGCAGAGTAACATATACTTTCATTCTTTTGTGAAAAGAGAGTTATCACTATTGTGTCCTACAAGTGAAAAATATTGCTAAATTGGTTGAAAATTACTAGCGTGAGAAACTGATTGGTTCAGAGGTGGATAATAGCGGCGCTTTTGCGAGGTGAGCTGGTGCTCTTCTTCTAGTTATGGACCCATAACTTGAATATCTGATCTCTATGATTCATAATCTTTTGGCATTCCTATTTGGATAAAAAGTTACTATTGCCTCTTTACATAATCCTCTTTCAAGTTGTTGCCATATTACTTGCAATCTGTTCATGTTAGAGCATCTCTCCTAGGGTGTTCAGTTTCATCGCGTTTTTATCGAAGTGTGGTTGCTATTATTTTTGGTGGATCAGAAGTATGGTTGCTATTATCTGTCTTAATTAATAGACTTAGCTTATTATGGGACCTCATAGTTCCTATTTAGTTGCATCTAAAGAAGCAGTTTGAGTAGCTGAATAAGGGTTCAAGTGAACGTTCGATTGAACCTTTCTTGGATAATTAGCAATCCCAAAGAGTTACTGATAATTTTTTACGAACATTGGGATGGAAATTGAGTACATTGTGGTGAGGGAGGTGATTTAGAGACCCTGTTTTGTTCCATATTGCCGGGATATCACTTTTCAAAGAGTTTTAAATTCTTTTTCCTGTGATTGCAGGTGTTGATGGTCCGCTTAGAGTCTGATTTGGTCGAAGTTCTGTTGGCAGCTTGTCGTGGGAAGCTGCGTGGGGTGTCTTTGGACTGGTCTCCTGGGTCAGCGATGGTGGTTGTAATGGCAAGTAAAGGCTACCCGGGCAGCTACCAGAAAGGAACAGTCATCCATAAACTTGAGGAAGCAGAGCAGGTTGCTCCGTCAGTCAAAGTTTTCCACGCTGGGACTGCTTTTGATGCAGATGGAAATTTCATAGCTACTGGGGGACGTGTTCTTGGAGTCACAGCGAAAGGGGAGGATCTTGAAGAGGCACGAGATAGAGCCTACCAAGCCGTTGAACAAATTAGCTGGCCTGGAGGTTTTTATAGACGAGATATTGGTTGGAGAGCACTACCTCAGAAACAATATTCTTAAGGGTGAACTCTTACAATTGTACGATACATATGGAGGGAGTATAATAACATTTTTGGAGCGTGATATGGATATCAGCTTGTTGATTGTATCAGACAACTCATCTGGCGTGGTGTTTGATCGGACTGAAGTATATATAATGGAGCCATCCAATGTTAGACG
The DNA here is from genome assembly GCF_001879085.1 of Nicotiana attenuata. Lineage (NCBI taxonomy): Eukaryota > Viridiplantae > Streptophyta > Magnoliopsida > Solanales > Solanaceae > Nicotiana > Nicotiana attenuata. The sequence continues at coordinate 12,749,121 of NC_031989.1, forward strand.
AAATGAAAGGACCCGGGAATAGATTGAAAACCAAGAATTAAGAATAGAACACTTTAACCGTAATAAGTGTGTTTGTTTTTCTGGAATGAGTATGATTAGCTGCAATGTGTTATGTGCACATCTGATTTTGTAACTTTATAATCTAGTTGGATCTCTGTACTTTTTGTTTACGGAGTAGACTTTGATATGATTCTCTATTGTATAATTTTATGTCATATGGTTAAACTGAGTGAACGAAATTCCATACTTTAACTCGTAGAAGAAAGCCCTATTAATTTTGTATTGCAATAGGGAGGACGAAAAGGATTGAATAGAGGAACGGCCAAGAATTTTGCATTTATGATTACAAATTGTATATTTTTAGAGTCTTATGAGTTATGATGTGTGTATAATGATACACGACGCCCGGTAAAAGCTTGAGGCTTGTTAAAGACACTGTCCTTAAGGTTATTTCGCCTGCACCAATGATGAATAAAATTAAGCATATCTTCCAGGATTCAATAAGCTTTTCCAGTTATAAATTGGGAACGGAACTAACAGAAAATTCAATAACCAAAACCAGCATAGAAGAAGGTGAGAATAGAAAGGAGAGTTGAAAATGATTGTTATTGTTCACAACAGTGCCATGTATAGGTGTTGGAAATAATTGTAATTGTTCACAAGAGTGCCATATATAGGAGGAAAAAGTAATTTCTTTCCAAAATTACTTGTTTGAAAAATATTTTTGGAAAAAATACACTTTAAAATACTTTTGAAAACCTTGGCCAAATAACACTAATTGTTGCTCAAAAGTGTTTTAAAAAATTAATTAATCAAATAAAAATTGCTTCTCACCAAAAGCACTTTTGAAAAATGAATAAGCTGATTTTAGAAACTTGGCCTAACAAATCAGGATGTTAACATTATTCTGCTAAATAACCAAAAAATAAAAGTCTAAGATTGGAAAATCCTTGATAGCGAAAACCTTTGTTTCGAATTCATATTTACGATGTAAGTTAAGACGACTCAACAAAATACTGACCTAAAATCAAATTTTAATTATAAGAGACATTAAACTTTATAAATAAAATTATTATTTGAAAACTTACTTCTTCAGCCTTTCGAGATTTAAAGTTATAAGGTTAATTTATAAGCTGTTCTTTTTTCAGTCATCATCAATTAGAAGTTGACATAAAAAAATTTAATTTCAAGTCTAATTAAAAAAATGCAGTTTTATTCGTCTAATTTCCACTTTCTAGAATCAACCATGGCAGTCGTACGCTATAGCGCAAGTAAATTCATTCGAAGATCGAGATATTTTCTTTACTTTTGGCGTAAAGTTACTTTCAGGTAGTAGTAGTAGCAGCTTATAAGTCCCAACCCATATGAGGAGGGTGGTCCTAATGTTTAATGAAACGTGTCCAACTGAAACCAAACTTAAAAGTTATAGCTAGATTCACATAACTTTAAATTTTGAAGCCAAGTTTAAATGTACAATATCTCCAAAAGTATGTGTGAAGTAAAAAACGCATGTGTTTTGTGTGTGTAGTAATTGAGTAAGAATGGAGAATAAATTGTCGGTAGCAATACCAAACCAATTATTGACGAGTAGTGAGGTCCTGAGCTGAGCCTTAGCTAAACCTTGGAAATCTTAATATCATAATGCTTTTTTAAATCCTCCTAATTATTATTCTATTGCAATAATTCTTGTTAAGAAAAGTGCTCATGTGTAGTTAGGCAAACAATACACTACTAGAAATTCGGGCAAAATCGTCCAAAAAAACCGACGAAAGTTGGTTGGTAATGGCCAATAACCGTCCAAAACGTGATCATTTATGTGTGGACGGTATTTTGAAGGTCGGAAGGGCATACCGACCAAAATTGGTCGAAAATTACCCACCAGCTTTGGTGGGTCAACTAAATTAAAAAAATAAATAAATATTGCCGAAAAAATCGACCAAAGTTGGTCGGTATTTTAATTATGTAATTATAATAAATGCACCAACTGGGAATCAAACCGGGGTCCGTATTGTGGCAGGATACTACTCTATCACTAGACCATTGGTGCATTTTGTTTTAAGACTGTCTTTTATTTGATTTAAACTCTTTAATTGTATTTTCGCACGAAAATAACCGACCAAAGTTGGTCGGTTTTACTAACAAATAAAATTACCAACCAAAACTGGTTGGTTTTTTAAAATGACCGGCCAAATTAACCGACCAATTTCGACCGGTTTTTAATATTAATATTAATTTATTTTAAATGAAAAACAGACCAAAGTTGGTCGTTTTCTTGAAAAATAAATTTGCGGGACTCAAAAATAGTTTCTCGCATTTTTGCGCCAAAGAAAACCGACCAAAGTTGGTCGGTTTCGTAAAAGAAAAATTAAAAAATAAAATATTTTGAAAAACCGACCAACTTTGAGCGATTTTTTGGCCGGTATTTTGACCGACCAAAATTGGTCGATCGACCTTGATTGATTTTTGCCAAATTCCTAGTAGTGATATAATGTACTTATGTAGGGTATGTTTCATGTGGTTCCCTGATATAAATGTGATTAAAGAGAGCTGTCCTCGTGCACAGCTTGATGCGAATGCATCTTATTTAACATATAGGAGTATAACTTAAAAATTTAGTTAAATAGCAACAAATATATTTAATGGTGAATGAATAATTTAAAATTACATATCTTTGATACTAACACCTTAAATACTAATATTATCAAATATTATCAAATTTAAATCATAAATTTGTCTATGACAAAAGTTGCAATAGTATCAAGGAAAAATCAAGTTGTACAAGAAGATTTCCATTCTTATTTTTATTGTGTAAGGGGTATAGGAAGGAAAAGGTCTCATGTGGATATGAAACTTTACAATTTAAGAATGTAAAAGGTAGCTCTAGTACTAGTAAATTAACACTCAATTAACTCGCAAAGAAAAAAAATTATATATTTGAAATATTTCAAACAAAATGTAAAAAGAATAATCTCATACGAAGAAAAGATAAAGATTAAGTTGTGTGTATATATATTGTTTGACAAAAAAATATGAACCTTTGGTTAAACTAATTAATTTAATATATAAGAGGTTAATCCTTGTTAAAGATAATAACTTCAGATCTAAAATCAGCCTACGTGGATGATGTAGGACAATATCGGAACATGTTTAATGTAAAGTGTATTTAATGTTTCAAGGCCAATAATGAGATGAAAATAACAAGCATTAAATAACAATAAATGACACTAAATATAAATAAAGAGAATGATTCACCCAATATTGAATGAGGTGGATGATTCTTCTTTCTGACAATGATGAATGACAAATAACTATGAGAATATTGGAGACTTTCTCGGATCTGATGGGAAAAACATAGAATAATCAACCAACCGAATCTCTTTGGAAAGATGATATTTGTATTTATCTAGAGAGTTTGCTTTTCAAGAGAGTTCTTATCAGAGAATCTTACATGCCTATCACCTAATCTCTCTTTCTATTTATAAGGGACATACCCTTGATTACCCTAAAACTACAACAGAGAGAATATTCAATGAAATATTCCCTTAAAAATCCTATTACTAAAATAGCCATTACTGCTCCTTCCGACACTTGACCTCGGCCACGATCGACTGCTCGGCAATGAGTTCCATTAGTCATTAGTCGACCTCAGTCAAATTACTTTGAATAATATCACTTCATGTAGAATATCCTTAGTCAGATTTTGACCTATACAGTTAGTCCCTCCGCTTATCGAGGTCGTCTCTCAGACGGCCTCGATGAGCGACTTCATTAGTCGTAGTTGAGAGATTTAGGTGGGCAGGTCGAGTAATAATGCTCATGGCGAAGTGGTAACGTGGCACTTCGTGAGCCAGAACTTATCGTTACATCGGTTCAGAATGACATCATGACATCATGCGTCAGTATTACGCATTTTTCCGATGCGTTGCGTCGCTTCCCGTGCCTCTGTCGTTTCGATATTTGTGCTTCGATGATTTGTATTCTTGATTAAGGTGCCTGGATTTTTTGTAAATAGGGATAGAAAACCCTCTATTTGATCCTTTGCGTTTCAAGCATTCGAACCTCTACATCTTTCCTTCTTCTTCCTAGTGTTCTTTCTTTCGTTGTTCCCACCTTTACATCCCAATTTTTCCTAGTTTCAACAATTTTTGCTACTCATACCTCCTTTGTACTTGCATTTTCTTCTTATATAAACAACCAAACATGGCTAATGCATCTTCTTCTTCCGCGAGGACATCTGATCCAGTTCCACTGACAGTGAGCATGCCCCCTCATGACGATGGGGCTACCATTATTGCAGAGGATGAGAGCTTCCCTACGGTGGAGGAAATAATTCCTCGTAGGGAGAAAGCTAGGTCTGATTTCTCGAAGTTGCCAGAGGATGACCCTAAAATTTTGGAGTCGTTGATGACAGAGGCGGCTCTCACCGAATTTAGGGCCAGATTCAAAATTCCTGCCCACATAGACCTGATCCCCGGTGGGCACGACGTAGTGCAAATACACCGCCCAGGGTACTGCGCCTTCTATGCGTATCCCTTCCATGTGGGCTATTCTTTTCCTATTCTTCCCCTGTCCGAAGAATTCTGCCGCTATTACCGCGTGTGCCTGGCCCAACTTTCCCCTACATCTACAAGCTCATCCGCATGGTCTCAAAATTTGCGGAATTAGCCAGGGCCGAGGTGACACTCTGCCACCTGATGCATCTTTTCGCCCCAAATTTTCAAAGGGGAACGATGTTACACCTCCGCAACCAAGGCAGCAAATGCCTAGTGGTAAAAATGGATGATAAGCCCAAACGCCAGTTCTGGCTCAATTACTTCTACGTCAGAACCGAAGACGTAGTGATTAATGCAAGCGGGTTCCCTGAGCTTTAGAACTACGCCCGTAAGTACCCTTCGTTTTCCCTTCATTGTACTTTTTGCTGGTCGACTCTTGTTATATTGACTCTTTTCTTCACGCAGCCGAGGTCGAACCCCCTCCTTTGGTTGAGGACATTCACGACTGGGTTAATCGGGTTCTTCCTCATATAGTGGGTATCCACGAGTGGACGACCTTCCGCGAGAATTTTGGACCTAAGCCACTCGGTAAGTCTGCTTACCTCAGGTCTTTGTCATTGTATTTTTGATTGTATCTTTGCGGGTAATGATTTTGTTCCTTCTTTTTGTCTTCAACATGGAGAGGTTTGAGGAGGTCGAGGGCTCCTACTCCCGCATTTTGACAAGCGACTACTACGAAGGGGTCTACCTCGACCGGGATAGCAGCTGTGTCTACCCGATCATCTGCCTCAACTCGGCCTTTAGCCTCATCTAGACCAACTCGACCAGCGGCGGCTCCAATATCTGAGAATCCACCACTTAATGTGCTGCATTTGGTTGACGAGTCATCCCAAAGCGAGGAAGACTTGGTTCTGCTCAAGAGAAGGGCGGTGGATGTCGCCGACGGGATAGTTAGAGCTGCGGACCCTACAAGGAGTGATCGTGAGCCAGCCATAGTTGCGTCAGAGAGCGACGCGAATCTATCCATCGAAACTCTGCTGCCTATGGGGTTCGTGGAAGATGTTCCTTTACCCGAGGTTGCAGTTGAAGTTGGAGGGTTATCTGAGGCTGCGGACGCCGTGCTAAGAAACAAGCCATCATCCTCGGAACCTGTTGGTATTCCTTTGTCGGCCGAGGAGAGAGTAAAGGGCATTGCCAAGGACGGTTATGAAACCGGTTCTGATGTTGATTTCGAGGAGGTGAGGATGTTCAATGAAGGGTTCACTCGGGTGGAGGTGAGGTTGGAGGGGTCTACTCGTACCATCGTAATCCCCATCAACCTGTTGGTGAACACAGAGGACGTGGTCCCCTCCTTGTGTCCCCTTTGTTCTAATATTGAGGGCAGGACCCTAGCAACGTTCAATGATGCCGCCCTGTCGTCGGGCGTAGTCGGCCTCGCCCTAAGGGTAAGTTTTCCGATCTTCCTAGTTTCTATGCCTTACATCTCTCTCTCTCTCTCTCTCTCTCTCTCTCTCTCTTTTAAGACTGACTTTCTTTCTCTTTTGCTCTTTTTTTTATAGACCATTATCTTGGAGATTGAGAGTCCTCGCCAAGAGGAGAGCCGTAGAGCCACTTTTAAGAAAATGGAAAGTAAGTACCGCGAGTACCGTAACAAGCACCGCGAGATCTGTAGGCGGTTCGGTATGAGTGGTAATTTTCAAGCTATCAGAGACGAGCTGAAGCATAAAGATGACGAGCTTATGAAAGTCATAAGTAAATTTCAGCCGGATTTGTATGAGAACTGGATCCATGCCGAGGCCCAGCTAGGCATATTCAGGAATTTGATGATGGCGGGGAGAGTTCCTGAGGCTGATTTTGAGGATACTCGTTCTAAGGCGCATGTAGCTCGGGTTGCTTGTGGTTATGACCCTGCTACACTGGGGAATGGTGATGGCGAAGAGGATATGGATGAGATTGAACAGGGTGCCTGGTACGAGGACGCATACTCTAATGGCGAGGGCGATAGTGGAGATGGCGCTGCTAATTAGTTATTCCCTTGTAATTTTTGTGCATACTTTTGTGGGCGTCTGTTTAGCCTTTGTAAAGAATATTTTTAGAGTATGAAATGTTATTTTGTTTGTTTCTGCATCTTTTCTCTATTTGGTCTTGTATGCTTCTTTCCTTAATTCTGCCGTTTAGCCGCTTTTAGTTGTAGAATATCAGTTCGTACGTTGATCGAGTTCGAATGCCAAACTAGGTAGTCGTGACCTGGGGCCAATAAGTGTTGTTAAACGAAGTCAAACATTGCCGGATCTTAATTTGAAACGTAACTTAGTTGATATAGGCGAGGTCGGACGTAACCTAAACCCAACAATGATCGAGGGCCGTATGAGCTTAACTATAAGGCGCAATTGATCTGAACGAAGCTGAATGTGAATTCGAACGAGGTCGAATGTCTTTTATTTCGAACAAGGTCAAATGTGTTTTAATTCAAATGAGTTCGAATGTGTTTTAATTCGAACGAGGTCGAATGTGTTTTAATTCGAATGAGGTCGAATGTTTAGTTAATTCGAACGAGGTCGAATGTTTGTTAATTCGAACGAGGTCGAATGTGAGTTAATTCGAACGAGGTCGAATGTGAGTTAATTCGAACGAGGTCGACTGTGAGTTAATTCGAACGAGGTCGAATGTTTAGTTAATTTGAACGAGGTCGAATGTCTTTTAATTCGAATGAGGTCAAATGTTTTTTAATTCGAACGAGGTTGAATGTAACCCATGCTTAATTGATGCAGCGTTGTTTTGGCGGAAACACGGGCGAGCTTCAAGTACTTGTGCTGTGCTTATATATATTGGAGAAATTTACTCCCTCTGTTTCAAATTAGATGAGGCACTTTCCTTTTTAGTCTGTTCCAAAATAAATGACACATTTCTAAATTTTGAAATAATTCACCTTTAAACTCTTCGTTTCACCCATTTTAGCCTTAATGAGATGTTTTTATAACCACACAAATGACATGGCCCCACAAAACTTTTACCCCTTAAGCTTTTAGGACCACAAGTTTTAAAAGTCTTCTTCTTTTTCTTAAGCTCTATGCCGAGTCAAACTACCTCGTCTAAATTGAAACGGAGGGAGTATATGTTTTCGGGCCGGCATTCCAGTCCCACTCTATCTAGTCCCTTCATTGGTCGACCTGGAGAAGTATTAAGAGGTTGGGCAATGAACTAATCGGTCTGCGTCCTCATCTGTTCGTACTTTAGCTTGAAATGTCCTCCTTGTCACCTCATTATAACCTTCCAGGGAAAACCCAATTGGGAAAAAACTCATGTGAGAGGAAAAGAGTACGGCTCGGAGAACATTTTTCCTTAGAAGATAAAGTACTTGAGGTGGGCGATGTTCTAGTTGATTGGTAGTATTTTTCCTTCCATCGTTTCTAGTTGAAATGACCATTTGTTTGTTGTTGCTATGATTTTGTATGGGCCGTCCCAATTCCTTCACAGTTTGTCCTCCCACGGGCCTTTGCTTGCATGTGTTTTGGCCTTAAGTACGTAGTCCCCGACTTTGAGTGGTCTAACCTTGGTTTTTTTTTGTTGTAGTAGCATTCTGCCTGTTGTTTTTGGGCGATCATCCTTATGCAGGCCATATCTCTCCGTTCTTCGACTTCGTCGAGGTCCTGCCTTCTGCTTTCGTTGTTCCTCAACCCGCTCTCATGGGCGTATCTCAGACTTGGTTCTCCGACCTCGACTGGTATTACTGCAGCCGTCCTATAGGCTAATGAGTAGGGTGTCTCTCCTGTGCTCGTTTTTGGCGTTATATGGTATGCCCATAGCACTTTTAGCAGTAATTCCGGCAATAGTCCCTTGGCGTTCTCGAGCTTTTTCTTCATGATGTTCAGTATTGATTTATTGGAGGACTCTGCTTCCCCATTGCCCGCGGATGGTATGGGGTGGAGAGTATGCTTTTGATATGCCACTTCTCGAAGAACTCGACGATTTTTTCCCCGGTGAATTTGGATTCGTTGTCACAACCGATCTCTTTGGGGAGGCCTAAGCGGCACACAATATTCTTCCATATGAAGGTGATCACTTCTTGTTCGCGTATCTGGGCGAATGCTCTTGCTTCTACCCACTTAGAAAAATAGTCAGTTAAAACCAAAAAAAATCGTACGTTACCTCACCCAGCTGGGAGGGGGCCGATGATGTCCATCCCCTACTTGATGAAAGTCCAAGGTGAGGTAACTGAGTGGAGGTTCTTGCCCGCCTTGTGGATCATAGGATATGTTTGGCATTGCTCGCATTTTCTCACGAAGTCAATGGCCTTTTTTTTCATGGTGGGCCAGTAGTAACCTACTCGTATGAGACATCTGACCAGAGCTCGATTGCCGGAATGAGTTCCGCAGTGGCATTCGTAGACTTCTTCTTGAATGCGCCGCGTCTGATTTGGGCCTAAGCATTTTGCTAGGGGGCGCCATACGTCCTTTTGTATAGGTCGTTGTCTATGATCCTGTACCTGTCCGCTTGCATTCGAAGCTTCTTGGCTTCTTTTCTATCATCTGGGAGCACGTTGTCCTGAAAGTATGTAAAAATGCGGTTGCGCCAGCACCAAGTTAGGTTTATAGTCCTTACCTCGATTTGATCAATCGATGAGTGGAGGAGGGTGGCCACGTTTCCTTCTCCGGTTATGTTTTTAGTGCCCGCCGCTAGTTTGGCGAGGCCGTTTGCTTCGATATTTTGCACTCGAGGGATCTGGTCGAGCTGGCATTCATCAAATTCGGGCAGCAACTTGCAGATCTCAGCCTGATACTTTTGCAACCTTTGCTCTTTGATTTAAAAAGGCCCTGTGACTTGGTTGACGACGAGTTGAGAGTCGCAGAGTAGGACGACTCGCCTCTCTCCGTACTTGAGTGCCAGCCTTAATCTTGCAATCACGGCCTCATACTCGGCCTCATTGTTAGTCTTGTCCGGGCATCTTATGGACTGGCAAATTACTTTTCCTATCGGCACCTCTAGTACGAGCCCCTGTCCGGACCCCGATGCATTAGAGGCACCATACAAAATCCATAGATTCTATTTGAGGAGCGGTGTTGGCGGCTTCTCTTTCGACTTCAGGCATTATTTTTGCGCTGAAGTCGGCAACAAAGTCGGTAAGTACTTGCGACTTTATCGCCGTTCGCGGTTGATATGTGATATCATGTTCGCTTAATTCTATGGCCCATTTGGCCAATCTGCCAGATAGTTCGGGCTTATGCAAAATACTTCTCAAGGAAAAAGTCGTGACTACCGAGATGGGGTGGCACTGGAAGTAGGGTCTAAGCTTTCGTGAAGCTACGACCAAGGCCAGGGCCAATTTTTCGAGGTGGGGGTACCTCATCTCGGCGTCGACTAAGGTTTTGCTAATGTTATAGATGGGAGAATGTACCTTTGTTTTCTCGGACCAGGACTGCACTCACCGCCACTTCGAATAAGGCCAGGTAGACGAGGAGGCGTTCTCCGGGCTCTGCTTTGGAGAGCAGTGGCGGTGATGATAGGTAAGCCTTTAACTCCTTCAAGGTGTCGACGCACTCGGAGGTCCATTAGAGGCCGTTATCTTTCTTGAGTACGCCAAAAAACTTGTGGCATCTATCGGATGACCATGAGATGAATCTTGATAGTGCGGCTATACGGCCGGTCAGTCTGTGAACCTGTTTTTTATTGGTTAAGTTCTACGGTATCCCCTCTATAGCTTTGATTTGGTCGAGTTTGATCTCGACGCCTCGTTGTGACACTATGAAGCCTAGGAATTTCCTTGAAGTCACACCGAATGCGCACTTTTCAGGATTCAATTTCATTCTGTATCACCTGAGTATATCGAAGGCTTCTTTCAGGTGATCGGTGTGATCCTCTTTCTTTTTGGACTTGACCAACATATCGTCTATGTAGACCTCCATGGTTTCGTCGAGTTGGTCTTTGAACATCTTCGTTACCAACCTTTGATACGTCGCCCCCGCATTTTCAATTCGAGAGGCATCATCCTGTAGCAATACGTTCCTTGGTGGGTGATGAAGGTGGTCTTCTCCTGGTCTTCCTCCTCTATGAGGATCTGGTTATAACCTGAGTATGCGTCTAGGAAGCTTAACAGCTCGTGCGCGGCTATTGCGTCAATGTGCTGGTCAATATGGGGCAGCGGGAATGAGTCTTTTGGGCATGCTTAGTTCAAATATGTGAAGTCTACGCACATCCGCGGTTGATCAATACGTCATCGCCCCCTCCGATGATCATTTGAATGGTTCGAGTTGGAGAAGGTGGTTTTGGCAGGCCCTGGTGCTATTCACGTCCTCGAGCGAAGTTGGCCCTTCTTCAGTCGCTCAACAACTCTTTCAAGTGCCCTTGGTGAAGTATGTTCACAACCTCTTGTTTTAGAGCGATACAATCCTCGGTTTTATGACCTCGTTCCTGGTGGAATTCGCAGAGGGCGTTTGACTTCCTGGTGTTCGGGTCGGACCTCATATTCTGTGGCCACTTCCCTTATGGGCCGAGCTTCTCCAATGCGTAGACTATATCTAAGGGTGAAACACAAAAATTATGAGCAGCTAGTAAGGGAGCATACCTCTCTCGCTTCGGTGAGTCCCTCTTCTTGGCCTAAATGGGCCTTTGTCGTGGCGGGAAGGCGGCATAATGGCGCCTCTGACATATGGTTGATGTCTTTCTCGGTTGGGCTGTAGACCTGCTAGATCCCTTTTGTTGTCGTTTCTCTGGTCTTTTCTGGACTCGGTTTGTACTAAGGTCAACCGTTGGGTTGGTCCATTTAGGTCTTCTTCATCAGCTCGGACCTCGGCACAATAGGCATTGTGTATTTTGTCCCAAGTGGTTGGGGGGTATTTCATGAGCTGATTCAACAGTTTTCTAGTCGCCCTTGAACCGCTTCTATTCAACCCGTTCTGGAAAGCTGCCACAGCCATTCCTTCCGATACATTCCGTAAGGTCATCCTTACACGGTTGAATCGAGCAAGGAAGTCCCTCAGTCCTTCTCCAGGTGATTTTTTGATGGCAAATATACCATTTACTCTTGCCTCTGCCTTCTTAGCTCCGGCATGGGTCGTTACGAACTTGTCGGCCATCTCTTCGCATATTTCAATGGAGCGCGCATGCATCTGTGAATACCAAGTTAATGCGCCCCCGATGAGGGTTTTGCCAAACTTTTTCAATAAGATAGAGGATACTTGCTCTTTGGCGAGGTCGTTGCCTTTTATTGCGGTGACATAGTGAGTCACATGATCCTCAGGGTCTGTCGTACCATCGTATATTTTTAGGTACGACAACATTTTGAAGGTTTTAGGTATGGCATGTGGTGCGGCTTCATCACTGTACGACTGCTCGACAAAACCAGCCGACGTCTCTTTTTGGTAAGAGTTTTGGGGCTCCCGGTATTTTGTCTACCCTTTCTTGATGCTCTTTCATTTGGTCTAGGAGCATTTTGTTTTCATTTTCCATCTCTTCCATCTTCCTTAAAATGGTTGTGAGGGTGTCGCCACCTGTATTATTAACATTGTGAGTGATACCTGTTACGGGAGGAGGAGGGCCTTACTGCTCGACTGTACTGGTGCAATGCAGGTCCTTGCGCTCTCTCTGATCACTTTTTGGGCGTGTTTGTCAAGGATGTTGGTCAACGTATTTGTCAGCCAAGCTTCGAGCAGCTTCTTTACCGCCGGTGGTGCCTCTTCCGTTGTGTACATGAAAGCCCCTTTACCGTGGGACGTTGTGATACTACCATGAGGAAGGGGTGAGCCACTTCGCCTGGGAGAGACATTTGGTGTTATATCCACACCCTATGTTTCAGAGACCTCGTTGATGGTGTTTAAGAGGATGGCGGTGAGGTCGGCTACCACCTTCATCCTTTCTTCTCCGTTACCTGCCATGTTAGATCTGTGTGCGCAAGAAAGTATAGGGTTTTGCGTTTTATTTTTGGGCTAGTTATAGATCTAGAAGAAACTAAAAGTTTAACTAGAAAATCCCAACAGACGACTCCAAATTGTTTGACCAAAAAATATGAATCTTTGGTTAAACTAATTGATTTAATATATAAGAGGTTAATCCTAGTTAAAGATAATAACTTCAGGTCTAAAATCAGCCTACGTGGATGATGTAGGACAGTGTCGGAACATGGTTAATGTAACGTGTATTTAATGTTTCAAGGACAATAATGGGATGAGAATAACAAGCATTAAATAACAATAAATTGCACTAAATGTAAATTATAAGGAGAATGATTTATCCAATATTGAATGAGGTGGATGATTCTTCTTTCTGACAATGATGAATGACAAATAACTATGAGAATATTGGAGACTTTCTCGGATCTGATGGGGAAAGTATAGAATAATCAACAAAACGAATCTCTTTGGAAAGATGATATTTGTATTTATCTAGAGAGTTTGCTTTGCAAGAGAGTTCTTATTAGAGAATCTTACATGCCTCTCACCTGATCTCTCTTTCTATTTATAAGGGACGTACCTCTGATTAACTTAAAAGTACAAACAGAGGGAATATTCAATGGAATATTCCTTTAAAAATCGTATTACTAAAATAGCCGTTACTGCTCCTTCCGACACTTGACCTCGGCCACGATCGACTGCTCGGCAATGAGTTCCATTAGTCATTAGTCGACCTCGGCCAAATTACTTTTAATAGTATCACTTCGTGTCGAATATCCTTAGTCAAATTTTGACCCATACATATATATGAACATTTTGTATCATATATTCATCGAAAAAGGGTTCAAAATGCCCCTAAACTATTGAAAAAGGTTTAAAAATACCCTTCATCCACCTATTGGACTAAAAATACCCCTCCATTCACCTTTTTGGTTAACTTATGCCCATTGACTGTTAGGTCTGTGCTGAATTAAAAATAATAATTATTCTTTTTGTAAAACTTAAAAAAAAAAATTCGTTTTTTTAAACTAGCACCAGTAGTCCACTAATTTAGTGAAGTCTTCTTCTTCTTTTTTCTTTTTTTTAGTTTTTACAAAAAAGTATTTTTTTTTCATTTTTTTTAAAGCTTTTTTTTTTGTAAAAAAGAAAAAATGTTTTTAATAAAATATTTTCGTTTTTGAAAAATATTTTTTTTCAGTTTTTTCAAAGCATTTCGTTTTATTTTCGTTTTTTAGTTTACTTTTTAAAGAAATAATATTTTTGTTTTTTTAAAGAACTGAAAAAATAAAAAAAATATTTTTCAAAGACGAAAATATTTTGTTGAAAATATTTTTTTCAGTTTTTAAAAAACGAAAATATTTTATTAAAAACATTTTTTTCTTCTATTTTTACAATTCTTTTCAGTTTTTATAAAAAAATGCTTTTAAAAAAAACTGAAAAAAATAATATTTTTTTGTAAAAAGTGAATTATTTCTTGTAAAAACTGAAAAAAAGAAGAAGACTTTACTAAATTAGTGGACTGTTGGTGCATTAGTTTAAAAAAACGAAAACATTTTGTAAAATATTTTTTTTAAGTTTTACAAAAAGAATAATAATTTTTTTTAATTTAGCATTAACCTAACGGTCAAAGGGCATAAGTGAACCAAAAAAGTGGATGGAGAGGTGTTTTTAGCCCAATAGGTGGATGAAGAGTATTTATAAACCTTTTCCAATAGTTTAGGGACATTTTGAACCCTTTTTCGGTATATTCATTTGCATATATACACAGAAAAGTGCAGTTAAATGTTGTCCTTCCATAGAAGGACATTCGTTATATCTCAATGAGGCTGAACTCTAAAAACAGTGCATTATTATATCCACTCGAAGTCAAGTACATCAGCACAAGTACAATAATTTACAGAATGACCACATGCAGTAATCAGAGCCAAGTCTTTGAGGCTTAAGTAGCCAATTACTGTACTTTATTTGCAGCGTATAATTACATATCTGAAATAAGATTCATGTCGCTTTTTCGACTTTCTTGAACGTTACTGATGACCCAAGAAAGAGCTTTGTTGTCTCCACTGTGAATGTGTCGTAACGCATGAAAAACTCCACCAACATCAACCTGCACACATGCATATGTCCAAATTGTTCAAATTGCACGATATAACAACAATAATAATAAATCTAGTGTAATTTTACAAGTAAGATTTAAGAAGGCTAGTGTATACGTAAACTCTATTCCTACCTTATTTCTGATAGACCCTCGATTCAAAAAAAGACAAAAAAAAAGAAGAAGCAGTAGCAACATGCAGTAATGTCAGCAAGAACAAATCGCATGACAAATATATATAGTAAAAGTCACTATTACTCCTAACGCGGTTTACGTTCTGTGCACTGGTAGTGTAAAAATTGACATAATCTTTTATAACAACATAATAATAGATAACTCAGAGGTCGTTTGGTACGCAGATTAAATTATTCCGGGATTATAATTCTGGGATTAATCTCAGGACTAATTTATACCACATGAGAGACGGGATAAAATATTATCACATTTGATGGGATAAGATGAAATATCCTGGATTAATTTATACCTCCAACCAAATACGGTATAAATTTAATCACATCTTAACCCACCTTATCCCTAGTACCAAACGACCCCTCAGTGTTTATAAGTTAAACTCAGTAGGGTGGGTTTGGGGGGTGAGGGGGAGAGAGAACATTAACCTGCACAAAAGCACGACAAGATTTTTCCCGGGGCATTGTTTGTTGTCCACCGTTGGATCATCTGTCTCTCTTGCATTTGACCAATACACATACTTCAGCAATTTTTCACCTTCGGCCATGAATCTCTCCGGAATAAACTCCTCTGGTTTATCAAAAATCTTTGGATCTTTTGTAGCAAAAGGCTGATATCCAAATATCATTTCACCTTTCTTGATTAAGAAAGCTGAATCATGGCTTTGGATTATGATATCTTCTTCGGCTTTACCATATTGGAATGGAACTGGAGGTTCAATTCTTAATACTTCATACACTACTGATTTTGTTAAACTCATCTTGTTGATTGTTGATAGAGTTATGGTCCCACATTCTTCTTTGATAATTGTCCTGATTTCATTTGCCAGCCGAGTGTGTAAACTCTTTCCTCCATTGGCGACCCACTTAATCAGTGTTGGGAATAAAACTTTCATCCCACCATAAGCATTGAAACCTGTGCGTAGAGGTGGCAAAATAAGTTGGACTTTGTAGTAATCTGTCTAACTCGTCTAAGTTTAAACAAGTTGGATTATGAACTATTCTTTGATATAACTAAACGAGTTGAACTTAATATGACCCATTAAACTTGAGTCAGAACGAATTTCAAAATAGTGTGATCTAACGGGCAAAAAAAAAAAAAAAACTTTATACAAATAACCAGCTATATTCATTATTTACTTTTCCTAGTTGGTATGCATGGATTATACATTAATTATACACAGTTATACACATATTCAGTGGCGGAGGAAGGATTACCACTAAGGGAGTTCAAAAAAGAAAAAAGTTAAAAATAATTGTAACTAGTGGGAATTGAACCAATGACGTTATAAAGATTTTAAACTCCTTGACCACTACTGTGATTATGGGCTGTGCAAGAGGATTTAAAACATAAAATATAGAGGTATAAAATAGATTTTGCCTTATATATGCAGTGTCATATTTTGGGGAAGACGGTTCGAGTGAACCCCCTTCCGCCCCCTAAAGCACATATTATATTTGGATTGTTTATATATTAATATATCTATCAACTATTTTAAGTTTAAACAGTTGGGTGAACAATTATTTAGGTTATATTCAAACATAAAAAATAAAAAAAAAAGGAAATTTGGGAGAACTTCAACTAATAATTTAAACAAACTATATTACTACTACTTTCAGATTTTTTTGCAAAACAAAAAAGGATAAGTTAAAAAGGTCAGAGAGAAGGTCGGATCATGTTGGACAAATTGGGTTATGACTCGATATTATTTTAGCCTGGCCACCTTGATCTAATCAAACTTTGAGCAAGTTCAATTATGAACTGTTTATTATTTGACCCGTTTTGATCTACTCAATTTTGACATACCTGCAAGAAAAACTAAGTTGTGGCAAGCTTCATCTCTTTTGATCCCATTCTTTTCTGCTTCATTCAGTATACTTCCAGCATGCTTGCTAAAAGCATCATAAAGCTTCTGGTAATTTGATCTCACTAGAAAAAATGGCAATGGGAAAGTATGCAACACTAAATCTTCTAGAAAGTTCGGCACAAATTTTAGACCTAGAGTAACCAATGGAGCAAGTTGAGGCAACAACCATATATCAAAAAGTTTTGATCCATTAGAGCCAAGATTTGTGTCATGGGGATTAGTTTCGTCACATAACAAACGAAAAACAAAGTCGAATGACATAACGTCGCTATTATTGTTGAAATTTGCTTTGCCGTTTTGAGAAATCTCATTTTCAAGATTTGCGAAAAGGCCCGAAATTGAGCTTCTAAATAAAGGAATAAATTGATTATGAAGCTTGGAGATTAAAGATAAAAAGAACCCTTTAAGTGTGGCATGATTTGACTCAGAAGGATCAAGATATGCACACGGGCGGTATCCGCCATAGAAAGCAGTAGATGGCACGTACGTGCCATCAAGAACGTTCATTTTTTCGACTTTAGAGTTGTCGAAAAGAACGGGAAATGTTTTGGCATCAAGGAGAACAATGACTTTAGGATTTTTAGCAATGAATGGACCTGGTGGCATGTTGGTTCTAAAGACAGTAGAGTTGTATTTTTGTATTTTGGTAAGAAAGAATTCGTCTATTCCGAGGTTGTAAAAGTAGTCATATCTATCTTTAATGGCTCCAAAAAATGGGAAACCATAATCTCCTGGGATTTCTCGAACTGGAAGTTTGGAATTAGAAATGGCAGAAGATGTGGAAAATGAAGACATCTTTTTGTTGTTGTTTTTGGATTTGGCAGAAAAAATCCAAACAGCTTTTACATTTATAGAAGGCAAGAAAGGAACTCAATAAACATTGATAAGTTGGGGGTGGGGGGGGGGGTATGGTTAGGGTTGACGTTTGATAAGTTTATTTCACGATGTCACTAATTAAATAATTTGGTTTCTATATATAACGAATGATTGCATTATAGGGATGCTGTTATAGAAAGATATGACTATATATATAATGGCGGAACCACTCATTAGCAAGGGGAGTCAATTGATACCCCTTCGTCGAAAATGTACCGTAGATAGGCTAATTTTTTAACTTTTATTATATATATACTATATGTTGACTCTCCTTAGTGAAAATTCTGGCTCCGGCAAATTCTAGAGAAACGAATAGCAAGCAAGTTGTCAATTTCTCGCATTTGTAAATATTTCGGCGTAGGGACAAAATCTATCCGTTGCAGAGGGCTGGCCAAATTTTGAAGAGTTTTTTTTTACTTCTTTACATTTTTCTTTGTTGTATATAAAATCTTGATTTGCTAAATCATGCTTTCCTAATTAAGAAGTCGATAAGTTTGGATCAAGGAAAGACGTGCTACTGATAATGCACCATTCTGCTACACTTTGAAGTTTGAAGTTCCAACTACTTAATGAATTGACCAAAGAATACATATTTTATGGTCCCCCGACATCCCACATGCCTTTTGCTATATATTTTTGTTATTATCTCCAGTTGCGGATCCACCTTGATGGGTGGGGTGGGCCAGATTGGCAAAATTTTCATATACATATATATGTTAAAACTTTTTTTTCTAAAAAGGTTAACTATATAATCTTGCCAATTACCATCTCAAACTAGACAAAAGTGCCCTTGAAAATGTTGATTCCATTTGTTTTTTGGTATAAGATATGTAATTTTTATATTTGCAAATCAAAAATCTATTAAGTTGAGTCGAATAAATTTGTAAGAGATTGAATCGAACCGAATACACATTCCTAACAAATTCTATAATAAATACAAGGTATACATTGAAAAAACATATAGCACCGGCCACCTTCGAATCTTGGTGTATCTTTCAGTGTTCATAGTTTCTTTTAGGAAATATGAGCAGAATATTATTGATTGTGTCTTGCACTGGCAAACATTTAGGTAGCAGGAAGAGAAAACCTTTTTCTTCTGTTTTGACATTATTTTTCCCTTTGCACTCGACAAACTGAACAGGAAACATTAATAATCAGACCGATAAGTTATCATAGTTTTGAGAGATTGTTTTTATGGCCATTATGAATGGTCATTTATGGAATCATTTTCTTAGTAAGTACTCCCTCCGATCCACAATAAGTGATTTATTTGCTTTGGGCACGTCCATTAAGGAAATACTAAATTCTAGATAAAAATAGTTAGTGTAACTAATAGCCCGTTTGGAGCTGCAAAAATCAGCTTATTTTGAGAAGTGTTTTTTTTTTCAAAAGTGCTTTTCTTAAAAGTACTTTTGGTGAGAATAGTTTGTGTTTGGCTAATTAGTTTGAAAAGCACTTCTGAGCAGCAATTAGTGTTTGGCCAAGCTTTAAAAAACTGCTTCTAAGTGTATTTTTCTCAAAAGTGCTTCTCAAAAAAGTGCTTTTGGAGAGAAGCTACTTTTTTCTGCTTCTCCGAAACTGCTTCTGCTTCACCTCAAAAGCACTTTTTTTTCCTTCCAAAAGCTTGGCCAAACACCTCAATTTTTGGCCAAAAGTGCTTTTGGCCAAAAAGAAGCTTGGCCAAACAGGCTATTAGTCTTTGAAATGAGATGTTTATCTCCTTTGACTTGATAAAGCTTCCAATAAAGTCATGGACGAAATTGCTTCTAAGCTTTTGGTTTTGAAATGGAACGTTTCTGTTTCTGAAATTGGAACGAAACTTTGCTATGAATTTTGAGTGTTGGATGAAATGATACTGCTTCTAACGTTTTGTGTATTATAGACAGAAATGGACTTAATCCTAATTGTTGAACTTTTGAAATTTCAAGTGAAATCCTTGGGCTAAGAGTTTGGACGAGAATACCTTCTGTTTCAAGATTCTTGGATTTAAGCCAAAGACTTGAATGATTTGGTTCAAGTTCTTGGTTTTCAATGTTCTTAAGACTCAGCCTAGCTTTTTAATTCAAGACTTGTACGTGTAAATAAGCATCTCGTGCCTAATGACTTATCAAGCCTTTTGTTGCCACTTTGGCTTAGATTAACGCCAAGTGGCAGCCCCAAAAAGGATATTTATCCGCTTAATTTATTAATTAACTAGGTAATGTCTCGTTACCCGGTAATTAATCAATTACCCGCAAAATTGAGAATTATTCACTTACTTAAAATATTACTCACTTTTCACATACCTTATATACCTTACTATTATGGTCATGTGGTACCTTGTATAGTACTAGTCCATAAATACCGAGTATTTTAGTTCGAGCTGTATTTTATCTCATGCCAAACATGGATGAAAATTCAATTTCTTTGACTTGCTCCCCCTTTCACCTTTATTAATCACTTGTGAAATAGCATAATCCTTATAATCTTCAAATAATCTCTTACTTGGACTGATGTCAATTACCTTACGACAAATTTCACAAGTGGGGCGTAACAGGTTTTATTCAATTAACAATAATCTTAGTAATTATTTTGTATATTGTGTTACAAAGGCCCATAGGTCTAAAATAATTTAGATTATTAGCATTTTGGATTTTTTCGAATAAGGCATATATGAGTATTATTAATATTTCATTGGGAGAGAATTGTTTCTGATATTTGCATGCAAAATCTAATAACTGATGGCCCCACTATTTTCCAGTATTTTTGATAGAAGAAGGGGTGAATACCATCCGACCCTGGTGCTGTAAAAGGTTTGAACGAGAATATAGCATTTGTGACTTTAGAGGGTATTAAGGGATTGTCCAAGTTCCTTAGGTCGGTTTTATGGAAATTTGGAGGATCTTGGCGGATTCTCAACCAGTTAGTTGAATCATGAGATGTTGTGAATCTATTGAAGAAGTATTTTTGAGTATACTTCAGAATTTCCAATGGATCATTGATCCAGTTGCCCTGGTCATTTTTAAAGAACATGATTTTATTCTTCCTTTTGTTGTTAGTGGCCATAATATGGAAAAAATTTTATTAGCCTCACCCTCTTGAACACAAGAGATTCTAGCTCTAAGTTTCCAGTAGTCATCTTCAATTTTCAGGAAATTATTGTATTCGATTTGTAAAGAGCGCTTCAATTCTTGAAGGAATGAACTATTAAGGTAATGCTTTGACTCTTGGATACCTTTTAGCCTAGCAAGAATTCTTTTTTTCTTCATAAAGATATCGGAAAAAATTTTGTTTTTCCATACTTTAACATAATCAAGGAAGGAGTTAGAAGAATCTTGATAGTTAGAGTTTTTCCAATTTTCTCCAACTAGGTTATTAAAACTGGGGTGCCTACACCAATAGGTTTCTAATCTAAAAGGTCTAGGCAATGTTGTGGTTGGTTTTGGTACTAGTTGAAGAAGTACATGGTTATGGTCAGAGTGAGTTTTGGGCAGGTGTGTGACTGAAGCATTAGGGAAGAAGCTGATCCATTCATTATTAGAAAAATTTTATCCAGTCTTCCGTAACAAGCCCATTATTTTTTCTTTTACGATTGGTCCATGTGCATTTACAACCCTTAAAGTCAAGATCAATGAGGCCACATTTTTTGATGTAGCCCCATAGGTGCTTAGTGCGATTACTGTTAACAATATTACCCCCTAGTTTTTCATTTGAATCTAAGACATCTTTAAAATCTCCCCCGACAAGCCATAGACCCTTATACCTATCATGCATGTTGATAAGATTATCCCACATTTCATTTCTATGGCTAATTTTAGTACTAGCATATATAGGAGTAAATAACCAAGTATTGTAAGTGGGGATTACCTCAATGGTAGCACTGATCTCTTGATTCCTACGCACGAAACTGTGGACATTAACAAGAGTATGGTCCTAGAGAATAACCATACCACCCAACTGACCATTAGCCGGTATTTCAATCATGTCAGAGAATCCAAATGGATTCAGGAGAGGCATATGGTTGTCCATTCTTGTTTCCAAGAGTGTAACCATGCAAGGGTGTTGAGTGTCGATCATCTCCCTAAAATGCAACCTGAAGTTATCATTATTTCCCCCACGCACATTCCAAATTATGAAAGAGATAGCCCTATTCATGTTGAGGTTCCAGTTGTGGAGGTCTCCATTCTCCAGAACCCTAGGTGCATGCACTGGGTTCCTTCTCTAAAAGGGAACTAGTATCATGGCATGTTTCCCTACAGTTGGATCGCCTGGAGGCCTTATGTCCATTGTGCACCTGTAAAGTGCCATCAAACATTTGAGAATTTGCCTCTGTTCTTGCCTATCCATGAAGATGAACACCTTTATCTCGTCGAGATTTGAATATTCCATTATTGATTCTGGTATTAAGTTGATGGGCTCCACTGCCTCTTCCATCGTGTCCTCTTGGTGTGGTAAGTTTTTTGGTGCATGAGGGTGTGGTAGACCTTGGTGAGGAGCTGGTTGCATGCTGGGCATTTGTTGTTGGATTTTGAGTTGCATGTGCATCCCATGGTGTGAAAATTGGGTTGATGTTTGTGGCAATATCTGGAGTGAAGAATGGTAGATCCAATTGCGGATGAGCATTGTGGATAGGAACAAAGTGGGGTGACAGATTCCATTCTCCCATCATTGTTTGAGTTGCATTGAGGGGTAAGTTTGGTGCAAATGGGTGGAGGATGTTCTTCAATCAGATATGGTTCATATAGTTGTTCATTGACAACGGTATGCCCTCCGAGATTAACTGTGCGAGATAGTGAGAGTTGTGGAGTACAATCACTGTCTCTCTCATGTTCAACATGATGTTGGAGGAGATGGCATTCCCTATTAAACCTAGCTCCACCCAGGATAAAGGTTGATGGTTCTCCGACATTGGGCGTTGAATGAATATTGTGGGAGTGTTGGTTGTTTGTNTCTACCGAACTGCTTCTGCTTCTCCTCAAAAGCACTTTTTTTCCTTCCAAAAGCTTGGCCAAACACCTCAATTTTTGCCAAAAGTGCTTTTGGCCAAAAAAAGCACTTTTGGCCAAAAAGAAGCTTGGCCAAACATGCTATAAACTATCCTTAATTAAATGTTGCAGCATAATTTAATGTGAGGAGTAAAAGAATTTTTAGGAATACATACATAAGGGTAATTTTAGAAAAACAAATTGAATATTTTCTTGTTTATATAAATAGACACTTATTTTGGACCAAAATAAAAAAGCAAATTGGTCACTTATTGTGGACCGAAGGAAGTAGTATATAACTTGTCGGAATTCAACAATTATTAGAATTTCGCTTGATTATGCTACTCCCTCCGTCTCATGTTAACAGTCGTGGTTACTAAAAATAGTTGTCTCAAATTATTTGTCATTTTAGAAGTCAAGACAAAATTGATTATTTTTTTCCTATTTTACCCTAAGTAATAATTATTCTTGAAAATGGAGATAAGACATAAATAGAATAAATACTCAATGAAGAGAGATTACTTCTTATGACATAAATCAAGGTAGAATAGTCCAATCCCTTCCCTAATTAATATTTCTTAAGAGGCGTATGAAAGATAAACACGACATATAATATGAGACGGAGAGAGTAATAATTGTGATTTTACAACCTCTCCTATATTTACCCAATTATTTCTTTCCAAAATCCTCTCAAGATGCTCATGCTCCTTCTCTCCGCGCTACTCACTTTCTTTTAATTGCAGTTCGAATCGTGAAAAAAAAGAGAAATTTTCATAAAGCACAATCTTTCAGTGGTAATTAGCTATCTATAGATACCATTTGCTATATTACGGATTGTAGATACGTTTTCTGTTGTTATAAGATGTATTAGATGTATTTAAGCTTCTGTATTCATGAATACAATAGCAAAAATAGGTGTGAATCAGGGAAGTCCAGCTAATCAGTTGTTGTATTCGAGTGTATTCGACTGTATTCATGGCGTGAAACATGGGATTACAGCTGGACAGATTATTGTATTCGACTGTAATCACGGCGTGAAACAGGGGATTACACTGTTTTTAAATGGAAAGTGAATCAATTAACATAATAGACTCCTAATATAACTCAACAAGCTCAATTATAACACACAAATTTTGTATTTCCAGTTATAAAAAAGATTCTCAACCGAAAAATACCCCAAAAATATAGTAATCATCGGAAAATTATTTAATACATCTGAATACATAAATTATATTAATTAAAAAAAATATATGAATACATTCATTATAGCGAGACAGTGAAATACATAGAATACAACGGGATAAATTAAAATATAATAAAAAAAAGATAGTGCATACAATGAAATACATGGAATACAGCGAGATACATTGAATTACAATAAAAAAAAAAGACAATGAATACATAAAATACATGAAAAAACAGCGTGATACGTTGAAAATACATTGAAATATATCAACAGAAAATGTCGTCTCGTCAAGAGGGCCGCGATTCTGACTCGAAACTCTCAAAATTTGGAGCACACTTGGTCTTGAAGATCTTTGCCCCTACTGCTTCGTTCCCCGGTGGTGCCTTTGCGAAAGATGCCATTTTTTGAGTTTGGGGCTTTTTCTGATTTTCAGAAAGTATAACCTAATAAAAATAGTGTTAGAAACGAACCCTTTTTTGATGATTTTAGGATCAGGTACTTGAGTAGAAGAACGCATAAGCTTTGAGACAAAGTAACGGAGGATTCCAATTAGGACCATAACAACTGAGAGCGGGATTAATACCCTGTCTGTAATTGCTGTATCCAATACTAAATCTTCAGCCATTTTTTTGAATCTGGTGTTTGTGATTGGAATCGGAATTTTGGTGGCGTACAAGGAAATAACAAGGAAGAAAAAGAGGAGAAGAAAGCGGCAAAAATATGAAAGAATGAGAGAGAAAAATAATACAAAGGGTATTTTATGGCTTAAGGGTAGGAGGTAACTGATGATAGGCTATAATTACGTATTTTAGTCGCTTATTACACTCAAATTTACTGCACTTTAGTTGAGTTTGCGTTTTAATCGTTAGTGTTTTGCACTAATTGTGTGTTTTATGCCTTGTAGGAGTGATTCCGAGCTATATACATGTTATGAAATGAATCCAAGTGATTTGGAGCTTTGAAGTCTGAGTAAAAGCCCAAGGATTTAAGCCGGGATCGTATTCGGGGATCAACGGATGATAGAGCAACAAAACGAAGAATCGAGTAGGTATATTGCACACTGTATAGTAAAATGCACATAACTTTTCTCTCAGAATTCCATTTGTTCTCCACAATATATGGTTGGAAAGCTAACTCAAAGATCTACAACATTCATGTTTTACGTTTTTCCAGATTCTAAACGTAACAGAGTGAAAAACGCGGTCGAAACCGCGACCGCGGACCTGAGGCGGGCTGAGGCAGTACACTTGCAAAGTACCGCGCCCGGACCGCGGCCGCGGACGTCCAAACCTGGAAACTTGTCCTTTTTCGCGTAGGAGAAGGTATAATTGTTTGGGCCCGACCCTACTTGGTATATATACATGAAAAAATGGTATTTTGAGAGGTTAGATACACTTTTGATATAATTTAGACCTAAGGAGGCTAAGGAGACCGATTTTTGACACAGATTTGACCTAAGGAGGCAGAGACACAATAGGAGCAAGGCGGAGAATTCTTCTACGAGTTTTTCCTTCCTCTTCCTATTTTTTCATTGTGGTTATGACTTTTAGTATTGTAGTTTTACATACTATTATGAATAACTAATTTGTTATCTAGGGTTTTGATAGAACCTTTTGTAGGATAAATTCTTGTTATGTTTTATATAATTGAGCCGTTGGATTTATCTACTTGTTCAACTACGTGTTGTTGTTGATTGAATGGCCATCAATTGACTGTGCCTATTTAGTGTGTACCGCTCGAGAGAGAGTACATATTTAGGTAGTTGTTGAACAACGTCACTCCTAACGTATGTGAGAAATCAATACAGTGGGTTTAAAGGCAGGTTTAGAAATAATAAAGCTTTGACGTGGTCATAATGAGCGGTTAGATAAAGCCAACTAGTGTAGTTCGAGAGAATATGTCTAGTAAATTGTTGTAGTTGCTCGAGAGAGAATTACGGCACCTAAAGTGGTCACGATCAGTAGATAATACACTGGAAAAATTGTAGGGAACATAGCTAGAAGGATTTCGACAATTAGGAAAATCATAACTCTAGACCTCTTAATTTAGTCTCCAACCCTTTGTCTCGTTAGTTGATAATTTTACCGCTTCCTAGTATTTGCTAGTTAATTAGTTAGAAATATAAATCTCAATCTTTATAATTTAGAAAATTGTTCAAACTTGTCTTTTTAGTGATATTAAACAGATATAGCTAAGCCTTAGTTCTCTGTGGGATTCGACTCCGGACTTTTAGACGGGATTATATTTGGAGCGACCGCTTATCCTTTTTAGGATTAGAGTTGGGCGTGATCAAATTTTAGCGCCGTTGCCGGGGAACTAACGGTGTAGTTGTAGCTGTATATATTGCTAGGGTTCAAGTTTGAACTTTTATTTTGTTTTATTTTTTGGTATTTTTTTATAACTGTTGATTTGAGAAACATGACATCTTGGAATTATGGGAATTTAGGTGTAGATAATTCTACTATTGATCTCCATACATATTGTGAAGGAAACTACCCGTGGCAAAATTTTCAAAACGTTCCTGAGAGCGAGTTATGTGCACCAACTCAATCTTATTTGTGGAATGTGTGTGGTGGTAAAAATGGTCACTTTTATGGTTGTGCTTATATTTCTTATCTTCCCCCAACCCCTTATTATGATGGTTCTACCTTTTCTTGTGAAGTTAACAAGAACAAAGAACCCGGGGATGCAGACCTAAAGGAGATCAATGATATGTTAAAGTGCCTTCAGAAACAAAATAATGAAAAATAATTGCAGATAGAAAGGCAAGAGGCAACTATTCGCAAGTTGGAGGCTCAATTGAGTCAAGTGGTTGGAGCTTTTAATGCTCAGCAAGCCAATATTGAGGATAGTAGCCAAGAAGAGCATGAATTTGAGGTGTTAATTGGGGAGGTCAGAGTAGAACATCAACAACCTAGCCAACTACAATTTGAGGATGTCAATGTTGAAGAAGTGAGACTAGAGCCAGCCAAGGACTTTGAGGATATAAATTTTGTTGACTCTAGTATCACTGATGTTGAGGATGTTGAAAGTCCTGAAGTTCATGTGTTTGAGCGCACTGGTCAACACTCCAAGCATTTTTGCACATTATGTTTGGACGATGATATGGAAATAGAGTCATCCGAACCAATTGAAGAGTCAAGGAATGAGGAACAAGGTGTATATATTCTGGAATTCTTCTTGCCAGAAAGTCAGGATTACATACCTCATATAAAGGCCAAGGAGTGTAGAATACTACATTATTTCCTTGGGCCAGTTAGATTCGTTCCACCGCCCCATGACCATAATCATAAGCTTGAATCAAAACTTGGGGTTCAATTCATAAGCTCGAGGTGGAGGCAAAAAGTGATTCACGTCGTGCCACGACGTTAAATCAAGCGCTTGTTGGGAGGCAACCCAGCTTTTTTTTTAATATATTTTTAATTTAGTTTTTTTAATTTTTTATTTATTTTTGTAGTGTCGATTTTTGATTTTCTAGGAGCATGGAAAGCAAAGCTATTGGAAGGATGCAACAGCAAACCAGATGGTTGGAACTAAGTGTGAGGTACCCGCAGGAAGGACCAAGCCTGGGAGAAGTCTGAGTACCCCATGAGCTACTAGTGCTTCGGCCTTTGGCCTACTTGGGAGTTTCTTTTACCCTCTTATAGTTATGATGTGCATTGGGGAAAATGCATAATTTTATGTGTGGAGTGAGGAGATTGTTTGGGTGACTTTTCATGCTAATTTAGTTGTGTTAGTTTAATTGAATTTTTTTTTACGAAAATAGAAAAGATTGGACTTTTCCCGACGATGGATCTATTAGACAATTTTCTTGAGGGATTTAAGTCCAAAGAAAAAAACAAAAAGATTTTCTGTTGTTAGGTAGTGTAGCAATTACCCCTTGGTTTTTCTTTGTGCCGCGGTTCTTTTCCAAGGGTTTTATTTGAACCGGGTGTAGTTAGTCTTTTTTTAAGAATAGGAGCCATTGTGTTGTGTTCTGAAATGAAGCAATATCTCTTGACTTTGTTATGCCTTGAGAATAGTGAGTACTTTGGTTGTGACGCTTAGGCTCAGTTTTTGACTCTTGTATAAGTACCTTAAATTGTATGATTTTAACTTTGCTTAACTGCTTTGACTAGAGTGTCTTGATGAATCCAATCCTGAGTGAGTTATGTGCCATGTGTGTGTGAGGTTTGGGTGTTATTCTGTGCATTGCATTTGATGCCTAGAACTTGCCCCGTGTATTTGCAAAGCGAAATAGTAGTTTTGTTCAGTCTTAGAAGTGATATAGGCGTTTCTTTGTGGATCCAGATATGTATATTTTACCCGCCTAATTGTTATGTATCGTAGTTAACCCCTTTGAGCCTGTAATCCTGTTTCTTTGGCAACCACATTACAAGGCTTACCCATTTATTTGAATTAATCATCTATTTGAACCTTTTAACCTCTCATGAGCACTTGAATTATTATGAACTGTGTAAAAGTTAAAGTGTGGGGTGGTTGGTTTGGCTTTTGAGTGGAACTAATGAAATAAGGAGAAAGGTACACTGTTTTGAAAAAAGTAAGAGCCACTTGAATTGAAAAAAAAAGAAAAAAAAATATAGTTCGATTGTTGTGAAAAAAAATATTCCTTGATAAGTGGTGACTCTTGATGTAATTGTGCTTGTGCTTAAAGAAGTATGGGGTAAAATACATTTTTGTGAACGAGAAGTTTGGTTTGACATAAGTATGGGATTTGAATGTTAAAGTATATGTATTAAAGTGCTTAGGGAGGTATAGTCACTCTTATATCTAAATGTATCCTACCCGTCCCGCAGCCTACATTACAACCAAATAAAGTCCTACTTGATCCTAGACTGAATGAGCTCGATTAGTAGCGTAATACACTATGGGCAAGCTTATGGTGCATCTTTTGTGGCATATGAATGTTATTTTTGAGAGTGAGTGAATTCTTTCTATCTTGAGTTCCTAAGTGTTCTTAAATTTTATTGTGTGGAACTACTCTCTTTTGTTGTGTGAGTGCACTTGATTCATGAAGGAAAGGTAATGTCAGTGGCCTCTATGTTAGAGTAAGTAGGTGAGTTGTGAATAATGCGTGGTACTTGTGAGTCAAATCTTGAGGTGAAGATGTTAAGCTTTTATGCTTAGTCTATTTTAAATATTCTTGGTGTGATGAGTTAGGAGAATTGTTTAAAAAGGTCGTTTCTATATAAAGTGTAGTTTGATTGCACGAAGACAAGCAATGGTTTAAGTGTGGGGTGTTGATGATAGGCTATAATTACGTATTTTAGTCGCTTATTACACTCAAATTTACTGCACTTTAGTTGAGTTTGCATTTTAATCGTTAGTGTTTTGCACTAATTGTGTGTTTTATGCCTTGTAGGAGTGATTCCAAGCTATATAGATGTTATGGAATGAATTCAAGTGATTTGGATCTTTGAAGTCCGAGTAAAAGCCCAAGGAATTAAGCCGAGATCGTATTCGGGGATCAACGGATGATAGAGCAACAAAACGAAGAATCGAGTAGGCATATTGCGCACTATCTAGTAAAATGCACATAACTTTTCGCTCAGAACTCCATTTGTGCTCAATTTCATGTTTTACGTTTTTCCAAATTCTAAACGGAACATGGTGAAAAACGCGGTCGAAACCGCGACCGCGGACCTGAGGCGGGCTGAGGCAGTACACTTGCAAAGTACCGCGCTTGGACCGCGGCCGCGGACGTCCAGGCCTGGAAACTTGTCCTTTTTCGCGTAGGAGAAGGTATAATTGTTTGGGCCCGACCCTACTTGGTATATATATATGGAAAAATGGTATTTTGAGAGGTTGGATGTCACGACCCAAAATCCACTACGGGTCGTGATGGCGCCGGACACTACTGTCAGGCAAGCCAACTAAGTTATCAATTAAATTCTCTTTTAATACCTTTGAAAATCTAGGATTCTTCCTTCCATTTTTCATAATTAAAAACAATTTCTACTTCAATTCGAATTAAGTAATAACTATTAGTACACATCTCTAAAAAACCATCCCAGAACCCGGTGTCACAAGTTCATGAGCATCTATTGATAAGGAAATAAAATACAATATCCGTCCGAAATACAGTGGACAGGAATTAAATACCATAAGCTGAAAGGAACTACACTAGCTGCGGGTCGCCTCAAATAATGCAGCTCACCTAGTCCCAGAATCATCCGCGTTGCTACGCCCAGTAGGCCACTGGAGTTACTTATACCTGTGCAACAAAAATGCACAGAAGTGTAGTATGAGTACGTAATCAACGTGTACTCAGCAAGTATCCCGTCTAATCTCGAAGAAGTAGAGACGAGATGGTCAACTTTGACACTTACTAGTGGTCCAATAATAATATACTAAATGTGCGAGGAAATCAGGGATTTTATATAGCAGTTCTAACTCACAAAGCGAGAAAACAAGTAAACACCTTCAACAAGTAATAAAGGATTTTCTTTTCATTATTTTATCAATTTATACCAAGCCATGAAAGGCAATACCCACATTTAAAAATTTTCAGGAAAAATAATATATATATCATGCGCAAATCATGCCGAGGTCGACGGCCCGCTCCAACAGAAATGTAAACTGTGCACTGCCGAGGGTCGAACGGCCCGAACCATAGATGCATCTATTTAATCTGCCGAGGCGTTCGGCCCGTTTCATAAATAAACACATACCCTGCTCGCGAATCATGCGTGCGACGCAGGTACACATAGAGATACATGCTCAATCAGTCAATTAGGAACTTATCGGGGATATTTATCCAAATAAGACAATTTCTCTTTTTAACAATTCAGGAAAAATGAGGTTTAATCTCTTTTTAAATTCATTTACTAATCCAAGGTGATTTAAGCAATTCAAGCTATCAAGGGGTTCATAAATAATCCAAGTGTAACATGCTTTTTGGGTCCTAACTACCCGGACAATAGCATAATAGTAGCTACACACGGACTCTCGTCACCTCGTGCGTACGTAGCCCCCACAATTAGGAGCACATAATTAATTATTTCACCTATGGGGACAATTCCCTCTTACAAGGTTAGAAAGGAGACTCACCTCGCTCCAAAGACTCATAACCGACATTCTACATTCCTCCGAAGACTTGCACCAACGCACAATGCTCCAAAACTAGCCAATGATTATACAAATCCATTAATATATGCTCAATTAAACTTTAAAACCCAATTTGTAACAATTCCTAACCACGAACGAAAAGTTGACCAAAACGCCCTCGGGCCCACGTGTCCGGAATTCGAAATTTTTTGAAGATAAAGATTACGGCCATGCGGACTTGACGTCATCCCCACCTTTCTCCAGTATATCACTGGCAGTCCGACAACCTACCACTGGAACTTGCTTTGCTCTCGCTCATGACCCTATGAACTCAAATATACAATTTACTCCTAATTCCATGCTCAAATTCGTGGTAAAATCCAATTTATCAAGTTTCTAGGTTTTCTTCTAAAAATCCTAACTTGCCCACAATGCTTATGTCTAATTCCATGATATAATCTTGTATTTAACTTGGAAATGAGTAGGAGTATCTTACCTTAACATAGATGACGAAATCCCTCTTTGAAGCTCTCCAAAAATCGCCCCAAGCCATGAAAAATAGGTGAAATGAACCAAAACCCCGATTTAAAACAAGTCTTCTGCCTCTAGTGATTTCCGCTTCTGCGGAATTATTTCCGCTTATGCGGTCAAAACGCCGCTTCTACGGCTCCCTCCCAAGCCGCCCAACTTCCGTTTCTGCGCTTCCTATTCCGCAGGTGCGGTCCCGCATCTGCGGCTTCCTGACTGCATCTGCGGTCCCAGCTTTTCCTCCAAAAATTCGCATCTGCGGTCTTCCTGGCCGCTTCTGCGGAAAAGGACCGCAGAAGCGGAAATACCAGCAACCAGCAACCTTTGCCCTTCAAAAATTCCATTTTTGATCCAATAACCACCCGGAATCCACACGAGGCCCTCGGGACCTCAACCAATCCCAAAACACATTACGGACCTGCTCGAGGCCTCAAATCATATCAAACAATGCTAAAACCATGAATTACACCCTGATTCAAGCTTTATGAACTTTAGAACTTCAAGCTTTTATTTCCGATGTTTAAACCTATCAAATCACGTCCGATTGACCTCAAATTTTGCGCACAAGTCATATTTGACATTACAAACCTACTCCAACTTTCGGAATCGGATTCCGACCCCGATTCAAAAAGTCCACCTCCGGTCAAACTTCTCAAAAACCTTCAAATTTGTATCTTTAGCCAAATGGCTCCAAAATGACCTACGGACCTCCGAATTCACTTCCGACCGCGCCCCCCAACTCCAGAATCACCATACGGAGCTATTCACAGTCTCGGAACCTCAAACGGACATCGATAACACTGAAATGCACTTCAAGCCAAACTTATGAAATTCCTTCTAAAATGCTAACTTCCACAATAGGCGCCAAAAAGCTCCCGGGTTATCCAAAACCCGAACCGGGCATACGCCCAAGTCCGAAATCATCATACGAACCTGCTGGAACCTTCAGATCCTGATTCCGAGATTGTTTACTCAAAAATCCAATCTTAGTTCATTCTTTCAACATTAAGCTTCTAAAATGAGAATTCTCTTTCCAAATCAACTCTGAACTTTCCGGAACTTAATTCCGACCACGCGTACAAGTCATGATACCTGAAATGAAGCTGTTCACGGCCTCCGATTGCTGAACGGAGCGCTAGGACTCAAAACGACCGGTCAGGTCGTTACATTCTCTCCCACTTAAACATACGTTCGTCCTCGAACGTGCTGAGAACTGCACTGGAGTGGTCCGAAATCGCTGTTTAACTTCTCATGCACCTTCCCGTGCTACCACGGCTCAGTTGAGCACATTTGCTCGATCCATTCTGAAGATATCCTCTTTTATTCAAGCAGATACGCCTTAAAGTCCAATTCCAACATCCGGAACTCAATGCTAGGCCTGTTTCCAACATATGATCACCATATCAATAACTACACGCTGAACCCAGACGCGACTGCATAACTTTGCTGAATTCACAACTTGCACCACTTTACTCATAGGACCACAATAACTTTCTCTGATCAATTGACCGAAATTCCACGAATCTGAGGCTCCCGTTGCACCTCATGACCTACATAGGTCTTGCTCTAATTTTTACAATAACACCGCGATGGAAGAGATGTGCAGAAATTCATAATCAACTCCCGAGCCAACCAATCATTGAGCCTATACTTCTGACAAGTAACACTACCACATTCTGAACCAAATAATGATCTATGCTCCTTAATATATTTCATGTAATCAGATTGCACTAATCCCAAATCTAACAACCTCGTCTCACCCAGTACGAATTGCTCAGGCAATAAGCCACCCCGACATGACCAAAAGTCTCATATGATGCCACAATGTGCCAATAGGCTACCAATTAGAATGCGATCCAAAAAGGAAATGAACTCTGAAAGAAATTTTTTAATTACCCCGCTCGCGAATCACACATGCGACGCGGACGCACAACTAATACGAGCTTCCTTCAGAAAATAGGGAACAAGACACAATAAACAGATATGGGGAACTATACTGATCATTAGGCTGTTGCGGCGCGCAACCCGATCCAAACAACATACCCATGGCGGCGTGCCAACCGATCCACACGTAGAACTCACATAAGGAGATATACATCAAGCTAAATTTGCCCATTACAACAAAATACCGAATATCGGTCATAAGCATGCTAAGGGCACAATAACATCCCTGAGGGAACATATAGCGTCAAAAGCTACAAAACTCAAGCACAACTGAGGTGCGATATATATAATCTGAATCTCAAGAGCCATTTTGCTCATAATACGTCATTTCCACGCGGATCCTCAACACATAAACAATTTCTCAAGCCGTCTCACAACTCACACGGCGCAACGTGCCACTACACGAAATATCTGACAACGAAATAACACCCTGACTACTCCATAAGGAGCGCGTTACTGAAATGAACACAACTGGCCTGACATAGAGCCCATATTCACATTTAAACCCATCCACCGACCTCAAGTCGATTCTGATCACATCAAACTAAGCCAATAACCTTTCAAAGGTCCATACTAATTTCCCGCTTCTCATAACACACAAGAACAACCGTCATAACCAGAGAAATCCTCCACGGTCCACAACTTAATAGACTGAGTGCCCTCCAGGCATATATTCTCAATTTAACGATATCATCACAACTCTTCATACTTGGTGTAACTTCTCAATAACTCAAGTGACTTCATGCCACACTTATACGATCTTCCTGTGGGACTCGCCCCCACAATCTTCCGAAACACATAACAGGTCCACACATCCAAACCACCGGCCGCACTAACGTTGAAAAGCGATCAAGAATCCCTAACCAGGATGCAAAGCCTCTTTCACAAAGCACCGATCTCAGGTGACACTGATGACAATACCACTTACTTTAAACATCGAAACTCTTTTCGTGCTCATCCGAGCTCGTGACATCCTTGTCAGCACCGAACTGCAACCTTGATTTTTCACTCTAAATCCCATACTAGTCACTGCACCCAACATGCCAATGTACGATAGAACATGACCCTTATCATAACCCGAAATTGCTAATAGGTCCACACTTCATCACATAAAAGCCTTTCACTGAACTCACTTCAGGAGAATCATAGCAACACACAGGCAATTTCTTATGACCATGGAAATGCACAAATCTCTAAGTAATGGTCTAAGGCACCATAGCCCTTCCGGAATCCGCTTCCACTTAACAAGCCATAACAGAAGAATGCTTCTGAATAACATCAATTACGGCGGCCGACAAGCCTCACACGTACCGCCACAAATCATATGCATAACTTGATCACGCTGAATGAACTGATCACTGACCCCAATATGCCAATTCAACTATGGCTGATCAATCTACCTCCTTCCAGTTTATCCTTGATTGCCTTGGAAATAATACTAACTCTCTTCAACACATAACATACTCCCTCTACACTCACCCCGAAACCTTGAGTCACGAGGCCATGCTGTCTCAAATCCCACGAACTATTTCATATCTCTCAAATGCTACACCACAAGTCAAAATATCATAGAAAATTCTGGGCACCTTCTCATAAGCTGTTACAATCTTGATCCTTAACTGTACTCATAGGCTTGAAATCATTGGGCACCACACTTTATCCCTCGGGATCTACTAGGACCGTTGCTAAGAGCCACCCGCTCTGACTTGGCCCCGAATATAGTCAACTCCATGAGTCTTCCATCACATGAATACCCTCTTGGCGAAGAACGCGCCGAGTCACTTCCCTGGGAACCCGCATCTCTACAAGGCAAAATCCTGAATCTTTCCCCAAGTCTGAACATGGGCCAATAGGGCCAACGATAGCCCACCTTTAATACTTCCTTTACTTAAATTACCACTTAGGGTCCTTTCCGTAGCTGAAACAGCCCGTCGATATGCTAATAGCCAAAAATCTCGCAAGTAGTTAACCATGCAACCCAATCATAAGCGGTGGGACTCTCCCACTTAGCATGAAGCCATTATTTCACAACTCTGGTATTCACCAAGATTCCCCAGCTTTCATCGACATAACCTTGCGCGATCAACCGCATAAATTCTCGGATTCCTTCCGCAAAGCCCCATTCTTTTATGCCCTGATTCACCCAATGCATTCGCACGACCGATCTCTCTGCTACATAACCGATAAAATTCTTCGCAGTAGCCTCGCCAACCACGCGACTACTAACCTGCTCACTTGGGTAACCCACCTATAGAAAGCTTTCCCCGGCATCCTCCAACACCGCTACACGGGGGTACAATCACTTCGACGTCAATGACCCTTCTTGAGTCTGAGCTCACTCTCCAGCTGCACAAGTCCATTTACCCCTCGTGGACATCATTTAAGTGCGCGACAACATCCCTTCAATTCAAGTCATGCTACATCCTTCTTCATTTAAGCGGCTCCTTTCCATTATATTAAATCTTCGGCCGCACAAGAATCCCTACTTCAAACTAGATCCGTAGACCCCAATAACCAAGCACCAATATTCTCAAATCGTTCTAGACTCCCTTAAGGTGCATAGTCATCTCATTACCAAGCCCCTACACAGCTCCACTGCTCTCCCACTTTGGGCAAACTCATTTCTTTAATCAACCGCTCGGCCTGCGCTCCCTATGCCTGGCCCTTTAGAAGTTTAAAACTCTGCCTGACACTTCCCATATGTCCTCCTCATCTTTTGTTGCTCAGTCGTTGTCTTAATAAAATTTATCTTCATAGTACATGAATCCACAATTTGCTACTAACTCCAAACTTTTCCGAAGGTCATCCTTCTCGAACCGCCACATTTGAAATACTGATTCAATCCAAAACCACCGCACCCTGCGATATCTGATAGTTGCATCTCCGATACTATTTCCCGATGTCCTGCCCCAAAGGCGGATTGTAGAAGATCATAACACCGACAAACTTAATACGTCCAACTAGGACAACAGTACCCCATCATAGGAGAAAACTCCACCACGCTTGCAATTACCAAGTCTCATTACTTCCATCAGTCCATTTTTTACCATCCTTAGTTCGATTGCCTTTCCCTCCCGGGAATAAAATACTGAATCTCGTGATTATGTACTGAGTAAACCTCCCTTCAAGTCATTCATTGCCCCGACACGTGGGCAAACATCCTACCATCACAACAATACTGCGGAATAATCGCTCATAAGCATCGTGGCAACCTGTGCCCAGCCTCAAGGCTCTTAGAAGTTCTGTTGCTGAGCTGAACAATAGAATATCCTTCCATAAGGCGACTATAATAGTCCAATCAACTATACCGGGAGAATCATCCCGCACCACATTTGTAGTGCCATTACAATCTTTCAATTTTCGGTTTATAACAAGCGCTCGCGTATGATTGAGTAGGAAGAAACTAGAGGCATAAGCCTCAAAGGGATTGAACCGCACGATAAAGAAATCAAGAAGGGAAGTACTCCTAACAGCCCTGTAGCCTCCCGAGGATAAGTACAGACGTCTCCGTACCTATCCGCGAGACTCTACTAGACTTGCTCATGACTTGTGAGACCGAAGGGAACCTAGGACTCTAATACCATGTTGTCACGACCCAAAATCCACTACGGGTCGTGATGGCGCCGGACACTACTGTCAGGCAAGCCAACTAAGTTATCAATTAAATTCTCTTTTAATACCTTTGAAAATCTAGGATTCTTCCTTCCATTTTTTACAATTAAAAATAATTTCTACTTCAATTCGAATTAAGTAATAACTATTAGTACACATCTCTGAAAAACCATCCCAGAACCCGGTGTCACAAGTGCATGAGCATCTACTTATTAGGAAATAAGATACAATATCCGTCCGAAATACAGTGGACAGGAATTAAATACCATAAGCTTAAAGGAACTACACCAGCTGCGTGTCGCCTCAAATAATGCAGCTCACCTAGTCCCAGAATCATCCGCGCTGCTACACCCAGTAGGCCACTGGAGTTACTTATACCTGTGCAACAAAAATGCACAGAAGTGTAGTATGAGTACGTAATCAACGTGTACTCAGCAAGTATCCCGTCTAATCTCGAAGAAGTAGAGACGAGATGGTAAACTTTGACACTTACTAGTGGTCCAATAATAATATACAAAATGTGCGAGGAAATCAGGGATTTTATATAGCAGTTCTAACTCACAAAGCGAGAAAATAGGTAAACACCTTCAACAAGTAATAAAGGATTTTCTTTTCATTATTTTATCAATTTATACCAAGCCATGAAAGGAAATATCCACATTTAAATAATTTTCAGGAAAAACAATATATATATCAAGCGCAAATCATGCCGAGGTCGACGGCCCGCTCCAACAGAAATGTAAACTATGCACTGCCGAGGGTCGAACGGCCCGAACCATATATGCATCTATTTAATCTGCCGAGGCGTTCGGTCCGTTCCATAAATAAACACATACCCTGCTCGCGAATCATGCGTGCGACGCAGGTACACATAAGGATACATTCTCAATCAGTCAATTAGGAACTTATCAGGGATATTTATCCAAATAAGATAATTTCTCTTTTTAACAATTCAGGAAAAATGAGGTTTAATCTCTTTTTAAATTCATTTACTAATCCAAGGTGATTTAAGCAATTCAAGCTATCAAGGGGTTCATAAATAATCCAAGTGTAACATGCTTTTTGGGTCCTAACTACCCGGACAATAGCATAATAGTAGCTACGCAAGGACTCTCGTCACCTCGTGCGTATGTAGCCCCCACAAATAGGAGCACATAATCAATTATTTCACCTATGGGGACAATTCCCTCTTACAAGGTTAGAAAGGAGACTCACCTCGCTCCGAAGACTCATAACCGGCATTCTACATTCCTCCGAAGACTTGCACCAACGCACAATGCTCCAAAATTAGCCAATGATTATACAAATCCATTAATATATGCTCAATTAAACTTTACAACCCAATTTGTAACAATTCCTAACCCCGAACGAAAAGTTGACCAAAACGCCCTCGGGCCCACGTGCCCGGAATCCGAATTTTTTTGAAGATAAAGATTACCCATGACCCTATGAACTCAAATAAACAATTTACTCCTAATTCCATGCTCAAATTCATGGTAAAATCCAATTTATCAAGTTTTTAGGTTTTCTTCTAAAAATCCTAACTTGCCCACAATGCTTATGTCTAATTCCATGATATAATCTTGTATTTAACTTGGAAATGAGTAGGAGTATCTTACCTTAACATAGATGACGAAATCCCTCTTTGAATCTCCCCAAAAATCGCCCCAAGCCATGAAAAAATGGGTGAAATGAACCAAAACCCTGATTTAAAACAACTCTTCTGCCTCCAGTGATTTCCGCTTCTGCGAAATCATTTCCGCTTATGCGGTCAAAATGCCGCTTCTCCGGCTCCTTCCCAAGCTGCCCAGCTTCCGCTTCTGCGCTTCCTATTCCGCAGGTGCGATCCCGCATCTGCGGCTTCCTGACCGCATCTGCGGTCCCAGCTTTTCCTTCGAAAATCCGCATCTGCGGGCTTCCTAGCCGCTTTTGCGGGGCTGCTTCTGCAGTCCCTTTTCCGCAGAAGCGGAAATACAAGCAACCAGCAGCCTTTGCCCTTCAAAAATTCCATTTTTGATCCGTTAACCACCCGAGGCCCCCGGGACCTCAACCAAGCCTACCAACCAATCCCAAAACACATTATGGACCTGCTCGAGGCCTCAAATCATATCAAACAACGCTAAAACCATGAATTACACCCTGATTCAAGCTTTATGAACTTTAGAACTTCAAACTTCTATTTCTGATGTTTAAACCTATCAAATCACGTTAGATTGACCTCAAATTTTGCGCACAAGTCATATTTGACATTTCGAACCTACTCCAACTTTCGGAATCAGATTCCGACCCCGATATCAAAAAGTCCACCTCCGGTCAAACTTCTCAAAAACCTTCAAATTTCTATCTTTAGCCAAATGGCTCCAAAATGACCTACGGACCTCCGAATTCACTTCCGACCGTGCCACCAACTCCAGAATCACCATACGGAGCTATTCACAGTCTCGGAACCCCAAACGGACATCGATAACACTTGAATGCACTTCAAGCCAAACTTATGAAATTCCTTCTAAAATGCTAACTTCCACAATAGGCGCCAAAACGCTCCCGGGTTATCCAAAACCCGAACCGAGCATACGCCCAAGTCCGAAATCATCATACGAACCTGCTGGAACCTTCAGATCCTGATTCCGAGATTGTTTACTCAAAAATCCAATCTTAGTTCATTCTTTCAACTTTAAGCTTCTGAAATGAGAATTCTCTTTCCAAATCAATGCTGAACTTACCGGAACTTAATTCCGACCACGCGTACAAGTCATGATACCTGCAATGAAGCTGTTCACGGCCTCCGATTGCTGAACGAAGCGCTAGGACTCAAAACGACCAGTCGGGTCGTTACAATACACTTCTATTTAATTAGTTTAATTATTAATACGTGGGATAATCAATCATTAATATTACTTAATGATATCATTAATACGCATCTACTTTCTGATGAATCAGTAATCTATATTTATATATATATATATATATATATTAAAGCAAGAAAGTTGTCATATATAATTGCATGTGGTTAAGACAAGTGGCAAGCTAGTAAATGCAAATAGTATATGATAACTTTATTCTATATTTGACTATGTGTGAGCACGTGATTTTTGCCCTAAGCAGTAATTCCCAAAATTTCAAACAAAACAATTTTTTCTAGTATTTTATAATTTGTTGTGAATTTTGTGGCATTCTTTGGTAATGGTTGCATTTTTATTTGTGCATTTTAATCTATATGAAAATACCAAAAAATATGCATTGGCATTTAGGGATTTAATTTCACAATTTTAGTATTAATTAGTTTTAGAATAAACTATAAAGAAAATTGCAAGAAAATAGTTCATCGCATTACTAATTATTGCATTTGTTTTTAAATAGAGTTACAAGTAATTTTAGGAGTTAAATAGTGTAATTAGGTCTTCGCTTTGTTTTAGCATTTTATAAAATCAGAAAAATAAATACAAAAATACCAAAAAAAGGGGAAAAGGAAAAATTAAAAATGGTCTTAATTGGAGACCAAATTTGGGCCAAAATCAGTTAGCCCAAACAAAATTCCCACGTCCAGGCCCAAATGCTCTGCCGGTCCAAGTGCCTCATGATCAAACGACGTCGTTTTGACGTCGTTAATCACGACCATCCATCTCCCCAGATCCAGTGGCTGCAATTGACTCTCAAAAATGTAATAAAACTGTAATAACTTTTATACAAAACTCAACGACAATTCCCATCCTCCTCGTACAAACCTTAATCCCGCCTTTCTCCGCCGTCCTCCGCCCTAGCGCCGCCGGCCGGAAATCGCCGCCGCCGGCGGCGATGCTCCGATGACCACCAAAAATACACCACTGACTCCCCTCGTCTTCCCTGTCCAACCATGCCCTCAACTCCCCTCGAATCATAGCCAGTCTCCTCGAATATTCCATCAAAGTTTCCGGCCAAGTCGCAAACTCACCCAAACTGGCCCAAATTCGTACCAAATGTCCCTCATCCCTCCCTCATCATTAATCCCTAACCAAAATCTTTCGAATTTTGCCAGAGCTTCTCGAATTTTAGATCTTAGACTGGCAGAACCCTAGCTCAGAAAATCTTGGGGATTTTAGACCGTAATTTCCCTAATCATGTGTGTTCTTTTGAAAACACACGATTAGGGATGTTACGTGTCAAGAATCCCGGAGGATTCAAACAAATGGCCGGTCAGAGTTCCCCATAGTCAGCAGAAGTGCTCAAACTTAGTAAGTTCTGTTCGATGCTGTTCTGATTCTGTATGCTTGTTCAAATTTGTTTGATAATCCTTAACTCTTTAGGGCACTTTTGATTTCAATTTTTCTTCAGTATTTGAGCCTTTACTGTTGTTATTGGTCTGATTTGTTGTTATTAATTCTGTTTCAGTATTTTTGATTTGTTGTTTCAGTATTAATTCTGTTGATTTGTTGTTATTGGTCTGATTTGTTGTTGAGCCTTTACTGTTGTTCAAATTTGTTGTTAAGTGGTCTGATTTTAGGTTCAGTTAGTCGAATCCTAATTGTTCACTGCAATCTGATTTTAATTGTTTACTGCGAGTTGATTTTAATTGCTCTAGCCCTAGAAATAGATTGCTTGGTTGTAGTTAATGGACTGGTTTAACTTGGCCAGTAATTTCAGGAGGTTCAAAGGGTAGTTTAGGCATGGGAAAAGGGTACTTTCATCAGATTTGGTAATTTTTGAAGGGGGGTAAGGATAGAATATGGATTGTAATGGGCATAGAACCTTCTAGGATGGACTATAGTGTAGGTTCTAATAAACTTAAGGTAGTTACTTGTGTAACAAGTCAGAAAAAAGGGGTAAGCACTGAAATTAGAATAGGGACTAAGGGGTAAAAGGAAAATCTGAAATTGGACCTTAAGCTCACCTATAAATAGGCACTCATTTGCCTTGAGAAGGAGGTTCTTTTTTTTTGGGGGGGGGGGGGGGCAGTCC
Organism: Nicotiana attenuata; assembly: GCF_001879085.1. Classification (NCBI taxonomy): domain Eukaryota; kingdom Viridiplantae; phylum Streptophyta; class Magnoliopsida; order Solanales; family Solanaceae; genus Nicotiana; species Nicotiana attenuata. Next base: position 12,790,743 of record NC_031989.1, read on the forward strand.
TCTAAATCCCTTCTAAAAGGCATAAAACAGAGTGTCTAAAAATCATAAAAATTCCTTCAAAGCAATACTGATCTCAGCATTGGGATCAGAAATAAGCTGGTTGTCGAGTATACTGTTCTATATGTGGAAGTAGCTGCCAAGAGAGTCGTTAAGGTCTATTTGAATTGCTGTAAACTGAGTCTGGGTAATCGATTTGGTTTTGGACTGCATTGGTGCTTGAAATTGTTAATGTTTTGGTTCATTGCTGGAGTTTCAATCCTATTCCTGAACTTGCTGTGTTGATTGAGTTAATACTGGATTTCAGCTTCTTCCTGGGCTGCTGTTGCAAACTGTCACTGCTACTGATCTTTTCCTTTTCTAGTTTGCCATTTACCAGGTACACATTTGAAT
>NC_031989.1:12795068-12859788 GCF_001879085.1 Nicotiana attenuata
ATGCGTTCCCACTTCCACTCTGGGATGGGCATCTGCTGAAGTAGGCCACCTGGCCTCTGATGCTCATACTTGACCTGCTGGCAATTCAAACACTTAGTCACATACTTCACTATGTCCTTCTTCATCCCCCGCCACCAGTAATGCTGCCTCAAGTCACGATACATCTTCGTGGCACCTGGATGAATGGAGTACCTCGAACTGTGGGCCTCCTCTAGAATCCTCTCCCTCAAGCCATCAACATTGGGAACACATACACGGCCCTAAAGCCGTAACAAACCATCCTCGCCAATAGAAATCTTCTTGGCACCTCCCTGAAGTACCTCTCTCTGAGAACCGCCAAATATGGATCTTCGAACTGTCGGGCCTTAATCTGCCCCAACAACGAAGATTGAGCAACCACACATGCTAGAACTCGGCTGGGCTCTGAAATGTCCAATCTCACAAGTCTGCTAGCTAAAGACTGGATTTCCAAAGCTAATGGTCTCATCTCCGCAGGAATGAATGCCAAGCTACCCATACTTTCTGCCTTTCTGCTCAAGGCATCCGCGACCACATTCGCCTTACCTGGATGATAAAGAATGGTAATGTCATAATCCTTTAGTAACTCAAGCCACCTGCGCTACCTCAAGTTGAGATCCCTCTGCTTGAAAAAATGCTGTAAGCTGCAGTGATCGGTGTAAACCTCACAAGGCACCCCATACAAATAGTGCCTCCATATCTTAAGAGCATGAACAATCGCTGTTAACTCCAGATCGTGCACAGGGTAATTTTTCTTATGAATCTTCAGCTGACGCGAGGCATACGCAATAACTCTCACCTCCTGCATCAACACACATCCCAAACCAACGTGTGAGGCATACACAGTATACATCCCCGTACCGGAAGGCAATACAAGAACTGGTGCCGTAGTCAAAGCTGCCTTGAGCTTCTAAAAGCTCTCCTCGCAATCATCGGACCAAATGAATGGGGCACCCTTCTGGGTCAGTCTAGTCAAGGGTGAGGCAATGGATGAAAAACCCTGCACAAATCGCCGGTAATAACCCGCTAATCCCAGGAAACTCCTGATCTCAGTCACTGAATTGGGTCGTGGCCAAGTCTGAACTGCCTCAATCTTCTTGGGATCTACCTTAATACCCTCTCCGGACACAACATGCCCCAAGAATGCCACTGCCTCAAGCCAAAACTCGCACTTGGAGAACTTAGCATACAGCTTCTTCTCTCGCAAGGTCTGAAGCACTACTCTCAAATGCTGCTCGTGCTCCCCCAGGCTACGCGAGTATATCAAGATGTCATCAATAAAGACGATAACAAAGGAATCAATATAAGGCCTGAATACCCTGTTCATCAGATCCATAAATTCTACTGGTGCGTTCGTCAAGCCAAAGGACATCACTAGGAACTCATAATGGCCATATCTAGTCCGAAATGCAGTCTTCGGAACATTCGAGTCCCGAATCTTCAGCTGAGGATACCCTAACCTAAGGTCAATCTTAGAGAACACCCTAGCACCCTGTAGCTGGTCAAACAAATCATCAATACAAGGCAACGGGTACTTGTTCTTGATGGTGACTTTGTTCAACTGGCGGGAATCAATGCACATCCGCATAGTCCCATCCTTCTTCTTCACAAATAGCACTGGTGCGCCCCAAGGTGACACAGTGGGCCAGATAAACCCCTTTGCTAATAACTCCTCTAGCTGCTCCTTCAACTCCTTCAACTCTTTAGGAGCCATACGGTACGGTGGAATAGATATAGGCTGAGTGCCCGGGGCCAAATCAATGCAGAAATCAATATCACGATCCGGAGGCATACCAGGAAGATCAGAAGGAAATACATCGGCGAACTCTCGGACTACTGGCACTGAATCAATCGTCGAAGACTCTGCGGTGGTGTCTCGAACATAAGCCAAGTAAGCCAAACACCCCTTTGCAACCATGTGCTGAGCCTTCAGGAAGGAGATAACCCTGCTAGGCATATCAACTGTGGACCCCTTCCACTCCAATCTCGGCAACCCTGGCATGGCTAGTGAGACTGTCTTGGCATGGCAATCAAGGACGGCGTGATACGGTGACAGCCAATCCATGCCCAAGATGACCTCAAAATCGATCATGTCCAGCAACAAAAGATCTGCTCTAGTCTCGAAACCACAGAAAGTGACCACACAGGACCGGTAAATCTGATCCACAATCATAGAATCACCCACAGGAGTGGACACATGAATAGGAACACCCAAAGGCTCAGGAGGAACAACTAGAAAGCGAGCAAACAGAGACGATACATATGAATAGGTAGACCCTGGGTCAAATAATACCGAAGCATCCCTGCCACCAACGGAAATAATACCTGTGATGACGGCGTCTGAGGCCAATGCATCTGGCCTGGCTGGAAGAGCATAGAATCCGGCTGAAGTGCCGGCTGCCTGGACCCCACCTGGTTGGGGAGTAACTGGCTGACCTCTCCTTGTCTGGCCTCCACCTCTAGGCCGGCCCCTACCCGTCTGCCCTCCACCTCTAGGTGGCTGGGTCGCTGGTGCCGGAGTCTAGGGCTGCTGGTCCTGCTGTACTGCCTTACCCCGAAGTCTGGGGCAAGTCCTCTTCAGGTGACCCGGATCTCCACACTCGTAGCACGCTCTAGGCACCATGGCCTTCTACCCTGGAGTCTGAGTCTGCATACCCACCGGAGGAACCCTGAGTAGATGGCGGGCGGTAGGAAGTCTCTGGCATAGCACTGAAATAGGGGCGTGATGGAGGCACCCGAGCAGGTGGTGGTGCTAAAACTGGTGGCGTACTAGACTGGCCCCTCCCAAACCGGCCTCTGCCCCTCGCTGGGGAACCCCTGAACTCACCGGAGAACCTAGCTCTCTTATCCTGCTGTATCTACTCTCTACCCCTCTGGCGATACCCCTCAATCCAGCGAGCAATCTCGACCACTAGCTGATACCCTGTGCCCATCTCCACCTCTCGAGCCATACTAAATCGAATCCCTGGCTGCAACCCTGCGACAAACCTCCGCACCCGCTCTGCATCTGTAGGAAGTATCATGAGGGCATGGCGGGACAACTCCGAAAACCTCGCCTCGTAGTCAGTCACAGACATCTGGCCCTACTCGAGCTGCTCAAATCTCTCTCAGAGGGCTGAATGTATCTATCCAAGAATAACTGCACGAACTCACCCCAAGTGATGGGAGGGGAACCCGCTGGCCTGCCACCACCTACGGGTCCTGCCCTCCAGCTAAAAAGTAGTAAAGTCAATACCATGCGACTCCAATATCCTCATGTTGTGCAGCCTGTCCCTGCACCGGTCAATGAAGTCCTGGGCATCCTCATGACGCTCACCCCCGAATACCGGGGGGTGAAGCCTTGTCCATCTGTCTAATAGCTTCTGCGGGTCACCATCCATAGCTGGCCTGGGCTGGAGTGCCACTGCAGCAACTGGCTGAGCCCCATCTGCGGGTAGTGCACCCGGAGTTTGATATACTGCAGCTGCATGGCCTGGGGCCTGAGCAGCAGGGGTCTGGGCCCCCCTCCTGCCTGTAAAGTGGCTGGGTCTGCTGGAAATAAACCAGCCTGAGTCATAGCGTCCATGAACCATAGCATGCGGCCCATGACCTCCTAAAATCCCGGTGCTGTCATGAAATCCGCCGGGGTAGGCTCAGCTGCGGGCACCTCGCCCCGCTCCTCAATAATAGGGTCCCCCACAGGATCTGTCGGTGGTGCAACTGGAACGGCTCTGGGATGCCCTCGCCCCCTACCACGGGCCGGTGCCCTCCCCCGGCCTCTACCTCGGCCTCTAGCAACGGGGGAAGCAGCTCCTCCGGGGTCCGGAAAGTCGGTGGTACGAGTTCTCACCATGTGTGAGAGAATAGAAGAGGGAAATTTAGTACTCTCAACACTGCACGACAGGAAATGAATAAAGAGTAGTCTTTCCTAATACCCTATAGCCTCTCGAAGATAAATACAGACGTCTCCGTACCGATCAACAAGACTCTACCAGGTTTTCCCATAACTCGTGAGACCTACGTGAACCTAGTGCTCTGATACCATGTTGTCACGACCCATTTTCCATAATAGGTCATGATGGCGCCCGACACCATTGTCAGGCCAGCCAACGCGGAAGTGTAATTTAAGTCCTCATTTTACTTTTACCAAAAACTAATTATAAAAGATTTTCAAAGTTAAGGTAAGGCCAAGAGTGGTAAATAAGGTATCAAAATAGTTATACAACCCAAAGTTAAATGTCTACTAAAGTTTGTGCCAGAACCTGGTTTCACAAGCTACGGGCAGCTAGTAGAATATACAACCAAAAGAATATCATCTATGCTACTGTCTGAGTCCAAATAGACAGAAATAGAAATACAAAAGAGAGACTTCTTTGGCTGCGGATCGACAATGAAGGGAGAAGCAGCTCACCGTAGAAGTCCCACGCCTCCTCACGACTGCGTACCAGAGAAATGACCAGATCCACCTGCCTCAAACCCTGTACATTTAAGTACAGAAGCGTAGCATGAGTACATAAACAATATATACCCAGTGAGTATCCCGTCTAATCTCGAAGAAGTAGAGACGAGAGGTCGACTTGATACTCACTAGGGTCAAATAATATTTTAAGTATGATTTCAACAATAAAGAAGTATTCGATGCATAACAGTTTACAACAGATATGTAATTCATAACCTCACTGAAATCCTAGCAAGTCAAGTTCTACAGTTACATTTATCAATTCGTTTTAGCCTATGGGAGGCAATATCAACATTTAACATTCTCAGGCAAAGCTATATAAGCATGCGCAAATATACCGAGGCGACGGCCCGAACCAACAAAAATAAACTGTGCACTTGCCGAGGGTCGACGGCGCGCCAATAGATGCATCTATTACCCCGCTCGCGAATCATCCATGCGACGCGGTCAAATATAAACAAGTTCATATTCAAGCAACAACAAAAATCAATACGCATATGAGGGTGACTATACAAAGAGATGCCAATTATTTCCTTTTTACAGTGCCAATGGATTTAGGTTATTTTCCAATCCTTTCTTCTTAGTCACACAGGTTCATATAAATCCAAGATAATCAATTATACTAGAAAATCACGTAAAGCATGCTCATGGGTCCTAAACTACCCGGACTTAGCATAATAGTTGCTACGCACGAGCTCTCGTCACCTAGTACGTACGTAGCCCCGAATACAATGACAACTACTTCAATTATTAAACCTATGGGGACATTTCCCTCTTACAAGGTTAGAAAGGAGACACCTCGCTCCAAAGCGCGCTCCCGATATCAAGAACAAGCCCAAGCTCCTAGTTCGAAGCCGAACGATCGCAAACTAGTTAAAAATAGGTAAGAACTAGTCAATAAAGGCTTAAAAGGCCGAATTCTAACTATTTAAGTAATTTCCCAACCTTTCCCACAAGTTTCCTAAATTCCGAACCCGGGCCCACGCGCCCAGATTCCAATATTTTTCGAAGGAAATCATTCTCTACAACCTAAGGATCAATAATATATGATTTCTAGTCCATTTCATAACAAATTCCAGGCTTAAATCTTAGTTTTTGCTAAAACCCTAGGTCTAGCTCTAACCCTTGATTTTTACCAAATTTTAGTGTTTAATCTACCTAATGCTCACGTAATTTAACTTATGATGGAAGGAGATTACTTACCTTGCAATAATATGCTGAAACCCTCTCTTTGGAACCACTAAAATCGCCTAAGTGTAGAGTGAAAAGTGATAAAATGAGGTTTGAGTTCGTATTAAATGAAGGGTCTGCTCCCAGCTATTTCCGCTTCTGCGGAGCATTTATCGCTTCTGCGGTTTTGGGCCGCTTCTGTGGTCTTGGCCCAAATTGGCTGGACCGCTTCTGCAGTCAAATAGCCGCTTAAGCGGGACCGCTTCTGCGGTCTGAAGATCGCATCTGCGATTTTGCCTGAGCTGCCCCTGAAAGCTTCTGCGGATACCAGACCGCATCTCCGGTACCGCTTCTGCGGTCCTAGAACCGCAGATGCGGTTATGACAGAAGCAGCATACTCAGCACTTTCTAAGTTTTTCTACTTCGCTCGAACCTCAATTATTTGACGCTCGGGGCTCCCGAGCCCCGCCCGAACATATCGACAAGTCTGAAATCACGAGGCGGACCTACTCGAATCCTCGGAACTCCCAAAACAACGCTAAATCTTAGAATCACCCCCTAAAACCAAATGAATCAAACTATTGAATCCTTAAGTTCTAAATTCTCCTCTAACGGGTCAAAACGCCCTTAAACTACTTGGATTGACACCAAATTTTACGGGCAAGTCTTAAATGACCTTACGGACCTGTATCAAGCTTCGGAGCCAAAATCCGAGCCCGATACCTATGGAATCAATGATTACTTAGTTTCTTTAATTCCTTAAAACTTCAATTAAACAATTTTAGATAAAAATTCATTACTCGGGCTAGGGACCTCGGAATTCGATTCCGGGCATACGCCCAGGTCCCATCTTTTCCCATGGACCCTCAGAAATTGCCAAATCGCGAATACGGATTCGTTTTCCCAAAATGTTGACCCAAGTCAAACTTGGTCTTTTTAAGAAATCTTAAAGAAGCAAATGGGCATATTTTTGCTCAAAACTCTTCCAATCCCCGAACCAATCGCCCCCGCAAGTCGTAAATTAGTTAAAGCAAGTACGGGAGGCTTTATTTAGGGGAACGAGGTTCAAAAAGGCGAAACGACCGATCGGTCGTTACACGTGTAGCCCCTCATTGAGGAGTGTTTACCGGGCATTGCGTGGGTTAATCCTGTAGGCTAACCAACTTAGGACCCCTCCTTCCCAAATTCCCTTTGCTTAAACTTTACTTTTATATATGTACATAATTTGTTCAAGTCTTTCCTTTGTCTCATTATTTGAATCATGTAATGTCCAAAACCTGCTCTTATTTCTAATTATGTGTTTAAACTATTTATTTGTTAAAGGACTAGTTCATAAGTATAAGTTCGGCCGGGACCCACCGTTGTGGACCGAGAGGGGTGCCTAACACCTTCCCCTCAAGGTTATTTCGAGCCCTTACCCTAAATCTCTGGTAATGCAAACCAATCCAAGAGTTAATCACTCTGGGTGCCCTAACGCACCACAATCCATTAGGCGGCGACACTCTTCGAAAACCCAAATTTCCAAAAGAAAATGAGTTATTACCCCCCCTGAATGTCGAAACCCGGACTTCCCCGTCTAAAGGGAGGAAAAAAGGGGGCGCGACAGCATGGCTACTCTACTGGGGATACCTTTAAGCTCTTACCATAACAAACTTATTTTTGTAAATTAGTCCAAGAATGCTTTATCCCGTACCCTTTCCCCTTAGTTGAATTTAACTGTCTGTTTCTTTTAAGCATTTATGATTCTTTATCCCTGAAATTGACTTGTTTCTTTGTTTTCTTTTTCTGTAACTGTCTTTCAATTATTTAAATACTGTATTTATTTTTCCTACGTGCAAATACTTGACTACATGATATTTATTGTTGCATAAATCATGCTCCACATCATATTCCACTCGTGCGTATCAAATTCCATAGCAACGCTTGATGAGTGGTTGCACTCTTCCTATTTATTACCCTCAAATTTGGAAAGGCTTATTTGCGGTAAAACCAGTCGATCAGCAGTGCAGTCGACGGTTCCGTGCATTTGCCCCTCAAGTTGTTCGCTTGGGGGTACCAGTCTAAATCCCCTACAATAGCCTTACTTTGGTCAAAATTGTGCATGCATCATGGTCAAACCTAGTCGGATCAATATGTTGTCCACATAATGATACTTTAAGATGAGCCTTATCCAAAGTCCACCGGGGTTTCCATAATCCCAACAGACACAACCACGTTATGTGCATTAATTTTGAGAACTAAATGCTGGTATGCTGATCATAAATGTATAAATAGTCGAGTCTGGTGGGGGAGAAAGGCCTAACCCTTTTGTTTTGCAGAAAATGAGGCACGGGGTCCCCAGATTCGCTATGGTTAGCAACATCCCACAATTGCTGCTAGATTGGTGGGAGGACCTTTCCTCAAGTGACAAGAAACATGTAAGAAAGTACCTGGGTAACTTGCCTTCCCTGCTAGACATTGAGCCAAACAATAAGTTGATCGAGGCTGCCACTTTGTTCTGGGACAGTGAAAGGGCCGTGTTCCGTTTCGATGACATAGAAATGACACCGCTTCTAGAAGAAATTGGAGGGCTTGCAGGGTTGATTTGGGATAGTCCTGGGCTATTGGTACCAGAAAACCGTACTGGCAAAGGGTTTTTAAAGATGATGGGGCTGAAGAAGAATGCCGACCTAGTGTGCCTGAAGGAATCTTATATACCCTTCGAATATCTGTACGAGAGGTATGTCCATAGCAAGTCCTACCGTACTTACCATGATGAGCTCTCTCTCACTTCTATGGGCCACATCCACCGTAGAGTGTTCGTGTTCATTGTATGCTTCTTAGGCCTGATAGTGTTCCTAATGAAAAAGGAAAGAATCAACACTAGGTTGGCCATGGTCGCCAAGACTTTGATGGAAGGGATCAATAGACAAACATACACCATTGCCCCCATGATCATAGCCGAAATCTATAGGGCTCTGGAGCGCTGTCAAAGAGGGGTCAAGAATTTCGAGGGTTGTAACTTGTTACTGTAGTTGTGGTTGCTGGAACATTTCCAAAAGGGTCACTATCACCAAGAGTTTCCGCGAAGGGCCTGGAACGACCATATTGCTTTCCATCACCCCAAGCGGATGACTTACATTCCGAACAGGTTTGCTCAATCGGAAAATGCTAAAGAATGGGTAGAGTTCTTCGACAATCGGACCGAGGAATAGGTGCAATGGATGTTTGAATGGTTCCCAACAGACGAGTTCATCATCAGATCCAGGGACGCTCCACACTTGGTGTTGATCGGGTTGAGATGGATATACCCCTATGTTCCTACTCGAGTTTTGAGGCAAGCAGGTAGGAAACAGGTTGTACCAAGGGTTGCCAAGATGAGTTATTTCAGGGCAGACTTTCAAGACGACGATGTCTCTCACAAGTGCCAAGCTCAACACATGTGGCACTGCAAGATCATTGTGGAAAAGAACACCATTGAGCCAGACAGGTATCATGAAGGGTGTGAATCTCTCTACCCGACATGGTTAGAGGATAATCTGAAAGGAATGGTGATGCCAGTGGCCAGTCGAGGGAATAGAATCATAGATGAAGAAGCTGAAGCTCAAGTCAAATATAACAGGCTGCGCAAGAGGGTTCACGACTCTGAGAATGAGCACCGGAAAATACATGAGAGGAATGTGAGGTTGATCGAGAAATGGAAAGAAATGGCAGTCACTTCCAACAGGAAGTTGGAATATCTGGAGCGAGGAATAGTGGAGCTGGAAGGTAAAGTCATAAAGAGGATCGAGGATTGCCAGAATGCCGAAGGAGTTGAAGGAGGACATGTGGCCAGAGCTTACCTGCTGTTGGGACTGCGCGAGCTGGGGGACCTATATGATGGGGTCAGGAAGATCGAATCTGGGGAAGGTCCTTCTGGGACCAAATAGGCTAGATTTATTTGCTTTCCTAAAAAGTAATAAGGCCAAGTGCCAGTAGTGACTTATTTTTATCTTAGTGTCGTTTTGGGATTCGTCTATTTTTATATTATGAAATGAAGCATTTGTTGGCATTTAAAGTTCTCCAAATCTATTTGTCGCTAGTCCTACCTCGGGCACAATGAGGCTCCCCAAATTAAGACGCGAATTTACATTTCCGCAATATGTGTTTAAATACTGCAAACATTTCGGAATCCTCACTGACTTGTCACCTTTTGTTTCCTTATTTTTGATTATTCCCATCCCCTTAGGTAGGTTCACTCATACTGGCCTCATCAGTATATCATACTAGATCTAGAGGCCCTCCACCTCCTCCTCCTCCAAGCAACACAAAAGGCAAAGGAAAAGCAAATATGGACGACTTAATTAGTATCCGAAAAGAGAATGTTGAGAACGCAGAAACCTCAGATGGCCGTAGTACTCCGGCCCCAAATGATCTAGTCTTGAGACTGGAACAAAAGATACTGGAACTACAAGGAGAACTTGAGCAGGTTCGTAACTTAGCAAACTTGTCACTCACTCTAAATGTCCCCAACATTAACCAACAGAACACAAAGAAACCGGAACCTCCCCAAAGCATACAAAACCAACATCCACAAAACCCTCCCGCACCAAATCAATACGCCACTCCACCCCAGAATCCCAACCCATTACCAGTACTGACTCCGCCACAACATCACCATTAACCGATTTAGTACCCACCAACCACCACTTACCACACTCCCCAAAACACACCACTGCCCTTTCCCGATCCCCAAAAGTCAACCAATGACCATCATTACACCCAAGTCCCTGGCACCCACCAGAGCAACCTGTATATGTGGAATTTGTACCTCACTCTATCCAACAAATCTCCTATACACCCGAATCCTTCAAGAAAGACCTGCTCATTAAGAACATGGCTGAAGAACTCAAGAAGTTGACGAGCCGAGTTCAGGGTGTTGAAGGCGACAGAGGAATAGAAGGTTTGAACTATGAAGACCTATGCATACAACCAGATGTGGAACTGCCAGAGGGGCACAAACTTCCCAAGTTCGAGATATTCGCCGGCACAGGTGATCCCAGGGTTCATCTAAGGACCTATTGTGACAAGCTTGTCGGGGTCGGGAAAGATAAAAAGATCCGGATGAAACCTTTATGAGGAGGCTTACTGGGGATGCTTTGTCCTGGTATATCAGCCAAGATCCCAAGAAATGGTCCAATTGGGTAAGTATGGCGTCGGATGTCATGGACCGGTTCAGGTTCAACACAGAGAACGCATCGGGTGTTTTCTACATCCTGAATCTCAAAAAGAAACCCACTGAGACTTTTTGCGAGTATGCTACTCGTTGGAGGTCGGAAGCAGCCCAGGTCAGGACATCCTTGGACGAGGAACAGATGAACAAATTCTTCATCAGAGCACAAGATCCGCAATATTATGAAAGGTTGATGGATATTGAAAATCACAAATTCTCTGATATCATCAAGCTTGGGGAAAGAATTGAAGAAGGAATCAATAGCGGATGGCAATGAATTTTGAGGCACTACAGGCCACAAGGAAGGCATTACAGTCAGGTGGCATATCAAAGAAGAGAGATGTTGGGGCAGTAATGGTGGCTCAGGGCCCGAAATCTCCACTCACATATCAAACACCTCCGCCCACATACCAAGCATCACCACCTACATATCAGCCTTCATCTCCCAGATATTCCTAACCAGCCACTATCCATCACACCTATAACTCCCAAACATCCCACTTCCAATCACCTCCAACTAACCAAAACATTCCAATACCAAGACCCAACTTCAACCGCAAGCCACCCAGACAATACACCGCCATTACTGAGCCCATCGGCCAGTTGTATGAAAGGTTGAAAGTCGCGGGTTACGTCACTCCTGTTCTCAATGTGGTATTAGAAAACCCATCCCAATGGGTCAACCCGAACAAAACTTGTGCGTACCATTCCGGTATGAAGGGGCACACCACTGCTGAGTGCCGAACATTGAAGGATAAGATCCAGATGCTAATTGACAACAAGGTCATATAGGCGAAGGAAACTGCACGTAATGTCCGTAACAACCCCCTCCCTGATCATAGAGGTGATGGTGTACATGTGATATAGACGAATGAAGAATGGGACCCTGAGGGGTCGATTGGGCTTATTCGAGAAGGCGATGACTTTAAAGTTGCAGTCACACTTACTCCTATTGTGCTACAGACTCAGTCACCAATCGAGGTTGAAGTAGCTACATCAGTTCCATTTGAAGTAGAGGTGACTCCGCCTGCGGCCACCCCCGCTCCATTTGAAGTAGAAGTGGTCACACCTTTCACAGTGACAGTATAAACCACACCTCCCTTCCATTCAAAAGTAGTACCCTGGGATTATGCCGTCGAGGCTCGGCGAAAAGGGAAGGCCAAGGTAGAGGAATCTGACGCTGCACAAGGAATGACTAGAACTGGAAGAGTCTATACACCTAAACATTTGGGAGGTTCAAGTAAGGAAGCCACTACTAGGCAACCTATCATTGAGACCGGAACAGATGACCTGTGGAGGAAAGTACAGGCAAAGGAGTATCCTGTTGTTGACCCTCTGAATAAAACCCCTGCTCAGATATCTATCCTGTCACTGTTGCAAAATTCAGAGGCACATAAGAACGCTTTAATGAAAGTGCTGAGCGAGGCTTATGTACCCAATAACATCACTGGCAGAGAAATAGCCAACATGGTAGGGCAAGTACTGGAAAGTCATAAGATTATCTTCCACGAAGATGAGCTACCGCCTGTGGGGTTGAATCACAATCGAGCATTGGATATCACAGTGCAATTTGAAGACAAGTTCATTGCCAGGGTCTTGGTTGATGAAGGTTCAAGCCTAAATATTTGTCCATTGGACACTGAAAAGGTTGGACAAAGGTTTCTATGTGTCACTCTCCAACCTCGGGAGGCGCGACCGGCGCTCGATCGAGTGAACCCAACTGAGCAAGCCTTATTAATACTTTTCTACCCAACTCAATACGGTTAAGGAAACCATGCTTTCGTTTATTTAGACAATAGAAAAATCGAACATTCATATTTTTAATCCATTTTCATGTTACAAACCTTAAACCATGGTTAAGTTTTTCAAGATTTCGTGCAGTTATAGTTTAGAGGAACTAGAGTATAGAGTTACAACATAGCTCATTGACCCATCCAACACCCGTACATAACCCACACCAACATCTACGGAGCCTCTAGGGATACAAAAGATAGTGATGACAACGCCGGCAACAAGGCCCGGCTATACCTCAAAAGTGGATATCTATAACAAAAGATGTATAACATAACCCCTTGAAGGAGAAAGGGGATCACCAAAACTTTGAGAGGAGGATGCTCCGCTACGTGCAATCGGCACTATCCGCTATGGAGCCACCTACATTCATTTAAAAAAGTAGTGCTCCCAGCAAAAGGGACGTTAGTACCATGGAATAGTACTAGTATGTATAACTAAACACCATCCTGTTAGAAAGAACAACCATACAAGAGTAAAAAGAAATCATAAGGACTACAAAGCTTCAAATAAGCACCTCGTCAACAATATAAGAGGTTCACATAGTTTCCGAAATTTTAGATTGGGGAATTCCATATTGTTGCATCATCATCCACATTACCACCGCTTCCTTGAGCGGAGTCCGATCATGGCCCGATCGGCTAAGCCGTCTTACCAAGACGTTACCCTTATTTCATTCTCACATTCCAGTTTCAATTACCAATACATTACCACCATGTGTGTGTAACATGGCGTCCGATCACGGCCCGATCGGCTAAGCCATCTTACCAAGACGTTACCCTTTTCCGTTAATCATCTCACTTCAATCTTTGGTTTCACATGTATTAGTTCATCGGCACTTGGGGCCACAATTACCACATTCCATAACTCACGTTTCACATTATTCCCATTTTCAACATTAACCTTGCCATTTAAGATCATAGCCACATACAAAATCAATTTAACTTATAAGCATAGAGAGGAATCCACCTAGTTCGGCATATTATTCACAATGTAACCTTGACTTGACATTTAGGCATTTAGCACATAGCTCGTGTTCTCCACACATCCTCAATTTACAAAGAATAACACATTAAACACATGGAGAAGCACCTTCCACATACATTTTCACAACATCAATTCATTTGACATAACAAGTACTACATCAATCAAATTTCGGACTTACAACATTTGCACAGGCAGCATGGAGGCTCAATTTCTATGAGGAGGGGGTTTTAGCCATACATACCTGAATAGAGCTTTCCTTAAATACTTATAATAAATTCCAGAATTTCCTAGCAACTTCGATCTATTTTATGAAAATTACAATTTGAACCAAGAATTAGAGGCATGAATAAGATTCTAGCTCATTTAAGTATATTATCAAGTACTAAGTGTGGACAGTGATTTTAGGACCCTTTTTGTGAGAGATTTTCATCATCTTATACCCCAATTGCTATCTTTTTAGCTCACAATTTCCCCATACCCAGTTATCTCTTATGCATGCAAGATTATCAACCCTTATACCCATGAACCCACTTGCAAATCACTTATTTTGATGGAGATTTCGAAATCATAAATTAGGGCACAAGTTCTTACCTCTTAGGGTGAAGACCTAGTAATTTCACTTGACAATCTTCAAGAATTTGGGGCAAGAATTAAGTGGGGACTTGATGAAGATCACTCCCTCTCTCTCTACAACTTCCTTTCTCACTATAAATGCAGTGAAATAACAGAAAAATGGTCTAATGGGGTATTATTAATGGATGGGGTCGGGTTTTAAAAGTTAGAAAATAGGAGCCCCGACACGATCTGCAATCGCATAATGGACATGCGGCCCGCTAAATGGACCTCAAAAATGGCCCCAAAACCTGAACAAACTGTCTGGGTATGCAACAGAAATGCGGTCCACATACCTGTTCTGTGATTGTATAATGCACCGCAGAACTGCTTCTTACAAAAATTCCAAGGGAATTATGCGATGACTATGCGGCCCGCATATTGATTATGCGATCGCATAATTGGCCGCATAGTTGACCTCAAAATTAACCATCACACTGCCTGACTCTGTGGAGACTATATGGTCCGCATAGCTATTATGCGACCGCATAATGGACCACAGAATCGCACTTTTCTGGAAAATATTATTCCTTAACTTTTTAATGCATAGATCAGTCTAAAGGGTCCGAATTGCGGCGAGAATGATAAATGTTGGAGCTTTCGGGTTTTGAGTAGAAATTTTCACAGGGTCTTACATCATGAAATACGGGTAGGAAGTATGAACGTGAAAACTTTCGATGGGTCCCAAAGGGCAACGATCGTGGAAATCAACCTTTGCTTATAGATGGGGCCAACTTGGTTCGACGTCGAATTTCAGGTGCTCGACATACCAACCTCATATAATCTTCTGTTTGGCCGAGCATGGATCCATGCCGCTGGGGACGTACCTTTTACACTACATCAAGCCGTGAAATTCGAATGGAACCGTCAGGAGGTGATCATCCACGGAGATGGAAGTAACCCCATCTACACCAGTCAAACCATCCCTGTCATTCGACATAAAAGAAGGTTATGAGGGGAATCCTATTATCACATTAAACGGGTCAACGTCGTCGAGAAGGATAAATGTTGGAGTGGTAAAATAGAAAGCATATTGGCCTGTTCTGGATATGAACCCGACAAAGGGTTGGGAAAGAACCTCCAAGGTATCACTAAACTAATACAGCTGAAAAATCATGGTACCACCTTAGGGCTCGGATACCAATACACATGGCAAGAGTATAGAAATTGGTCACCTCCATGGCGTGGACCGTATTACCCTCTTGAGCAACCAGTGCCACGTTTGGAACAAGCTTTTCACCAAGCTGATACGATATGGGGGACTGCAGAAGAGGAAGCACTAGCTGGGTTGAAGAATTTGTTTTTGGAGGATGAAGACATGGACTGCAGTGCCGTAATTGAGGAGGAGGGGGAAGAAGGCCCCACTATTCAGACCGTAAAGAAGGGAGACGTTCTCAGGAATTGGACCGCCACACCATCCGAGCCCGCCGAGTCCCTGGGTAGCTTGGCAGATTTTACTTCTATAGCCATTCTAGGAATTTAAGATTTCCAATAATTTTGTCTTAAGATTTACTTGTTTCAAAATAAATGCTCGATTCAGGAGCCGTACTTTGTCTGGATGATTTTTCAGTTTTATTCAAATGCATTTGCTCTTTACTATTCATTACTATTTTTACACTTTTTCCTTTCTATAACGTTATTGTTACTTTTCCTGATGAACCAGTGACTGTGACATGTAATGAGGCAACTCAACATGAGAATAGTGATTCAGATGAAGAAGATGAGAAACCCGAGGAAATTGTCAGGGAGATTGAAAATTTTGAGAATAAGCCTAATTCCAATCTGGACGAAACCGAAAAAGTACATTTGGGAGACGTCGAGACCGTCAAGGAGACTCACATCAGCATTCAATTGTCACAAACGGAGAAGGAAGAGTACATTCCTTTCCTAAAAGAGTATGAGGATATTTTTGCATGGTCATATGATGACATGACCGGTTTGAGCACGTCCATAGTGGCTCACAAGCTGCCTACTAATTCCATGTGTCCGCCAGTAAAGCAGAAACTCAGAAAGTTCAAACCAGACATGAGCCTGAAAATCAAGGAGGAAGTTACCAAGTAGATCAAACCCAAAGTACTCAGGGTGGTTGAGTATCCAACTTGGTTAGCTAACATTGTGCTAGTTTCGAAGAAAGATGGGAAAGGCAGAGTGTGTGTTGAATATCGGGATTTAAACAGAGCAAGTCCCAAGGATGACTTCCCACTACGAAACATACACATTTTGATCGACAACTGCGCCAAGCATGAACTCCAATCCTTTGTGGATTGCTTTGCGGGTTATCACCAGATCTGGATGGATGAAGAAGATGTAGAGAAGATAGATTTTATTACACCTTGGGGTGTATACTATTACAAGATGATGCCATTCGGTCTGAATAATGATGGGGCTACTTACATGAGAGTCATGAAAACCATCTTCCATGATATGATACAAAAAGAAATAGAGGTATATGTGGACGACGTCATTATCAAATCCAAGAGGGCCGCATATCACATAGAGGACCTAAGAAAGGTTTTTAATAGGCTAAGGAGGTATAACTTAAAACTGAATCCCGCAAAATGTGCATCCAGGTTTCTCGTAGGAAAGTTATTGGGTTTGATTGTCAGTCGTCGAGGGATCGAGTTGGATCCAAAGTCAAGGCTATTCAGGAATTACCACCACCTAAGAGCAAAAAGGACATGATGAGCTTCCTACGACGTCTCAACTACATCAGTCGTTTCATAGCACAATCCACAGTCATATGTGAACCCATCTTCAAGATGTTGAGGAAAGATGCCGAAACAAGGTGGACAGAGGATTGTCAGAAAGCTTTTGACAAGATCAAGGAGTACCTATCCACACTATCAGTGCTGGTCCCGCCAAAGCCGGGACATCCTTTGCTACTTTATCTATCTGTATTGGATGGAGCCTTCGAATGTGTTCTAGGGCAACATGACGAGACAAAAAGGAAGGAGCAGGCCATATACTACCTAAGTAAGAAGTTCACACCTTACGAAGCACGGTACTCTCTACTAGAACACACTTGTTGTGCTTTGACTTGGACAGCTCAGAAATGGAGGCACTACTTCTGCGCCTACACTATATACCTCATATCTAGGATGGAACCTCCGAAGTACATATTTCAGAAACCCATGCCGACTGGGAAGTTGGCTAAGTGGCAGATACTACTAACTGAGTTCGATATCGTCTATGTAACTCAAAAGGAGGTCAAAGGACAAGCACTAGCGGACCATTTGGCTGAAAATCCGGTGGGAGGAGCATACAAACCTTTGAAAACATATTTTCCTGATGAAGAAGTATCGTTCGTAGGAGAAGACATTACCGAAGCATATGACGGTTAGAGAATGTTCTTTGATGGAGCCGCAAATTTCAAAGGAGTAGGCATTGGAGCACTTTTGGTATCAGAAATGGGTCAACATTATCCGGTATCTGCTAAACTCAGATTTCCCTGCACCAACAACATGGCAGAGTATGAAGCCTGCATACTAGGGCTCAACATGGCAGTCGACATGAACATTCAGAAGCTGTTGGTGATCGGTGATTCAAATTTGCTTGTGCACCAGGTACAAGGAGAGTGGGCCACCAAGAATTTCAAGATATTGCCATATCTGCACCATGTGCAGGAATTGAGGAAGAGGTTCATGAAGATAGAATTCCGACATGTGCCTAGAATTCAGAATGAGTTGTCCGACGCATTGGCCACCTTGTCATCCATGATACAACATCCAAATAAGAATTATATTGATCCCATTCCGGTGATAATACATAATCAGCCAGCATATTGTGCTCATGTTGAAGAAGAAACTGATGGAAAGCCTTGGTTCCATGACATCAAGGAGTACTTATTGAAGGGAGAATATCCGGAGCATGCAAATCACACTCAGAAACGCACACTCTGGAGATTGTCAAATCATTTCTACCACAGCGGAGGGAACTTGTACAGAATAACTCATGATTTGGGTTTACTAAGGTGTGTCGACGCAAAGGAAGCTTCTAAGCTGCTTGAGGATGTGCATGCCGGGACCTGTGGCCCGCACATGAATGGTTTCGTCTTGGCTAAGAAGATACTCAGGGCCGGTTACTTTTGGATGACCATGGAGACGGATTGCATCCAGTATGTCTGCAAATGCTTTCAATTCCAGGTGCATGCCGATATGATAAAAATGCCGCCAAACGAGCTCAATGCAACAAGCTCACCTTGGCCATTCGCCACCTGGGGAATGGATGTTATTGGTCCGATTGAGACCACTGCTTCAAACGGACGTAGGTTTATTCTGGTATCCATTGATTACTTCACGAAATGGGTAGAAGCTGCATCTTACAAAGCTGTAACCAAGAAAGTCGTCACACATTTTGTCAAGGATCGTATTGTTTGCCGATTTGGAGTTCCCGAGTCCATTATTACTGATAATGCCGCCAATCTGAATAGTGATCTGATGAAAGCTATGTGTGAAACTTTCAAAATCAAGCACAAGAATTCCACAGCCTATAGACCTCAGATGAATGGAGTTGTAGAAGCCGCCAACAAAAACATCAAGAAGATGCTAAGGAAAATGGTAGAGAACCACAAACAATGGCATGAGAAGCTACCTTTTGCTTTATTGGGATACCGCACTACGGTTCGCACATCAACCGGGGCAACTCCCTACATGTTGGTTTATGGTACCGAGGCTGTCATCCCGGCCGAGGTAGAGATTCCTTTATTAAGAGTCATATAAGAAGCTGAACTCAGCGATGCAGAGTGGATAAGAAGTCGCTATGAAAAATTGGCCCTCATCGATGGAAAGAGGAAGAACGCAGTATGTCACGGCCAACTTTATCAAAATAGAATGTCCAGAGCTTTCAACAAAAGGGTCAAACCAAGACAGTTCGTGCCAGGGCAGCTGGTATTAAAGAAGATCTTCCCACATCAAGATGAAGCCAAAGGGAAATTCTCTCCCAACTGGCAAGGTCCGTACATGGTTCACAGGGTGCTGACAGGAGGAACACTCATACTTGTGGAAATGGATGGAGAATTTGGCCAAAACCAATCAATTCAGACACAGTAAAGAGATACTATGCTTAGATATTTTACATTTCCTCATCTGATGTAATTGAACTACGCTTGACCTGATTCCCGTTTAAGAGCGGATACGTAGGCAGCCTTATGGGTTCGGTCATATCATAATAAAATTTTCATTCTACCCCCCCCCCCCCCAAGATCAGAAATTGGGGAAGAATTTGAGGAGGACCCTCAAAAGTTTGGAGTAAGTCCAGCCGATGCTATCGCATGCCGGAAAGTCAGAAATTGGTTAAGAAACTGGGGCATAATTTTGAGAAGGATTCTCAAAATTTTGAAGAAGGTTCCGCAAGATCCATTATCCGCAAACGGTGAAAAGATCATCTGCCAAACTGGGGCAAATTTTTGAGGAGGACCCTCAAAATTCTGACAGAAAAGAGCAGCAATGCCTTTGAGATGTGTTACAGTCACTAGTTCATCTAAATGTATCAATATATTCCTGAAATAATTCGATTTTTATCAACAATTGCATATTTTTCAAAAAACTCTATTTCCATAGTAGTCAGGTGTTACCTAGGGGGACTCGAAAGGGCTTTCAGAACGGAGCAAAGCAAGGCCGGCAGACGAAGCACGACCAACCTTCCCTCACAAAACGTACAATTTTTCTTTGAACACAGCTACATCTTACGTAGCAATAGCATCAGCAAATATATACACGTAACAAGATCACTATCAATCAGGCCATTGGACACTGAATATATCTCTAGCTAAGAAATATACTACTTTTATTTGCTGCTCTCTACTTGCATGAGGCTAATCCTTGCCTCCATATCTTGCATGAGGCTAATCCTTGCCTCCATATCCTGCATGAGGCTAATCTTTTCCTCCCCACTTGCATGAGGCTAATCCTTGCCTCCATATCCTGCATGAGGCTAATCCCTGCCTCCATATCCTGCATGAGGCTAATCTTTTCCTCCCCACTTGCATGAGGCTAATCCCTGCCTCCATATCCTGCAAGAGGCTAATCCCTGCCTCCATATCCTGCATGAGGCTAGTCTTTGCCTCCCTACTTGCATGAGGCTAATCCCTGCCTCCATAACTTGCATGAGGCTAATCCCTGCCTCCAAGCCTGCATGAGTATAATCCTTGCCTCCATATCTTGCATGAGGCTAATCCATGCCTCCATATCTTGCATGAGTCTAATTCTTGCCTCCATATCCTGCATGAGGCTAATCTTTGCCTCCCCACTTGCATGAGGCTAATCCCTGCCTCCATATCCTGGATGAGGCTAATCCCTGCCTCCATATCCTGCATGAGGCTAATCTTTGCCTCCCCACTTGCATGAGGCTAATCCCTGCCTCCATATCTTGCATGAGGCTAATCCCTGCCTCCATTCCTGCATGAGGCTAATCTCTGCCTCCCTATCTGCATGAGGCTAATCTTTGCCTCCCCGTCTGTATGAGGCTAATCCCTGCCTCCCTATTTGCATGAGGCTAATCCTTGCCTCCATACCTGCATGAGGATAATCCCTTCCTCCATACCTACATGAGGCTAATCCTTGCCTCCATACCTGCATGAGGCTAATCCTTGCCTCCTCGTCTGCATGAGGCTAGTCCTTGCCTCCATACCTGCATGATGTTAATCCTTGCTTCCATACCTGCATGAGGCTAATCCTTGCCTCCATACCTGCATGAGGCTAACCCTTGCCTCCATATCTGCATGAGGCTAATCCCTGCCTCCACATTCGCATGGGACTAAGCACTGTCCCTTTTCGCACAAATATTGCACTATTTTTAGTACTATTTATTTGCTTTGCGATCGGGCTATGCTCTGCGCTCCATTTAACAAGACTAAGCCCTATCTTGTTAACATCATGTTATTGCATATCATGAGCTAAAATATCGCCAATCTATCCAAAGGCGTCATAGTCTAAAAGGCATCATCCTCATAGTCGGAAGACACCATGCCACGGCCTCAGGATCCCTCAAATTTGCATATAATTATTCAAAGGCTCCATGGTTCGAAGGAACCATTTGTAATGGCCCGAGAACATAATTTCATGGCCTGCGAATCCGTCACTAAACAATTCATGGCCCAGGACGTCATCTTTAACCGTCCAAAGACAACCTTCATGATCCAAAAGGGAATATGCATCATGTTTAAATTTTCGCAAAAACATGTTTGTAGTATCTTTTATGTGCAGCTAACTAGTAAGCAACCACTATCCTAGCAGGAGCAGTCTCGCTCCAGTTCCTTCAACTGTCTCGGACCTTAACCGCTCACCATAGCCACTTCCGCACCTCATGTCCGTTCTTGCAATGATGTCATCGGTATATTCCACCGATGAATCTAGAACTACACATGGCCTGATTCCTGTAAGACCAGGGATATATAGGAAACTCGAAGATCGGAGTCCGTCATGTGTCTTTCAAAACATCCCTCCCGGTCAAAATTGGCCATCATTTCTTTACCCGAAAACTCTTTCATCCTTCCCGGGTAAAGAGGGGCAGCTGTTGATACCCAATTTTTCCCTATATATTTCTAATAATTTTAAAATAGCATATATGCATAAATAAGCATGCATAAGCGTTTTAATAATTTTTTTATAATTTTTAAAGGCTTCAAATTGATTTATTTCTCCCCTTTTTACTCATAAAATTTCCAATAGTTATCCTTCAAATTATTATTTGTGGTGATTTAGTCATCTAATTTCTATATTTATGCCAAAATATTGCATAAATATTTTTAGTGCATTTTTTATAATTGCATTTACATTTTTAAAGCCAATTTACATATATTTGCAATACTAGCCTTATTAACGCATGATTACGTTATTAATGTATAAAAGGGTCTTTTATAGTTTTTAAAATGTTAAACAACTATTTCTAATCATATTAGTACACGAAATATTTTTTAGAAATTATTTTATTATTTTTTATAAATTATATAGTAATGAAAATGGCTATTTAAAATATAGCCTAATTGCATTTCAATTTCAGCCCAATTCCAACCCCTCCCCAATCCCAATTCAGCCTAAACCGGACCGCAAAATTACCTAGCCCAACACCTACTCGACCCAAAACCCCGTCAGATCATGGCCGTTGATCTAAAAGATCAACGGCCCCCATTAAAACCTTCCTTTTTTACTCCTAACAACCCCTACCCCAAAATCATTTCTATACACCCGCCGCCCTAAAATCCTCTTTGCTCTCAAACACTCTCAACCTAAAGCCTAATCTCCAAACTCCGACCCCCCATCTATGGCCTTCTCCATTGACCTCTCACCA
The DNA here is from genome assembly GCF_001879085.1 of Nicotiana attenuata. Taxonomy (NCBI): domain Eukaryota; kingdom Viridiplantae; phylum Streptophyta; class Magnoliopsida; order Solanales; family Solanaceae; genus Nicotiana; species Nicotiana attenuata. The sequence continues at coordinate 12,817,562 of NC_031989.1, forward strand.
TCTCTCAGGCCTCAAATGGCTTCTCTCATGTCATTCTTGCCATCTCTAAGGCCCTCAAGGGACCAGGACTATGTCGACTTGCATCTAGGGTTCATCTCTTGCCTGTTCTTGGCCATTCCAGTGTGATTTTGAGTGAAATCGTTCTATATTAGCCACGATTTATGGGTTTCTAAACAGATTTCTTCATCTCTGTATGGATCTCTTCGAAACCCTAATTTCTTTTCTATACCTCCTAGATCTGTACAGATCTAAGATGATTTGAGTTTGTTTCTTGTGTGTTTTATAATAGCTTTGAGATTCTTTACAAGAATCATATGATTTCAGGTGATTTTTCATCTATTCCTAAAATTAGGGTTTTCAGAATTTCTTTTTAAAATTTGTCGGATGATTTTTTGTGTTTAAACTTCTATTTCTCACATATTTTGACTGATTCTATGAGTCTACTACAACCTTAACTCGCCTGTGCTGAAAACCCTAATTTTTAGGGTTCTTCATTTGGTTTGTGAGTATTAGCATATCTGACTGGTTCTCACTTTGAGTTATTGTGATTTCTCGTAACTGTCTTGCCTTAATATGCATCTACTGAGTTTCTTAGTCTAAGCTTTCACTGATTCTATGTGCTTATGTTCATCTTGACTATTCACATCAAGACATGTATCTTTCTCATTGAATCAGTATTGTTTAACTTTTGTTTTGTTAGAGTTATATGTCGATTCCTGACTATCTATGTTTTACCTTATTTATATGCTAAACATGCTGACTCTTTTATGACTTTCACTTTGATTAAGACATTGAATATTCTCAATTCCTTATTTCTCGGGTTGATTTGAACACTTTCCCTTAAACTTTCGATTCTTACCTTTCTACTCGATTTGATTGATTTGCTTGCCTTAATTAATTTTCCCTTACCTTGTCTGCATTATTACTTGATTCTTACTGATTATTTCCTTAATTAGAACTTTATGTATCTACCCCTAATTGCCTATTCTGTACCCAGGTCTTTGAACTCTTTCCTTATTTGGTACTTGTTCTTTACCGTTTGAAATGACCCCCTTAATTAAGGGAAGACTTGGACTGATTTTATCTTAATTGATTCCGAGATTCTCCAATCACTGAATAATTTGATTCTTACCTTATTTACCTAGCTTTCAAACTACTATTTATATGCTTTCTTCTATTCTCATTAGACAAAACATTGAGTTCACAAAAAAGCACACTTACACATTAAAATTTCTCTCTCTTCTGCTATTTGTGATACTGTTGGCCCAAGAACAGGTGGAGTTTTGAAGATTGACAACAGAACTCAGACATACTCAGACATGGACCAGGTCCATCTTGTGAAGCACAGTCATGATCAACCTGTACATGTGAGATGCACCTGAAGGAGATAAATCTATCTGATCAAGAAGCAATATCTCCTGATCTGATTAAAAAGGTTGCATATTGGATAAGGTGAGAAAGACTCCTTATATGAAGAGAACATAGTTTAGGAAGGAGATAGTGTTAGAGTTTGAGATCACCTTGAACTCTTCTACGATAGAAGAGTAGCATTTGAATCCCAGTCAATCTCTGATTACTAACCTATTAAATATCAGTGTTGTTCTCTTTTACAGCTAATGCACATAAGTAGGAGTTAAACTTAAATTGAGAACAAAAGAGCAAGGCGATTTTGCAAGAAATTTATGTGTGTTTCGAGTGTGCAATCTTGATGCTACTTGAACAAGATAGAAGAACCAGTTCCAAGTGTCTATCTTTTATTCTAGTTCAATTATAGTAGGTGATTTTACATTGTACCTTTCAGCTTTCATACAAGTAATTGTATTAGGTACCTAGAGTGTTCAAGTTGGATTTAACTTGAAGTTGTCGCAACAGTTGAGGCTGTGTGCCACAACGGGATTAGAGTTAACCCTTAGATTTACAAAGTGTTTTGTAAATGCTGTTTTGGCTCAGTGATTTTAGTGGAAGTTTGGGAAAATCCTACTGAGTAGTAGGTCGTGGATTTTTTCACCTTTTGAGCCAGGTATTTTCCACTTAAAAATATCTGTGTTCTTTACTTTGTTTATTTATTATTCCGCAAATAGTAGTAGTTGGAACACATAGAAGAACCAGGTCCTTCTATAGTTCAGTTAAGCAAAAATTGGGTACCACACAAATCACCCCCTCCTCTTGTGTGGTATTGACGTCTAAAACATCAATTGGTATCAGAGCAGGTTATCCTTGAAAAGGTTAACACCTTAGGAAACGATCAAGATGAGTGAACCACCTGGAAACTAGGAAGGGCAATCCACTTCTAGGCCTCCACTCTTTAATTGTCAGTACTATTCTTGGTGGAAGAATAGGATGAGAGATCACATCGTAGGAGAAGACTATGAACTCTGAGACATAGTCACTGATGGTCCCCTGGAGACTACAAAGAAGAATGTTGAAGGAGTGGACGTGCCAAAGACAAGAGCTGACTACACTGCTGAAGACTTGAAGAAATGGGAAAAGAATGCCAAGGCCAATAAATGGCTTGTATGTGGACTGGGTCCAGATGAGTACAGCAGGATTCAAAGTTGTACCACTGCTAAGGAGATATGGAACACTTTACAAGTGGCTCATGAAGGAACTCCTCAAGTAAAGAGATCAAGAGGCACACTATTATATTCTCAATATGAGAATTTCACTATGAAGGAAGGAGAAACTATCCAGGAGATGTACACAAGGTTCACAACACTAGCAAATGAACTTAAATCTCTTGGGAGAATTATCCTTGAAGAAGACAAGGTTGAGAAAATCTTGACAAGGGTCTTACCAGTGACTTGGGAAAGCAAAATCACTGCTATTCAGGAATCAAATAACATTGCTACTCTCGAGTTGGATGAACTGATTGGAAACCTCACTGCCTATGAACTGAGAAGGCAAACCCTGAAAATGGATGCACCCAAGAAGGAAAGGAGTCTGGCTCTCAGAATAGCTGAAGGTACAGATTTGGAGGATGATGAAATGACCATGATCACAAGGGATTTCAAAAAGTACCTAATGAGAGGACAGGGTTCTTCAAGAGGTACAACCTTCAACAAACCAAGGGCTCCTGAGAAACAGACCAACGAGGGTTGCTACAAATGTGGCAAGACTGATCACATGATCAAGAACTGTCCTCAGTGGGAAATTGAATGGAAGAAGGAAAGGGTTGAACGGAGGAACAGGAAGAAGGAACAGGTTCAACCCAAAAGGAACAAAGGATCAATAAAGGCTATAGTTGCTGCTTGGGGAGAAACATCATATGAGGATTCAGAAGATGAAGCTGGAGATGAACAAGCACTTATGACCATTGGAGAATCAGATGATGATCAAGAGGTAAGTGTGCTTCATCTCAAAGACAAGATTAAATTTCTGTCTAAAGAAAGGTTGTCTGAACTATTGCTAGACTTCATCAATGAGTCTGAGATAATTAACAATGAGAAGGAAGAGTTGTCTAGGGAGTGTGTGATCTTAAAAGCCAAGTGCAAAAATCTAGAATCTAGGGCTAATAAGAATGACGGTAAAAATGTTGAGTTGAAGAACCAGGTTCTTAAACTTGACACCAGTGTCCTAGAACTTAGGTCTCAAAATCTAAAGCTGAAACTAGAACAGGTAAGAAGAAAGCTGATCACACACATCTCACCTTAGAAAAAAACCTAGGAAAAATGAAGGATGAGTTGTACAGGAAAGATGAGCAGATAAGAGTCTTAAAAGAAGACCTAGGGAAGGTAAAACATGAACTAGACAGAACTTGCAAATGGAAGCTTCTGATGCACTATCCTGGCTACAAGAACATCACAGTAGCAACAAGAGAGTACTTGGCTATGGGGCCCAAACACCTAAGTGGGACCCCAAAAGCAAATACCTCACTCTTCCTGAAAACACAATTTGCACACACTGTGGCAAGACTAGTCATTACAAAAATGAATGTAATGCAAAAGAAAAGGCCAGTCAAAAAACAAAACCTTTGTTCAAAAGAAAAATAGGCTGCCTGGGTGGGCTAAAAGGAATTTGATTTACCCCTTTGCCTATAGAAAGGGACCCAAACTAGTTTGGGTTTCTAAGACTAACCCCTGATTTCTTTTTGCAGGTCCAAGTGAAGGGAAGTAGCCAAATATGGTACATGGATAGTGACTGCTCAAAACATATGATTGGAAGCAAGAACTAGTTCCTTTCACTTGAGGACTTAAAGGGAGGAAATGTCTCCTTTGGAAATGGGAAGAAAGGTGAGATTATTGGGGTTGGAAAGGTAGGTAAGACAGACTCACACTCCATTGAGAATGTCTACTTGATAGATGGCTTGAAATATAGCTTAATCAGTGTATCACAAATGTGTGACAGAGGTAACCTTGTAGCATTTACCTCTACAAATGCTTTGTGATTAATCTTACCACTGACAAGATTATTTTGCAGGGAAAAAGATTTAACAATATTTACATTGTAGATTTGTCCACTCTCTCAGAAAATGAACTCACATGCTTGAGTGTGTTGGACAATGATCCCCTCCTCTGGCACAAAAGACTTGGTCATGCCAGTCTGAATCAACTCAACAAATTAGTCTCCAAGGACTTGGTGATAGGGTTACCTAACATCAAGATCAAGGAAGACAAAGTTTGTGAGGCCTGTGCCAGGGGGAAGCAGGTAAGATCATCCTTTAAAAGCAAGAAAATGGTTAGCACAACCAGGACGTTGGAACTGGTTCATATGGATCTCTGTGGTCCAATGAGAACATTGAGCAGAGGTGGTAAGAAATATGTGATCGTACTTGTTGATGATTATTCTAGGTTTACCTGCGTAATATTCTTAACATCTAAGGATGAAGCATTTGACATGTTTACTGCCTTTGTTAGAAAAACTCAGAAACAACTAGGTAATCAACTTGCATCAATCAGGTCTGATCATGGAACTGAATTTGAAAATGCTAAGTTTGCTGAATTTTGTGATGAGCATGGTATAGATCATAATTTATCTGCCCCTAGGACTCCTCAACAAAATGGAGTAGTTGAAATAAAGAACAGGACTCTTGAAGATATGGCTAGGACTATGCTTCTTTTTTGTAAACTGCCCCATAACTTCTGGGCAGAGGCTATAAACACTGCATGTTATATCATTAATCGATGTATGACTAGACCTCTTGTAGAGAAGACTCCCTATGAGTTGCTTAAAGGGAGAAAACCAAATATATCCCATCTTAGGGCATTTGGATGCAAGTGCTTTGTGCACAATAATGGTAAGGACTCCCTAGGTAAGTTTGATCCCAGAAGTGATGAGGGAGTATTCTTGGGATATTCTTCATATAGCAAAGCTTATAAAGTGTTGAATAATAGAACCTTGTGTGTAGAAGAAAGTGTACATGTAGTTTTTGATGAAACTAACACCCTTTCTGAGAGACAAGAATATGAAGATGAAGCTATTGGGCTGGTAAAAGATTTGAGTGAAGTCTCAGCTCAAGCTAAAGTGGCACCAAAAGAAGGAACATGTGATGGAATAGGTTCTTCCATCCAGGGTAACCTGGCAGGGGAACTGATCAAAGAGGAGGTAAAACCAATCCCCTAAAGGAACCTGTTCATGACGCTGTTCCTCATTAACAAAACATGGGAGAAACATCAAACAGAAATCAGTTGGTTGTAAAACCTCACAAGTATCAAAGTTCTCACCCCATTGAGAACATAATTATTGATCCAACCTCTGGAGTTAAAACTAGATCACAATTAAAGAATCTGTGTGCTGTTGATGCTTTCCTATCTCTAATTGAACCTAAAAATGTTGTTGGGGCTTTGCAGGATGCAGATGGGTAAATGCAATGCAAGATGAACTCAATCAGTTCGAGAGAAGTCAAGTTTGGCATCTAGTTCCAAGACCGAAGGACAGATCAATGGCACAAAATGGGTCTTCAGAAACAAGCTTAATGAAGATGGAACAGTTACAAGAAACAAGGCAAGACTGGTGGTACAAGGTTATAGCCAAGAGGAGGGTATAGATTATGATAAGACCTTTGCTCCAGTGGCAAGATTGGAGGCAATAAGACTCCTCATAGCCTTTGCAGCACACATGGGATTCACTCTTTATCATATGGATGTCAAAAGTGTCTTCTTGAATGGCTACCTAAAAGAAGAAGTATTTGTTAAACAACCTCTAGGGTTTGAGAGCAAGGAATGTCCTGAACATGTGTACAAATTAGACAAGGCTCTCTATGGACTCAAGCAGGATCCTAGAGCATGGTATGAATGATTGTCCAAATTCCTACTTGAACATGGCTACTAAAGAGGTAAAATTGATAGTACTCTATTCTTGAGAGAAAAAGGTAAGGATCTTCTTATGGTACAAATATATGTTGATAACATAATTTTTGGGGCAACCACTGACGAACTAAGTAAGGACTTTGCCAAATTAATGGGGAGTGAGTTTGAAATGAGTATGATGGGTGAGCTTAACTTTTTCTTAGGCTTACAAATAAAACAAAACCCAAATGGAACCATGATCTATCAGCAGAAATATGAAAAAGAGTTGATCAAAAAGTTTAAAATGGATGAATCAAAGGAAATATACACCCCCATTGCAAGTGCCACTAAATTAGACATAGATGAACCAGGTTCATCTGTTGACCAGAAGTTGTATAGGGTTATGATTGGTTCACTTTTGTATCTTACTGCTAGCAGACCTGACATAGTTTTTAATGTAGGGCTTTGTGCTCGATTTCAGTCTAATCCAAAGGAACCCTGTTCATCATAAGAGGACTAAGCACATAGATGTTAGACACCACTTCTTAAGAGATAACTATGAGAAAGGATTGATTTCCATAGAATTATGTGCTACTGATAAACAAATTGCTGACATCTTCACTAAAGCACTGAGTTGAGAAAACTTTAAGAGGAACAGGTTGGAATTAGGGATGATTAAGATCACCTAATAGGACCAGCTCAGAATGCACAATGAAAAACAAATTGAAAAAAAATTTAAAAATGAAAAAAAAAATTTGTTTTTGGCTAGGAAATCTGAATTTGGGTAAATATTTAGATTAATTTTTACTCAGCTTTATACTGTAATTAGTATACTCCTGTGACATGTGTTAATATGACTCACTGATCTCTTACAAAGTTTTCTCTATTATGGTAAATTGAGGCATGGTCAAGAGAATTATAAATAAAGAACCGGTTCATCAATATTGGTTCATCTGAATGCTAAGGTATGTTTTCTATACTCTGTACAATTAGAAATGTAAATATTTAAATCATGAGCAGAAGTCTTACAATGGTTCAAATCCTTAGAAAATTCTATCTGTTTGCTTTTGAACCAGTTTCGTCCGCATTAGAACTCTAAACCACAAAATTTTCCTAAAATCTAGCTAGGGAAGCTTAAGCGCTCATTCAAACCTCAAAATCAGGTTGATTAGACCTCTAATTGACCACTGCCAAAGCTGCCGTTATCCATTAAATATGTATTTGCCTTTAAATACCATCATTACCTCATGCCATCCTCATAAATCCCAAACCGTCATAAAATCCCTCTTCACTCTCACTTGCTTTCTTCTCCAAAATTCTAACTCACCAATTCTCTCAAGAAACCAGCGATCATGACAAACCCACAAGACAATCCTGGAACTCCTCCACAGCCCACTCCCTCTGATTCATCTACCTCTCCTCCACCTATCACAACTCCCAAACCCATGCTGAGAAGGGTAAAATGCTTGCTCGAAAAACAATAGCTTCTGGGGCTCTTTCAAAGAAGTTTAATGCAAAATTAAAGGCAAGCCAGGTCCATGACTCTGTGTCTAACTCTGATTTTGAGTCGTACAAGTCTGCTAGTGAGGGGGAAGGAACTGGGTCTTCTGACTCGGAGAAGGATCAAGAATCTCACTCTAACGTAATTTCTTTTTTGTCTGAGAATTTAGAAACTAGGTTTGTTCTGGTTGGGCAATCAGGGATGTAGAATTACCTAAAGTAGGTAGGAGTGGTGGTAAAAAGAAATATGCAAAAGAAAAGGAGAGAGAAGGTGCATGTGGTGAAGAGAGGGGAAATGGGAAAAGAGTGGTTGATCATTCACCCACTGCTGGTTTGTCTGTGCCTGCTATCTGTGGGGTTGAACAAGAAAATGTAGAAGAGGAAAGAAGTCAGGAGGAAGTGGTTCTGGTGAAGCTGCTGAAGGGTTGGTTAATTTAAGTTCACAGAGAGATGAACCTGGTTCATCAGTTGAAAATACCCTAGCAGACCTTTTGAAAAAGGTAGGTGCCATTTACGATCCAAGGAAAAGAAGAACTACCACACCAAAAGTCCCCAGTGCTCCTAAACCTTCCAAGAAAAGAAAGGCCTCCTCCCCAACACCTACTCACGCTTCCTTGCCAAAGGGAAGAGCCACAAGAAGCAGGGTGAAACAAAGTGAGGCTGATCTGCAAAGGGCCTTAGCTGAAAGTAAAAAGAAGAGAATGGATAAAGGAAAAGGGAAGGTTGCAGAGTCCTTAGAGGCTGCTGAGGTTGAGGAGATGGAACATGTCCATCAAGAAAAAGTTACAACTGTGGAGGTTCAGACCCCCAAGCCTAAAAAGCCCAAGACTTCTTCCAGGAAGTCTTCTTTTATGTCTGCAGCTGCTGAACCTTCATTAGCCAAGAGGGGTCTGCAGTGAAAATCAAACAAAATAGAATCTCTGAAGATGAGGAATGGAGTGGAGATGAGTCTGTTGGTGAACAAGATAGTTTGCCATGTTTGGCAAAAGAAAAATTTTGAAGGGAAGATTGCTAAAAGACCTGGTGGAACCAGGAATGATGAGACTGGTGGATGCCTTGGTTGCTTAGGGGTGGAAGAACATGGTCCTTCAGATGGATGGAAGGCTAGCTAGGAATGAGATCATTGAGTTCAAGGGAAATGCAGAGGTTAAGGATAGCAAGGTTAGCAGCCTGGTGAAAGGAGTTCAAGTGACCTTTGATGCAGAAAAATTGGGAGAGATCCTTGACATACCCTCTAAAGGGTTTGATGACTATACAAGGCAAAGGTGGCCTTGTCTGGACTCCCTTCCTACTGCCCTTGAAATTACCAGGAGGTTCTGTGATGCTGAAGATGTGAATGAGGCTAGGGCTATTCAGAAGAGCGAAATGAGGCCACAACACAAAGTGATCTATGAGTTTGTCGACAAGTGCCTACTGCCAAGGCAGGAGAGAAGGCATATTGCAAATTATATGGACTTAGTGCTGATGGAGTTCTTGGAAAGGGGAATGCAAATTAATTGTCCTGCACTCATCATCAAGCTACTGGACAGGGTCACTAATAGCTCCAAGGCTCATGCTACCCCCTATGGCTTTATTCTGACTACGGTTCTGGATAGGTGCAATGTGCCACTGAAGAAATGGGAAATGGCCTCAAGCAAGGAGCACCTCGGCATTAATACTCTGATTGCTTGTGACTATTTAGTCAATGCCATCCCAAATGAACTCGGTTCATCCAAGAAGACTCCTATCAACAGTAAAGTCAGGGCTCCAGTTCAGGAATGTGAAGCCAAGGATGTTGAGATAGCTAGGCTCAAGGCTCGTGTGGCAGAGGTGGAATCTGAGAGGGATGCCCTCAGAACTGAATCTTCTCCAATCCCAAAACCAACCCTTTAGCTCCCCCAAGCCTTAGGAATCCTACCCTTTGTCTCCTGAACCTGTCTAGTACCTTCAGTGACCTGGATTAGGGATTTTTCTATATTTTTTTTTTTGCTCATGGTTTAAATGTTTTTTTGCTTTCTGGTTGTGGATTGTGATAGCAACATATCTTCTATCAATGATATCTAATGTTTTTGCTCTTGTTCAATGTTAATCTTTCCTTTATACTTTAAATATGTTTGCTTGATTACTGATGATTACACCATGATTGCACTTGCAGTTGCCCCAGTGGCCATGAGTACTTATTAGAATCTGGGACTCACACTTTGTATGCAACTTTTTGATGATGCCAAAAGCGGGAAGAGATATTGTGCTTTACATATTCTGAATAAGTGATATTTATAACCTAAGTAACCTGGTCCTTGATGATAAGTGAATTTTCTAAATATTGTATTGATGGATAAGTTGAGTTCTTACAAGAAGCAAGTAAGTAGAAAGCACAGAGTTTGTCATCATCAAAAAGGGGGAATTTGTTGGCCCAAGAACAGGTGAAGTTTTGAAGATTGACAACAAAACTCAGACATACTCAGACATGGACCAGGCCATCTTGTGAAGCACAGTCATGATCAACCTGTACATGTGAGATGCACGTGAAGGAGATAAATCTAACTGATCAAGAAGAAATATCTCCTGATCTAATCGAATAGGTTGCATATTGGATAAGGAGAGAAAGACTCCTTATATGAAGAGAACACAGTTTAGGAAGGAGATAGTGTTAGAGTTTGAGATCACCTTGAACTCTTCTACGATAGAAGAGTAGAATTTGAATCCCAGTCCATCTCTGATTACTAACCTATTAAATATCGGTGTTGCTCTCTTTTACAGGTGATGCACATAAGCAAAAGTTAAACTTAAATTGAGAGCAAAAGAGCAAGGCGACTTTGTAAGCAATTTATGTGTGATTCGAGTGTGCAATCTGTGAGCACATGATTTTTGTCTCACACGAATTACTCCTACAGAATTCCAAAAATTAGATTTTTCCTTTTAATTGTTTGTCATTTTAGGAATTATTGTAGATTTTTCCTAATTGTTTGTATTTTGTGTGCATGTTTAATTTTACTTAATTCATAAAAATAAAAATATGTTGCATTTGCATTTAGGATTTAATCTCATATCTTTAAGATAGTTAGTAAATTAGTTTGTTTTATAAAGATGGAAAAATCACAAAAAATAACTAATATTTGCATTTTTAATTTTTAGTTTCGAATTTTGTAGTTTTTCTTTTAATTTGATTTTTAATTAGTTGTGGTAAGTATTATTTAGAGTTTATTAATTTCATTTGGTAGGGTATTTTGATTTAGGGATTAAATTAGGTTTTATTTTTTAATTTTGAAAAGAAAAGATTTGAATTTGAAAAAAAAAAAGAAATTGAAAGAAAAGGAAAACAAAAGAGGGAAATCTGATTTGTGCTAAAACCACTTAGATTCTCCCCAAGCCCAAAGTTCTATCCAGATACCCGTTTGAGCCAGCCCACACCCGTCCGTTACCCAGTCCAAGTCTCGCTCAGCTACCAAACGACCCCGTTTCATTCACTTTTAATGTGGACCGTTGATCTCATTTGATCAAATTGTCCGAAACTGGGCACCACATAATATATAACTGTCCAAACACCCATACCACCCCCCCCTCTAATTGTCTCTCTCACCCTATCTCCATCATCAGAGACCAAACCAAAAAAAACCTAAAGCACCGCCCCATTTTCCACCGCCCAAGTCCGTGGCGCCGCCCCCAAGCCACCTCAAATGAACACCATACAACCCCCATGACCCCCTCATACCAAATCCATAACCCTTTGCCCTCGAATCAGTCTGGAACTCTTCGAATTTTGAATCGAAATTCTGAAACCTAAAATCCCAAAAGCTTCAAAATCGAGATTTCAGCAATGATTTAGGTTTAGTTTGATTTTATTCATGTGTTCTTGACAAGAACACACGATTAAGGTCAAACTCGGCCAAAATTTGAAGATGTGAAGGTCCTTTTCGATTTTTCACTGTCCATGACCACTTCTTTGGTATTTTTCTTTATCTTATGTTATTTACTTTTTATTTTTATAGTTCACTTCTCATCTTCTTCTGTTTCTTCCTTTTATTTTCTGATTTTTTGTTCTCCATTTTTTACATCTCTTCAAATCATCCGTGTTTGCATGTTAGTTTTAGATTTGTTTAGTTAGTATTTGTTTTCTAGTTTTAAATTTGAATGTGTTTTGATTTTTGTTTCTATTTGGCCCAAACTTCACGAGTCTTTAAGACTCTGTAAATGAGCATTCGAGAGTTTTGAACTTTCAATGTTGATTTGGGTCCTAAAAATTAGAAAGCCCAAAAGGGGATTCAACCTGGGTTATACAGACCCATAACAAATTGATTTGGGTCAATTTGACCCATGTTCTGTCTGGTTTCTTAAGGTAAAACAGGGATCCTAAGGGTAAATTAGGGAATCTCTCCTAACAGACTTAGGAAACTTCTAGGAAGCTGGGATTGGGGTTATTTTGGAAAACTGATTTTAAAGTGAGGGTATTTGAGCAAAAACAAAATTGCTAAAGGTTTTAAGTGCAAAAATAAGCTTATTTCTGCTGCCCTAGAAGATTGCCTATAAAGGCATCCTTACTTGAGGCTCAAGAGAGAGATATTAGAGACTGAAAAATACTTAAAAAAACGACTGAGTTTCAGAGATTTTAGAAAAATGTTGGAATTTGCTTAGAATTTTGCTGGTTTATGCTCTTCGAGTTCCCTTTTAGTCAGATTTTCAAAAGCTAATCAAAGTGGTATCGATTCTGGGTGTTGAATATGGTTCAAAAGCTGAATAATTGCTGCGTTGTTTGGTTGTTTCCATCGCTGACCATTGCTGCTGTTACATCTTAAATTCTCAGCTCATTGTCCTTGTTGTTTGTTGCTGTAACCAGGTACACATTGAATCTCAAATGACATGTTGAAATGGGAATTGGAATGTCTGATGATACAATGTCTCATGGCAGTCTAGCTTGGATTATTTGCTGCTGTATTCATTTATGTCTTGTTATATGTTTATGTGCTCATTAGTTTGTTATTAGTGAAGCCTTTGTAAAGTGGATGAGCAATTTAGTCTAATATGTGTAAAGTTGTGAACTGATGTATTTAGTCAGGCTGTGGTATAGCTAGTTTCAATGTTGAGTAGCATGTTCATAAGTTGTATGTGTGAGCCTTGTGGATGAGTGATTGAATATGCATATAGGATTAAATGAGGAACTCTTATTTGAGTTCAGCTTTATTCATAGTGCATGTGGTGATTCTTTGGCCCAAAAATAGCGAGTAATTGAGAGACTGCATATGTGAGTTTCTTTTGATTGGTTTTATAGCCGTTTCTTTTGAGGAGAAAAGCCATGTCCATGCACCATTGTTGAAAGGCATATTCTGTATTTTGCATCTTTTTGATTGAGTGTTAAATGCTCATGAACTATGTTGAGAATTTTAATGTAATTTCTGGAATCCAAGTAAAATCGTATGCTAATTTGCCGGGTTGGTTACTGTTAGAATTGAGAAGAATTCAATTGAGTTTAAGCTTCTTAAGTAGTAGTTAGTGTAAAATCATGGGAATAGAAAAGGAAAATGGTCAAGGTTGCTTTAAGAGTAAAGGCATGCACTGATTTACCCTTGGTTGTTTATATGCATTTTTAAGTTGGAATTGATTTTAGATTTCAGAATTTTCAGCTAGTTGATTTGTGCTTGAACAGTTAAAATTCAGAAGCGAAAATGTTAGTTTTAATCTCATGTTTCATGTAGTCTTAGCTGATTGGCATTTAGTTGAATTTGAGCAATTGTTGGTTTTGAAAGTTGGGCCTAAAAGCTGGCCTAGTTAATGAGAACTCAATCCCAGATTCGAGAGTGTGACGCTATGCCTTTGGGCGTCCTTTCTCTCATTATACTTGGGCTCATTTTGGGCCCAAATCTGAGAGCATTTGCAATTGAGACTTGGACTTGCTTCATCTTTGTTGAGCCCGGCCTTCCCGTTAATTGTTTGTGATGGCCCAAGCCACTTGTTTAAATAATTGAACTTCTTTCTTTTAACACAAGCCCTTTTATCTAACTTTGGACAAAAATCTCAATTCCATTAGTTTTAATTAATTAGATTCTTAAGGTAGATTAGAGGCGTGCCATATTTAATAAAGATATAGTTTATGGCCCTCCAAGTTTTAGTTCGAGTTTTCCTTTAAAATTGGAATCGAGGTGTTCCGTGCCAAATACAATTTCAAAATACATGGACCTTGCTTAATTAATATTTGAATTCTTAGAAATCGAGGCGTGTCATTTAGTTGAATTTTCCATGTCCCTCGCAAAGTTGAAAGTGCGTAGTTGCTTTAGGCGCGCTGTTTTAAAAATTACTTTCCTAAACTCGGGTGTGCATTTCATGTGACCCAAATCCAACTCTCAACAATGTTAAATAAAATATGTCGCGGACCGCGGGTGCATTTCATGTGGTGCGGTCCAAAGACATGTTTTAGATAACGTTGAATCTTCCTAAAATTAATTAAAAGCGGCTAATAAGTTAAAATTATACCATAGGATAAAACATGTATTAAAATTAGATAATAGGCCAATTATGATAGTTTACGCGACCGTGCTAGAACCACGAAATCCGGGGGTGCCTATCACCTTCCCTCGGGTTAACAGAATTCCTTATTCAGAATTTCTGGTTCGCAGACTTCAAAAGGAAAGTCGAATTTTCTTCGATTTGGGATTCTAAAATAAACCGGTGACTTGGGACACCAGAAAACAAATCATCCCAAGTGGCGACTCTGAATAAAAATGAATAAATAATCCCATTTCGAATAATGTCATTTAAAGTGAAAAAACTCCCTTGTACTACCTTCGGGTGTGTAAAAAAGGAGGTGTGACAGCTCTGGCGACTCTGCTGGGGAAGGAAAACCCAGAACTTTTGTTCTGAGTTTAAGAATCCGAGCTTAGAATAATTGTTATAGTTGGCTTGTTTTATCTGTTTTTTACATGCTGAGCCTAATGTGCTAAATGCCGCTTTGATATTGTTTGGATTGTATATCAATTGCTACGAAACTCTCTTCTCTCTGAGTCCTCTAAATCATCTAGGAAGTGTGCACTTCGTGTGACTTCTTTTCTGTTAGAGTCATATCCCAATTTTAGAACGAGGTTCGGACAAGTCGCAAAGCCGGTGAAGCTTCTGTATTCCCGGTACGCTTCCCCCCTCGGCTCGAGCTGTCTGCTCGGGTAAGCCAGGTTTAGAACAATACACCCAGGTTTTTAAACCTAGAATAACATAGCCTCATGTCGGATCCCTAGTAGGTACGTTGTTTGCATCACGTGCATCTGACTTTGGGGACTTAACACAGGGGTTGGGTCCGTCTAGGACAGATGTACCCGAATTAAAAAGACCATCCTGATGCATCTTACGTGCTACTTGCGCATTTTTTTGATTCGGCTTGCATGTTGACCGGCTTCTAGAATACAGAAAGAAAAAAAATAAAAAAAGAAAGAAAAAGAAATCCAGAGCGAGCTAGGAAAGAAAAATTTACTAGGTTCTGAAAAACCAAGTATTTGAAAAATCCTGAAACTCTGCCGAAATTCTGAAAAAGGCAAGATCATTTCAAAATGAGCCCAAAATCTTCAAGTGTCATGTTTCCTTGTTCTGTCATAATTGACCGAACTACGCGGGTCTGATTCTCACCGGATGTGAGATACGTAGGCAAACCTCATCGGTTCCGACCCCAATTTTCAAAAAACCCAAAAATATTTTCTTTCAGTTCTTTCTTTAGAAATCTTTCCTTAGAGAATTCAAAAAAAAAAGAAGTTTTTTTCACTCAAAAATAGTTTCCTTCTTTCTAATGTCTTTCATACGAAAAAAAAAAATCAATAAAAAAATCAAAATCCAAAATACGGGTTTCCTTCATTTTGAAGTACTTTTCCAAAAAGAAAAATCCAAAAAAAATCAGAAACAAAAATCCAAAAAATAATCCTTAGTTGTCTTTCTTTCATAAATGTCAATAAAAAAAAATTGAAAAAAATTAAAGTCCAAAATATTTTTTGCTTTTCTAAATAAATAAAAGCACAGAAATTCAAAATATTTTTCTTTAAAAAGTCACTCTTTCGAAAATTAAGAGGCAACACCAAAATCCGAAAATATTTTCTTTCTTCTTTAAAAAAAAAGAGAAAACAAATGAAAATTCGAACAAAAATATTTTCTTTTTACTGTTGAAATTCCCAAAATTCCAATCAAAAGAAAAGGAATTTTAGAAGTCTTTCTTTCAAAAATAAATTCAAAATCAAAATTAAAAAAAAATACCAAAAAAAAAAATTTCCCTTTCTTCTTTTAAAGCATTTTCTTTAGAAAATTCCCAAAAAAAAACAAAAACAAAAATCAAAAATGCTTTTCTTTTGCCTTAAAGCTTCATGGTTTGAGTTTCATAAAAAGAAAAAAAAAAAGTTAGTTTACTCAATTCCCAATCTTCCCGAACTACCAAGATCTGATTCATGCGGCGCCATGATACGTAGGCAATCTCCATCGAATTCGATCATAGCCATAGAGTTAATTGAGTGAAAACTAAACTGAAAAAAAAAAGAGAAAAGGAAAATTGAGTGAAAATAAAGAAGAGAAAAATTGAAAAAGAAAAGAAAAAGAGTGAAAAAAAAAAGAGCGACAAGAAATAAAGAGTGACAAACAAAAGAGAAAAAGAGAGTGCAAAAATAAAAGAGCGGCAAAAGCGAGATGAAAGGAAAAATCAAGAGTGATTAAAGAGAGGCAGAAAAGAAGAAAAGAGGTACAGAGTGAAAAGGGCTAGTTAAGGCCGGGATGAAACATGCAACCGTTCAAACACACGGTAGAAGCATTTAACTGTTAGGTGCATTACATCCCAACGTGCGATTTCCTATATGTTAAATGTCTTAAAACTAACAAGGTTGTTCGATGTGCAAAAAGTCAGGTTTTGGTGGTTGGTTTTGTTGGTAGTCTAGCCTCCCCTCCTTCACAACATCCAAAGGCACAGATGACCTCCGCAAGCAATCTACCAATCATCGGTCCTGAGGATAGCCCAGCATCGGCTATTCTGCAGCTAGAATCAGCAGTTGCTGAAGAGAAGAAGATGTTGCGTCTCCGCATATGGGAAATAGGGAAGCGCCAAGTGCAATCCCCGGGTTCCCTGAATTGATCCCCAGGTCAGGTGAGGTTACCAGTGCCCCTGTGCCCAACCCGCTCATCCCATGCGGGCACGCTCCAATGCCCTCCAATGATCCTGGCATGCCTTCTGTGGTTCGCCCCCAGGCACTGGCTTCAAGGGCACAACCTCCAATGTTCACTTTTCAGGGTCCACAGCTTCAATCAGATATAACATATGTGACCCCGTGCTCTCAGTGGAGCAAGAAAAGGTTGTTAAAAATCCCGAGCAAGAGGAAATTGCTCGAAAGATGAAGAGCCTGGAACAAAGCCTGAAAACATGCAAGGTCTGAGTGGCCAAAATAGTGTCTCATACTCTGACCTCTGTATGTTTCCCCATGTCCACTTGCCAGCTGGCTTCAAGATGCCAAAATTTGAAAAGTACAACGGGCACGGAGACCCCGTCGCTCATCTGAAAGGATATTGTAACCAGTTGAGGGGTACTGGTGGAAAAGAGGAGCTGCTAATGGCCTATTTTGAGAAAGCCTCACCGGAATCGCTTCTGAGTGGTATATGGATCAAGAAATTACCCATTGGCACGTGTGGGATGATATGGCCCGAGATTATGTCCGCCAATTCCAGTATAATGTGGACATCGCTCTTGACAGATTAAAAAGGAAAATCGCGGAAAGCTTCCGCGAATATGCTGTCAAATGGCGTGAGCAAGCTGCCAGGGTAAAGCCTCCAATGGATGAAATTGAAATGGTCACTGTCTTTCTACAGGCCCAAGAGGCTGACTACTTCCAGAACATGATGTCTGCTGTGGGTAAGCCATTCGCTGAGGCTATCAAAATTGGGGAAATGGTTGAAAATGGTCTAAAAACGGGCCGAATCT
Source organism: Nicotiana attenuata (assembly GCF_001879085.1). Classification (NCBI taxonomy): domain Eukaryota; kingdom Viridiplantae; phylum Streptophyta; class Magnoliopsida; order Solanales; family Solanaceae; genus Nicotiana; species Nicotiana attenuata. Next base: position 12,835,187 of record NC_031989.1, read on the forward strand.
TGAGTCATGCTGCTTTTAAAGCCACATCACCAGATGTTCAAAATGGTTCGGAGGGTTTGATGAACAGAAACAGGAGTAAAGAGGGAGCCATGATGGCTTCAAGCTCGAGGGGGCCCGCAGGTCATTCAGCCAATCATATGTGCCTCCTATCGTCCCACCACACTATTATCCCATTCAAGATGATGCTTATGTCGTGGCACCGCCACCCTATGCGGTGATGAGCGCGCAATCTTACACGCAGCCACAACATTATCCACAAAATTGAGCTCCACCTCCCAGAAATTCCCATCCTTACCAAGCTCCATATAATCCTCAACCAAATGATCCCCAATACAATCCTCGCCCAAGAGAGCCTTTCAGAAAGAATCAGTTCACCCCTATTGGTGAATCGTATTCAAGCTTGTTCCAAAAGCTAATCAGGCTAAATCTATTGCAGCCAGTGGCCCCAAACCGGCCAAACCCCAAGTCCCCCTCGCACCGAGCTGATGCAATATGTGAATACCATTCTGGAGCAGTGGGACACAGTAATGAGAACTGTTGGACCCTCAAAAGGGCAGTTGAAGATTTGATTGAAGCTGAAAGAATTGTTTTTCAGGATGAAGAAACTCCTGATGTGATGAACAATCTGTTGCCTGCCCACAACATAGGGCCAATGGCCGGAATGATTTGTGAAGATGAGGAATTTGATCCGGCACGGAAGGCCATTGCAGCCATTGCCGAGACGGAAGAAAAGCCAGAAAATGGTCGCCAAGCATGAAGTTCCCCATTAGACGGGAGTCTCGGCAGCCAGTCTTGCTATCCTTTCTGCGTTCGGATTATCTTAGGGTGTGATCCGGATGCTTTACTCTATTGTCTTACTTTCCGATGTAAACCCTTCTCTCTTCAAAAATTGAAAAAAAAAATCAAAAATCAAATGAAATTAATATTTCATTGTCCAGAAATGTCTCTTTTCTTAACCTTGTCGTTTTTCTTATTCTCTTTTCAGTTCTGTTAAAATGCAGATTTCAATAACATGACATGCTTGCGGACTTCATGCCCAGATCCTAAGACGCTGTCAGACTTCGAAATAATGAGTCAAGAGCCAGAATGCAAAGAAGATAAGTTTAAGGAAATAAAACAAAGAGTTGGAACAGCTGAAGGAAAGCTATTTCCAGATTGGAAAGGTCTGTATCTTGCAACAAGAGTACTGCCAAAAGAGTGCATTGTACTTGGAAAACATCGAAGAAAATGTCCCTGTAACAATTGTCAATGCAAATGCAGCCGAAAGGTACTACGTTGGATCCTCTATATAACATAAATGTTCTCCGGTTGGGATGAAGAAGGCTTTCTTTCTTAGTATCCAAATATTCAACCCTTTGCAAACCCTTTGAGCCGGTTACTCTTCTTTGATTACCCTCTTTGGAACCTGAAAGTGTTATTGAAAAAAAAAGTTGAAATTGAAAAAAAATGAAATTAAAAAAAAAGAAGAAAAAAAAAAGAAAGAAAATAAAGATACAAAAAGGGGAAGAAAAGACAAAGAAAAAGAAAAAAAAAGAGAGAGGAAAAAGGAAATGAAATGAAAAATGAAGAAGAAAGAAAAAGAAAACAAAACAAAACAGAAAAACAAAAGAAAAAAAAACAAAGTTCCCTGAACTACGTTCGACTTGATTCCGAAAGGATACGTAGGCAACCTCTCTCTGGGGTTCAGTCACACCAAAACAAAAATCAAAATTCCCCCAAAAGTGAAACTGGGGCAGAAGTTATAATGGTTCGGCGACGGTTCGCCAGAAAGATTCCAAAGTTGTAATTCCATCCAAACTCTTTTTACCCCAAATCCTATTCATGTCCTTCCGATCAATCGGTTAGAATGTTCAAGGATCGGAGAATACAGCTACTTGCATCCGATGCAGTCAAACTGAGAGAAATAAAATGAGAGAAATAAAATGAGAGTCTTATTGGTGAAAACCCACACGGGCACAGTGAGGCGACAGAAAGCAGAGAAACTAGAAATGAGAGAGTCTTGTTAGTAAAAACTCGCAAAGAGCACTATAAGGCGATGGTGAGAAGAGAAATGAGAGTGGTCAGCTAGTGAAAATCAGCAAAGGGCGCCACTTATCGAAAAAAAGATCCTCACAGCCATCGGCATCGATAGAGTCCTGGCAAGGATTCTCGATTTTGAGGCAAAAGTTGTGATGAATTTCTGAGAGTCGGACGGTTTATACAGATCAGGCATCCAGTCCAAAAGGCATGTCATGTTCATTGAGGTCCGCAGTACTCCAGATAAGTCCTTCTTTCATTTCCCCGAAAGGGACACTTCTTGTTTTAAGCTCATTCTCCATTCCATTGTTTGTTTTCTTTGAATCCCTTTCGGTCTAACTCTGCTCCGAAACTAAGACAAAGAAAGGATAGTAAGACTGATTTACAGGGGTCTCATTTGATACAAGCCAATATGCAAAAGGCACCCAGCCTCGTCAGGGGCATCAAGTCGACCTCGACTGGCCATGGGGGGGCAATGCTTCGAAATCAGAACTCTCGGAAGGAGAAAATCAAATTGAAGTGCCTACAAAGGCAAAATGAAGTTGAAAAGGTTGAGTCCCATATGGCTAACCGTTTCGGCAAAGGTTTTAAAAGCCAAGGTACCCAAACGCTCTGAAATGAAAGTTGGAAGAAAGAAGCTAGAAATAAAAGGCCTATGAAGGTGAAATAAAGTTGAAAAAGGTTAAGTCCCCCGTGACTAGCCGTTGCTATAAAGTTTGAGGAGCCAAAGTTCCCCAAAGTTCTGAAGTAAAAAAAAAAAAGAAGAAAAGGCAACAAGTCAGAAGGGAAAGGCCCTTAAAGGCAAAATAAAGTTGAAAGCTGAAGTCCCACGTGACCAACCGTCATGGCAAAGTCTGGAAAAGCCAGAGGTTCTTTAGGGTCAGAAATAAAATCGGTCCTCAGGGAACAAACAGTTGCAGTCGAGATCCTCATCAAAGAAGCTGGGCAGAGATCAAGCGAACAAAAACAATCAAGGCCACAAAACCAACCACCGTTTCAAACTAACAAGTGTTCTTTGTTTGAAAATTTTGAAACAGGTGCAATCCAAAGCAACCGTGCAAAAAGCAGGTGCAACCAAAAAGAAAAAAAAAAAGTGCGCAAGAGCTAGAAACAGCTTTGCAGCAACAATCCATAAAAAGGGAAGTCCCCTCCAAGTTTTTCCCGCATTTACTCATTCCATGAAATAAGCAAAAAAAATAATTATAAAATTTAAAAAAAATCATGGTAGCCTAGGGTCCCCAATCTCTAGCTAAATTTTTCCAACATAAGGCCCCAATCCCCTAGTCACTGCCAGCATAACCTAGTAGTCTTCTTCATAGGGTTCCACTCCCTAGTTGATCCCCGGCATAACCCGAGAACCTTTTTCTTTTCCGGCATAACCCGATGAACTTTCCCGGCATAACCCGTGGACCTCCCCGGCATAACCCGAGGACTTTTTTCTTTTCTTCCGGCATAACCCGATGACTTTCCCGGCATAACCCGTGGACCTCCCCGGCATAACCCGAGGACTTCTTCTTTTCTTCCGGCATAACCCGATGACTTTTCCGGCATAACCCGTGGACCTCCCCGGCATAACTCGAGGACTTTTTTCTTTTCTTCCGGAATAACCCGATGACTTTTCCGGCATAACCCGTGGACCTCCCCGGCATAACCCGAGGACTTTTTCTTTTCTTCCGGCATAACCCGATGATTTTCCCGGCATAACCCGTGAACCTCCCCGGCATAAACCGAGGACTTTTTCCTTTTCTTCCGGCATAACCCGATGACTTTTCCGGCATAACCCGTGGACCTCCCCGGCATAACCCGAGGACCCTTTTCTTTTCCGGCATAACCCGTGGACCTCCCCGGCATAACCCGAGGACTTTTCTTCCGGCATAACCCGATGACTTTCCCGACATAACCCGTGGACCTCCCCGGCATAACCCGGGGACTTTTTTCTTTTCTCCCGGCATAAACCGATGACTTTCCCGGCATAACCCGTGGACCTCCCCGGCATAACCCGGGGACTTTTTTCTTTTCTTCCGGCATAACCCGGTCATCTTTCCAGCATAACCTGGCAATCTTCCCAATTTAGGGCTTCACTCCCTATTCCCAGGGATACACAATCCTGATTTTTATTGCTTTCAATGAAGAAATAGCTTAGATTTGTGTTGCAAATAACTCACGAAATTTTTCTAGTGAAAACTGGGGCAGAAAAAGTTTCGTTTGTTTGTTTGTTTTGGTGTCTGAGCAGGCTTGACCTTGAGGCACAGGATTCAAGATGACCAAAAGAATGAGTCTCAATCAAAAAATAAAGAAAAGAAGAAAAAGAACAAAAGAAGTGAACTCAAAGTGCTGAAGTGGAGAAGGATGCAGACTTCTCAAGATATGATTGAAGTCACAAGCTTCGCATGTCCCGCCTTGACCCAAAGCCGAAGAAAAAACCAGCACCTACAGCTGACGAGCATCAAGATTCAGATCGAAGTCCATGGCAAGAACCAGCTAAGACTCAAGATCAAGCTTCAACAGATTTATAGATAGGAATCTTGTAACTCGTAGCTGATAGGATTAGCTAGCTAAGCTTTTTATTTTCCATTTCGGTGTAATAAGGAGTTCAGCGAGCAGTAGCAGCAGCAGCAACAGTAAAATCATTGCTTCCCGGTAGTCCCACCTACCAAAACTTCCAGAACTACACTGACCTGATTCCTTTATAGCCAAGGATATGTAGGCAACCTTTGAAGCAAGGTTCGGTCAGACGCTTTTCAAAAATGCTTCTCATGGAGTGTCAAACGGGCAAAAATTCCTCATGATTACTCATTTTATCTTTGCCCGAAAACCCTTCGTGTCTCCGAGCAAAGAGGGGCAGTTGTGAGCACGTGATTTTTGCCTCACACGAATTACTCCTACAGAATTTCAAAAATTAAAATTTTCCTTTTAATTGTTTGTTATTTTAGGAATTATTGTAGATTTTTCCAGATTGTTTGAATTTTGTGTGCATGTTTAATTTTACTTAATTCATAAAAATAAAAATATGTTGCACTTGCATTTAGGATTTAATCTCATATTTTTAAGATGGTTAGTAAATTAGTTTGTTTTATAAAAATGGAAAAATCACAAAAAAATAACTCATTTTTGCATTTTTAATTCTTAGTTTCGAATTTTGTAGTTTTTCTTTTAATTTGATTTTTAATTAATTGTGGTAATTATTATTTAGAGTTTATTAATTTAATTTGGTAGGGTATTTTGATTTAGGGATTAATTTAGGTATTATTTTTTAATTTTGAAAAGAAAATATTTGAATTTGAAAAAAAAAGAAATTGAAAGAAAAGGAAAACAAAAGAGGGAAGTCTGATTTGGGCTAATACCACTTAGATTCTCCCCAAGCCCAAAGTTCTACCTAGATACCCGTTTGAGCCAGCCCACACCCGGCCGTTACCCGGTCTAAGTCTCGCTCAGCTACCAAACGACCCCGTTTCATTCACTTTCAATCTGGACCGTTGATCTCATTTGATCAAACGGTCCGAAACTGGACACCCGTAATATATAGCTGTCCAAACACCCATACCCCCCCCCCCTAATCATCTCTCTCACCCTATCTCCATCATCAAAGACCAAACCAAAAAAAAAACTAAAGCGCCGCCCTATTTTTCACCGCCGAAGTCGGCGGCGCCGCCCCCAAACCACCTCAAATTAACACCATACAACCCTCATGACCCCCTCATACCAAATCAATAACCCTTTGCCCTCGAATCAGTCTGGAACTCTTCGAATTTTGAATCGAAATTCTGAAACCTAAAATCCCAAAAGCTTCAAAATCAAGATTTCAGTGAGGATTTAGGTTTAGTTTGATTTTATTCGTGTGTTCTTGACAAGAACACACAATTAAAGTCAAACTCGGCCAAAAATCTGAAGATTTGAAGCTCCTTTTCGATTTTTCACTGTCCATGACCACTTCTTAGGTATTTTTCTTTATCTTATGTTATTTAATTTTTATTTTTATTGTTCAATTCTCATCTTCTTCTGTTTCTTCCTTTTATTTTCTGATTTTTTGCTCTCCATTTTTTCCATCTCTTCAAATCATCCGTGTTTGCATGTTACTTTTAGATTTGTTTAGTTAGTATATGTTTTCTGGTTTTAAATTTGAATGTGTTTTGATTTTTGTTTCTATTTGGGCCCAAACTTCACGAGTCTTTAAGACTCTATAAATGAGCATTCGAGAGTTTTGTACTTTCAATGTTGATTTGGGTCCTGAAAATCAGAAAGCCCAAAAGGGGATTCAACCTGGGTTATATAGACCCATAACAAATTGATTTGGGTCAATTTGACCCATGTTCTGTCTGGTTTCTTAAGATAAAAACAGGGATCCTAAGGGGTAAATTAGGAAATTTAGGTGAGGGAATCTCTCCTGACAGACTTGGGAAACTTCTAGGAAGCTGGGATTGGGGTTATTTTGGAAAACTGATTTTAAAGTGAGGGTATTTGAGCAAAAATGAAAATTGCAAAAGGTTATAAGTGCAAAAATAAGCTTATTTCTGCTGCCCTAGAAGATTGCCTATAAAGGCATCCTTACTTTAGGCTCAAGAGAGAGATTTTAGAGACTGAAAAATACTTTTAAAAAAAAACGGTTGAGTTTCAGAGATTTTAGAAACATGTTGGAATTTGCTTAGAATTTTGCTGGTTTCTGCTCTTCGAGTTTCCTTTTAGTCAGATTTTCAAAAGCTAATCAAAGTGGTATCGATTCTGGGTTTTGAATCTGGTTCAAAACCTGAATAATTGCTGCGTTGTTTGGTTGTTTCCATCGCTGACCATTGCTGCTGTTACATCTTAAATTCTCAGCTCATTGTCCTTGTTGTTTGTTGCTGTAACCAGGTGCACATTGAATCTCAAATGACATATTGAAATGGGAATTGGAATGTCGGATTATACAATGTCTCATGACAGTCTAGCTTGGATTATTTGTTGCTGTATTCATTTATGTTCTGTTATATGTTTATGTGCTCATTAGTTTGTTATTAGTGAAGCCTTTGTAAAGTGGATGATCAATTTAGTCTAATATGTGTAAAGTTGTGAATTGATGTATTTAGTCAGGCTGTGGTATAGCTAGTTTCAATGTTGAGTAGCATGTTCAGAAGTTGTATGTGTGAGCCTTGTGGATATGTGATTGAATATGCATATAGGATTAAATGAGGAACTCTTATTTGAGTTCAGCTTTATTCAGAGTGCATGTGGTGTTTGTTTGGCCCAAAAATAGCGAGTAATTGAGAGACTGTATATGTGAGTTTTTTTTGATTGGTTTTATAGCTGTTTCTTTTGAGGAGAAAAGCCATGTCCATGCACCATTGTTAAAAGTCATATTCTGTATTTTGCATCTTTTTGATTGAGTGTTAAATGCTCAAGAACTATGTTAGAGAATTTTAGTGTGATTTCTGGAATCCAAGTAAAATCGTATGCTAATTTGTCGGGTTGGTTACTGTTAGAATTGAGAAGAATTCAACTGAGTTTAAGCTTCTTAAGTAGTAGTTAGTGTAAAATCATGGAAATAGAAAAGGAAAATGGTCAAGGTTACTTTAAGAGTAAAGGCATGCACTGATTTACCCTTGGTTGTTTATAAGTATGTTTAAGTTGGAATTGATGTTAGATTTCAGAATTTTCAGCTAGTTGATTTGTGCTTGAACAGTTATAATTCAGAAGCGAAAATGTTAGTTTTATTCTCATGTGTCATGTAGTCTTAGCTGATTGGCATTTAGTTGAATTTGAGAAATTGTTGGTTTTGAAAGTTGGGCCTAAAAGCTGGCCCAGTTAATGAGAACTCAATCCCAGATTCGACGCTATGCCTTTGGGCGTCCTCTCTCTCATTATACTTGGGCTCATTTTGGTCCCAAATCTGAGAGCATTCACAATTGAGACTTGGACTTGCTTCGTCTTTATTGAGACCGGCCTTCCCATTAATTGTTTGTGATGGCCCAAGCCACTTGTTTAAATAATTGAACTTCTTTCTTTTAACACAAGCCCTTTTATCTAGCTTTGGACCAAAATCTCAATTCCATTGGTTTTATTTAATTAGATTCTTAAGGTAGATTCGAGGCGTGCCATATTTAATAAAGATATAGTTTATGGCCCTCCAAGTTTTTGTTCGAGTTTTCCTTTAAAATTGGAATCGAGGTGTGCCATGCCAAATAAAATTTCAAAATGCATGGCCCTTGCTTAATTAATATTTGAATCCTTAGAAATCGAGGCGTGTCATTTAGTTGAATTTTCCATGACCCTCGCAAAGCTGAAAGTGCGTAGTTGCTTTAGGCGCGCTGTTTTAAAAATTACTTTCCTAAACTCGGGTGTGCATTTCATGTGACCCAAATCCAAATCTCAACAACGTTAAATAAAATGTGTCGCGGATCGCGGGTGCATTTCATGTGGCGTGGTCCAAATACATATTTTAGATAACGTTGAATCTTCCTAAAATTAATTAAAAGCGGCTAATAAGTTAAAATTATACCATAGGCTAAAACATGTATTGAAATCAGATAATAGGCCAATTATGATAGTTTAAGCGACCGTGCTAGAACCACGGAATCTGGGGGTGCCTAACACCTTCCCTCGGGTTAACAGAATTCCTTATTCAGAAATTCTGGTTCGCAGACTTCAAAAGGAAAGTTGAATTTTCCTCGATTTGGGATTCTAAAATAAACCGGTAACTTGGGACACTAGAAAATAAATCATCCCAAGTGGCGACACTGAATAAAAATGAATAAATAATCCCACTTCGAATAATGTCACTTAAAGTGGAATAACTCCCTTGTACTACCTTCGGGTGTGTAAAAAAGGAGGTGTGACACAATCTTGAAGCTACTTGAACGAGATAGAAGAACCAGTTCCAAGTGTCTATCTTTTATTCTAGTTCAATTGTAGTAGGTGATTTTACATTGTACCTTTCAACTTTCATATAAGCAATTGTATTAGGTACCTAGAATGTTCAAGTTAGAGTTAATTTGAAGTTGTCGCAACAGTTGAGGCTGTGTGCCACAACGGGATTAGAGTTAATCCTTAGGTATACAAAGAGTTTTGTAAATGTTGTTTTGGCTCAATGATTTTAGTGGAAGTTTGGGAAAATTCTATTGAGTAGTAGGTCGTGGTTTTTTTCACCTTTTGAGCCAGGTGTTTTCCACATAAAAATCTCTGTGTTCTTTACTTTCTTTATTTATTATTCAACAAACAGTAGTAGTTGGAACACATAGAAGAACCAGGTCCTTCTATAGTTTAGTTAAGCGAAAATTGGGTACCACACAACCCCCCCCCCCCCCCCCCCCGTGTGTGGTATTGACGTCTAAAACATCAGATACTTGTTGATCTAGCCGGCTAAAAGCCAAGGCTAGATATTGGAACTTTATTTGCTTCGTATTCTGCACCTTTCTTCAACTGGTATGTCTCTAATTAAGTTTTGAGATTCAAACCCTATGTGTTCTCATTCATGCACTAGTTCATCAGTTATGAGTTCAATTTCATGCTTACTTCTTTACTCAGCATGTCTAAAATCTGCCTGTACAATGTATTCTTTACATTCTGCACTCTTTCTTGCTTACTTCCTTGCCTGGCATGTCTAAATTTTTGTCATGTTCAATGTATGCACTATGTCCTGCTTATTTCTTTGCCTAGCATGACTAAGCTCTTAAAGTCCCCAAGGTCCTAAGTGTTATATGCAATTTGTGAGTATATGTTTCCTTTATCCCAATCCATGTACCCTAATGTGATTCTTAGGTGCCGCCATTCTCATATGAGATCTATTTGTTAAGTGTTCCTTTCCTGAATCTGAATGTCCCTTATGACCAACTACTTGTCTGCTGTTTTGAGTACTCTTCTCAAACTGTCTCTTACCACTAATTTGTTCCTGTTTTCTGGAAAAAAAACTTTTCTACTTCTGAAGCCATCCTTGTACTATTTTCAAAACAAAACTATGTCAAGCACTCTCCACTACTCCTAGAATATTTAGGTCATGCCCCTCTGGCATGTGTACTGCCTTGAGATCCATGAGATTTCTCTGAACTCTGGCATGTCAGAGCTGGCCTTTCCACACTACACTTGAATCAGTTCTTGTTTGAGAAAAAGTCTAGGTGTGAGCACTGCTCGGGATCCTTGAGATCCTCAGGGAACTCTAATGCACCTAGACAATGATATTGTCTATGGAACTTTGGCATTTGAGGCTATTGGAGGTTCGGGGAAGTCATTTGGGCCTGCTTCAGACTCCCTATAGTTAACTTCTTCTTTTTCTTTATTGTTTATGTAATTTATTCAGCTGGTCTGTAATAATTATTTATAAACAACTTTGGGTGATTAGTGAAAAAGTGTGAATAGCTATATCTATTAGGTAATTTGGGTAGAGACCATGCCTATAGGATTGTGTTAATGTACTTGCTATGTTTGCTTTACCATACTAGAAACCATGCCTGTAGGATTTAAAAGGTTTTAATAATAGAAATCATGTCTATAGGGTTAAAATCAGCCTTATAATTAGAAATCAGGCCTATAGAATCTAAATGACTTTATAATTAGATATCATGCCTATAGAAGGTAAAGTGACTAAGTTAAGTTTCTGTTAGAATAGGTATTTACATTCGCCTTACTAGAAATCATGCCTATAAGTTCGAAATCAGCTCTTAACAATTAGATACCATGCCCATAGGAATCAAAATCGGAAATCCTGCTTATAGATTTTTTAAATCAATTTAGTTAAACAAATCAGTCTAATTCATGTTAGTTCCTTTTGAATTAGCTTAAAACAACTGTCCGTTTCTTTAAATGAATTTTCGAACACTGCCCTAATTTACTATCACTAGACAGCATGCCTATAGGATCTCAAGAGCCCGTTTAAAATACTGTTCACTGTTTTACTACATCAACGTAGTTATCATGCTCTTAGGACATCACTGTTCTGCGTTTAGGCAAGCCTATAGGGCAATTTTAAATTCTGCAACTCTGAAACTGTGTTTTGCTACTTAAAACTGTCCAAATTTAATAGAGTAAAATCAGTAGGCAAGTTAAATAGGATCTCTCACACATTGTCCTAATTCAACACTGTATAACCCCTGCTCACCTAGATATCATGTTCTAGGAATTTCTCTGAAGTATTTGAATGTTGTTTGAAGACGTGCACTTACTTGCTATGTTTGAGAAGGTAACTGTGAGCCTATAACTTGTTTCTTTAAATGCAGTCCTAACTGTTCTTGATTGATGCCTAGATTTTTATCCTTTAAAATCTTAGGAAAGTCTAGAATTGTCCAAAGAATAGAGGTCCTAAAATACCTCAGGGCTACAAGGAAGGGACGGGTAGTGCACGCATAGGACATTGTTAAGGTTACTAGAACGCTTTAGGCTATGACCAAGGGGGGAATTGGGTAGAACGGATATGATGACTACACGTTAATGTCACGTGTAGCCCCTCATTGAGGAGTGTTTACCAGGCATTGCGTGGGGTGATCCTGTAGGCTAACCAACCTAGGACCCCTCCTTCCCAAATTCCCTTTGCTTAAACTTCACTTTTCTATATGTACACAATTTGTTCAAGTCTTTCCTTTGTCTCATTATTTGAGTCATGTAATGTCCAAAACCTTCTCTTATTTGTAATTATGTGTTTAAACTATTTATTTGTTAAATGACTAGTTCATAAGTATAAGTTCGGGCGGGGCCCACCGTTGTGGACCGAGAGGGATGCCTAACACCTTCCCCTCAAGGTTATTTTGATCCCTTACCCTAAATCTCTAGTAATGCAAACCAATCCAAGAGTTAATCACTCTGCGTGCCCTAACGCACCATAATCTGTTAGGTGGCGACTATTCGAAAACCCAAATTCCCAAAAGGAAATGAGTTATCACCCCCCATGAATGTCGAAACTCGGACATCCCCGTCTAAAGGGAGGAAAAAAGGGGGCACGAAATCCACCGATCTCGAAGTATATCTTTGCCATTTTTTGAAAATGCTTGTCAATGTCATTTTTGTCGAATGACACACTTAATATCGAAGAGTTGCCTTCGCATCTTTTCTTGTCTTTGTCCAGTATCTCCATAGAAAACTTCATGTAGGATTCTGATGCTGAAGGCAAAGTCTTGGGAAGTAAGAAAAGTGTTTTTGTCTTGAATTCCAAGTGAATTCCACCAATCCATGAGAATTCCTAAGAACCGTGAAGTGAGTTCTGACAGGATGATATACTTTTCTCGTTCCACCAAATTTTTGGTCACCAACCAAGTATAGATGTCTTGGATCCTTTGAGGCCATTCTGAAACCTTGACGTCAACTAAGGTGAAAGTGTGGAAACCAGTTCCAACTGGTTTTGACGTCATGGGCTCATATATTCTTTTTGGGATTGGTTCATCTGTCATGCCTTCTTGTTCCTCATCTACTTCAGATATTTCTGGGTCTCTTGTCTGGTTTACAAATACTGGGGGATCGTCGTCTTCGGAAGAGTTTGTTTCAGATTCATTGCTTGATTGAGAGCTTTCTTCCATTATTTCATCGTCTGATGAATTTAGAGACTCCGACCATGGGGTATCTTCTTCTTATATGTTCCTTGGCTGGGAGACATAGAGGTTAGGAGACTTTTTATCGGAAATCATTAGATTTTCGGGGTTGGACCCTTTTGAACTTTCACCGTGATCTTGCATTTTCTTGGTTTGTTTTTGCGCCACAAGAGAATATTTCCTTTCTCAAACCATTTTTGCAATATCAAGATCATGTTCTTATTTAAAGGGTTGGGTGAAAGAAATTGAATTTTTTGAGGTAGGTGGAAAAGTACAAAAGGTGTAGTCCAATTTAGATGGGGAATATGCTTGAGGCGACATAGGGAAGAAGGTAGGTTTTGAGGGGAAACTGGGGTCTTTTGTGGCTCAAAGTGATCATTACTCAAAAGTTGAATTTGTTCTCTGATGGAAATTATCTCCTTTTGTTGTTGTTGGAAGAATTGGAATAGTGATGTTCCTGGAGGACAAATCTCATTGTAAATTTTCCAACCTTAGTTCCAAGGCTTTGATTAGTCCTGCATGGTGAGACGATGTCTGCTCCACCTTTTTCTCAATTGTTTCCACTTTGATCATCATTTTGTTTTGTGTATAGGCCACGTTCTTTATGGTGATGTCGATGTTGTTCAACACTTTGTTTTGGCAGATGAAATTTTTTGATTGCCAGTTCATTGTTTCTTCGATGTCACTTGTTGGGGTTTTTACTCCAGTAGGTAGCACTATGTTTTTATTGGGAATTTTTGGAGCATGGCTTATACCCTCCTTTTCAAAAGGTTGAAGTGAAGGAAAATCTTGGGTATGACTGGAGCTTGAAGGGATTAGCATGAACATTTGTGGTTGTGTGTGATTTGTGGTTTTTTGAGTTGGTAAAGTTTTACGCTCAAGTGGCTTTTTGGATTCTGGGGTATGAGTTGATGGTGGTTTGGGTTTGGGTGTGGTTTCACTATCTTCTCAGCTTTGAGCTAATTTTTCTGGTAATTTTGGCCATTCTTGGGGTTTGTAACTGACAAGAAATTCATATTTACCTGGACGACTTAATGAGCCAATTGAAGGGTCTTTATTTTAATATTTAGCGGAAACTACTTTTCCTCGGTGTTCCCTTTTTTCTTAGATTTTTATTTGGTTTCGTTGAGGCCAAATCTTTCCCAACGACGCAGGTGGTGTTCATCATATTCTCCAATTGGATCTTCCGAACAATCTTGGCAGTCGCAACAAAGATCATATGGGTAGTGTCCCGTGAAGGGGCACTTGAACCACCAAAATTGTTTACCATGATTGTCAAAATGTTGTCCCCAGTCATGTTCTTCCATGATGCTTTGTATGTTCCAGAAGAACTCTCCGTCAGGTTTAGAGGATGTATTTGTTGTATCTGTGGGTTAAATAATTTGGCAAGATAAGATGGTTTTATTGGGTTTTTTGAGATGGGAATGGTCAATGATTATGGAAACGGTTTTGTCATTTTTATGGTAAAAGTTGGCTCACCAGATTGCAAAGATTCCTCTAGTTCTCTTAACTTTTCATAATTTGTGATTCAGGAATCGGGAAGAATTTTGACAAGCTCATCTCTAGAAATTTGTCTGGGTATTTGGGTGCACATGGTGTTTCCTTTGGTAGCATAAATATTTAAGAGTAAAGCATTTTCTCCTCCGGAAAGGCAGATATCCATGCCATGATCTTGGACTCGCCATGCCATTTGGTAATAAAGAGTGGCTTGGATAGAATCTTTGGCTTGTGGGGCTCCTTGGATCTGGACTTGGATTTTTAGTGCTTCGGTTAAGTATGGGTCATAAAGGGACATGTTGAAATTTGGAAAGATAGTTATGAAGGCAGTCCCGGCATTCAAGGTAACTTCTGCAGTAGCTAAATTTGTATGTTGGTACTCCAAGTATCTTATATCTAGAAGAGAAAGTCGAGCTACAACAGGTTGACCTTTACTTTCGTGATATGTTAAAGCAATTCGGATAGCACCAAAATGGATATGGGTAAAACCATGATTTCTCCATTGTCTGGGAAAATCATCTCGGATTTGAAGGGTGATAAATTGTTCCTCTCGAGTGGCAAGAATAGGATGCTGGTCCAGTTTTGAAGCAGCAATATATTCTTTGACTCCTTTTAGTCTGTATTGGACTAAGGAATGAATTTGGGTCCAGGGTGCAAATGATTTTTTGGCAAAAGCTGAGTAAGGGTTTATGAGGGGTAGTTCAGTGAAGGATACTTTCTGTTCGTCGGGTAGGATATCTACTTCATAGAAGTAATCATATTATTTTAACTAGGTTTTATATAGAGTAGGGGACATATTCATTTTTGCAAGGGAAAAGGATGATGGAAATGACTCAGACATATTTAGTAAATTGTTCCTCCCTCCGAAGGATGGGATGGCTCTGATACCACAGTATAAAAGGAACAGAGCAAGAAAGTGACTGCCTGCACTGTACACAGAAACAGTGCAGCACAGTTCTGCAGTCACTTCTCCTTTGACCTACCAAGTGATTACATCATTCAAGTTATGTCATCAATGTTGTATTAACAAAGAGCATTACAACAAAGCATCACTTGAACACTTTAGAATTCATTCCAAGCATTGAAGTAATCTGAGATTTGAGCATTCAATTCTCAAGTGCATCAAGAACAAAGTTTAACACTACTACAGGCCAGTTCCTAGAGCTAGTATTTGTATGTACTTGGTTGAGTTGTAACTTTGTAATTGTTCTTCATTGTAATTTCTACTTTGCTTATCTAGAAGTGTTGCTTAGGAACGCCTTGTAAAACCATAAACCCTTAGTGTTTGTGTCGTGACTAGAGTTAGTCATGAGTTGAAGTCTTTGTACTAGGTGTATTGCAAAGTGGCTTGTAATAGGTGGATTACATGTTAGTGAGGGATTAAGAGTTTAATTCCTAGATTGCATAGGTTGTAATCTAAAGTTGCTCATAGTGAAGTTGAAATCCTACCAGTGTAGGTCATGGTTTTTTATCCCCTTGTGAAGGGATTTTTCCACGTAAAACTCCATGTCTTATTTACTTACTGTTTCATTAGCATTCTTAGTGGAAACTCATAGAGGACCTAGTCTCTCTATAGTTTGGTGGAATCATATAAACTATCAATGAAGTATAATTACTTTCAGATATAGAATACTTACACCAATCCATATGGTGAAAATCACCTCAAAAATCGCTTCAATCCGAGGTCCATAGCTCCAATTATGTATAAATGGCCAAAACCCCAAAATATAGCTTCTGCCCAGGTATTTTCTCTTCGCGATCGCGAAAAATGCTTCGCGATTGCAAAGCATAACATTTCTTAGCCCAAAAGTTTCCCTTCGCGATCGCGGAAAATGATTCGTGATCGCGAAGAACAAGTGCCTAGCTCTTCTTGATAGCTACTAGTATAATGATCATAACTTTTTGTAAGAAACTCCAAATTGTAAATGATTTAACTTTTTGAAAACTAAACACCAAAAGCTACAACTTTTATATTTTGCTCATCTCCTAGTCCATTATAGATTACGAGATATAACTTTCAAATCAACCCTCTGCAACACAAATTTCTTCTTTGCGATTTCCAAACTCTTCTTGGATAGGCTTTAGTGTACCAAACATAACTTTTATACACAACTCCAAATGCCAAATAGTTTTATTTTCTAAACAATAGACATAAAGGGTACAATTCATCTTTAGATCATCTCCAAATTCCTTATAGATTGCGAGGTATAAGATTTCTATGTCGGGTCACTGTCGCAGAAAGTTTCCTCTACGCGATTACGAAATGTCTTCCGCGATCGCGAATCACTGGCCAATTTCTCCCATTTTACTCATCGTGATCGCGTCCAACTCCCTGCGATCGCATAGAAAACTACTGTAGCCAAAAACCAGCATCTAAAAATGGCCTAGAAATGGTCCGAAACCACCCCGAAACTCACCCGAGCCCCTCGGGACCCCGTCCGAACATACCAACAAGTCTCAAAACATAACACGGACCTGCTCGAGGCCTCAAATCACATCAAACAACGTCGAAATCATGAATCACACCCCAATTCAAGCTTAATGAACTTTAGAACTTCAAACTTCTACATTTGGTATCGAAGCTTATCAAATCACGTCTGATTGACCTCAAATTTTACACACAAGTCACATTTGACATTACAGACCTACTCCAACTTCCGGACTCAGAATTCAACCCTGATATCAAAAATTCCACTCCTGATCAAACTTCTCAAAAACCTTCAACTTTCCAACTTTTGCCAAATGACCCCGAAATGACCTACGGGCCTCCAAATCCACATCCGGATGCGCTCCCAATACCAGAATCACCATACGGAGCTATTCCCAGACTCAGAATCCCAAACGGACATCGATAACATTGAAATACACCTCAACCCAAATTTATGAAATTCTTCCAAAATGCCAACTTCCATAATAGGTGTCGAAACGCTCCTGGGTCATCCAAAATCCGATCCGGACATGCATCCAAGTCCAAAATCATCACACGAACCTGTTGGAACCTTCAAATCCCGATTCGGAGGTCGTTTACTCAAAAATCAAACCTTAGTCAATTCCTCCAACTTAAAGCTTCCGAAATTAGAATTTTCTTTCTGAATCAACTCCGAACTTTTCGAAATTCAATTTCGATCATACGTAGAAGTCATAATACCTTAAGTAAAGCTACCCATAGCCTCAAACTACCGAACGGCGTGCTAGAGCTCATAACAACTGGTTGGGTCGTTACATTCTCTCCCACTTAAACATACGTTCGTCCTCAAACGTGCTAAGAACTACTCTGGAGTTGTCCGAAATCACTGTTTAACACATCGTGCACCTACCCGTGCCTCCACAACCTAGTTGAGCACATTAGCTCGAGCAAATCTGAAGATTCTTCCTTTTATTTAGTCAAGTTAGCCTTAGAGTTGAATTCCAACATCTGAAATTCTCTACCATGTTTGTTCCCAACATACGAACACCGTATCGATCACTACACGATGCACCAATACATGAATTTCATAACTTTGCTGAATTCACACCATGCACCGCATAATTCACATGACCATAATAACATCCTCTGATAACAATAGCCGACATTCCACGAATCTGATGTCCACAACACACCTCATGCCACATATAAGTCATGTTCCAACTCTTATAACACTGCCATGGTGGAAAGGTTGTGTAGAAATTCATAACCAACTACCGAGTCAACAAATCATTGAGTTCCTCCTCCTAACAGGGACCATTACCCCATTATGAACCAAATAACGATATTCTCTTTTTTTAATATGTCGGTGTGAATCCGATCGCACTGATCCTAGGTCTAATAATCTCGTCTCACCCAGTATAAGTTGTTCAGGCAATAAGCCATCTCAGACACTGCCAAAAGTCTCATATGATGCCACAATGTGCCAACAAGCTACAAACTCGAATGTGATACGTCAGGAAAAATGAACTCTAGGAAGAACTACTCAACCCACGTAACTAATTAAACAACTGAAAAGATGTTATGAACCTTCCTTAGAAAATGAGAAACAAAACACGCAAGAATAGATATAGGGAACTATAATCAACATCACACTGTTGCGGTGTGCAACTCATCCACACATGATACCGTTGCAGCGTGGAACCGGATCCAAACAACATACTTGTGGCGACATGCCACCCGATCCAACCATATACCCGTGGCGGCGTGCCACTCGATCCACATATGACAATAAATAGGGAAGTTCCCATCAAGCCAAAATGCTTATATATACAAAATACTCGAATATCAACCACAAGCACGTGAAGTGCATAATACAAATCCTGGGGAGACTAATAGCGCCATATGCTACGAAACTCAAGCACAACTAAGGTGCAATAAATGACCTGGAGAGCCACCCTGCTCTCACAACACCACAAATTTCACGGGATTTCAATATGAGTGCGAATAATCATACCGTCTCACAACCCACATGGCACAATAAATATTACACGGAATAGCTGACGACTGAAATAACATCCAAGGCTCGAAGACTCCTCCAATAAACAACATTATGTTGAAATGAACACATCCAGCCTGATATAGAGCCCGCATTCACATTTAGGTCCATCCACGGACCTCAATCCGATTCTGATCGTACCGCACTAGGATAATAATCTTTCAAGGATCCATAATAACCCTTTTCCATGACACATAAGAACACCCGTCAAATCCGAAACAAACTCACATGGTCCACAGCCCAAGGAATAGAATGCATCTTAGGCATAAACTCTCGCATTTGCGATATTACCATAACCTCCATACTTGGTTTCAATCTTTAACAATCAAGTGACTAACATGTAACATTTATACGAATCTCCTTGTGGGATACGCTCCCACGACCTGCCGCACCAGATAACAGTCTGCACATCCATACCACCGGCTATACTAATATTGTAAGGCAATCAAGAATCATCAATCAGTACGCAAAGCCTTTTAGATAAGACAACGATCTCACGTGACGCTAAAGACAATGCTAGTTTACTCTAATCATCTGAATCCTTTTTTGCTCGTCCGAGCTTGTGACATTCTTGTCAACACCGAACCTCAACCTTGATCCTCAACTTCCAATTCCCAAGCTATTCACTACACCTAATCATGCCAATATGCAATAGTACAAGAATTTCATCACAATTCATGATCCACTAAATAGAATAAACATTCCCCATCATATAGAAACCTTTCGCTCAACTCATTTCAGGAGAACCATTGCAATACACGACTGAATTCCCATAATCGCAGAAAATACAATCCTCATGTAGTGGTCTAAACCACCATAACTCTTACGTATCAATTTACACATAATAGGCCATAATACTCGAATGCCTCCAAAATAAATCAGATTATGGTGGCCTTCAAGCCTCGCACATACCGCCAGAAATCACCTGCATGACTTAACACGCTGAAGGAACTGATCATTGCCACCATCATGCCGATTCGGTCATTGCTAATCGATCTGCCTTCCTCTAATTTACTCTAGACATGCATTAGGAATATAATATCCCCAGTAAAAACATAATGAACCCACATCCGCACTCATCCCGAGTGACCTTAATTCATGAGACCACATTGTCTTTAAATTCACAACCATCTCATACCCTCCTTGTGGCGCATGTTCGCATCTTCAACTGGTACACCCATTCTGATAATTCCTCTATGAATCCGAAGTCATTTTCTCCCATTCCTCCCATGCTACACCGCAGACCAAAGATAACACAAAATACTCCAAGCCCTTTTTCTATAATTCGCTGTAAAAGCTCGATATTCAACCATACTACGGACTCGAAATTCTTAGGCATTAACTTTTGAATCCACTAGGACCGTTGTTGATAGTCAGTCACTCTGACTTGGTCCTGAATATAATTAACTCAAAGGTTCTGCTAGCATATTAACACCCTCTCAAAGAAGCACCCAACTGAATCACCTTCCTTGTAAATCACCTTTACACAAAGCATAAATCCTGAATCTTCCAAAAGCCGAACATGAATCAATAAGGCCAATTATAGCACACATTCCTCAAATCCTTTGCTCAAATTACCACCGATTTTCTCTTTCCATAGTCGTAATAACCCACCAATATGCCGATAACCAGAAACCTCACAAGTAGATAACCATGAAATCTAATCATAGGCAGTGGGGCTCTCCCACTTAGCTTGAAGCTACCATTGCATAACTCTGGAACCCACCAAGACTCCTTATCCCTCATTGACATGGTCTTGCACAATCGACCTGCCAAATTCTCAAAATCTTCCTGTTAGACATCTCATGAACATTCTGAATCACTAGCCACATTCACATATTTGACCTCTTACCAGATAGCTAGTAGAATTCTTCGTAGAAGCTTCATCAACACCACGCAACCGCTAACCTACTCACAGGAGATAATCCACCTGTGGAAATTCCATGCCGACATCTTCCAACAGCGCTGCACCGAGTACCATTACTGTGAAATCCTTAAACCATCCTGAGCTCGTGCTCAATCACCAGCTGTACAAGTCCGTTCACTCCTCATGGACATCAACCAAAGGTGCAACAATACACTCCAATCCCAAAGTCATGTTGCATCCTTCTTCATATCACGTAACTCTTTTTTGTCGTATCCAACCTTCCTCTGTATAGTAGCCAATATTCCAAATTAAGCCCATAGACCTAGTTACTGACCACCGTGAATCCCAAATCACCCTAAACTTTCCTCCAGGCGTGTAGCTATCTTATCACAGAACCCGTATTCTACTCTGCCACTCTCCCACCTTGGTCAAACCCTCTCCTTTAAGCAACTACCCGACTCTTGTTTCTTACACCTGGCCTTCTAGAAATTTAACCACCGCAAGACACCTCCCACATGTCATTCCTCATCCTCCGCTGCCCAATTGTTGCCTTAAATCAAAATCCATCTCTGTAGCATCTGGATCAATAGATTGCTACCAACTTTAAACCTCCCTGAAGATCATCTTTCTCGAGCCATCAATACTAGGTACGCCGATCTAATTCTGAACCACTGCACACCGCAATTTCTGGCAACCGCTTCCCCGACACCATTTCGCATATTGTGCCCTAAAGGCAAATTGAAGAAGACCATAACACCGGCGAACTTAACACATTCAACAAAGATGACGACGCCACATCGCAGATGAAAATCCCACCACACCCAAAAATACCAAGTCTCGTTACCCCATTATCCCAAACCTGAGCATTCGTAGTCCGTTTGCCTTTTCTCTGCCGGAAATAAAATACTAAATCTCTGAATTGTGCACTGAGTAAAACCCCCTTTCAAGATATTCATTGCCCTGACACATAGACAAGCATCCTACCATCATATCAATATTGTGTGATAACCGCTGGTGAACATCATAGCAATCTATGTATAGCCTCAAAACCATTAGAAATACTGCTACTGAGTTGAGATGACAGAACATCCTTCCGCAAGGCAACAACATTATCCCAATCAAATAAGTAGGGAAAAACACCCTGCACCACATCTATAGTACCATTAATTTTCCTCAATTCCCAATTTATAACAAGCTCTTCACGTCGCATAAGATTGAAGAGGAAGGAAATTAAGGCATAACCCTCAAAGGAATCAAATTGCACGATGAGGAATCAAGAAGGGAAGTGCTCCTAACAGTGAAAGATGGAATTTACTGAGTAAATAATAGTATTTTAACAATTTCAATACTGAACAACCCATAATCACCCCAAAACACGGTGTCAGAAGTGCATGAGCATCAACTAGGAAGTAACATAAAATATAGCATCTTTCAGAAATATAAGTTGGATAGGAAAAATATAAATACTCTGAAGGAAACTCTGCTGGTTGGGGGCCGTAATATGGAATGCAGCTCACCTAAGTCCCCACATTAAACACGCCTCTGCTCTCACAAGGCCACTAGACATATATGTACATGCACAAAAATGTGCAGCAACTGTAGTATAAGTATGTAAATCAATGCGTACCCAATAAGTATCCAGTATAATCTCGAAGAACTAGTGACGAGGAGTCGACTCCTACACTTACTATGTGCTAACAATAAAATGTCAATATTATATTTAAGCATAGAATACATAACATAGCTGAAAATTCAATAACCGGAAATAATCAACAATTCTTTTACTAATGGAAATACCCAAATTAATGTTTCATCATTTAACAGTTTATATCTCAAGCCAATAAGCAATGTCAATTATTATTAGTTCCAAAGAGTTATCATGCGCAAGTCATGCTGAGGTCGTACGGACCTATCCAATATATAAATATAAATTGTGCGCTGCCGAGGGTCGAACAGCACGAACCAACATATAAATATAAATTGTACATTGCCGAGGGTCAAACGGCATGAACCATAGATGCATCTATTTAACCTGCAAGGGCGAATGGCCTTGTTACACCCCAAGTTTTCATACGTGAGAGTACGTCGTAAGTCATTGATGTAAGCTCGAAAATGAGATTATATTTGGAAGCAAATAAAGTAAGTTAATCATGTTACCTTGGAGGTTACAAATATTTAAGATCATGAATAACAAGTACCAAAAGGGTTGGAAAGCTTAGTCGCTAAACGAATTGAAGAAAATAGGTTTCGTCGAAAATCGACAAGTATAACATATTCTTTTGGGGAGAGACTAGGGTGATTAACATGATGAGGAGGTTAAGTTATGAGTTATTGTAGTCGTATGATAGTCGTGTATTATGTTTTGAAGTCAAGCGAATTGTGGAACAAAAGTTGGAAAAAGGTCATCACAAGTTCCATTCATAAATGTGCTGAAAATTAGGTCAAATGTAACTGAGCTTTTCTCCCAATATACTTGGAATTAGGGGATGATCTACATATAAAATTGAAGATCTACGAGTCTAGTTTCCAACGCATTAAACCGTTCATCAATACGATATTGGAGTAGAGAGATATTTGCATTTTCGCAAGACAGCACAGACTAGTAGGTGACAAGTAGGTGCATCACCTACTTGCCAAAATGAGAGGACTTAATTAAAAGCCCCAAAGTCGGCCAAGAGGGGTCTTTTAAGGGAATACAAACTGAGTTATTTCACCTGTATTTCAGACCAAGAAAACCTAATTGAACCCCTGCAACTTCTCCCCCAAAATCCCACACAAACCCTAGGGTATTCCGGGTGTTACGACGCGATTCTAGTGCTGAAAAGTCCGGACAGCATGCTAGTTTCTCTTTCTCCTTCTTGTATCCGTGTTGAGGAACTTATTTTTGATGAAAAAGGACCAGGTTTCGTGGGTGATACTCAGTACAAGGTAAGTTTATGCTTCTCCTTCCATTATCTATGCGTTTGCGAGTTGTAACTCGATCGTAAAGAATAGACCTAGCTAGTTTCGGAAGAATGGTATGTTGTTTGATCTTGTGCAATGGTTGGCTGGTTGTGAACTTATTTTTAAGGTAAATTCATGGCTGGTTTATTATATAAGAGGTGTAATGATGTACTTTTGGTTGTATTTCTCAATTTGAAAGAAAAGACAAGTCGAAACGTGTCTAAGTAAACCGAAAAATTATGTTTGAGTTGATGAACTTGTGGGACTATTTTTGGGCTGTTTCGTGTTGGTATTGGGTTGTCTCTTTTACTACTGTTTTTATGGAGTTGAGAGGAGTAAGGTTGTGGAGAAACACCACATAATGTCAAGGTTGTTTGTTGGTCGTTCATCGTAACATTTCGGATTGTTTGACACTATTATGGTTGTCGTGTTGTGTATGAAGTGATAGGGGTATGTTGGGCTGTTTGTGATTGTTTTGACTAGTGTGAAGTCATATATATAGGGGAGGTGCTGTCCATTTCATTGTAAAATAGATTGTGGTTGATACATAATAGTTACGACGCTTAAACGATAACGAGAGTGTCATTTCTCTTATTGTAGACTAAGGAGCCGTGAAATTGTATAGCTTGAGGTTGGGAAGAATATACAAGGTATGTTAAGGCTCTTCCTTCATTCTTTTGGCATGATCTAAAGTGAAACAAACATAAACGATACGCTATTTCATAATGAATCTACTCCTAGCAACTAAGATTGTCCATGTTGTTCTTTCCTTACAAAGTTATTCCAAGAAAGTATGTATGATCCTTGAGTCCTAGTGAAGTTCATATTGATGGTATGATGTCCATAATGTTAATCGATGGTGCAATGACCTTATGTCACTCCAAAAGGTTTAGAACGTGACTCCATGAGTCCAGCATGCATTATATATGTATCTATTTTACTCTACCAAGCCGCGCTATAGTCGGCCGGGTATGGCACCTATTGTGCAACCACTGATCAGTTGGGTTTAACGAGCTCCACGTGGCCGGGTACGTTTTTACCGAGTCCTCTTTGAGGCCGGGTATGATATGATGATGATGATGCCCACAGAGGCGTATGTTTTTAAAAGTTTATGTATATATATGTATTATGCATTTCATATCAGTAGCCCCCAGAGGCACTCAGATGTTACAGGTTGTATCTCCTCTATCTCTCTTTACATTACTGTTCTTATTTATGCTTTCCTGCCTTACATACTCGGTACTTTATTCGTTGACGTCCCTTTTGCCTGGACGCTGCGTTTCATGCCCGCAGGTCCCGATAGACAGGTTGACATTCCTCCTAGTAGGCTAT
>NC_031989.1:12861212-12862020 GCF_001879085.1 Nicotiana attenuata
ACCATGCCACACTCCACCCAACCTATCTCATGCACACCTGAGTCTGACAAAAAGGATCTGCTTATCAAGAACCTGGCTGAGAAACTTAAGAAACTGACCAGCCGGATTCAAGACATTGAGGGAAGCAAAGGAATCGAAGGGCTGAACTATGAGGATCTTTGCATACAGCCTTATGTCGAACTGCCCGAGGGGTACAAACCTCCTAAGTTCGAAATGTTTGATGGTACGGGTGATCTAGGGGTCCATCTGAGGACATACTGCAACAAGTTGGTTGGAGTGGGGAAGGACGAGAGAATCCGCATGAAGCTGTTCATGAGAAGATTGAAAGGAGATGCATTATCTTGGTACATCAGCCAAGATCCCAAGAAGTGGTCAAGCTGGGTAGGCATGGCATTTGACTTTATGGACAGATTCAGGTTTAATACGGAGAATGCACCAGACGTGTTCTACATACAAAATCTGAAGAAGAAGCCCACAGAGACGTTTCGCAAATATGCTACTCGCTGGAGGTCCGAAGCTGCTAAGGTCAGACCTGCCTTAGAAGAGGAACAAATGAACAAGTTCTTTGTCTGGGCTCAGGACCCACAATACAATGAACGGCTGATGATGATTGAGAACCACAAGTTCTCAGATATTATCAAATTGGGTGAAAGAATTGAAGAAGGTATCAAAAGCGGTATGGTTACAAACTTCGAGGCCTTGCAAGCTACAAATAAGGCCTTACAATCTGGTGGTGTGTCCAAGAAGAGGGACGTAAGGTCCGTGATGGGTTTGCGACAAAGGGACCCAAAGGTCTACCCCCCTGAAA
>NC_031989.1:12866343-12866927 GCF_001879085.1 Nicotiana attenuata
GGGTATGGCACCTATTGTGCAACCACTGATCAGTTGGGTTTACCGAGCTTCACGTGGCCGGGTACGGTTTTACCGAGTCCTCTTTGAGGCCGAGTATGATATGATGATGATGATGCCCACAGAGGCGTATGTTTTTAAAAGTTTATGTATATATATGTATTATGCATTTCATGTCAGTAGCCCCCAGAGGCACTTAGATGTTACAGGTTGTATCTCCTCTATCTCTCTTTACATTACTGTTCTTATTTATGCTTTCCTGCCTTACATACTCGGTACTAATATGCCATCCCCAACATGATCAAAAGTCCCATATGATGCCACAATGTGCCAATAGGCTACCAATTAGGATGCGATACAAAAGGAAAATGAACTCTGAAAAGGAAGTTCAATTACCCCGCTCGCGAATCATACATGCGACGTGGGCAACATACTGAACAGACACCCCGCTCGCGAATCATACATGCGACGCGGGATCACAGCTAATACGAGCTTTCCTCAGAAGACAGAATACGAAACACATAAAACAGGTATGGGAACTGTACTGAACATCACACTGCTGTGGCGTGCAACCCGATCCAAAAAAC
>NC_031989.1:12867027-12883234 GCF_001879085.1 Nicotiana attenuata
TCAGACCTTAACTGTGTTTAAGTCATGCTGCTTATATGCATTATTTGCGGAGGTATACATGAGCCTTTTAATTGTTTATATGTTTCCCCTCTAAATGCAGTTCTACTTGTTTTGTATGTCGCCTTAGCATTTTACCTTTAAACCTAAGAGTTAGCTTAGAACCTCTTTCTTATAGGAATAGTGGTCCTAAATTCCTCCGGGACTGATAGGAATGGGACGGGTAACAACATGCAATAGAGGTCGAGACCAATCCTCGCTTTAATACCTTCACGGGGTGGGAAGGGTAGATATGGATATGATGACCGGTGCGCTAATACCACGTGTAGCCCCTCTTTTGAGGAGTGATTACCGGGTATTGCATTGATGTGATTCATATTACAAACAAACTTAGGACCCCTTTTTCATTCACAAGCATGCTTAGATTATAACTCTTTTCAAACCTTGCTTTTATTGTTTTTCAAACACTTGTGTATTTAAATTTAAAATTCCCTATTATTTGAGCCTTATTTTTTTACTTGCTAATTGCACAAATTCACAAAAAACTATCTGGCCGGGAACCACACTAGTGAATCCTGAAGGGTGCCTAACACCTTCCCCTTGGGATAATTTCAAGCCCTTACCGTATCTCTGGTTATCAAATGTAGTTGTAGTTGAACCCTATAGGTTCCCTAACGCACCTTAAAATCGTTAGGTGGCGACTCTTCAAAATACCCAATTCCCAAAAGAAAATGAGTCTTTACACCCCATGAATGTCGAAACCCGTACTCCTCCCCGATGGAAGGGGAAGAGAAAAAAAAAGGGGGCGGCATATAAAACGCAGAAAGTAAGTGCAGGAATTAAAGACACCGGAATTTTATACTGGTTCGGATTCAATGTGAATCCTAGTCCAGTCTCCTTGGGTTGCAAGGGAGTTCTCTTTAGTAAATGCGTTTCTTCTAGTACAATGGAAATGACGTGATAGCTCAGTTCCTATAACACTCGTCTCTTTTGATACAATGCCTCACCGGTGTTATACTCTCCTCTTTCTCTTACTTGTTACACAACAGGTCTCAAAGAAATACAATGTTTGTTTGTAGTAGAATAAAGAGAGGATTTTTGGTTCGATCAAAGTATATTTGTCTAAGGCTGGATGCTGAGTATAAATACTTTGGTGAAGTCCTCTTGCTGACGATATTTGACAACCCAAGAGATTTGATCCTTGGAAAGAGATTGATTCTTTCCAAGAATAAGATTGCTAGCCATTGCTCTTCCTTGATGAGAGGAGATTGATCGCAATTGATCGCTTTCCTTCTTCAGTTGTTGATGACGAGGGTTTACTCCTTGATTGTTGGTCCTTCCACAATTGGCAGCTCAGCTAATCTTCTTTCAGAATCCGGATTGAATGTGCTGGCCTTGATTGTTGCCTTAAGTTTAGGCTTGCAAAGATTATTTCCATCGCAGCTGTCCATGATCTTTGCTGATTGATTTGTAATCTTTGCTGATTGATTTCTTTCCTTAAGCATCCAGATTGACTTCAGCAATCTCGTAGTAGCTCCTTGATTCCTTGATCTTCTCTGATTGATTTCCTGCACAGATATATTATTTTCATCATTAAAATTAGATCTAACAATCTCCCCCTTTTTGATGATGACAAAATAATATATATGTATGAACACTAGCTGACTTCCCTGTGTTTTACTCCCCCTCAATGTATGCAGTTGAGGTTCATGGCACTCCCCCTCAGTTCAGGCAGTTGACTAGTCCATGGTTGAAGTGGACTCGTGCCACGGAGGATGCTACTTGTGCCACAGTCGACTATACCTGTACAGATACAATATATATACTATTCTCCCCCTTTTTGGCATCAGCAAAAAGGGAACAAACCAAGAACTAAACAGAATATATAGTATTAAACAGTAGCGTTAAAGTTCAATCACAAACACCTAAAGCAAGATAAAAGCAAAAATTGTCCAATGGCTGAGATAACAGCCCAAAAACAACACAGCAAAAAAGAAAATAGTCATAATCAACCACATTAACGACGCAGAAAATAAGTAAGAGTGTTGCAGATGGCCTCCTTCAATTGTTCAAAGCTAGCATTTGCTGAGATGCTCACTCCATCCAACCTGTCATGAATTTCCCTGAAAGCTTTGACAGCATTCTCCCTAACTCTGAGAACAGCAACTCTTATCTTTGACACATCAGACCCTGTTTCCTTGGAGATGGTATAAACGTCACCAACAGTAGACTGAGTGGCTGTGACGAGATTTTTGATTTCAGAGAGTTGAGTGTTAATGGCACGAAGCTTTTCATCAAGATCAGGATCACCAGGACTGGGGTGAGAGGCATGGGGTATAGATTTGGGTTCTATAGGAGCATGCTTAGCTTCACCTTCGTGCTTCTTAACCCAGGAGCCCTTCACACTCATATACCCCATACTTGCAAAGGCTCTAGAGTTGTAGGATTTTGAAATAGTGATAAAGGGAAAGTTGGACAGGGAAATTTGATGAGATTCCAGAATGTGAGTGATGGCCATGCCATAGGGTAGACTGGTGGGATCTTCAGCACTTTCAATCATGAAATTGATGACCCAGGAGGATAACTTGACTTTGAGTTTGGTCACAAGGCAGTATACTAAGAAGGTGTCTCTTTGAGAGAAGGTTGAAAAAGAACCAGTGCGGGGAAGCAGAGTAGTTGCTACAATATGAGCCAGGACACGAGTGTCGAAACTAACATCACTGGGACCTAACTGGTTGGGAAGGGAGACAGAGGGACACTCAGCAATACACTGTTTAGCTTGGTCAAAGGAAATTTCAAAATCATCGGGCCAGGTATTTTTGAAAAGCATAGGAAAACTAGAACATCGACACTGAAAAAGTGAATCAAACAGGGCACAATCAAGAACAATGCGCTTACCTAATACTAAGGATTCCAACCTGTCCCAAGGCTTATTGGAGCGGAGATACATTAAAAATCTTTACCAGGGTTCATAGACCTTTAGGCGTAGGAATAATAGAAACTAAAGCCCACCCTTTAATGAACAAAGAGGTTTTTTGACCTTACAGATTAGGGCTTCCCATGTCGTCAAGGTCGCTAACCCTTCCATGAGCAAATGAGCTTGTCCTTCAGAGCAATGAAGAAATCCCTATTTGGAGAATTCCAGAAACTTCAGATCGGATTCTAGAGAGAGTCAGAAGACTCAAACTTGATTTTCTTTGGGTAGAGGAAACATGGGGGTCTTCATAGGCATCTTTCCCTAGGGCTTTTTCTCCTAACGGTTTGAGAGTGATCAGACAAATCTTCCCTGTGAAGAAAGCGAAACCCTCATACGGTCGGTACCTTAGGTCTATACTTGTTCTGGGGGATAGAGCGGGGTTTTGTCTTTGGAGCGTACTTTCTTTCTGGTATGATTGGAGGGATTTCTGGGGTTGTTTAGCCTATTGAAGGGAACAGTGGTTTGGTCGGGAGCTTGGAAAAGGTTTTCTTTAGATTAAGGGATGAAAGTGATCTAGAAAGAGGTTCTCCGCCTTAATAAGAGAACCTTCTGAAAGTTGAAGTCCACAAAAGGAAAAGGCATCAGTTGAAGTGGACGGATATTGTCTTTTCCAACTGTTTGAACGACGAAAACTTGATAGTGAAAGAAGAAAAAAGAGGAGGGAAAGGAAACGGAGGCGTAATTAATGCATGAGTAAAAGTTACAATCATTACACTGCAAAAACACTGTAGTAACATCATAGGTCCTATATGTTATTAGTTAGCAATCAATGCTAAGTAATTTTCTTAAAGCACAAATCCTATCCTTCTAATTAGTGGCGTTAGTAAAATATCTGCTAACTTGATCAGTAGTTCCAACAAAAGATATTTCTGTGCTAGCTCCGTGCTGTTTGACCTAATTTTTCCCCTATGTATTTTACACTCAAAATACTTTCAGAAATAGCATGTGTATGCATATATAAGCATGCCCAAGAGTTTTGGTATTTTTTCCTAATTTTTTAAGATTTTTAAAATTCAATTATTGTCTATTTTGGCAGTACAAAATAAATTATTCCCCAAAATTATCACTTGGTTAAATATTTTATTTCTATTCTCGTATTTAACAAACAAATATAATTAAGGTGATTTTTGCATATTTTTATAAATTTATTTGGTATTTTTAAAGCTAAATTGCATATAATTGCAATTGTAGCCTATTTTACGATTAACAGCATTTTACAATGTAAAATCATTTCCAGTATTTTTAGATCAATATTTATATATTAATTAATTAGTTCAGTGCTTTTAATTTGTTTTAAAATCATTTTAACTATTTTATAAAATAAAGGGGGAAAAATTGGCTATTTAACACATAGCCATATTCTTATTTCAATTACAGCCTCAATTTAACCCCCCAATTCCACCCAATTAACACGACCCAACTTCAAATTTTAACCCAAAACCCACGACCCATTTTAGACCCGCCCAGCTTCTCTTTAATCCTAGCCGTTGATCATTTTGATCACGACATGATCCGTTCTTTCCTTTTTAATTCCATACCCCTTAACCCTAATTCACCTCTATCAGATTGCCGCCTTTGAACTCTCTTTACCTCCAATTCTCTCAAGGCTCCCCGGAAACCCAAGCCTCCTCTACCTGTTCTCCACCATGTTTCACCGGCGTCCATGGCTTCTCAGGCCATGGACAGTCCTATACCCACCTCCTATGGCTCCTGCATGCCTTATTGTTTCGAATGATCGAGGCCAGACCTTCGAGGGTCTTCACCCAAGCCTTCATTGATTCGAACAGATTCCGGCCATCTCCGGCCTTGCTCGGTTGGCTCTTGGTCTTTTGAGCCTGTTTATGACATTATCCGACTTAGATCGGGTATTTTCGAAGCCTTTCTCATCTCAAGGTTCATCTGGAACCCTAAAATCGAGGTTCTCTCCGATTATTTTAGATCTGTTTACATGTTTGCGCTGTTGCTTAAGTTTTCTTAAACCTTTTTCCGATTTTCTTCAAAAAGCCACTTCTTTTCGATTAGGGTTTCTGGAAAGTCCGTAAAATGTTTCTCTGACTCTTCTTCTTCTTCTTTTCTGTGTGTGAATCGATCCCTGCTATGTTTCTTACTGGCTCTTTTCTGACTCACATGCCTTTCGTGTGTTCTTATATTTGCCTTGTTATGAATTTATTTTATTATGCTCCGTTCTATCTCTCATACTGGTTTTTCACCATGCTCTCTCATGTCTATCTTATGTGTTCCTCTGCTGTGTTTTCCTACTGAGTTTTGATCCTTTGTTTGCCTTTACCGGACTTCGCCTGGATTCTTCCTAGATGTGTTTCATCGACTGTTTCTTTAAGTTTACACTACCTGAACTCATTTAATTTTCAAGCTTTCTTGAAATTTTTTTCCTGTACTGGTTCCTATGTTCTACTTGCTATTGTGCTTGTATGCTTCTCATGAGGACTCTGAAAAGGGGTCTCTGAACTCATCTCGATAGTTTGCCTCTTCATCTCTGTATCAAATTCGAGTTTAAAAACCCTAGGATTTGGGGGTTTTCTTTAGCTAAATTTGGTTTTATGTCTGGACAAGGGTTCTACTTTTGAAACCTTGAACTCTCAGACTCACTTCGAGTTTATGAATTGAATTTGAACCTTCTTCTGCGTTTGTGATTTTGAAACCCTCTTGCTTGACATCGTCTATGTGTTTTAATACGAGAGCTTTCTCTTTCAAAGGTCTTGCCAACTGTTAATTGATTCTGAATCCTTTAATGTTGCTTAATTGATTGTTAATGATTTTTCCCTAAATTAAAACTTTCCTTCTACCTCTTTTTATGACTCGAGCAAGGCTTTTCAATGGGAATTCTTTACTGGTTATTTTACTGGTTCCCTTCTTGTTTTACAAATCAAGTACCACCATGTATTTACCCTTATTTGTCTACCTTGCACGAGGTATTTACTTGATTTCTTCCTTAAATAACTTCTGCCCATTACCTTTGAATTTGGACTCCTTAATTAAAGGAAGTCTATAGGTGATTTAATTTTTTAATTGGTACATAGTTCCTTAATTTATTACTAAACTATGATTCTTGCTTTATTTGCTACACCTGTTTGCAATTATAAATACCCGCTCTTTCATTAACACACACACGATTTTTTTAATCATCACAACTCTCTTCTAAAACTTACACTCTTTTTCTTGATTTCAATTTGGCTTCCCTAAATCTACTGTTTCTTCCTACTTTGCTCTTCTGAACTGGTATGTCCTACTTTTTGATTCAAGCATCAAATTCCAATGTGTTTACTTACAAGCTTTTATGCCCATGTACTTTAGCTGGCTTGTAAGTTCAACTTTAAAGTAATACTTTTGTCTTGCTATCTGTTACTTGCAATGAATCCCTATCCCCATTCCCCCTTTATGTGCTTGGGCTGTAGTTTAAGACACGACAACATACAAAGTTTGTCATGGATTAAAGACTGGCTCCTTTGGATCCCAGCCTCTTTCAATTCTCCCATAACCCCATTTCCCTTATTGTATAGAGTTAAGGTATATCCTGGCAGCCTTAAAATTGTTGTCCATGCTGAACCTGACCCTCAAAAGGGTCCTAACTCTTCTAATTTTTAAGCTGACAAGCGGTCAGGGCGTTGCCAACATTCCAGTTGCTGGGCATGACACCAGCCTGCCCTGGCCCCCCCTAATTCTTTTCATTGCACTTACACCTACTCCTAAGCCTTAAGTCCTGCCCCCCTCCTGTGAGCTTGCCTTGGGACCTTGAGTTCCTTTGAACTTGGACCAGCTTGAAGCTGGACCCTTCACACTGCACTATAATCTGTTCTGCAATAATATTTGGGGTGTAAGCACTGCCTGGAACTCTTGAAGTTCCTTGGAACTTTGACACATCCCAAATAAGAGAAAGGCTTTGAAAGAATCCGATCCTGGAAGTTGGTTTATCCATATTATTAGACTTCGAGTCTGGATTAGGCTGATTAGATGTAGATGTAATCACTGATGTATTTTCATTTATTCTTTTGATTCACTTGGTATGTCATAAGCTTTGTAATGAACCTTGTAATAACTAATGGGGTATAGTGAAAAGGGATGGGATAGAATGCACGCCAAAGGGGTAGATACCATGCATATAGGGTGTATATTTTCTCAATTCTGCATTTTCACGTAGATACCGTGCCTATAGGGTGTATACTTTCTCAATTCTGCATTTTCACATAGAAAACATGTCTATAGGATTAATACTTTAAAATGCTGCATTCTTCACATAGATACCATGCTCATAGGTTTTCTGCACTTCGCAATATATACCATGTCAATAAATCACTGCTAAAATTCTGCACATCACGTAGATAATATGCCTATAGGGATTTTTCCTACATTTTTACACGTGCCTCTATCATTAGGCAATTCCACTTATAGGGCCTAAAATAAACCAATCATATCAATGACCTGCTTAGAAGATCTCTGCATAACAAGATTCGTAACACCTAGAAAGCATGCCTATAGGAGTAATCGATTAAAATCTAAAATTGCCCACTCATCTTTAAAATCAGTAGTAACTCGTTTAAAGTGCTCGCAGAACATACGATACTGTAACTCAAATATTTTTTGCAATCAGTTCGTTCTTCCCCCGTCTTTGAACTAATAGATATCATGCATATAGACCCTATTTAACGTAGATAGATAGTTAGATAATTAATTAATCGTCAGTTTTTCTGCAACTACATCTAAGCAGGACTAATTCGGACTCTTTATCTGGAAAATATGTGGTAGATCAATTCTTCCTACGCTAATTTTAATCAAGGACCTAAACAGTATGTGTAAGACGTGCTAAACAAGTCGTTTCTCTAGATGAGGAGGCCTACTTGAGCCTTTAATTGCTTTACCTCCCCATTAAGTTTATTATGTGTTTTTAATTGTCGCCTTAGAATTTTATCCTTTTAAACCTTTAAAAAGCCAAGCTTCCCCCCTTTAGGATTAGTAGTCCTAAAAGCCTCGAGGACTGATAGGTGGGACGGGTAATAGCACGCTATAGGTAGCGATACCATTCCGCGATTAATACCTTAACAGGGTGGGAAGGGTAGACATTGAGATGATGATCACACGATAACACTATGCGTACGATTGGTTACCGGTGTTGTGTGGATGATCCATGTGATTTATAAACCTAGGACCCCTTTCCTTATATTACTTTGTTTAGTATCAATAAATTCTATCTTTTCAATTACCCAAAACTCCCCTTTAATTTTTTCACTGCATTATTCCTTTTCCTTCAAACTTTTCTCTTCTTTGTTTATTCAATGTCTTGACTAATTCTTGCACTTAGATTCTCCCTCAAACAAATTATAGTTTCTAACATGCTTGTTTGCAACCCTTATGTGTAAATTTATTTGTATGCTTGTTTACATTATAGTCACAACATAGCATGGCCGGGAACCACACTAGTGGATCTTGAGGGGTGCCTAACACCTTCCCCTCGAGATAATTTCTAGCCCTTACCCGACACTGGTTTTCAAATTCAAAACCCTTAGTGTCCTAATGCACTTAATCATTAGGTGGCGACTCTTCAATTCCAAAACCCAATTCCCAAACGGGAATAAAGTTGTCTTCCCAAATGTCGTAAACCCGATTTCGCTTTAGAAAAAGGGGGCGTCGACATAGCATTAATGCTCCGATTAGGATGACGAAGGCTTTCTTTCTCGCTATCCAAACACTATTAACCCTTTTGCACACCCTTTGAGGCAGTTACCTTCCATTGATTACCATCTCTGGAACCTGAAAGTTTTATCGAAAAAATACAAAAAAAAAAAGAGATAAAGAGAAAATGAAATGAAAAATGAAAAAAAGGAAAAAGGAAAGGAAAAGAAAGAGAAAAGAAAACAAAACAGAAGAAAAAGAAAAAAAAGTGTTTTGAACTACGTTCGACTTGATTCCAATAGGATACGTTGGCAGCCTCTCTATGGGGTTCAGTCACACTAAAATAAAAATTCGCATTCCCCCAAAAGTTGAAACTGAGGCAGATGTTATAATGGTTCGGCGATGGTTTCGCCCGAAAGGTTCAGAAGTTGTAATTCAATCCAAATCCTTTTCACCCAAATCCATTTCAAAGTCCTTCCGATCAATCAACGAGTATGTTCAAGAATTGGAGGATACAACCACTCGGATCTAATTCAACCAAATGAGAGAAGTAAAATGAGAGAGTCTTGTTGGTGAAAACCCTCACATGCACCGTAAGGCAATGGTAAGTAGAGAAATTAAAATGAGAGTGTCTCGCTAGTGAAAACTCGCAAAGATAGCGAGATGAGAAATGAGAGAGGTTAGCTGGTGAAAACCCGCAAAGGGCGCTACTGATCGGAAAAAAAGGCATGATAGTCTTGGGAAAGGTTTCTCGGTTTTGAGGCACAAGTTGGGATGAATTTCTAAGACTAGGACGGTTTAGATAGATCAGGCATCCAGTCCAAAAGGCATGTCATGTTCATTGAAGTCCGCATGTACTCTAGATAAGTCCTTCTTTCCTTTCATCGAAAGGGACACTTCTTGTTTAAACTCATTCTCCATTCCACTGTTTGCTTTCTTTGAATCCCTTTCGGTCTAACTTTGTTCCAAAGACTAAGGCAAAGAAGAGATAGCAAGACTGACTTACAGGGCTTTCGTTTGATACAAGCTAATATGCAGAAAAGGCACCCAACATTGGTAGGGGTGTCAAGTCGACCCCGACTGGCCATGGCGGCTGATGCTTCACAATCAAAAACTCTTGTAGGGAGGAAATCAAATTGAAGTGCCTACAATGGAAAAATGAAGTTGAAAAGGTTAAGTCCCAAGTGGCTAACCATCTTGGGAAAGTTTGAAGAGCCATAGATTCCCCAATGCTCTGAAGTTAAGAATTGAAAGAAGGAAATTGGATTGAAATGCACATGAAGGCAAAACAAAGTTGAAAAAGGTTAAGTCCTACGTGACCAACCATCATGGAAAGGTTTGGAAAAGCCAAAAGTGTCTCCAGGGCCAAAAATGAAATCGGTCTTCAAGAAACAACCAGTTGCGGTTGAAAGTATCATCAAAGAAGCCGGGTTGAGATCAAGTGACTAAAACACTCAAGGCCGCAAAACCAACCAGCATTTCAAACTAACAAATTGTTCTTTGTTTGAACCACAAGAAACATGTGCAATCCAAACCAATCTTGCAAGAAGCAGGTGCCACCAAAAAGAAACCGTGCGGAGACTAAAATAGCTCTACACCAACAACAACACCAAAAGGGAAATCTTTTCCAAATTCTTTCCCGCATTTTGCTCATTCTCTTAAAAAAAAAGAAAATTCAAAATAATGGCTGTATATGGTCTCCAATCCCTAGCTGTTTTTTCCAAAATTGGGCCCCCAATCCCTAGTTGATTTTATTTTAGACATAGGGTCTCCACTCCCTAGTCTCTGTTGCACCATAGGGTCTCCACTCCCTAGTTGATTTTTATTTTAGACATAGGTTCTCCACTCCCTAGTCTCCTTTTCCAACATAGGGTATCCACTCCCTAGTTGATGTTTTTTTTGACATGGGGTCTCCACACCTTAGTCTCTTTTCCAATATAGGGTCTCCACTCCCTAGTTGATTTTATTTTAGGCATGGGGTCTTCACTCCCTAGTCTCTTTTCTAACATAGGGTCTCCACTCCCTAGTTGAAGTTATTTTAGACATAGGGTCACCACTCCCTGGTCGCTTTCCAAACATAAGTTCTCCACTCCCTAGTTGATTTTGTTTTAGACATAGGGTCTCCACTCCCAAGTCACTTTTCCAACATAGGATCTCCAATCCCTAATTGATTTTATTTTAGACATAGGGTCTCCACTCCTTAGTCTCTTTTCCAACATAGGGTATCCACTCCCTAGTTGATTTTGTTTTAGACATAGGGTCTCTATTCCCTAGTTGCTTTTCCAACATAGGGTCTCCAATCCCTAGTTGGTTTTATTTTAGACATAGGGTCTACACTCCTAGTCTCTTTTCCAACATAGGGTCTTCACTCCCTAGTTGATTTTATTTTAGACATAGGGTCCCCACTCCCTAATTGCTTTTCCAACGTAGGGTCTCCGATCCCTAGTTGATTTCATTTTAGAATAAGGTCTCCACTCCCTAGTCTCTTTTCCATCATAGGGTCTCAAATCCCTAGTTGATTTTATTTTAGACATAGGGTCTCCACTCCCTAGTCTCTTTTCCAACACAGGGTCTCCACTCCCTAGTTGATTTTAAATTATAAATAGGGTCTCCACTCCCTAATTGATTTTATTTTAGACATAGGGTCTCCAATCACTAGTTGGTTTTATTTTAGACGTAGGGTCTCAACTCCCTAGTCTTTTTTCCAACATATAGTCTCCACTCCCTAGTTGATTTTATTTTAAACATAGGGTCTCCATTCCCAAGTCGCTTTTCCAACATAGGGTCTCAACTCCCTAGTTGATTTTACTTTAGACATAAGGTCTCCACTCCCTAATCTCGTTTCCAACATAGGGTCTCCGCTCTCTTGTTGATTTTATGTTAGATATAGGGTCTCCACGCCCTAGTCGAGTTGATCTTAAATGAAGGATACACCATCCCAATGAATCATATTTTCCTAGGGCACACCAATCCGGCCTTTTGTTGATAATGAAGTAGTATAGAATTTTGTTATAAATAACTCATGAAATTTTCCTAGTAAAAATTGGGGCAGAAAGATTTTGTTCGTTTGTTTGTTTTGGTGCCTGAGCAGGTTATAACTCGAGGCATAGGGTTCGAGATGACAAAAAAGAAGTCTCAATCCAAAGTAAAGAAAAGAAAGGGAAAAGAAGGAAATCCAAAGTGTAGAAGCGGAGAAAAGATGTGGACTGCTCAACACATGACTGAAGTCACAAGCTTTGCATGTCCCGTCTTGATCTGAAAAAGCCGAAGAAGAATGTACTAGCACCTGCAGCTAGCAAGCATCAGTGTTCTGATCAGAGTCTATGTGAAGAACCAACAAAGACTCAAGATCAAACTTCAAAAGACTTATAGATAGGAATCTTGTAACTCATAGCTGAGCAGCAGGAGACCGAGAACCAATCTGAGGTCCCCGAGCATACCGAGGACCCGGGGACCACTCATGTTCCTATGCAGACGGACGAGGCTTAGGGAGTCTTCATATCCTTTCACTACTTTTTGGTGCTTATTTTTGCTTTAGTTGGCATTGGGGACAATGCCAGGTTTTGTTTGAGGGGGTGTGCCCTATTTATCCTTGGATGACTGTATGTATAGATTGACTTAGTTTATGCTTTCTGTGATTTTCACTTGGTTTGTATATAATCTTGCATTTAGTTACTTTTATCGTACTTTTGATCTTTCTTTTGATCTGTATATAAAGTTACGTTATTGTATATATTCATCCCCCATTGTATATTCTAATCCCCTATTGTAAATATTCATTCTATTTTCTCTCTTCGCAATTTTTTTTTTGTTTTTAGCTTCTTATATAGGCTCGTAGCCTTTTGTTTTATTTTGGACGTTTTTAATAAGCCTTTGGTTTTCTTAATGCCACGGTTCATTCCAAAGGTGGAGTTTTGTGTGAACCGGGTGGCTCTTCCCAATGATAGATGGCGTGACAACCTTCTTAAGGGTTTGAGTCCGTTTTTGTTTTTGTTTTTGGGTAGTTGTAGTCAAGGGTATCTCAAGCAAAGCTTCACTTGGGCCTAGCACATTTGCCTTTGGTCCCATGGTCAAAGACAAAAATGTTGTGTTTAGTATGGTGAAAGTCGTGGCCTTGAGACTCTTGCGTTGGCCAATTTCCATCAAGTGGTTCTTTCGGGACGATTGTGTGCTCAAATCATGTCTAAGGTTGTTGTGGGCCCCCGACTCGATGTCTTTAGCAATCCCTTAGCTTTTGTGGTGATAAATCGAATTGCGAGTCCAAGTCCCGTGCCATTGGTCTAGAACTTGCCCTGAATGTTTGTTGAGGCGAAATCCTTAGTGAAATTTGACTTGAGAAATGATTATAGGCCCTCCTTGATCCAAACGATGGTTGAAAAAATTCCATAGCCTACCAATGATACGATCCCTAGTTAACCCTTTTGAGCCATAGACCTTTTTCTTTCAAGAACCATGTTACAAGCCTATACCCGTTCTAAAAGATACCCTCTCTTGGCACCCGTTCTTTCCTTGAGCACATGGCAAAATTATAAGTTTGGGGGAGAGACGAGGATGACAACAAAGTGGCATGAGGCACAAAAATGAAGAAAAGGAAAGGCGATGAAAAAGAAAGAAAAGCAAAAAGACAAAAAAAATGCTTAAAGTGAGAAAGAATGAGAAGGGTTTCAAGAAAAGTAAAAGAAAGAAAGGTGTGGAAAAATTGAAAAGGGAGAAAAGAATTGAAATGTATAAGAAAGAGTGACAATGTGTCTCTCTAAACCCTTGGAAGAGATGAAATGACTCAAAGAGTCAAGTAAGTTGTGCCAAATGAATCAAAAGAAGTGCTTAAGGGAAGATTGAACCCACTTGAACAAAAACATGTCCTACCCTTACCCAAAAGCCTTCACAATGACTCCACAAAAGCCCTATATGATCATGAGTTGAATGAAGCTTACATTAGTGGCTACTTACATAAGGGGCAAGCATATGGTACTTAGAGCTGGACTTGTGACCTTTTCTTGAGAGAGATGAGTGAATTCCCACTAACCTCGATTTGTGTGTCAATACTCTAAAAAGGTGAGGTTTGCCTAGGGATAGTTGAGGATGTGTGAGTTTGGGTTCCACAATGACCAAAGTAATTGAGAGAGTTCTTTGATGTATTGAGTCAACTCTTGATGCTCTTGTGTCACACTTGATCCATAGTTTTCAAGGTTTAAATGTTGTTAATGATCTATTTGTATAGAGGGAAATTTTTAGTCCCAATTGATGCTTGTTGAGGTTACTTTAGGTCAGCTGGAATTACTTGAATTTTCCTTTAAGGGGTGGGTCTTACTTTGTTTGCTTGAGGACAAGCAAAGGTTTATGTTTGGGGGAGTTGATAAGTTAGGATTTTAACATGTTTTATGCCCCTACTTGCCTATGCTTTGATCATATATTTGTACAAAATAGTCCCAAAAGGCTCACAGGTTGTGCTTGTCTGCAGGTTTGATCGAAAAGGTGACAAATGTCAAACATCGGCTCAAAAAGGAGTGAAACCTGTCCAAATATCAAAGACCAAGAAATCTAAGAGAAGAAGGCCTAGTGCGGACCGCGCAAATTGGTATGCGGCTGCACTAGAAGATTCAGAGAGTTGGCAAACTGGGCTCAAGGGCAATGCGGCCGCGGTACATATCTCGCGGTCCACGGTCAGGGCTCTGCGGCCGCACTACTCTTTTGTGCGGTCCGCGGACAAGAGATTCATAGAACTACAATTTTGCCAAGATAATGCCATGCGGTCCGCGATCGTTATTGTGCGGACCGCGCCAACTCCCTCCGCGGCCGCGGTCCATTTTACGCGGTCCACGGAGTCCTCGTTCAGAGAAGCCAAAAGTTGAAGTCAAGGAGCCCAGTGCGGCCGCGGTCTATTTTGTGCGGCCCGCACTGACCCTGCAGGGGTATTTTTGTCTAGTTTTTCCAGCCTAATATAAATAGGATATTTTACCATTTTTAGGTGATCAGTTAATTTTAGAATTGGGCTGCGCTCGTGAGAACAACTTGTGTAGCCATTTTTTGCATCTTAGCTTCAATTTAACGATAGATTCTTGTACTTTAATTTAGTGTTTAATTAATATGTCTTGTTCTTCATCTATTTCTTCATTCTCTCCTTCAAGCATGAGTAGCTAAACCCATTAGCTAGGGTTGTGGCTCAACCCTAGTGTGGGTAATTGATGGGTGCTGCCATCTAGGGTTAGATTGACTATGGGTGTTTGCTATTTGGGTTGATTTTATGTTTTAATCTATAAATTGGTGGTTGGAAACACTAATTTGTGCTTTGTGGATTTGACTCTTCTTGAGAAAGAGAGTCTAAGTCTCCAAAATTGACCCAACAAGGAATTGGGATGGACTCATGAGAAATGATAGTCCCAATTAACGGGTTAAATCTCGAGAGAGTAATCACCCTACTTGAACCCTAGTTGCTTGGTCTAATTTGCCTACCCATTTGGTCTCGAGAGAGTGAAGTGGGCAAAATCACTCTCTCTACCGAGAGGTGTGAGAGGGGGTAAAATTGTACAACGGTTATAGCATAAGCCCCAATTATGTCAATCGAGCCTTAATAACATCTACCCGTCTATTAGCCACCTAGGTGATGCCACAACCCTAGTGCCATTCTTCCCATTAGATACAACTTTAGCAATTATCTCGTAGCATAATCTAGTTTCAATTAGTAGTTTGATAATAGTAGTTTATAATTGAAAAACCCAAAAATGTTGGAAGTGACATTTAGAACAATTACACGACTCTAGTCTAGATAGATACCCAGCTCCAATTTCTAGCTCTTTGAGGAATTCGATCCCGGCCCTCAAATCGGGTAAAAGCTATTGCGACCCTCTCTTCCTACTTTATAGTAGTGTGGAGTTGGCAGCGATCAACTTTTTGGCGTCGTTGCATGGCAGCTAACGGTTTTGGCTATCTATTTAGTTAGTTTCGTGTGTTGTTCTTCTTTCCTTCTATTTACTAATTTGTGTGCATGATTACTACAGGTACCAATTGGCATTAAACGCGAATGACCCTCTTGGAAACGTGCTTGCGGGGGAGGAGGTAGATGAAATTGGAGACGATGAGGTGCCTCTTGTACCTCCCGGACGTGGACGCGGCCGCCAGGCTAATGCTAATAACAACGTTCTAGACCCTCCTCCGCCACCTCCAAGAGCGGTTCCACGGGTGCTACCGAATCAAGGATATGCGAGTGCCATCGTTCCTCCCCGAATCCGGGCGGGGAACTTTCAAATCACAAATGTCATGTTGACCTTGCTCGAGCAACGAGGATATTTTACGGGCGCCTCCGATCAAAATGCCTACAAGCACTTGAAAGGGTTTGTAGATACATGCTGGGGTAGCAAGCAAACAAACGTGTCCGAGGATGCGTTGAGATTGAGGCTTTTCCCGTTTTCTCTTCGGGGTAAAGCATTGGATTGGTTAGAAAGGCTCCCCAATCATTCCATCATTACATGGGATGAATTGGCGGACATGTTTATTTCCAAGTTCTTTTCGCCGAGTCACATGGCAGCGCTTCGTGATGAAATTTTGGCCTTCAAGCAAGAGCCAACGGAACCCTTGCATGAAATATGGGAGAGATTTAGAACAATGGTG
>NC_031989.1:12884900-12930766 GCF_001879085.1 Nicotiana attenuata
GTTATGGAACTTCGGAGCAAGGTAAGTCTCTTGTCCAACTCTATGAGGGGGAACTACCCCTAGGTGATATATTTAATATGTGTAACTTTTTGCGGGGGTTAGGTACGCACGAGGTGACAAGAGTCCGTACGTAGCTAGTTTCATGTTATTTTCCGGGTAGACTTAGGTTCGCACCATGATATACTTGTACTATGGGGATTATCTTTGCTCGTTAAATTCGTTTACTTTGTACTACGACTTGAGACTAGACATGCGTAGAGTGATAGACTTGCTATTGTAGAGATGGCAGCATGATATGCACAGTCGTTATCCTCATCTTTTCACCACTTCAGGTATGTCTCTATGCTCATTCGAGGACAAATGATTGTTTTAAGAGAGGGATGATGTAAACACGGCCAGTTGTTTTGAGAGTAATAGCCCCGATCCCCTATTTACTGCTTCCCCCGTATCTCTTTCTTCTTACGTGACTTGCTGGGAGGTTTTGTTTTTGGTTTTAGAGTGTTTGGGACACTTAGTCCCTAAAATGGAAGCTTAAGTCTTAGGATTTTGACCGTAGTCGGAAGTGTGTGAAGACGACTCTGGAATGGCGTTTCGTCAGTTCCGTAAGCTCCGTTGGGTGATTTTGGAATTAGGGGCGTGTCCGGACAATGAATTGGAGGTCTGTAGCTGATTTAGGCTTGAAATGGCGAAGGTCAAAATTTTAGAGATCTTGATCGGAAGTTGATTCTTTGATATCGAGGTCGGATTCCGATTCCAAAAGTTGGAGTAGGTTCGTAAGGTTGAATATGACTTGTGTGCAAAATTTGAGGTCAATCAGACGTGGTTTGATAGGTTTCGGCATCGGTTGTAGAAATTCCAAGTTTCAAGTTCATTAAGTTTGTATTGGAAGGTGATTCGTGTTTTTGTTGNCCGTGCCATTCCTCGATCAAATGCTTGATCGCCTTGCGGGACGAGCCTTCTATTGTTTTTTGGATGGGTATTCGGGCTATAATCAAATTTTAGTTGCCCTGGAAGACCAAGAGAAGACAACTTTTACATGCCCATATGGTACAATTGCTTTCTCCCGGATGCCATTCGGGTTGTGCAATGCTCCGGCGACCTTCCAACGTTGCATGATGGCTATTTTCACCGACATGGTGGAAGACATATTGGAGGTCTTTATGGATGATTTTAGTATGGTTGGTGATTCCTTTGAAGAGTGCTTGGTAAACTTGGATAGAGTCTTGGCCCGATGTGAAGAAACTAATCTTGTTCTCAATTGGGAAAATGCCATTTTATGGTTGAAGAAGGTATAGTGTTAGGTCACAAGATTTCTAAGCATGGGATTGAGGTAGACAAGGCTAAGATCGAGGTGATTTCAAGGCTCCCACCCCCCACTTCTGTCAAAGGGGTGAGGAGTTTCCTTGGGCACGCCGGGTTCTACCGGCGATTTATCAAAGATTTCTCGAAGGTTGTGAATCCCCTTTGCAAGTTGCTAGAGAAAGATGCTAAGTTTGTTTTTGATGAAAAATGCATGGAGGCCTTTGAACTTTTAAAGCACAAGTTGACCACTACCCCTATCATTACCGCACCTAATTGGAGTTTGCCCTTTGAACTAATGTGTGATGCAAGTGACCTTGCGGTGGGGTCAGTGTTGGGTCAACGGGTTAACAAAATGTTCCATCCCGTGCATTATGCAAGTAAGACTATGAATGAGGCTCAACGGAATTACAGGGTGACAGAGAAGGAGTTATTGGCCATTGTATTTGCCGTGGAGAAATTTAGGCCATATCTTATGGGGGCCAAGGTGATTGTGCACACCGACCATGCCGCCCTTCGGTATTTGATGATCAAGAAGGATTCCACGGCAAGATTGATGGGATGGGTGTTACTTCTTCAAGAATTTGACTTAGAAACAGTGGACCGGAAGGGAAGTGAGAACCAAGTTGTGAACCATTTGTCTCGCTTGGAGGAA
Organism: Nicotiana attenuata; assembly: GCF_001879085.1. Classification (NCBI taxonomy): domain Eukaryota; kingdom Viridiplantae; phylum Streptophyta; class Magnoliopsida; order Solanales; family Solanaceae; genus Nicotiana; species Nicotiana attenuata. Next base: position 12,886,855 of record NC_031989.1, read on the forward strand.
GAAGGGAGGCCATGTGACGGCCTCGAGATAAATGATACATTCCCCCACGAGCAACTTCTTTCCGTATCAATGTGTGACATGCCATGGTTCGCCGACATTGCCAATTTCATTGTGACTGGAATTGCCCCGCGTGAGCTCTCTTCCAACCAAAGGAAGAAACTCAAACGGGATAGTTTGGATTTTTATTGGGATGATCTGTACTTGTTTAATATTTGCACGGATGGTGTGATTAGAAGGTGTGTCCCGGAAGGTGAACAATTGAGTATTTTGGAGGCTTGTCACTCCTCTCCCTATGGTGGCCTCAGGGAGGGGTGAGGACGGCTTCGAAGGTTTTGAGTTGCGGTTTCTATTGCCAACTTAGTTCAAGGATGCTAGTGATTTGGTAAAAAAATGTGATCAATGCCAACGAGCGGGAGGGACTTCCAAGAAAGACGAGATGCCTCTTAACACAATTCTTGAAGTTGATATCTTCGATGTTTGGGGTATTGATTTTATGGGTCCTTTTGTTAGCTCGTGTGGGAACACTTACATTCTCGTAGCAGTGGATTACGTGTCAAAATGGGTTGAGGCCGTGGCCTTGCCTAATAATGAAGCTAGGAGTGTGGTGGCATTTCTTAAAAAGAGTATCTTCACAAGGTTTGGTACACCTTGGGCAATCATTAGTGATGGAGGATCGCACTTTTGTAATAGGGCTTTTGATACCTTACTCTCCAAGTATGGTGTCAACCATAAAGTCTCTACACCTTACCATCCGCAATCAAGTGGCCAAGTTGAAGTGTCAAATAGAGAAATCAAAAGCATCCAGTCCAAAAATGTCAATGCAAATATGACTGATTGGTCCAAAAAGATAGACGATGCTCTATGGGCCTACCGGACCGCGTACAAGACCACAATTGGTATGTCTCCATACCGGTTGGTGTTTGGGAAAGCATGTCACCTACCAGTGGAATTGGAGCATAAAGCTATGTGGGCCGTGAAGAAGTTTAACCTTGAGTGGGATGTTGCGGCCAATCTTCGTGTTGAGCAACTAAATGAACTTGATGAATTCTGGTTCCATGCATACTCGAGTTCGTCCTTGTATAAAGACAAGATGAAGTATCTACATGAAAAATATGCTCGTGGAAAGGAGTTCAAGGTTGGTGATTTAGTCCTCTTGTTCAATTCTCGTCTAAGGTTGTTTTCGGGAAAGCCAAAATCTAAGTGGAGTGGTCCATTTGAAGTTGTGTGTGTGACCCCATTTGGTGCTCTAGATTTGAAGAACAAAAGTGGTGAAGTCTTTAGAGTGAATGGGCACCGTGTGAAGCATTATCTTGGGAAGTTTGATGATAGCCATGTAGTGGCTGTTGTTCACTTGAAATGATGAGATGGTAACCCGCGTCGTGTCGCGACATTAAATCAGGCGCTTCTTGGGAGGCAACCCATGTGTTTTTCTTTTTATTTTTCTTCGATTTTCTTAGTAGTTAGGATTGATTTTGAGCTAATTAGTTGTGAGATGTTGCATGGATTGAGTTGATGCAGTGCAGGGCATAAGTGCAAAAATGTCAGGTCTCTGAAGTTTCCAGTGCGGCCGCACGGCCATTTTGTGCGGTCCACACTGGGGTGAGCAAGAAATGATGACTCTCTGAAGTTTGCCACCGCGGCCGCATTACATTTTGTGCGGACCGCGGTGGACCTCCGCGGCTGCGGTCACTTTTTTGCGGACCGCGGAGGTTGCCTTCTCAAGCTTCAATGAAACAAACCCAGCGCGGTCCGCAGTCCATTTTGTGCGGCCGCGCTGGTAGGTAAGGCTGGGTCCCACTGCTTTTTCTATAAATAGACCTCAAGGGTCTTCTTTTACCCCTTTCGAACCCTATCATTCGGAGACCTAAAAAGTTACTGTTCATTCTCTCTTTGACTGTAACTCTTGCTTAGAGTGACTACTTCCATTGCATATACTCATCTGGTAACATCTCAATCATATCTTTATGCTTAATTTTAGTTTTTGTTTATTTCAGCTCATAGCTTCTTCCTTTTTACCATTTTTCTGTGATTGTTACTGTAGGTTTGTACATTTGTTAATTTTTTGTGGGCCTGAAGAGTTTTATTAATTGGGTAAAACGAGTAGGGACACAGTAGGGTGAAAACTTGAACAAAAATTGCAAATATTAGAAACCCTAAGTCAGTGCCCTAGCTTAGCACCCTTCGCGGACCGCGGTCACATTTGTGCGGTCCGCGCTTACCCACCGCGGTCGCGATACCACTTTGTGCGGTCCATGGTAGGGAGATTCAGAGAACATGTGTGGAGGGCATGTGACTTGTGCGGACCGCGGTCAGTATTGTGCGGTCTGCGGTGGCCCCTGTGCGGCCGCACATCCATTTTGTGCGGCCCGCCCTGGCCAGTTACTGCAATTGTTTCTGCAACTGTCCGAGCTTCTGTTCTGCAATTCATTCTGCATCTGTTTCACTACCTGTGCTTAGACTAACAATTTTAGATGTGTGTGCTTGCAGACAATGGTTAAACAAAAAGGTGGCAAAGGATCACAACAACCTGGGAGAGGTGGTTCCTCCCGAGGAGGCAAAGGAAAGAGAGTGGTAAAACTCACTCCCCAAGCTTGGAAAAACATCAAAAAGACTCGGAAATTGATAAAAGCTGTAGATAGAGCTGCTTCTCATTCCTCGGGAAGTGAGTATATGCCATCCCAGGACATCTCCTCAGACTCAGTCCCAACTCACATCACCACCCACTTCCAACTGACTGACACTCCTCCAGCATCACCCACTGTCAAGAGGCCAGTAAATGTAGTTTCTGACTCATCTAAGGGGTCGGAAGCAGGTAGTGGAGACGACTCCACCTCCCCCACAGCTTCATTATCTAGGGAGAGTGCAGGCGGAAATGAGGAGGAGGTACATGGTGCTGAGGGTGGTGAGCCTCAAGTCGAAGGCGTTGCTAGAACTAGAAAACCTGAGGAGTGGGAGGATAGATTTGTGAGCCAAGTTGCATATGATAAGTTTAGGGAGTGGTGGCCGGTGAGACATTTGATACCGGAAAGGAGCTTTATTGACAAAGATCTACTTCCCCACAACCCGAACGTGCAAAGGGAGTTTAGAACTACAGTTGGCTGGGAGTTTTTCATGGAGAAGTGTATTGAGGCAAATGAACATATGGTCAGGGAATTCTATTGTAATGTGGCCCACATCGTCAAGGGTTCTAAGGTGACCAAGGTTCGAAACAAAAAGGTGTTGTTCGACGGGCAGTCTCTGAATGAATATCTAGGCTTCAATGAAGAGGACGAGACTCTATACTTGGCAAAGTTAGAGATGGGTGAGAGGGTCCATCCATGGTTAGCACAGTACTTGGCAATCCCAGGTACCGTTCCCGAGTGGTTGACTGCGGGGGTAAAAATTCTGAGAGGGACTTTGAACTTTGAAGCTAAGGGTTGGGAAACCTTTGTTTGCAGCAGGTTGGACCCTACCACACATGACCAGACTCTTCCTATCTCCCGGGCTGTGTTGGTTGCATCAATCATGGCGGGTTACCCCATCAACGTGGGGAATATGATGTCCCGCATCATCTCTCTTGTGGGTGCGGAAGCTAACCGGAACTACCCTTTCCCCAACACTCTCTCTATGTACTTACGTGACTTGGAGGTGGAAAAGAAGCCGTATGATGTCCAGGCCAAACCAGTTGCTCCATTCTCCTGGTACAGTTTGAGGGGGCCAGACAACCCCAAGGACAAGAACTACAAGCCCCCGACTTCTGCCCCAACTGGCCAGTCTGAAGAGCCAGTTGAGGTAGAGGCCTCCACTGAGCCTGCCTCCACAGCTGCTTTTATGCCTCCCGGACCGTCCACTACTGCAGATTTGCCTCCTGGTCCTTCCACCTCAGCTGGCCCGGAGATTCCATCTTCCCGGGCCCATCCTATCACTACCCACAGACTGCACCAGACACTTCAGAGCCTGAACAACTGGACGTATACTGCTTCATCCAAGTTGTCCACTTTGACCTCCACCATTGCTGCTCAGTCGGCCCCTCCGCCAGTTCAGGTCCCACAGTCTATAGAGGATGCTTTGAAGAAGTTGCTTGATAACCAGGAGAAGATCCTCAGCACCTAGGTCGAGTTGGTGAAGGCAGTGGCATCACATGGCAAGGCTCTCAAAGAGCTTGCCAAGGAGCATAAAAAGTTGTGCAAAACACGGGCTTCCAGGGAGTCCGTGAAGGAGCTTAGGGCGGATATAGAGAAACTAATGGCAGACCAGCTGCCTTTAGATTTATTATTTGAGGACCCAGCTTCAACAGCAGTCCCAGCAGCAACCACAGTTCTGGAGCAGTCATAGAGGCCTCTTAAGAGGAAGAGGACTATCCCGAGAGCAGATGATGTCGTTATCCTGTTGGCAGACCCTCTGGAGGCTTCCTCCAGTCTGCCACAGGATGTACCAGATCCACAGCCAGTCCAGGTCCAGTCCCAGGTCCCAGCAGTTGAGCAGCAGGAGACCGGGAACCAGTCTGAGGTTCCTGAGCATACCGAGGACCCGGGGACCACTCATGTTCCTATGCAGACGGACGAGGCTTAGGGAGTCTTCATATCCTTTCACTACTTTTTGGTGCTTATTTTTGCTTTAGTTGGCATTGGGGACAATGCCAGCTTTTATTTGAGGGGGTGTGCCCTACTTTTATCCATGGATGACTGTATATATAGATTGACTTAGTTTATGCTTTCTTTGATTTTCACTTGGTCTGTATATAATCTTGCATTTAGTTACTTTTATCGTACTTTTGATCTTTCTTTTGGTCTGTATATAAAGCTACATTATTGTATATATTCATCCCCCATTGTATATTCTAATCCCCTATTGTAAATATTCATTCTATTTTATATTTTCGCAATTTTTTTTTTTTCGGTTTTAGATTCTTATATAAGCTCGTAGCCTTTTGTTTTATTTTGGACATTTTCAATAAGCTTTTGGTTTTCTTAATGCCACGGTTATTTCCAAAGGTAGAATTTTGTGTGAACCGGGTGGCTCTTCCCAATGATAGATGGCGTGACAACCTTCTTAAGGGTTTGAGTCCGTTTGTGTTTTTGTTTTTGGTAGTTATAGTTAAGGCTACCTCAAGCAAAGCTTCACTTGGGCCTAGCACATTTGCCTTTGATCCCATGGTCAAAGACAAGTGGTTGTGTTTAGGATGGTGAAAGTAGTGACCTTGAGACTCTTGTGTTGACCAAACAAACATCATGTGGTCTTTCGGGACTATTGTATGCACAATCGTGTCTAAGGTTGTTGTGGGCCCTCGACTCTAAGTCTTTAGCAATCCTTGAGTGTGTGTGGTGAGAAATCGAATTTTGAGTCCATGTCCCGAGCCAATGGTCTATAACTTGCCCTAAATGTTTGTTGAGGCAAAATTTTGAGTGAAAATTCGACTTGAGAAGTGATTATAGGCTCTCCTTGATCCAAATGATAAGTTGACCAATTACATAGCCTACCAATGAGATAATCCCTAGCTAACCCTTTTGAGCCTTAAACCTTTTTCTTTCAAGAACCAATGTTACAAGCCTATACCCGTTCTATATTCTACCCTCTCTTGGCACCCAAATCTTCCCTTGAGTGATGGCAAAGTCTAAGTTTGGGGGTAGAGACAAGAAAGGAGACAAAGTGGTATGAGGCACAAAAATGAAGAAAAGGAAAGGCAATGAAAAAGAAAGAAAAGAAAAAGACAAAAAGAAAGCCCAATGTGAACAAGAATAAAAAGGGATTCAAGGAAAAACAAAACTGAAAAAGGTGTGGAAAAAGTAGAAAAAGGAGAAATGTTTTGAATTGCATAAGAAAGAGTGACAATGCATCTCTCTAACCCCTTGAAACAAAGTGAAATACTCAAAAGAGTCAAGAGAATTGTGCCAAAATGAATCAAAAGAAGTGCTTTAGGGAAGATGGAACCCATATAGACCAACAACCTTTCCTACCCTCAACCAAAAGCCTTCACATTGACTCCACAAAAGCCCTATATGATCTTGAGTCGGATGACGCTCGCATTAGTGGATACTTACATGAGGGTCAAGCACATGGTACTTAGAGCCGGACTTGTGACCTTTCCTTGAGAGAGACGAGTGAATTCCCATTAACCTCGGTTTGTGTTCTTGTACTCTAAAAGATGAGGTTTGCTTAGGGAGAGTTGAGGATGTATGAGTTTGGGTTCCACAGCGACCAAGGTAATTGAGAGAGTTCTTTGATGTAATGAATCAATTCTTGATGCTCTTGTGTCACACTTGATCCATAGTTTTCAAGGTTTAAATGTTGTTAATGATCTATTAGTATTGAGGGCAATTGTTAGTCCCAATTGATGCTTGTTGAGGTTACTTTAGGTCAGCTGGAATTACTTGGATTTTCCTATAAGGGGTGGGTCTTACTTTGTTTGCTTGAGGACAAGCAAAGGTTTAAGTTTGGGGGAGTTGATAAGTTAGGATTTTAACATATTTTATACCCCTACTTGCCTATGCTTTGATCATGTATTTGTACAAATAGTCCCAAAAGGCTCACAGGTTGTGTTTGTTTGCAGGTTTGATCGACAAAGTGACGAAATGTCACAGATCGGCTCAAAAAGGAGTGAAACCTGTTCAAGTATCAAAGACTAAGAAATCTAAGGGAAGAAGGCCTAGTGCGGACCGCACAAATTAGTACGCGGCCGCACTAGGAGATTCAGAGAGTTGACAAACTGGGCTTAAGAGCAATGCGGCTGCGGTACATATCTCGCGGTCCGCGGTGAAGGCTCCGTGGCTGCACGTCAATTTTGTGCGGTCCGCGGAATAGAGATTCATAGAGTTAAAGTTTTCAGAGTCCACACCCATGCGGTCCGCGGTCGTCTTTGAGCGGACCGCGCCAGCTTCCTCCGCGGCCGCGGTCCATTTTACGTGGTCCGCGGAGCCCAACTTCAGAGAGCTAAAATTTTGAATTCCAAGAGCCTTGTGCGGCCGCGGTCCATTTTGCGCGCCCCGCGCTGACCCCGCAGGGGTATTTTTGTCCAGTTTTTCCAGCCTAGTATAAATAGGACATTTTACCATTTTTAGGTGATCTTTTATCTTCAAAACACAGCTGTGCTCGTGAGAACAGCTTTTGTAGCCATTTTTGGCATCTTAGCTTCAAATAACGATAGATTCTTGCAATTTAATTTAGTATTTAGTTATTATGTCTTGTTCCTCATCTATTTCTTCATTTTCTCTTCCAAGCATGTGTAGCTAAACCCTTTAGCTAGGGTTGGGACTCAACCCTAGTGTGGGTAATTGATGGGTGTTGCCATCTAGGGTTAGATTGACTATGGGTTTGCTATTTGGGTTGATTTTATGTTTTAATTTAGAATTGGTGGTTACAAATACTGATTCAATCTTTGTGGGTTTAATTTTTCTTGAGAAAGAGAATCTATGACCCCAAAATTGACCCAACAAGGAATTGGGATGGACTCATGAGAAATGATAGTCCCAATTAACGGGTTAAATCTCGAGAGAGTAATCACCCTACTTGAACCCTAGTTGCTTGTCCTAATTTGCCTACCCATTTGGTCTCTCGAGAGTCAATTGGGCAAAATCACTCTCTCTACCGAGAGGTGTGAGAGTGGGTAAAATTGTGCAACGGTTATAGCATAAGCCCCAATTATGTCAATCGAACCTTAGTAACATCTACCCGTCAATTGGCCACCTAGGTGATGTCACGACCCTAGTGCCCTTCTTCCCATTAGATACAACTTTAGCAATTATCTCGTAGCATAATCTAGATTCAATTAGTAGTTTGATAATAGTAGTTTATAATTGAAAAAAAAAACAAAAATGTTAGAAGTGACATTTAGAACAATTACACGACTCTAGTCTAGATAGATACCCAGTTCCAATTTCTAGCTCTCTGAGGAATTCGATCCCGACCCTCATATCGGGTAAAAGCTATTGCGACCCTCTCTTCCTACTTTATAGTAGTGCGGAGTTGGCAGCGATCAATATGCGGTATGTGGTGTAGGATTGAGATTGGCATGTGTAAGGTCACGGTTCAGTTTTGAAAGGAAGGTCTCAGATTCTTAGGTAGCATGGACAGTTTCAGATGACTAGATAAATGATATTACTAACTGGTATGGCTTGATGAGAGTATACATTTTAGAAAGGGCGATGTGTTTGAGTTGAGGATACTTCATTAGTATTGTGGCACTCTCTTATTGGATCTATTGTCGATATTCAAGTTGGCTTGGTAGAATAGAAGAATTATAGGAGTATCCCTCGTGGAATGATCGAGTATCGGATGTGTGTTAGATGTTCGGACAGTGTAGCTGGGATCAAATATGGTGACTCGTGTGCTTTATGGATTGGGAGACTAGGAGTTTCCGCGATTACATGGCTTTGTGGTTGTGGACTGTGAGAAAATAGCTAAGGTTGGTCAGGGGGTAGTATGTGCTATGATTCAGTCATTGTGAACCTTCAAAGAGTTAATTATCGATTGTGGGTGACCAGAGTTGATTTGGGGTTCATTGGTAGGTCCAACATGGATGTGTGTTCTGCACCTAATCAGATTTGTTTACTCTAAACTGCTATTGTTGAGAGATGTGCCATTCGATTGTTGTTGAGCTTATTCGTGATCTATGAGTTACTCTCTTGTGTTACGAGGAGTTGAGATTTGGTGGTTATATGCACACATGGTGCGGTTTCGTTTGGGCTTTATAGCGGGATTTGAATGAGACGGGTATTTGGGTGTTGCATGATTTGTTGCACATTAGATATGTTCCTTCGGACTGGTGCGGCATTGCGTCATTTGCTTCTCCATGGTTATGGTGATTCACTTTTGGGTGCTAGGCATCAAATTGCGCTTGGTTGTCGATTTTGAGCATAGTGAGTGGAAGTGTCTCATGTGGGCCAGTGTTTGGATAGGGTCGCACACTTCAGTGAAGTTATGTGGAGGTATGATCCTTCGGGCTAGATTCGTGTATTCTGTTTCTACGAGGGTGACGGGTTCTCAGCATTTGGTGTGGTGGTACTAGTGAGCTTGTGGTACGGCTCTCTCATTTGAGTCATTTTCATGATTTGAGTACGTTTAGATTGTTGCTTACTGGTGCGCGGATTGCACGAGTTGTGGCTTTAGATTGTATTGGTGTGTCATGTCACCAGAGTAGTTGTGTTGGAATTAGATGAGATTGTTGGGATCTAGAATGAATACAAACGGATTCGGTTTCAGCGTGTTGGAGGGATAATATCGATGTTCGCTCAGAAATTTGCTATGGTTCTTGCTAAAGGAGAAGTGGCTTCACGAATGGTTGATCTGAGGAGTGGTTATGACTTCCTATGTGTTTCATTTATCATTGGCAGTATATGGAAGTGTTGGAATGAGGCTTTATTTGATAAAAGGCTTATTGTCGAAATTCGAATGTTTTGAGCAACTGCTGTGATTAGAAGTTATCGCTACAAGTGTTTGAGTTATGTGGTATGTCATGTAATTGCACCTGAGGTTGCAGGTATTGGGTTATTACAGCTTGTTCGGTTATTCAGAGTATAAATGTGAGATTCCAATCTTGTAGATGATTTCAGAAGTGGAAATGTGGTTCTAAGGTTTATGGGCTAGGTTGGATTGCGAATTTCAGTTACATTGTGTTACCAGACCTATATGAGATAGGGTGACGTGGGATCACCCACGGGTATCTGCATGGTAAGGTTATACAGCGACTTGTTGGCTTTTGGAACAACTATGGGCACGTTCGAGGACGAACGTATGTTTAAGTGGGGGAGGATGTAACGACCCGACCGGTCGTTTTGAGCTTTTGCGCTTCGCTCGCTAGTTCTCGGGCATGACTAGCCCCGTGTGATGTATTATGACTTATGTAAATCGTTGGTTTTGGTTTTCAGGGTAACCGAAATGAATTTTGAAGAAACAGTTCTCAGTTTGAAGCTTAAGATTTGAAAGGTTTGACCAAGATTTGACTTGTTGGTATATGATCTCGGATCGGAAATTTTATGATTTGGTTAGCTCCGTTAGGTGATTTGGGACTTAGGAGCGTGATCGGAATGTGTTTTGGAGGTCCGGAGTAGATTTAGGCTTGAATTGGCGAAATTGGATTTTTGGCGTTTTCCGGTTGATAGGTGAGATCTTGATACAGGGGTCGGAATGGAATTCCAGAAGTTGTAGTAGCTCCGTTGTGTCATTTGGGATGTGTGTGCAAAATTTTAGGTCATTCGAACGTGGTTTGGTATACTTTTTGATCAAAAGCGGAATTCGGAAGATTTTTGGAACCTTAGGCTTGAATCCGATGTGTTTTGGTTGATTTGATGTTTTTTGAGGTGTTTTGAAGATTGGTATAAGTTTGAATGGTAGTATAAGACTTGTTGGTGCTTTTGGTTGAGGTCCCGGGGGACTCGGGGTGATTTCGGATGGTTGGCGGAAAGTTTGGAAGTTGGTTTTGGCAGCTGAAGATCTACCATTGCTGTCATAACCGCACCTGCGGCTAGGGGACCGCAGGTGCGGTATCGCAGATGCGTGGTTGGAGCCGCAGATGCGGTATGTGAACCGCACCTGCGCGACCGCAGATGCGGAGAGAGGGCCGCAGGTGCGGGAGGCGGCTTAAGTGATGACCGCAGAAGCGGTTCATGGACCGCAAAAGCGGTACTGCAGAAGCGCTATCAGGGCCGCAGATGCGGAATCCCTGGGCCAGAAGTATATAATGTTTCCTTCGCGAATTTTTGGCTAAGTACTCCATTTTTGAAGACGGAAAACGAGCTAGGGCAGTGAATTCAAGGGAAAATCGAGGTGAATCAGTTGGGTAAGTTCCCCAAGCTTCATTACTTGAGTTTATGATCATTTTTCCATTGGTTAATCATGATATTAGTGGAAATCAAGGGTAAAAATTGAGGAAACTAGGGCTTGGAAACTTAGGCCTTTGATTGAGGATTTCAAGGACCAATTGTGGTCGGATTTCAGAACTTTTGATATGTATGAACTCGTGGGGAGATATGGAATCTATTGATGTGAATTTTATCGAATTCCGAGACGTAGTCCCAGGGGTTGGGTTTTGGTAAATTCGGGAATTTCGTTGTTTTTCGATTGTTTTCGAGTGGGCTTTGTTCCCTTAGCATATTTTGATGGTTACGTTCTAGTTGTGCCTAGATTTGGAGGATCCGGAGGCCGATTCGAGGGGCAAAGGCATCGCAAGCTAGAGTTTGGGCCGGATTGAGGTAAGCAACGATTGTAAATACTGTTCTGAGGGTATGAAACCCTGAATTTCAAATCGTTGTGCTACCTTGAGGTGACGCACACGCTAGATGACGAGTGTGGGGTCGTGCACTGTTGGAAATTGTGACTTGCTCCATCCCGTACGACTATTAAGCCGCGTATTTACTTGGAAACTATTTCATATTGTTATATTTTGGAAAGTATTATTTTGTTTGGGGCTAAATACCGTGTCTGGGCCTTGTGCCGATTGTTTGGACCCTTAGGGGCTTTTATTACTGATTTCCTCACTGTTTTTAGTTTGATATTTACACTCGGTCTTGCTATGTTCTTACTGTTTTCATAACTAAGTTTTATTCACTGCTCTTGATTTAAAAAAAAAAGATATTTTTAGCCGAGTACTTGTTTTACTGGCAGCCCGAGGGGCTTGAGTTAGTTCTGACTGAGTGAGGTCGAGGGCCTGTGTTGTGAGGATGTTATGGGGTCGGGCTGCACGCCGCAACATGTGGTACTGATTTGTGATATGTAAGAGGCCGGGGGCCTGATTTATTATTCCACGAGGTGGCTTGTGATTGATACGAGACCGAGATCCTGTTTGATTATGCCACGAGATGGCTTGATATTGCGCTTAGGCCGTAAGGGGCCTCTCCAGGAGTCTGTACACTCCTAGTGAGCGCAGGTACCCAGTGTGGTGATCCTGTTTATTATGTGAGGTCGAGGGCCGGATTGATTATGTCACGAGATAGATTGTTATCGCGCTTGGGCCGTAAAGGGCCCCTCCCAGAGTCTGTACACCCCTAGTGAGCGCGGGTACCCGGTGTGTGTGATGTGTTGTAGCCCGATGGGCTGTTGTTATTTCATATTGGAGCCCGAGGGGCTGTTCTTGATCTATGTTGCCCGAGGGGCGGTTCTTGATTCTTGTTATGCCCGAGGGGCTGATTACGAATGATGTGAGGTAGCCCGAGGGGCTGGTTCTGTTGATATTATGCCCGAGGAGCGGTTTATGGTACATGTTTTGCCCGAGGGGCTGTTTACGTTACTATCATTTTTTCTTACTCATCGATTTTATCACTCATTTTGAAACTATTGAAAGTTGATTTAAAAGGTTTTACTAAAACTGAGCTTGATTTACGAAGTAAATGATTTCTGTACTTTTTTGGAAATGTACGGTATTTGCTGTAGCGTTATGACGTGGCTTACGTATTTTCTTACTGCTCCGCTTTCATTTACTTTTACTAATTACTGAGTTGGCGTACTCACATTACTCCCTGCACCTTGTGTGCAGATTCAGGTATTATTTTGAACTCGGTAGCGGGTGTTGGCTGCTCAGTGACAGAGCCATCGGAGGTAGCGAGGTAGCTGCCCGGCGTTCGCAGCACTACTTTTCTCCCTCTTGTCTTCCTTAGACTGTATTTAGTACATTTTTAGACTCTTAGCTGTATTCAGACCTTAGTAGATGCTCATGACTTGTGACACCCCGATATCGGGCTGGGTTTTGTTTTTCGCAGTTGTTATATTTCGCTTTATTTTGGGATTTATCATTATTAATGACTTGATTATAAATCATTATATCTATTAATTAAACTTGGGGTTTGTGTCGGCTGGCCTTATCTTCACGAGAGGCGCCATCACGACCGGGTCTGGGTTTAGGGTCGTGACAAGGAACCTAAATTTTAGTTTGTTTCCATCCGTAATTAACGGTGCTGCCATCCAGAAATTCATTAGAATCCACCATTACCAAACAAATTATTAAGAAAGATTTTTATCTACTTAAGCCTGAAGAGAAGTCCTGGATTGATTCTTTCTCCAAAAATTAGGTCGAATAATATATGGTTCTCTTCAAATTGAGGTGCAGACCAATTCTACCATATACTTCAAGATGTAACAGGAACAAATTTGCTAACAGGGTCATCGTAAACTTCAAAACTTTGCAGTTCAAATCCATGGAAAAGAGATGAGATTCAAAACTGTACAAACAAAAATATCTTTGAGAAGCTCTGTTAAAGTAAGATGAAGGTGGAAGATGAAAGAGAGAGAGAGAGAGAGAGAGAGAGAGAGAGAGAGAGAGAGAGAGAGAGAGAGAATAGATATGGGGTAGGGGATATGAGAAATTTGAGGGGATAGGAGAAATTTGAGTGGAGAAAGAAAAATAATACAAAGCTTATTTTATGGCTTAAGGGTAGGAGGTGACCATAAATAGATATTTGGCTATAAAAAATCAAAAGGTAGCTATGGAATATAATTTTTTAAAAGGGTATTTAAAAATTGTAAAATTGTTCTTTTCATATAGGTAGGTATGCAGGCTTAACGGTTTATCGAAGAAGGTAATTTATTTTTCTGTTATAAATAGAATTTTATTTATGGTGAATGTCTATATTTTAGAGAGATTTTAGGAATTTTACTTGGTGGCTAAGTCACTCTTTCCCTATAAATAGAGGGGCTATATTCCATTGTAATTCATCCCAAAATCAATAAGAATTCTCTCTCCCTACTTTTCTCTGCAATACTCTTTTTCTTCTTTTATTGTTTTATAACACGTTATCAGCACGAGACTCTAACCAATTGAGTAGAAGCTTTGGGCTTGAGCATAATGATTGTCAATTGTTCCATGAACTTCCTTCACGATTAAATTCTGAATTTAAGCTAAGTATTTTACTTTATTTTTCTCTTTTAAATTTTTGACATTCTATAATTTGATTTTAAATACAAGCAAAGACAATAAATCTTGATTTTAACTCTAATGGAGTTTGAAAGAAATTATAACCACCCAAAGTGGTAAAATTTTTATGTCTTGCCATGATCAAATTCATGTATAATTGTGGGCGAAGAAGTGAAAATCCGTCCCACTGAATTTGCTTCATTCTCATTCCCTTAAGAGAATGTGATAGCAATATGTGATAAGTCTGAAAGAAGATAAAATTATTACCGTGAAGGTATCAATGGATGTGGACGTGGCAATAGACGAAATTATAATCGTCATTATTGTGATAATGAGAATAATAAGGATTCTCAAAATAATCCTTCACTCTGTGAAAGTAATATTTGTCATCGATTTGACCCGAGATTTTATAAAGCACATATAGATGATTATGGTCCATTCATGCTATGAATGTGACAACATCTGATTTCTGAATACATATTCATTCTTGGAAGAATATGAACGTGCTAGTGGTAGTGAATATACCACACTCAACTCTAGAAGGAGTTTGAGATGATATAAGAAAATAATGTCATTATAATGGCATGAATGGTCATTGGTCACGTACCTATTGTACGCCAAAATATTTTTGCAATGTGATTATTAAAGGACAACAATAATGCAAGAAACATATCTTGCATATAATTTTGACCATGACCATAATGGTATAACTTTCTCCTTAAAAGAGATATTCACCATATGAATGCTAATAAATATGTGATAGTACAAAATTAATTAAGAACTCTGCAAGAGCCAATTATACTATTTTGGAGAAACACAATTTATTATCAATAAGGTATTTTGTTGTAGTAAGTCTCAAAGAAACATATTTAGTTTCTAAAGTATTCGTGAAAGCGGTTGGTTATATGGAGACTATAAATAAAGGAAAGATTTAATATCTTCTATTACTACAACTTGTAGCGGGATAATATGTACTCCCTCCGTTCCAATTTATGTGAACCTGTTTGACTGGGCACGGAGTTTAAGAAAAAATGAAGACTTTTAGAATTTGTGGTCCTAAACAAGTCCAAATGGGGCCCAGAGTATTTGTGTGGTTATAAAAGCTTCTCATTAAGGGTAGAGTTGTAAGTTTAAGCTAAATTGTTACCAAATTTAGAAAGGGTTCATTCTTTTTGGAACGGACCAAAAAGAAAATAGGTTCACATAAACTGGAACAGAGGGAGTATGTGAAAAGCTACCCGCTTTACTCTCCAGTTTGTACTACACAAATAAAAGAATAACATAATAAAGTGGATGTTTATTGATATAAAAACCCATATCATAATAAACTTGGAGTTTGTTGATAATTGCACACGTCATGGTGTAAACCTGAGTTTATCAATATTGATAATTTATCCAGTTGGCATAATCAGTTTAGCCATGTCAATTTAAGTATGATGTGCAAAAATAATAGAGAATCCACATGGGTAAATATTAAAGAACTAGAAAGTTCTTTACGAATTCTCTTATGTTGCATGTTCTCATAAATTAATACACCAACTAAAATTGGGATTGAATCCCATGAATGCTGGAAATATCAAAGGTGAGTATGGGCCCATTCACTGCCATGTATACCATATAAGATGCATCTATGAGATGGTTACATGTGCGATTATTAATAACCCGCAACATGGTGTTTTGCGAGGTAACTTACTCAATAATTTAATTTCGAGCATAATTTCCAGATTTTCTATTCAAGAAGTTCATCTTGATAAGTTGGTTTACATCACAATTGGTTTAGCAAAATGATTTATTGAGTGCCTTCACTTAATAGCTAAATAATTGCTTATGAGAACAAAGTTATCTATATCAGTTTGATATACGTTATATACCAAAGTATATTATTTTCTCCCCTCACAAGTGGATCAGTCAGGAACCAGATAATTCCGTCTTATTATTATTGATGTGCGGTGTATATTTTGATTAACACCATAACGCACAAAGGTGGATTCTCAAAGTTGAGGTAACAAGTTAGTTTTTCTAACATGAGGGGGAGACATGATAAACAGTTGAGAAAAAATTACGTGGAATGAATTATCATTTGTACATCTAGATCCTCGAATAAGATAATATGAACTTGAGGTTCATAAAAAAGATAATTTATTTGCAATATATTGCAAAGCATGCCAGACGCATTTGCTGACCCAAAGAAAGTAACTATATTCTCATTGCAAATGCTCCTATTAAGTCCTAGAAGGACAAAGTCTATGGTACGCTTAAAGTATATAGACAAATCGGTTTCAAATAAATTTCTTGATAAAGAAGATGAGCAAATGATCAAAATGATAATAATAAGGAGGCAAGTGATCTAGAAGATCACATGACATAACACTTCATAAAATCTCATGAGAGATTCAGGTACCTGAAAATATGAATGAAGAGATCTCTATGTTATGTCTATATGAAAAATAAGGAGGTTGGACCGATATAAAATGTTTGTCGACGACATCTGTAATATCGCTAAATTTATATGAGGATCTTAAGTCTGGAGAAACAATTTCGGATAGAATTAGTTTCATATGAAAGACATGTAGTTTTGAACATGTAGTTCAAATACTTGAACGTATAAAGTTAATGGTATGTGTAATCAGTTTTTGATATCTTATTTGTCTAGCATGACATGAAAACTTGATATGCATCTAATTAAAGTCTATTATATGACTTATATGACAATCCTTGAAGGATTTAAATCGCTTAAGCATATACAATTTTTGGTCCTAAAGTACCATATCCTAAATGCAATTTGTGCACATATGTATCTTGCTATAACTATAAGCATGATAATATGATAGCAAGAGTTTTCACCCCTATGTGAAGATATTG
Organism: Nicotiana attenuata; assembly: GCF_001879085.1. Lineage (NCBI taxonomy): Eukaryota > Viridiplantae > Streptophyta > Magnoliopsida > Solanales > Solanaceae > Nicotiana > Nicotiana attenuata. The sequence continues at coordinate 12,903,536 of NC_031989.1, forward strand.
AAATGATGATTCCAACAAGATCCTATGAAGGCAATACATCTATCAGGGATGATGATTTCAAGGTGAAACAAATTCGTTGAAGTTAATATGGCTGGTTTGTTTATCAAATGTCTACCAAAGATCTTTTGAAGATGGTGTACAAGATTGAAATGCAAATGCTTAAAGATGTGAATTGATGCTCTCATCAGAGAGAGTTAATACGCGTTGTACTCTTTTTTCCCTATCAAGATTTTGTCCCACTGAATTTTCCTTGCAAGGTTTTTAACGAGGCAACCAAAAGGCGTATTGTTAGAGATGTGTACTCTTTTTCCTTCTCTAGAATTTTTTTCCCGCTGGGTTTTATTTAGTTAAGGTTTTCACGAGCCACATTATCTATTGAATAGACATTCAAGGGGGAGTGTTATAAATAGAATTTTATTTATGGTGAATGTCTATATTTTAGAGAGATTTAGGGATTTTACTTGGTGGCTAAGTCACTCTTTCCCTACAAATAGAGGGGTTATATTCCATTTTAATTCATCCCAAAATCAATAAGAATTCTCTCTCCCTACTTTTTTATGCAATACTCTTTTTCTTCTTTTATTGTTTTATAACATTTTCAGAATTTTCGGCAGCTATACACATCATCTGCACTTGATTTTTCTTAATTCAACATCTTTGTTTATTGTTTTTATTTTCTTCTCTTTCTTTTTAACCTTAGTAGACAGTATCCATATAAAATCCAGCCAAGTATAGCAATTGTAAAAGTCACCCGTTTTAATATTTTTCATCTAATAAGGATAGTATATATGCAAGTATCCAGGTTTTTCATGGTGGGGTTTAATTTTACATAAACAAAGTTAATGCCTTCAATTTCCGCCAAAAATCTAATCTTTACAACACAACACAACACAACAACAACCCAGAGGCGGATCTAGAATTTCTAGAATATGGGTACATTACTAAAGAATGGGAAAAATACTAAGTGGGAATCGATCGTTATTCTTTTGGGTAAATAACTCAGTATTCAACCAAGTGCACCATTCAACATTTTTGGAGCATGGGTGCCAACAGATAATATTAGACCAACTCTAAAAATATACATACATGAATACCTAGGTTGGCACAATGACCATGGTTCACGTGCCCCATAATTTACCCTATAAATCCGCTCCTGCAACAACCCAGTGGAATCTAGGTAGGGTAGTGCGTACACGGGACTTTACCCCTACTTTGGGAAGGTAGAGAGGTTGTTGTTGTGTCTCTTTTGACTTGGTTAATGGGATTGCAGTTTGGATTGTTGTATTGGGAAAAATTAAAGTAATATATCGAATTAATTATGTGGTGACATATCATGACACGTGGATTGGTAAAAGAATGTCAGTTGGCGAAGAATAGATGAAGAGGCACGAACTTTAGCAGGCACGGGCAAAAATCCAAGAAATCCAAAAGGGATAGATGCTCGAACCTCTTGATATTCTGAAGAGGCATCAAAAGAGTGAACCTAAATAGCAAAAGGGGTACAGATACGTATTATTGGAAATTAGTAGGCATTAATTACAGAAAACGCTACAGAATCTGTATTAAATCAGTTACGATTGCCAATTATAACGTCACATTAAATGCCATTAATTATCCATAAAGACTCAATTATGAAAAGAGAAAAACGTATTACTTAGAAATAGCTATAAAAGGTGAAGAATGAACATTTGTAAGGGCATGAAATACTATTGGAATACGATTTATTTTGCTTTCTATTCAGCTATTATTTACATCAATTATTTCTATTTCTACTTGATTATCAGTAACCCGAGTTCTTTTAAAATAAGCTTTGACCGAAATCCCAATTTTTGGTTAAACAAATTGGTTCCGCTACCGGAAATCTGATAATCTATTCCTTCCTAAATTAATCTTTTTGTCAAATCAGTCATGTCAAATGTCAATGACAACAATCAAAGAGACCGTCAACTCCAGGAGAATCAGCAAGGTGATGGAACCCCGGTCCCTTTCCCACGAAATTCTCCTCGACAATCTCGAGAAGGAACTCCTCATGGATCTCAATCAAATGCAAATGATCAATTGGAAAATGATGAGGCTATCAACGAAGCTTTGCAAAAGTTAATGGCTCAACAGGTCAGCAAAGCTCTTGAGGCTTTCGCTAACCAGCTACCAGTTGTGCCACCAACATCAACTCCAAACAACAACACCTTAGAAAATCCTCGCTCAGGACTCGTTAACTCAGGAAATGGGGGAACCCCTAGCGAATCTCGTGACGGAGGGTCAGGTAACCCAATTAATTCTGATTTACAAAATTTAGTACTAACTTTGCAGAGACAGCTCAAGGAACAAAGTGATCGCGTAGAGCAAATACCTGGAGTACCGCCTGTAATCAAGGGGATAGATATGGACAAATACTCACAACAACCTTGGAAGCCAAGTGCTGCTCCTTTACCAATTCCGAAGAAATTTAAGATGCCCGATATCCCAAAATACGATGGTACCACTGATCCACGAGATCACGTAGCTGCTTTCACAACCGGTGTAAAAGGCAACGACTTGACCAAGCAGGAAACTGAATCAGTTTTGGTCAAAAAATTTGGAGAAACACTCACTAAGGGAGCATTAACATGGTACTCTCTTTTACCTGAAAATTCTATAGATTCTTTTGCTGAACTTGCAGATTCATTCATCAAAGCACACTCGGGAGCTCAAAAAGTTGAGAAAAGAATGGAGGACATTTTTAAAATAAAGCAAGGAGATACGAAGCTGCTCACGGAATTCGTAGACAGGTTCCAACGTGAAAGGATGATGTTGCCACGTGTACCAGATAACTGGGCAGCGATGGCATTTGCCAGCAATCTAAACGAAAAAAGTTCAGAAGCCACAAGGAGACTCAAGGAAAGCCTACGATAATTTCCAGGTACAACTTGGAATGATGTTTATAACAGATACAGCACGAAGCTGCGGATAGAAGAGGATACCATCATTCAATCTCAAAGGGATGAAAAGATAAGTTCAAGGTGAGCTGAAACTGAAAAAAGGTCCGGTAAAAACAGGTACGAACCTTACATGGGACCAGTAGGAAGAGACTCACGATCAAAACAGGATAACCTCAGGTACGATCATAGATCAAGAGATAGGGAGTCGGGTTCATCATCAAGGTGCGGGAAGGAATGAAACGCACGAGAGATGCGTGGTGATGACAGAAGCTCTAAGGCGAAGATCGGCGGTTACAGTTTTAATGTAAGCACGTCCGAATTGGTGGCTGTTTTGAGGAGCATGGGCGACAAGGTATGCTGGCCAAAAGAAATGAGATCAAATCCAAACAGGCAAAATCCTGATTATTGGTGCGAGTTTCACCATGATCACGGTCACAAAACGGCGAATTGTAGATTGCTGCAAGGTGCAGTTGAACATTCATTGAAGCAAGGGTATCTAACTGAATTATTTAGTGAAAAAGGAAAGCAGGCATATATGAAAAAAAGATAGGAGCCCCTAAAACCCCCTTCACCAAAAAGGACTGTTAATGTCATAAGTGGGGGAGAAGAAATCAATGGCGTAACAGCAGCCAAGAAAGTGTCAAAAATTACAGTCACATATGGGAAGCGAGTTCGACGTGTTTTGGAAGAAGAAAGTATTACATTTGATGATACAGATGCAGATGGCGTACTAACCCCACACAATGACGCACTGGTAATATCTTTACTTGTACATGACACTAATGTGAAACGAGTTTTGATTGATCCAGTCAGCTCCGTGAATATCATTCTATTAAGAGTGGTAAACGAAATTCAAGCTGAAGATAAGCTGATACCCAAGGCGCACACCTTATCTGGTTTTGCCAACTCGAGTGTTGTAACAAAAGGTACTCACCACATTTGCAGAAGGAGTTGTCAAAGACACGAAATTTCAGGTGGTTGAGATGGACATGGCTTACAATATGATCCTCGGTAGACCATGGATTCATGAAATGGATGTTGTGCCATCTACTCTGCACCAAGTTATTAAATTCCCTTCACAATGGGGAATACGACAAATCCGTGGTGACCAGCAAACGTCCAGGAGCATCAATTCCGTAGCAGATTCAAGTGCAAAAAATGAAGAAAAATAGCAATTACAGAATTCAGTTGAGGATGATGCAACACAAATCTCAACTGAACACGGGAAAATAGATGTATACTCAAGGCCCGATACCATCCAAGAGCCAGAGGAGAACGAAAACATCAAAACAACGATTGAGGAATTGGAAGCCGTAGTACTATTCGCATCCCGGCCTGAGAGGAAAGTCTACCTTGGAGCCAACCTCAGCCAGGAAATAAAAGGTAAGTTGACTAAATTTTTGAAAACTAACGTGGATTGTTTTGCCTGGTCCCATTCTGATGTGACAGAGATACCTCCGGAAGTGATGACCCACAAGTTAAATCAAGATCCATCATATCCACTTGTCAAACAAAAGAAAAGAAAGCAAGGATCTTTCAAAAATCAGGTGATTCAAGATGAGGTACAAAAGCTTTTAAAAATTGGGTCCATCCGCGAGGTAAAATATCAAAATTGGTTAGCTAATACAGTAGTGGTACCTAAAAAGAATGGTAAGTGGCGAGTTTGTGTAGATTATACTAACCTAAATAAAGCTTGTCCTAAAGATTCATTTCCATTACCACATATAGATCAACTAATTGATGCCATTGCACGACATGAATTGTTAAGTTTTTTAGATGCATATTCAGGGTATAATCAAATCAAAATGGATCTCATAGATGAGGGAAAAACTTCATTTATAACAAACAGGGGGACTTACTGTTACAAAGTAATGCCACTTGGTCTTAAGAACGCTGGAGCCACATATCAAAGGTTGGTGACTAAAATATTTCAAGAACATTTAGAGAAAACCATGGAAGTCTACATATATGATATGCTGGTCAAGTCACAACAAGCAGGGGATCATATCCAACACTTGTCTGATACATTTCAGATTCTCCGTAAATTTAACATGAGGCTAAACCCCGAAAAATATGCATTTGGAGTTTCATCAGGTAAGTTCTTGGGATTTCTTGTTTCTAACCGTGGCATTGAAGTAAATCCCGCGCAGATTAAAGCTATTGAGGAAATTCCTGATACACTTACAAGTAAAAAAGAAGTACAGAGACTGACAGGGAGAATAGCAGCCTTGGGAAGATTTATTTCCAAATCATCACAAAAATGCTTCAGGATCTTTTCAGCTCTAAAAAAGTAGGATCAGTTCGAATGGTCTGAGGAATGTCAGCAAGCGCTTAAAAATTTGAAAATATACTTGTCAAATCCACCGTTGCTCGCAAAGCCAAAAGACGGGGAGAAACTACTCATCTACCTTGCTATTTCAGAAGTAGCGGTAAGTGTTGTTTTAGTTCGTGAAGACCAAGGTAAACAGTCTCCAATTTATTATGTTAGCAAGTCATTATTAGATGCTGAGACTCGATATCCTCATCTAGAAAAACTTGCACTTGCATTAAATTATGGCATCTAGGAAATTAAGACCTTATTTTCAATGCCATCCCATCTTTGTAGTAACTGCTTACCCCCTACGTAATATACTACATAAACAAGAGTTATCAGGTAGATTAGCAAAGTGAGTCATAGAACTAAGTGAATATGACATTACGTATCAACCTAGAACAGCAATAAAGTCGCAGGTGTTAGCAGATTTTGTGGCAGATTTTAGCCAAAGGATGCAACTAGAAGCAGAAAAAGAACTACAAGTATTCAATGGGTCTAATCCAGGAACACGGACTTTATTCACTGATGGTTCTTCAAATGTAAAAGGGGCAAGTCTACGTATTATTTTGGTACCACCTACGGGAGAAACCATACGACAAGCTATAAAATGTCACCCTATTACTAACAATGAGGCAGAATATGAAGCTGTGATTGCAGGTTTAGAACTGGCATGCGAGCTTGGCATAGAACAGGTCGTAATCAAAAGCGATTCATAGCTCGTAGTTAACCAAATGCTGGGGACTTACACAGCCAGAGAGGCAAGAATGCAGCAATATCTGGAAAAGGCATGTGATCTGGTTAGGCAATTTCAAACCTAGAAAGTCGTGCAGGTACCAGGAGAGGAGAATGTCGAGGCAGACGCCCTAGCTAATCTTGCATCTGTTGCAGAAGTAACAAATGATGAAAATGCTTCTGTAATTCATTTATTTCATTCAGTACTTGATCAAGACAAAAACGAGGTAAATTTCAATAATTTAACTTGGGATTGGAGGAACGAGATTGTCACTTTTTTGCAGTATGGAATATTACCTGAAGATAAGAAAAAGGTTCAAGCACTTCGCAAAAAAGATGCTCGATACTGTTTAAAGCAAGGCAATCTTTATCGTAAAATGTTCGGTGGTCCTCTAGCAAGATGCCTCGAGCCTTCTCAAACAGAATATGTGATGAGAGAAATACACGAGGGACATTGTGGAAATCACACAGGAGGAAGATCTTTAGTAAAAACCATGATTAGATCCGGTTATTATTGGCCAAAAATGGAAGAAGACGCGGAAAATTTTGTGGCTAAATGTGACAAGTGCCAAAGATACGGTAACAACATGCATAGACCAGATGAATTATTACATCCAGTCATTGCACCATGGCCTTTTATGAAATGGGGGATGGATATCGTGGGTCCACTACCGCAAGCCAAAGGCAAGGTAAGATTTTTGCTCATACTTACTGATTACTTTACTAAGTGGGTAGAAGCAGGAGCTTTTAAACAGGTACGAGAAAAACAGGTTAGAGATTTCATTTGGCGAAACGTCATATGCCAATTTGGGGTACCAAAGGAAATCGTATGTGATAATGGCCCACAATTTTGTAGGCACGCAAATCACAGAATTCTTTCAAAGTTGGCAAATTAAAAGGATAACTTCAACGCCTTACCATCCGGTGGGTAATGGGCAAGCTGAATCAACAAATAAAGTCATTATCAATAACTTGAAGAAAAGGTTGGAGGACTCCAAAGTCAAATGGCCAGAACTGTTACCTGGGGTCTTGTGGGCTTATCGAACAACCACAAAAACAAGTACGGGAGAAACACCGTTCTCACTTGTATACGGAGCTGAAGCTTTAATTCCAGTTGAGATAGGGGAACCAAGCATGAGATATACACAAGCTACCGAGGAATCAAATGAAGAAGAGATGCGAGTAAACCTGGATTTACTTGAAGAAAAGAGGGAAGCTGCGTTAACAAGGATGGCAGCACAAAAGCAAGTTATGGAACGATACTATAACCGGAAAGCTCGTCTCAGATACTTTAAGATTGGGGACTTCGTACTTAAGAAAGTTTTCCAATCCACGAGGGCAGCTAATGCAGGAAAGTTAAGTCCAACTTGGGAAGGACCTTATAAGATTCATGGAATCGCAGGAAAAGGAGCATATGAGCTTGAAACATTGGATGGCAAGATTCTATCCTCAAATTGGGATGTTGTTCATTTGAAGAGATATTATTTCTAAGGAAAAGAAATACCCACGGGCAGGTATCCTTATTAATTATTTTTATTTTTGAATTATTTAAATTTTACTAACGATTTTAGATGATAGGCAAAAAGCTAGCCCGTACTAAATGATGAATTACGACCTGCAAGACACGCGGAAAGAACATAATTCCCGGTCTAGGGTTACAACTATTCTGATGGAAATTTAAAAGGGTTAAGCAGTCTTCATCTAAAATAGTACCTCCGAGTCCCGTTTGTTTTTCCTTTTCAGGAAAAGGACCGCATGGGAGGAATAATCAAGTGCTCGAGATTTCATACTTCAAAGCTCAAACACTTGGGGGACTATATAATATACACATAATATATGTATAAAGAAGGCAAAGAAGAATGAAGTTCAAGTCAAGCCCAAAAGTCTACTCATCTTATAAATCAAGTCCAGAGAAAAGTTACGAGCCAATAACACAAAGCCCTTGGATTTTATTTCCTTTTTTGCAAATCTGTTGTAAAGAAAACGGTTACGAAAAAGTTATAGAAGTTATTTAAATACATGTAACATGTTATTTAAACTTGACAAAGTTCGAATGAAAAACTTTATCAAAGTTATTTCAAGAGACATGTGTGTTCCTATTTCTTTTATCGTACATTTACACCGTTATGAAGTGGAGACGTCTTCTTCATTAAGTGTCGAATATAAAAGGGCCCTCTTCAATAAATTCATGTTTGATTCAGATATCCATGAAGTTAACAAAGCATTTTTTTAAAAAAATTGCAAATAAGGCAAGACAAAACCCACGAATTAACAAACAAGACCTTGAGTATAAAGGCAAAAACGAGCAAAACAGAAGCTCAAGACAATTAAGTTAAACAAAAACTTCTTAATATTGAGTTTAGACTAAGTATGAACCTAGTCGTAAACTGTTTGTCATTTATACAAAATGCCCCGAAAAGGTCTGGGGACTTGTCATTTCCAAAAACCAAACCCCCAAAATAGACCGGGGGTAAAACCACCAAGCAAAAAAAAAGGAGTCAGACTTCACAAACTTTCACTAAGGGGCAGAGGAAGGATCTAAAGCGGTATCACTAGCAGCAGAAGGTTCGAGTTGATTTGAAGAAGTTGGGGCAGTCACCGTACCCATATCATCTACAATATGTTCAGGAGTATCAGCCTTGGGAGAATGAAAATCTTGGCCTTGCTGAGTTTTTTCAATGGTCTCCTTTATCTTGTCTAACTCAACATCCAAGTTGAAACCCTCTTGGCTAGCCTCCACAACGGTATCATGGCGAGTGTTTAAAATAGCCCAACTCACTTCAATGGCAGTCTTGTCCTCAAGAATCTCATAATCTCTTTCCTATTGATCAATCTTGTCTTTAAACTTTTCATTCTCGGCCAAAGAAGTATCATAAGAAGATTGCAGAGGGGCAAGTGAACTTTCTAAAAATCTGACCTTATCAGAAGATTCACGGAGATCTTCTTGGGTATGGGTAAGTGTTTGCACAAGTTCACCGGCGTAGGCCTCTTTCTCGCTTAGCAATGCCTTCAACCCTCTAATATCTTCACTAGCTTTGGAGAGTTGCTCAGAAAATGATGTCTCGAGGAGATTTTTGTCCTTGCCAGCTTGATCTGAGGAAGCCTTCTCAATTGCTAACTCTGAAGTCAAAGCCTTCAACTACTGCTCTAAGGTGCACTTGCTTTCTTCTAACACTTCCATATCAATTTGAAGGCTTTCATATTGTTCTTTCCAGTTGTCTGCTTCAATCTGATAGTCATGCATTAACTGCTCCGTATGAGAAACCCTCTTCATCATCTCTGTGCCGATAAGATTGATCTAAAAAAAATGGTAAGAACCTTAATAAAAGAAAGATGGAATAAAGAGTAAAAAGAAAAAAACACCTTTAATGATGATTGCATTATGTCATTCATCCAAGTCAAAGAGCTATGACTCTCGAGCTTGGATTTCTCAACTGGACCGGTCAGAGGTTTCAACCATACGTCAGCCCGACCTGACTTTTTCAAAAGATTAGCATCGGCAGGAACCTCAATGGTAATCTGTTTCATCGTTCCACTTCCACTCGAAGAACCAACCTCAGTACGAGGAATGGTAGTAGAAGGAACTGTAGAAGAAGTCATCATAATTTGGGGCAGAGCAGTAACGGCAGCGGTCACAACTGGTAAAGAACGAGCCACAGGGATAGGCATGGTAAAGGAGGCAAGGGGTACTTCATCGGAAACCAAATCCAAATTTTCACTATCAAACCCACGAGAAAAAAGCTGATCAACAGAGTCACGAGCTGTCGCAGGAGTATCATCATCAGAGCTCACCAAGGTGGCTTCAACAGCCTTGGTTATGGGAACAGAACGGGGAGGAGTCACTTCATCATCTGAAAAGACGCGTCTTCTGGCTCGCGACCTTTTTATCAAGGAACCTCCATCCCGTTCCTCCTCTTCTTCGGAATCTTGGACTGCTACAGCCTTCCTTTTTGATGAAGAACTCAAAATTATCTCTTGAGCTCTCTCCAAAGAAACTCTGGAAGCCGGGACTGCTTCAGCACTAACACCACGAATGGGAAATCCTGATAAAAAGAAGGATCAAATAAGTTCTAAAGGAAAGATGAAGGAAAAGGTGAAAAAGAAAAGAGTAAAACATTTACCATGAGTTTTAACCTTCCAACCAAACCTGTGCGAAAGGTTTTTCCAAGATCTACCTTCCATTGGAGCAACTTTCAATAACTTTTCTACCCAACCACGAAAATTGAGAATCTCATCAACAATTCCCATGGTTGCTGGAAAAAAGAAAAAAGTTAAACAGTAGCGGGAAAAATAAAGGGGAAAGATAGAGAAAGTTATAAAAAAAAACTCACGTGCAAAATTCCACTTTTCAGGAAATGGAACATTCTCTTCGCCCACTAAACCAATAGTGGGGGCAGCAACAAACCTGGCATACCAGCCACGGTCCTTATCATCTTCTGGGCTAACTAACAATTTTTTACTTTTCGCAACTAAAGTGAAAATCCCATGACGGAAAAGCTTCGGACAGTAGAGATGAATCAAATGGAAAAAAGTAAAAGGCAAGTTAGCCAACCTTGTTAAATGTCTTAAGCAAGCAACAACCCTCCACACAATGGGGCCAATCTATCCTAGACAAACGTCAAAAAAATGACAAAATTCAATGATAACAGGATCGATGGGTGGTTTAAAATTCAGTGTAAAGGAATACGTATACACAAAAGAAAACCCGGTCAAGTAAGATGTAATTCTTTGGTTCGCATTAGGAATTATAATAGGGAAATCAGGTCTCCAATGGCAATCCTTACGAACAACAGAGATCAGACCTTCAGTGATTTGAGAAGGATAAATGTCTGCACGATCTAAAGAAGACATAGAAGAAACTTGGTTTCTAATCGATTCTCTATCAGTATAAAAAGATAGTTCAGCAGGGACAATTTCATCCACTAAAGGCTCACGAACGGGTTCATTAGAATCTTTATTTCTAGATGAAGGTCTATGGGAAAGAGAACCCCTAGTTCTAGAAGGAGGAGTAGAACTCACTGAAGGAATAGAAACACCTCTTACAGATGAAGACCCTTAACTACGCAATCTTCCTCCTCTTCTACTTCTAACGGGAGCAAGAGGAAGATTATCAACAATGGAGACTCTTCGAGGGTTAGGGTTTGAAGAAGACATAGCAGCATGAGGAAGAAGAAAACAAGAATGAATTTTCTAAGATATGAAACTTTTTATGAGAAAGACAAAGACAAAAGCTATATTTATACTCAGAAGCAAGCGTCAAAGAAAAGGTGTAATGATGGAAACGTCGTGATGGAAACTGTCGCTTCGTAATTGGTGAAGCCGCAAAAAAGCCCTAAAAGACGCTGAAATTTTGCAGAACCAATCAGAAGATGCCACGCGTCACGAGCATTAAATGGAAGTGACACATAAAGCATCAATTCAAGAGAAGGTATAATGGCGGCAAAAATTCCCGCTTTAATGAGTTCCACTTCCAAATATTCAATTGATGAATAAATGGCAAGTGGGGGGACTATCTGTATTGGAAAAAATTAAATTAATATATTGAATTAATTATGTGGTGACATATCATGACACGTGGATTGGTAAAGGAATGTCAGTTGGTGAAGAATAGATGAAGAGGCACGAACTTTAGCAGGCACGGGCAAAAATCCAAGAAAGCCAAAAGGGATAGGTGCTCGAACCTCTTGATATTCAGAAGAGGCATCAGAAGAGTGAACCTAAATAGCAAAAGGGGTATAGATACGTATTATTGGAAATTAATAGGCATTAATTACAGAAAACGTTACAGAATCTGTATTAAATCAGTTACGATTGCCAATTATAACGTTACATTAAATGCCATTAATTGTCCATAAAAACTCAATTATGAAAAGAGAAAAACGTATTACTTAGAAATAGCTATAAAAGGCGAAGAATGAACATTTGTAACGGCACGAAATACTATTGGAATACACTGATTTATTTTGCTTTCTATTCAGCTATTATTTCCATCAATTATTCCTATTTCTACTTGATTATCAGTAACCCGAGTTTTTCGAAAATAAGCTTTGACCGAAATCCCAATTTTTGGTTAAACAATTGTGCCTTTCAATTAAGCAGCTATTAGCTTTTGACAGAGTTGAAGTATACTAAGTTTTACTAACTGTTTAACTCTTAAACTGCTTTTTTGCTTTGTTATTGATGTAATCAGGCAATATTGACCTTTTAGCTTAGGTGTTGTTTTTAATGCCTTAGAAACAAAAACAAAACAAAAAGTCCTGCTGTAGCCCCCCCCTGTAGTAATGGAGGACAGACTTAGCCAATTGCCAATGACATTCTTGTATCAATTATTTCTAAGTTGACATTGAGAGAAGCAGTGCTCACAAGTTGTCTTTCAAGTCGATGGCGCTATATTTGGACACGTGTCACATGTCTCAACTTTAACCTTCCGATGGAGGACTGGGATGAAACAGAGTTTTGCAGAAAGGAAACGCTAAGCCATATCAATTGGGTTAATCATGTCTTGAGTTTGCACAAGAATTCACTGTCTTTTCTCTTTTTCATAGCAGTTTTCAATGTGAAGTTGATAAGTTGCTGGAATTTGCATTATCAACAAAAATCCAAAGCCTTAAGATAGAATTGGTACCCTCTAGAATGGCCAGATTGCAGATACATCCAACCTTGTTTGGATTTGAAGAATTTCCAGGAATACTTGTCGTCCTCGCCAATCTTTGAATTTAAGAATCTCATAGTGCTGAATTTAGGTGGTGTTAATGTGGACAATCAAGTGGTCAATATTTTCCTCTCGAGCTGCCCCCTTCTTGAACAGTTATCTATAAGAGAATCTCAGGTATTAAAACATCTGGAAGTCGGTCCTTCCCTCAAGTTGAAGCATTTGGAAATATATGAATGTGATATAGATTCTCTGGAGATCTGTAATGCCAATATTGCCTCTTTCTGTTTCTATGGAATGGAGAAAACAAACTTGCTTCTAGAGAATGTTACTTCGGTTGTTAATCTTCAGATTGAGATTTTTCGTCGATCGTTGCCTAGACTCATTGGATTGATTACAATGAAATTCACTCAACTGGTGAAGCTTTCACTTGAAGTAGATACTTGCCAATATAAGGTAAGCAATTTTCCCCTATCACGGGTTCGAGCCGTAGAAACAGCCTCTTGCAAAAATGTAGAGTAAGGCTGCGTACAATAAACCCTTATGGTCCGACTCTTCCCCGGACCTCCCGCATAGCGGGAGCTTAGTGCACCGGTTGTCCTTTATAAAGAACAACAAAAAGTTCTAGTGTCTTTTTTTCACACTTCTTTCTGCTGATTTTATCTTTTTCAGGGTCTTGCCGAGTTCCTTAGAGAGAGTTGTCTCGCGCCCCTAGGTATTCTCTACCTACCCACCTGTGTCGGTTTCGGGTACAGGTACCCTCTTGCTCAAAGTCGTTCGAGCTTTTCCTGGGAGTATGGCATGGGTTACTTCAGCGCCGTAGCGCCTGGTATTCGAACATTGGCTCGAGGCATTTTCTCTACCCCTTCTTACCCTGATTTTTATCATTCTTTTCCAAAATTCAACAATCTCAAATGGCTTATACTGATTGTTAATGGCGCTACCGATTATGGCAGTCTACTTAAAGTTACTCCACTTCTGCAGGCCTCTCCGTACCTGCAAATGTTCGAGATCAAGGTATATAGAGGTGTTTATTCTTTTTGAATATGTCACCCTTTTTTTTGCTTATCCATTTCAAAGGCTGGACAATTTTCATGCAAAAGAAAAACCATCATCTTTTCCTTTTTGTAGCCTTATCATATCTATCATCATGTCTTGCTTGCTTATGTACTTCTCAGTGGAAACTAATATTGGATGTTTCCCTCAAATATCAACTTTTGATTCACATTTTAAATGAACCAATTACTCCACTATATTTCAGAGTATAATTGTATTATCTTTTTTGCTTTTTCAGATTACGTGGAGTAATACACAGATCTATATTCGTTCTGCATCTATTATTTCTTATGGACCTATTCGGAAGCTAAGTTGGCAAAATCCATATCCACATCTCAAAGTGGTCAGATATGAAGGTTATCTCAGGCTCAGCTGATAATGAGTTTATAACTTACCTTGTTGAAAAATCTTTAGCACTTGAGAAATTCATCATTACTCCTTGCGATCATTCATCATATTTCAAACCACAAATACAGGGTTTAGGACAAACCTACTGGGTTCGGCCGAACCCATAAGTTGCCTTCAAGCTCCACCCCTGAATATAATGCTCCCTCCATCTCAAATTACGGATGAACTCCAGAGGCTGCTGGATGGCTGGTCTTTAACAAAATATGAGCTAAGCAGCTTCAGGTAGGCCTATCTCATACTTCCAGCAGAACATGAGCACCTTGGATCCCGACCAGTAAGCATCTTTGCATTGTCAACTTTTGACAGGTGTTTTCAACGATTCCTGGAAGGTAACATCCAACTTGGCCCCAACATATGCAGGGATTTGTCATTACGCAATGGTATAAGATACATGCAGTGTTCTTTTAGTAGACAACCATCTCTGCCTCTCTTCAGCTGACTTACATGTTGTAACGATCCGACTGGTCGTTTTGCTTTCTAGAACCCCGCTCCCCTAAATAAGATTTTTCGTACTTGCTTTCACTGATTTATGACTTGCGGGGATGGTTGGTTCGAGATATGGAAGAGTTTGAGTTGAAATCGGAACACTTGGTTCCTTAAGGTTGGCTTAAAAGGCCAAGTTTGACTTTGGTCAACGTTTTGAGTAAACGACCTCGGAATCCGGATTTGAAGGTTCCGACAGGTTGGTATGACGCTTTTGGACTTGGGCGTATGTCCGGATCGGGTTTTGGATGACCCGGGAGCGTTTTGACGCCTAATAATGAAAGTTGGTTCCTTAAGGATTTTGAAGTTCTTAAATATTTGGTTTGGAGCGGGTTTTGCGTTATCGAGGAACGGAATTCCGAGACCGGGAATAGTTCCGCATTGTCATTTAAGACTCGCACGCAAAATTTAGTGTCAATCCGAGTAGTATAAGCGTGTTTCGTCGCATTGGGTGTGAATTGAAGAACTTGAAGTTCATAAGTTTGATTCAATTGGTTTAGGGGTGATTCTTAGATTTAGCGTTGTCTCGGGCGTTCCGAGGCTTCGAGCGAATCCGTTTTATGATTTCAAACTTGTCGATATGTTCGGGCAGGGCCCCGGGGGGCCCGAGCGTCAATCGGACGAGGCTCGAGTTGAGTTAGAAAAATTGGAAAGAGCTGAAGCTACAGGTTGTTGTCATAACCGCACCTGCGATTGGCCAGCCGCAGGTGCGAGACCGCAGGAGCAGTCAACCCTTCACAGGTGCGGCCCTATGGGAGGAGCCCAGGAACCGCAGATGCGGCTCCTTTTCCGCAGAAGCGGCCCCAGGCCGCAGATGCGGCCCCCAGCCAGCCCAAGAAAAGTCCGCAGATGCGGACACTCCCTCGCAGAAGCGAGATCGCGGATGCGGTCCTCTAACTGCAGGTGCGGAAATCGCAGAAAGCAGTGCCGTCATTTAATACGGAAAATGTGTCATTTTTTTGACACATTTCATTCAATTGTTGGGCGATTTGGGAGCTTCCAAAGAGGGTATTTCGGCCTAGCATTGTGAGGTAAGTTATTTCTACTTAATGTGAGTTTAATACTTGGTTTTTGGGTAGACTAACACACCAATATTAGTGATATTCATGGGATTAGAGTAAAACCTAGGGTTTTGATAAAGACAAGATTTAACCACGAAATTTGTTATGGAATGGAGTAAAAATCATATATTATTGATCCTTAGGTTACGGGTAACAACTTTCTTCAAATATTTCCGGAATACGGGCACGTGGGCCCGGGGAGGAATTTTAGGAATCTTGCCTTGGGGTTGGATAATCACTTTAATAGTTAGAATATGAACTTTTAAGCCTATAATGATTGGTTTTTACACTATTTGAATAGTTTCGGATTGTGCGGCTCCGGTTTGAGGGTTTGAGAGCATTCTTGAGTTGGAAGTAGGCTCGAAACGAGGTAAGTCTCCTTTCTAACCTTGTAAGAGGAAAATTTCCCCATAGGTGAACTTAACTAATATGTGATTTAATTGTGGGGGCTACATACGCACGAAGTGACGAGAGTCCATACGTAGCTACTATTCCTGTTATGTCCGGGTAGTTCTAGGCTTACACCATGCTTTGTAGGTATTGTTATATGATTTTAAATTGTTGAATTGCATTGACTGAAACTTCGTTGAGAATGTCATGATTTCAAGGATTTCAAGTAAATAATTATTTTGAAAAGAATTAAGGAAACTGTTATAAATAGAATTGTATTTATGGTGAATGTCTATATTTAGAGAGATTCTAGGGTTTATTACTTAGTGGCTAAGTCACCCTCTCCCTATAAATAGAGGGTTCTATTCTATTGTAATTCATCCCCAATCAATAAGAATTCTCCCTCCCTACTTTTCTCTGCAATACTATTCTTCTTGTTTAATAAGTTAATAACACGTTATCAGCACAAGATTCTAACCAATTGAGTAGAGGGCGGTTGTTTTAATTTATGGATATACTATTAAATAGTTGTCTAATGTACGAGAAATTAAACCACACATGGAATATATAGGCTTAATTCGGACAGTAGCTGAATCTGCAATTCCATGCTTGCTAATCTCATTATGCTCGAGATTACTTCTGTTACCCGTAGTTCCAATGCTTATTGCAGAACTCTCTCTTTGCCTTGGAATGCCAGTCTTAAATTTCGGAGGACGTTCATGAAGAAAATTACACTTATCTCCATAAGGACACTCCTCCCCGTTATAAAACTTCTTGTAAATTTTCATCCTATATGTATTATTTTCTGATCATCATTCCAGTTTCCTACTACCCCTCTATCCTTTTCACGGACTAGTTCCTGGCAATTCGGAGGGGCTCACGCAAATCTTCGACACTATGGCTTTGGATACATGCATGATGCTCAATTTTTACATAATATTGAGCATAATGATTGTCAGTTGTCCCATGAACTTTCTTCTGGATTTAAGGTAAGTATTTTACTTTATTTTTTCTTTTAAATTCTTGAAATTCTATAATTTGATTTTAAATACAAGCAAAGACAACAAAGTTTGATTATAACTCTAATGGAGTTTGTAAGAAATTATATCCACAAGTGGTAAAATTTCTTTGTCTTGCCATGATCAAATTCATGTATGATTATGAGCACAAGAAGTGAAAACCCGTCCCATTGAATTTGCTCCATTCTCATTCCCTTAAGCGAATGTGATAGCAATATGTGATAAGTTTGAAAGAAGACAAAATTATTACCGTGAAGGTATCAATGGATGTGGACGTGGCAATAGACGAAATTATAATCGTCATCATTGTGATAATGAGAATAATAAGGATTCTCAAAATAATCTTTCACTCTGTGAAAAATATTTGTCATCG
Organism: Nicotiana attenuata; assembly: GCF_001879085.1. Lineage (NCBI taxonomy): Eukaryota > Viridiplantae > Streptophyta > Magnoliopsida > Solanales > Solanaceae > Nicotiana > Nicotiana attenuata. The sequence goes on from NC_031989.1 coordinate 12,920,942, forward strand.
ATTTGACATGAGATTTTGTAAAGCACATATAGATGATTATGGTCTATTCATGATGTGAATGTGACAACATCTGATTTATGAATACATATTCATTCTTCAAAGAATATGAACGTGCTAGTGGTAGTGAATATACCGCACTCACCTCTAAAAGACGGTTTGAGATGATATAAGAAAATAATGTCATTATTATGGTATGAATGGTCATTGGTCACGTACCTATTGTACGCTAAAATATTTTGGTATTGTGATTATTAAAGAATAACATTAATGCAAGAAACATATCTTGCATACAATTTTGACCATAACCATAATTGTATAACTTTCTCTTTAAAAGAGATATTCACCATATGGATGTTGATGAGTGGTAGTACCAAATTAATTGAGAGCTCTGGAAGAGCCAATTATTACTATTTTGGAGGAATAAAATTGATTATCAATAAGGCATTGTGTTGTAGTAAGTCTCAAAGAAACTTAGTTTCTAAAGTATTCGCGAAAGCGGTTGGTCATACTGAGATAAAGAAAAGGTTTAATATCTTCTATTACTACAATTTGTAGCGGGGTAATATGTATGTGAAAAGCTACCCGTTTTATTCTTCGGTTTATACTACACAAACAAAAAAATGCCACAATAAAGTAGAAGTTTATTGATATAAAAACTCATATCATAATAAACTTGGAGTTTATCGATAATTGCACAGGTCATGGTGTAAACCTAGTCTTTATCAATATTGAAAAATTTATCCAGTTGGCATAATCAGTTTAGCCATATCAATTTAAACATGATGTGCAAAAATAAAAGAGAATTCACATGGGTAAATATTAAAGAACTAGAAACTTCTTTATGAATTCCCTTATGTTGCATGTTCTCATTAATTAATAGACCAATTAAAATTGGGATTGAATCCCATGAATGCTGGAAATATCAAAGGTGAATATGGGCCCATTCACCTGGCATGTATACCACATAAGATGCATCTATGAGATGGTTACATGTGCAATTATTATAGACCCGCAACCTGGTGTTTGCGAGGTAACTTGCTCAATAATTTAATATAGAGCATAATTTCCAGATTTTTTATTCAAGATAGTTCTTCTTGATAAGTTGGTTTATATCACAGTTGGTTTAGCAAAATAATTTATTGAGTGCCTCCACTTAATAGCTAAATTATTGCTTATGAGAACAAAGTTATCTATATCAGTTTGATATAGGTTATATACGAAAGTATATTACATTCTCCCCTCACAAGTGGTTTCAGGGTCAGGAAACAAATAATTCTATCTCATTATTATTGATGTCCAGTATATTTTGATTAACTCCATAACGCACAAAGATGGGTTCTCAAAGTTGAGGAAACAAGTTAGTTTTTCTAACATGAGGGGGAGACAAGATACAACAGTTGAGAAAAAGTTACATGGAATGAATTATCATTTATACATCTAGATCCTCGAATGAAATAATATGAACTTGAAGTTCATAAAAGGATAATTCATGTGCAATTTATTGCAAAGCATGCCAGACACATTTGCTGGCCCAAAGAAAGTAACTATATTCTCATTGCAAATGCTCCTATTAGAATAAGTCCTAGAAGGACAAAGTCTATAGTACGCTTAAAGCATATAGACAAAATCGGTTTCAAATAAACTTCTTGATAAAGAAGATGAGCAAATTGTCACGACCCCAACCCCGGTCGTGATGGCGCCCAACACATTGCTAGGCAAGCCCGACCAATCCAATAACCTTAACCATTTATACAACTGATGAATTTATTTAACACAGTTAAATTAATAAGATAATACTGAATATCTGAAATAAAGTTCGAACATGCGAAAAACCCAAGTAAAAATACTACTACACAGCCCGAAGAATCCGGTGTCACAAGTCTGAGCCTCTAATATACGAGTGTCAACCTACTACATAATAGTCTGAGGAAATGCGGAATAAAATAAACAGGACAGATGGGAAGATCAGGACTGCGGACGTCATGCAGCTACCTTGATGCTCCCGGATATGATGCTCGACAGAGAAAATCTCACTCAGCCTCCGTGGGTGCACCTGAATCTGCACACGAGGTGCAGGGAGTAAAGTGAGTACTTCCAACTCAGTGAATAATAAACATTAATAAAGGCTGAGAATAAGAAATCCTGAATAGGCACAAAGTAATTCTATAAATACAGCAACTTGAACCCAGCAGTATGAAATCCAGTAAAACAGTGATAACAATTACAGAAATATCATAGCAGATAAGTAAATAAATGACAATTAATAATATGCAATGCAACACATAGACCGGTACTCTCCAGTACCCGCTGTGGCGTGCAGCCCGCTCCATTTATTTATCGTCGACGGCGCTCACTGGGGGTGTGCAGACTCCGAGAGGGGCCCCTTACGGCCCAAGCGCAATAATAAGCCATCCCGTGGCATCAACTAGGCTCTCGGCCTCATATCAATATCAGTATCATACCGTTGCGGCGTGCAACCCAATCCCATGCTCAGTCCAAAATCACATAAACCCGTCGGGCACAATAATATAGAAATATTCAGCCCAAACTTCATTTAAAAATATTAATTAAGTTTCAAGTTTAAGAAAAAGTGGCTGAGTTTGCAAAACGGTATTAAATACCAGGACTGAGTTCAATGATATGTAAAAATGGTAAGAAACCAGTAATAATAATCCCTGAAGGATTTAATCAATTGGCACGAAGCCCAAACATAGCAATTAGCTCAATTAAAATGATAATAAGTGAACTTCAGTCAAATATGCAGTATATTCATCTACCGGGACGGACCAAGTCACAATCCCCAACGGTGCTCTACCCCAAGCTCGCTACCCGGCGTGCAAGTCACCTCAATATAGCACTACGATGTGCAAACACGGGGTTTCAAACCCTCAGAACGGCATTTACATCTATTACTCACCTCAAGCCGGCCAAAGTCCTAGCTCGCTATGCCCTTGCCTTTCGAATTGACCTCCTCGTGTACCGAATTTGATCAAAACCACAACGAATACATCACAATATGCTAATGGGACAATACCCAATCGAAAACAATCAAAAAATAGCTAAAATCTCGAAATTAGCAAAAACCCGAGCCCCGGGCCCACTTCTCGAAAATCAGAAAATTTACCATCAACGGATTCCTTATCTCGCCACGAGTCTATACATATAAAGAACACCAAAATCGGAGTCCAAATGACCCCTCAAATCCCCATTTTAACTCTCTTAAGTTTCAAGCCCTAATCACCATTTTTGACCCTTGATTCCTTAATTTTTCAGTCTTAATTCATGTAATTGTACCATAAAATCGTGTTTTAGACTCAGAAATCCTTACCTCAATGAAGTTCCTTGATTTCTCCCTTCCAACTCGCCCAAATTCTCCAAGTCCGAAGTGAAAATTATGAAACCCTTTGAAATTTCGCGAATGAGAAATAAAACTTCACTGACCAGTTATTTCCGCATCTGCGGCTCCTTAGCCGCATCTGCGACTTCCGCTTTTGCGGTTACAAGTCGCTTCTGCGGACTAAACCGCTTCTGCGGTGACAAGACCGCTTTTGCGGTTCCGCATCTGCGATTCCATTTACGCAGATGCGGTTTCCCTTAGTCTTCCAAAATTTCGCATCTGCGGTCCCATTGTCGCATCTGCGACTCCGCAGATGCGGTCAGCCACTCCGCACCTGCGATACCTGCCGCTTCTGCGGCTCATAACTCGCTTCTGCAGTACCGCTTCTGCGGTCCCCTTTCTGCAGAAGCGAAAATACCAGAAGCAGCACAATTTCTGCAACATTACAAGTCCAAAACTCCCCGTTAGCCACCCGAAAACACCCCGAGGCCCCCGGGACCTCAACTGAAAATACAAACATGATCCAACACCTTATTCAAACTTGCTCGAATCATCAAAACACCACAAATAACACCTAAACCATCAAATTACATCAAATTCAACCTAAGTTCATCCAAATCTTCCGAAACTTGCATTCGATCAAAAACCCGACCAAAACACCTCCGAATCAACTAAAATTTTGCACACACATCCCAAATCACCTAACGAAGCTACTTCAACTCTCGGAATTCCATTCCGACCCTCGGATCAAATTCTCACCTATCAACCGGAATTCGCCAAAATACTAACTTCGCCAATTCAAGCCTAATTCTACACTGGACCTCCAAAATTACTTCCGATCACATTCCTAAGTCATAAATCATCCCCCGAAGCTAACCGAATCATCGGAATTCATATCCGAGCCCACTAACACGTAAGTCAATGTCCGGTTGACTTTTTCAAAATAAACCTTCCTTAAAGAGACTAAGTGTCTCATTTCCTACTAAAATCAATCCAAATCAACTCGTTCACACCCAACACTGATAATGAAGCATAAATCAGCAGAAAATGGGGGAAACGGGACGGTAACACACGTGATGACGGGTTGGGTCGTCACATAAAATGATCAAAATGATCATAATAAAGGAGGCAAGTGATCTAGAAGATCACATGACATAACATTTCATTAAATCTCATGAGAGATTCAAGTACCTGAATATATGAATGAAGAGATCTCTATGTTACGTCTTTATGAAAAATAAGGAGGTTGGAACCAATATAAAATGTTTGTCGACGACATCTATGATAGCGCTAAATATATATGAGGATCTTAAGTCGGAAAAAACAATTTCGAATAAAATTGGTTTCACGTGAAAGACATGTAGTTTTGAACATGTAATTCAAACACTTGAAAGTATAAAGCCAATGGTATGTGCAATCAATTTTCGATATCTTATATGTCTAGCATGACATGAAAACTTGATATGCATCTAAAGTCTATTATATGGCTTATATGACTTAAAAATCCTTGAAGGATTTAAATTGCTTAAAGCATATAGAATTCATGGTCATGAAGTACTATATCCTAAATGCAATTTGTGCACAAATGTATCTTGCTATAACTATATGCATGATAATATGATAGCAAGAGTTTTCACCTCTATGTGAAGATATTGAACTGACGATTCCAACAAGATCATATGAAGACAATCCATCTCTATCAAGAATGATGATTTCAAGGTGCAATATATTCATTCAAGTTAATATGGCTGATTTGTTTATCAAATATCTACCAAAGATCTTTTGAAGATGGTGCACAAGATTCGAATGCAAATACTTAAGGATGTGAATTGATGCTCTCGATCGGGGGGGGGGGGGGGGAGTTAATATGCGTTGTACTCTTTTTCTCTTACAAGGTTTTGTCCCACCGGGTTTTCCTTGCAAGGTTTTTAACGAGGCAACCAAAAGGCGTATTTTTAGATATGTGTACTCCTTTTCCTTTTCTTGAATTTTTTTCCCACTGGGTTTTATTTTAGTTAAGGTCTTAACGAGGCACATTATCTGTTGAATAGACATTCAAGGGGGAGTGTTATAAATAGAATTGTATTTATGTGAATGTCTATATTTAGAGAGATTTTAGGGTTTATTACTTGGTGGCTAAGTCACTCTCTCCCTATAAATAGAGGGTTCTATTCTATTGTAATTCATCCCAAATCAATAAGAATTCTCCCTCTCTACTTTTCTCTGCAATACTATTCTTCTTGTTTAATTATTTCATAACAGAAACATTTAAGTTGTATTTATACATAACCGCATCGCAAGTATATTCCGCGAGCGGGGTGATTACTTTCACTGTTCTCATGGGAGCGGGCCATTCGCCTCGGCAGGTTGATAATTGTATATATATGGTTCGGGCCGTTCGACCCTCGGCAGTGCACATTTTACTTTTATGTTGGATCGGGCTGAACGTCCTCGGTGGTATTTGTGTGTGATAATGGAACCGGAACCTCTTATAATTCGTATGATTCATTGCTTGAAAGGCCACTTGTTTTAAATGAAGGAAATGCCTAGATTTATTGATTCGATGAGAGGATTTTTAGTATTATTCTTGTTTGCACTTGTTGCTATCTACGTACATTGTGTATTAAAATATTGGACTTCACATTATTATATCTATTGACCCTAGTAAGTGTCAAGTCGACCCCTTGTCACTACTTCTTCGAGGTTAGACTGGATACTTACTGGGTGCATATTGTTTATGTACTCATACTACGCTTCTACACTTGATTGTGCAGGCTTTGAGGCAGGTGCATCTGGCCATCAGTCCGGCGCGTTGAGTGGACTCTTTGGCTTGAGACTTCCGGTGAGCTGCCCTTCTGAGCCGTTCTGCAGCTTCTGGAGTCTTTCTATGTCTTCACTTTTCCTGTCTATTTCCTTTCCAGACAGTAGGATAGTATGATTTTGTATATTCTACTAGATTGCCCTATACTTGTGACACCAGGTCTTGGCACACACATTGGTAGACTTGTGATTTTGGATTTCTATCATGATTTAAATTTCGTAACTATTATCTTCATCAAGTTATGCTTTAAGTCTCAAACTCCTAGTTCTTTACTAATAAGGAAGGGTTTTCACGTATTAATTATTTTAATGAGAATTCACTGGTCGATTAGTGTTGTCTTGCCTAACAACGGTGTTGGCGCCATCGCGGCCTAATGTGAAATTTGGGTCGTGACACATGTAATAACCACATATACTAATCTCTTCTCATGCTCCCCAGAAGAATTTGTCAAATTAGTAACACAATACAGAGTCTTCAAGACACCAGCTTCTCATCCTAGTGCAGATATTAGCATGAATTACTTCTGATCTTAGGCATTTATATCGGGAAAAATGACCAATGGACTTACATGTTGGGACGATATCATGTGATAACCGTGATATTAGCATATTAACGCTAATAATCCAGAAAATCAAGCTCAAATAATCTTGATTTAAGAACTACATTCATTGCTTGAAGTGTATCACATATGACGCCAATCTGACAGTGTACGCTATCAGCAACAAGAAATTCATGAACAGAACCATCTATTTCACTAAAAGAACATCCAGGTTGCTTCTGGATTCCCTCAGCACCCATATTCCTCCTTACCATTCTCACATCCTTCCACCTAGATGCAGAGGCATAAGCATTAGACAGCAGTACATGTGCCCCACATTTCTCTGGCTCTAATTCACTAATCTTTTTGGCAGCAACTTCCGCCAACTCTACATTTCCGTGTCTACTACAAGCGAAAAGCAAGGATCGCCAAATGACAGCATCTGGCTGAATGGGCATGGAACCGATGAACTCCATAGCCTCAACCAGAAGATTTGCACGGCCCAAAAGATCAACCAGGCATCCATAGTGCTCAACCCCGGGGGGCAATTTGTATTGCCCGGTCATCTTCTCAAAGTAGTAAAAGCCTTCACCAACACACCCACCATGACTACAGGCAGATAAGATCCCAAGAAATGTTACGCCATTTGGCCTTACTCCACTTGATCCTTCCATTAGTGAAAATAATTGCAAAGCCTCATCGGATCTTGCATTCATAGCTAGCCCAGAAATCATCATACTCCACGAATAAACATCCTTATTAGTTAACAAATGAAAAACTTCAAGAGCCTTATCAACTAATCCACATTTAGAGTACATATCAATCAAAGAATTCTTCACTACAAGGTTCATTTCAATACCACTCTTTTCACAATAATTATGCACCCACCTTCCCAAATCTAGTGCACCCGAATGCCCACATGCAGAAGCAACACAAGCAATTGTGGCAGGTTCGGCATTAACCCCAGCCATCTGCATCTCCCTAAATAATTCTATTGCTTCCTTAAACATATCCGACTGCAAATAACCTGCAATCATAGAAGTCCAACAGACTGCATTTTTATCTAATAATCTATCAAAAACCTTCCTAGCATCCTCTAACTGCCCACATTTTGTGTACATGTCAATTAAAGAAGAACCCAGAAACACATCAATCACAAGCCCATAAACAACAATCAACCCATGAATCTTCTTCCCCAAATCAAGCAACCCAGTTCTTGCACACGCAGTAAGAGCACTCACGATACTTACATCATTCAACCTCACACCACTTTCGTGCAACATTTTTCCAAACGTTTTCACTGCTTGATGACAAAATCCACATTGTAAATACCCAGAAATCATACTATTCCAAGTGACAACGTCTCGACCTGAGTCGGGCATAAAATCAAACACCTTCTGTGCAAACTCAACAACCCCGCATTGGAAATACATATAAACCAATGCATTTTGCACAAATACATCAAATCCAAACCCCATTTTCAAACTCACACAATGAACTTCAACACCCTTGTGAAAATTATTTAATCTACCGCAAGCTTTGAGTACAAAAGGGAAAGTGAAATTATCAAGAATCATACTTTTCCGCATCATTTGATTGTAAAGACTAATGGCTTGTTCAGGGAATGAACTGTGTGAGTATGCACGGAGGAGGAAATTACAAGAATGGACATTGGGGTTAGGGATTTGGGAGAAAATGGTATGAGAAAAGGTGAGGGTAAAATCAGGATTTGAAAGACAATGGCTGAGGAGTTGGCTGGAAATGTATGGGTTAGCGAAGAAGCCTGAAGTGAAGGCATGAGAGAGGATTTGGGTGAAATGGTTGAAGTGTTTATGGGTTTGCAGTAGGGATAAAGAGAATGTGTGATAAGGTGATGATGTGTGAGATGTAAGAAGAAGAGAGATTAGGGTTTTGGGTTTTGGAGGTTTGAGTTTGGAGGGAAGCCTCAGTAGCATTTGGTTGCATAACTAACAGACAATGAGCGTGCAAAAAGAGTTTGCAGGGGGCTTCATTAAAGGGAAGTTTGGCATGAGTGGAATCTAGGAATTAAATAAATATTCAATATATTTCTATTCTTTTTTGTCCTAGGTTGAGTTTTACACTAGATATTCATCAAATAATCCAAATTAAGTTGATTACGTTCTTGGCTTTTTAGAGAATCCGCTCCTATGTTGTAGGACTGCTTTTGGGAAAATTTCCGCCAATGGCTAGATATTCAGCCGACTCCCTCTCTCTTTGCAGGGATCCCGACCCCTACGAGTGAGCAGAAAAGGGAGGAGGAAAGAGACCGTGGTGAATCGTCATAATTAGTGGACAATTGTAAGCTTCTTTATCCAACATTGACCGCACCGAGGGACAGCCCTAAAACAAAGGAATGTTGTTGAATACTATCTTTAATGCAAGTTGCATTAAAGTTATCTATTTAAAAATCCAAGTTAAGTTATAACCAATTGCGCGCATCCACCATTTGTTGAGTCATTTCACGCTCTTTTCAGAATCAACTACTATATAAATATTCTTTTTATCGTAACATCCATTACTTGTCACAAAAAAAAAAAAAGATAGAGGTGTATTCTTACTTTCAAATGCGAATGGAATGAAAAGTGAGACTCGGAAGCATTTAAATGGTAGACTTTAGGAGTATAAATTATATTCAAGCACTCATCAAAGTCTTTTTCCCGTTGTATCTAGCTTCATCATAAAATAAAAATATACTACTCCTATTACTTATCAGGAAATGGTCAATTATACTTTCATTTTGATATTTATCTAAAAGTTTGTTGTAGTTGAGACTTGAGAAGTCCTACAAACATGGGCACTAACACTACGATATAGCAACACAGGCTGCTGTAGTACTTTTTGCAATGATCGGTCTTTCATAGCAACTTAGACCATGTTAATACTGTTAGATATTGCTTGAGCAACATCAGGATTGCATTAACGCGCCATTAAAAGCATCAATGATAGGAATCATTGATTGCATAAAAGTTTTGATGTCCCTGACATATTGGAGTGATAACATTTGAATTTCTCGTACATTCTACGTTCACTATAATATATATATATATATATATATATATATATATATATATATATATATATATATATATATATATATATATATATATA
>NC_031989.1:12930784-12990682 GCF_001879085.1 Nicotiana attenuata
ATATGTATATAAAGTTGATTTGGAAGATGGTGGAGGTGGTGAAATAAATCAGGTATAAGCAAACTAATTGGGTTATGAATTATGATGTGTCAGTGGGAACAGTAACAAAGATGCAAATCTAACAGCTTGGTTAAGTTTTAGTTTGTCTTAAATTATGAGGGTTATGAGAATATTCTAGAGCAAATACAACGCCTCTCGTAACCCTCAATACTAGTGTCAGCAGTTGCTCTCTTAACTCGTTCCACACTATTAAGAACGTCCACTTGTACTTGATGAAAGGTCTTTAGGGCAAAGCTAAAACTTTAGTTGATTATGTCGAAGTATATTTTTATATAACCAAAATCTTAATTTATTTTCCCTTCTCTTTCTCTGTGGTCATGGTCCATAAAAGCCAAGTTCAGACCACCCTACGCTTTGTTTCTTTGATAATTTTAAGGAGGGTGGTGGTGGGAGGGCCGCAAGAGCGAATCCAGCGTAGCTATATAGCCACTCTTAAAATAATAGTCAAAAAAAAATATTTTTTATATATACAAAAATATACAAATTTTATACACGTCTTCGACTACGGTACCTAAATAGTTTCTGGCGCTAATAAGTTCGAACCCATAGAACCTTGGAGGGCAGCACACTACTACGTAAACCTTTTCTCAGCTTGCAATTTCAGTATTTAAAGGAGTGACTGAAGGATATTTTCACAATAGATCAGTTCAATATAGTTGAAGCCATTGTTTTTGGTCATTGATAAATCCGCAAACCTAGAAGACAACCAAGACATACAAGCATTGAAAATTCATCAGAAATTAGAACAAGAATAACTGAATTATCACACTAGTTGCTGGAAAAATATTCCTTGCCTTCAACATACAGATATTGTCACACAAAATCGTCACACCCACTAAGGCATGACAGACAACGGGAGGAAACTTTATTACAAGTCAGTATAAATTTAAAAAATTAATAAAAGGAAAATAAAAATTGTCTGACCTCCCAAAAGTCAGTTTCTAAAAGTTACAAGTGTATTAATAACACATTAAAGCTAAGCCGAACTTTCCACCTCTCTATTTTTGTAAACAGCAATTATCTTGTCTGCAGTTTGTAGACTTTTCCTGGCAGAAAGAGCTCATCTAAATTAGTACAAGAAAGTTCCGTTCACCGTTTCCCAGCGGCTTTTCTAGCAGAGGGAGCAGAATCCTCATCATCTGACTCAACATCTCCGTATTCCCACATTCCAAGTCTTTTATCTTTTGCTTCTTTTTGGTATTTTTCCAATTCATCCATAGCCAGTTGTCTATCCTTTGGCTCAAATCTCCTCCTTTTCTCCAACCTAGCAAGTCCTTCCTGATATTTGAACAGCTCATTGTCAGTAAACAAGTACTCCATGCTGTAACCCCAGACAAACACAGACTATTTAGAGGGCCAAAGAAAGTGATTGAAATGAGGACCATATGTTTCTATTGATAGATCTCCTAGTTTACATCAATTATTATCACAGGAATGGTAGTCAAACATTGAATGCACGTGACATACTTCATAACAAGTCTCAGCAACAAAACTCTTTGAGGCACCCATGGGTGTAGCATAGTGATCAATGAAGTGGGAGGACATCACGAGGTCTTAGGTTCAAATCCTAGTGGAGGCAAAAAATACTACATAATTTCTTCCCATCTGCCTATGCCTTAGTGGCCAGAGTTACCCCGTACCTGTTTTGGTGGGAGGTAACGGGTGCCTGGAGGATAGCCGAGGTGCGCGCAAGCTAGCCCGAACACTACCATCGTAAGGAAAAAAAAAGAAATAATATTCTTTGAAACTCAAATCAGTCATCCTTCACAATAATATGGTTCTACCAAATGAAACTTAATTTTTTGTGAGTTGGAGCTCGGGTAACTTTAATTTTTTGTGAGTTGGTGCTTGAGTGGGGTTCTTTTTGGGGTTTGGGGGGGGGAGGGGGGGGGCGCAAACATTCAATAATTTCCAAGGAAGAGGAGGGTTAAGTATTTCAAACCTTTAACAAAGTAGCATTTACACTGACATCAGTTTCTGGATCAACCAAAGTCACCAAAAAGATTGTCCCGGTTCCTTGACCTTTAACTTTTCCACCTGAAGTGTCTCTTTCCTCTATTATGGCCTTAAATTCTTTAGGGGCACTTAATACAAGCTCGCTTAGACGATAAGCAACCTCTTGGCCATAATCATCTTCCAGGCCAGGAACTTTAAGATATGCAAGACTGCACAGCTGAGCAAGACCAGGAGTAGAGGACACAGAAGCATCAAGGGGTCGCAACTGACTGTAAGGAACCACTTCTTGGTTTCCGTAGTCGATGTAGAAAACTTCAAACCTGTCTTGAGAAGACTGTACAGCACCTCGAGGAGCATTTACAATCTACCCATATTTTAAAGTACAAAATTAGAAAGAGGAATAAAGAATGACAAGCAAGAGGTATAAGTATGACAAGCAAGAAGAATAAAACATGAAATCACCTCTGTAACTCAGAGAAATAAAGTGATATTTCCAAACCAACAGAGAGAAATAACCCAACCATCATGAATATGTGTATATATATATACTAAAATATACATATATGATATATGTCTCTCTCTCTCTCTCTCTCTCCACCGGGCATGCTCTCAAACTTGACACCACTACGATATAACATGCAATAGATGTCTCTGCTATAGTATTTGGAGCTTTCCTACGCCATAATATTGCTTTCTATAGACATGTTAGAATATGCAAAGCTAGGTCCTACGAGTGAACAGCTGCTACCTATTCAAATCAAAGCATAACAAAAAGAGATCACTGACCTACGAACCTTCACGTTGGAAAACTACATGTATCAAAATATAATACAAGAAAGAGGATGGTTGGAATTTCACCATTGCTCGGTTCCATGAATTATCTGCACTGAATTGAGCAAGAACAAGATCTCCTTTCTTTGGATTGAAGGAACCAATTACAGGAGCTTCCTGAAGGTTGAGAGAAGCAAGCTGCCTCTGAAGGGTGGCGACTTTCTGGTCTGTGACCGACTGAACATAAAATTTTCCCCCTCCCGAAACTTCAGTGACCGTGACCTGAGAATATAAATGAATAACATTACGGAAGGCCATGTAATCAAAACACAAACTGCATACACCTTCAACTCAACAGCAGTAACTTATGTCCAAATAATTGAGAAGCACCATATGTAACTACATTACCTTCACCTCTTCTTTTTGACGTCTTTCAGCAACAGCGCCATTTGAAACGACCTCTCCCTCGACATAATTCTCCCATATCTGCACTTCTGCAAGTTAATATTACAAGAATGTGGGACTAATAAGTGTGATATATACCGTCTAAGTCACTTACCTTCAGTTTCTGCCTTTTGGCAGCCTGTTCAGCTTGCATGAGGAGGTGAGCATCCTGCAATCTATCAGCACCAAAGGAAGTTTGCATTCTAGCCAATCCAGCTTCTAATAGTATCACTGCCACATTGGATCTCGACTCCCATAATGTGCCCAAGAAAGTCCCAGTTCTATCAACTGTTTCTACCTCAATCTGAGCGAAGAAAATGTAGGAAACGCGAAACAAGAGAAAATTTAAAGGCAACTAGTTATATGATAAGAAAATGGACCCCAGGCCTAACTCAACTCCAAAATTTAGCTCATGAGGTAACGATTGTCAAGATCACACAAGGAGAACAACTCATACTCTCAACCAATATGGGATACTAATATCCCCCACCCCTCACCCCCCAAGAAAAAACACCGAGAACTAGATATTTGGAGCATGGATAACATAACATGGAGGTATAACATAGGGTAAACTAAACAGGGATGGGCTTGGTTTTGATACCAAGTTAAGAAAGAGGACCTTAGGCCTAACTGATCCCTGAAAGCTAGCTCATGAAGTGAGAATTACCCAAGAGCATATAAGGAAACACAGCACATACCCTCACCAATGCGGGATCCTTAACTTTATAAATCTACGAGGAAAAATTACCTCAACGTCCCTTTGCATTATTTTTCGCCTCATTAAAGCAATAGCTTCATTGGAGTAAGGCTCATCTCGACCAGGGCATCTCACGCCTGACAAGGAGAAAGCAATACTGCAAGTCTCCTTGGGAATGAACAGCTTATATCGATGACCACTTAGGACGTACTCCACAACAGCAGGCATCCTTCTGTTGCGCTGCAGGAAAGGCAAGAAATCCTTGGATTTCTTTGCAGAGGCCTGAAGGACATTAAAAAGAAATATTAGATGTTTACCATGGTCACTGCATAAAGAGAGAACCAGATCATATGACAAGGATACTAACCGTTAGTAGGTCTGTTACGTGCATCACTGGAGGCTCCTTGGGCGAATGCATACCCTTTTTCCCAGAAATAGCACGCGATTCAGCAGCCAGAAGGGCATCATAATAGTTTGATCGTTCTTCGAAGTCACGATGTCTAACTACCGTTGCAAAGCCACGGCCAACCAAAAGCTCAGCAACATTCACACCAGCCTGCTGACTGCCTGCAGCAGATGGAGCAGGTGACACATCCTCCCCATCCTTGGACGCAAGGAAAACAGTACCAAAATCCATGATCCTTGAATCTGCACTAGCAGAGGGAACAGGTCCATCTGCCATGCTGACCTTCCGGGAGTACTCCATTGAAACATGCACCTAAAAGGAGCTAAGATAAGTAAATCCTCCCCATTCTGATTCTATCCTAGGAGAATAGGAAAGAGATATTAAAAAATAAAGCCATACCTGTCTTCCAATAAGGCGATTTCTTAAAAATTCCTTTGCTTCACGAGCATAGGGAGCAGGTTTTTCATCTCGACGAGGATTCCCCAATTTAGGTGTTCTAATACTTGAAAGATTGACTCTTCGCTCAGCTGATGGATCTCCAAATGACACAGAATCATCAGCTACAATAATGCAATCACCGCTTACAACCTCAACCACCTACAGAAAGCCAAGCAGATACATATGACCTTCAAAAGTAGAAAGATAAATGACCATTTACATGACCATCTGATAATATCTACCTTTCCTGAAAAATTCTGGTCATGAATAGCCTTGGAATTTGTTGCTGGGGGTACATAGTTTGTCCAGATCCTCAAGCGAGTCTTCTTAGCCTGCAGCTCTGCATTTTTCAAACGCCTCTTGGCATCATCCTCAAGCATGTTTGCACTCCATTCAACATATTTAGCAAAACCCTTTGATGAGAGACGAGCAAGGTGTCAACTTTAATTTTGAGAGTGCCTTATAAGTTCTAGAGCCACAAAATTTTATCTTTTTTCTCTCCTAGAGAACTACTAGTAGACAATCAATATTAGTTAAGGAAGTGAAACAGCATAAATGACTCGAACCAAGTCTTTTTTTCTTTTCTCAACAAAACCAAGTCTGTACAATACCTTGTGCAAAGAGATTCACATGACAATAAGAAAGAAACAGTTAACACATATCATTGCATGAAAATCTCTTCGTCAGTGCCAGGAAGAAACCAAGATATTAGAAGAATGGTGATTGACACTTCACCATTGTTTTAAGAGTTCATTCCTAATGCTCATGCATTGCAAGATAAAAGTTTCCAATTTCAGAAAGAATATGCGTCAAAATATGGCACATACTTCAAACTAATGCAAACTTATCTGATCAAAAGGTAGATGTGGAATAACTACCTATCTAAAAATGTTAATACTGAAAGACAAAATTGATCAAAATACAGAAAGGAGACTATATATGATGAACACCAAGTCATAATTACGTAGAAATCATCACTCTTACTGTTATAGAACCAACAGAAAACTAGGGATATGCGTCTAAGCAATAAATATAAGATACCCAAATCTCCTCTTGAGCATATAAAATCAATCAAAATATCATCAAATGGAGAACCAACAAGACAAGGACACCTGAGCTATAAAATTCTCCCATTCCTTGGAGAAGAGTTGAATACCAACTGGTGAAAAAAAAGAAAAAAAGCCATTTACAGAAACTCGCTAAAAGCTTGTATTTCCGCGTAGAAGAACAGGTAAAAGCAAATGTATCAGAAGAAAAATAACAGCACCACTGCAGGAGAAAAAAAGGCTGTTGAATCATCATGGTAAAAAGAAGATAGTGCCCAATATTAGTATGCGCACATATACACACGCGCACAAAAAAATAAAAAATAAAAACTCTTGTACTCTGAGTCTATGACATAGTAAGTGCAATAATGTTTATAACATACATTTTCAACAAGCTCCAATCCCAGGTCCTTTGCTGATTCTCCATCAGGATAATACACTGAGCCAATCAGATTGCTATATTTGTCAACACCCTCAAGGACAATTCGGACCTGTAAGTTAAACCGTCTTAGAAGAGAGCAACCTTGAATACACAAGCCAAAATTTAACGGTAATAACTTGAATCTCACATCTCTGCTTAATACGCGGGTTTCAGTAAAATGCTTTGCTTCTCTGCCATATGGATCAGGGGCAACTTCTGCTATAGATGCTTTTGAAGCTGCAAGTCTCTGAGCTGATGTCAGTGCACGGGGTTCACTTGATGATTCTCCATTTGGTTCATCAGAGGTAATATCATTGTTAACAACAGTTTCTGCTGCAACTCTTCTTCCCATTGTTGGTGCCTATTCACAGAAGTAAAAAGTAAACCGAAGAGCTAAATGGATGATAAACCTCATCAAAGGAAAACATAAATTTCTGCTGTATCAACCTGTATTCCCGCAACGAAAACTTGGACGAATTGAAAGTCTGGAAGCAAGTATACTCGTAGTGTACTTCCATCACGAACCTGCTCCACAATTGCTTCCATAGGCTTACCTTTATTTGAAGCCAAAAGACCCATCGCATCTAAGTTACTAGGATCACCCATGGCAGAGGGAGGAAGATTCCTGATCGATGCCTCAGAAGCACCAGGTGCCTGAAACCAGCAGTGAGCCAGATTTAAATATACAAGAAAATGGTATCTAGGTGGACTTAACATAAGAATGCGATTCAACGGAAAAAGATAAAATGAAGTATACCTAGAGAGAAGCAAATCAATAACTCATACCAAGCTCCATGAATTCATAATATGAGAAACAAAATGAAATCACAAACAAGCTATGGCAGAGATTCACCAGCCAGTATCAGCCAGAATGACAGGAGCACAAGTGGTGTTCACCCACAAGGTTACAACTTATGCGGGTCAAGACTCAAGACGGTCACTAAAAACTTGCTTTCATGGTGGCATATTCTACTTAGCAACAATAACAAGTCAGAACATATAAAACAAATATATTCCGGAGGGGAAGACCCCACTATTTCATCAAAGATCCTCAAAAGCTAACACCAAAGCTCAGTATACGGTGGATTAGAGTGAGTTACTGATACTGTACAGAGCTTACATGTTGCCAAATTTAAAGTGCAGACAGAAACAGACCACAAAATGGAAGCCATTCTACATACTCCAAATCTCATCATGAAAAAGAAAGCCTAAAAACACATCTGCCTGACTAGAAAAGCAAAAGAGACACAAGACTTATCAAAGAAAAAAGGCGTATTATACGTGTTGTCCACCAAGAAAGAAGTAAAGGACAACCTCCAGTGCTCAGCCACATCACACCCCATCCCCCTCCTCCAAAGAAAAAATAAAGTTTTGCCAGAAACTTTGTGAAGGTAGCAGCATTTGTCCAATGGTTTAACAGAATTCAAAGAGAATGAGAATATAAAACGAACAGACCCTGCTCCAACGGCCTAGACCTTGTTGCTTTGCTTGGTCTTCAAGATCAAGCAGGACTTGTAAACTCGAGCTAACTTCACCTTTCTGTTGACCATCCCTAATCTGAATCCACCGAAATTAGTTCGTGCATGAGCTTTAGATTCTAATATAAAGAAGATACATTAGAAACGAAAATAAAAGGCAATGCAACCTTGGCCCAGCCTGCAGCAACAACCAGCATGGCAACATTCTTGTCACCGAGAAAAACAGAGCCAAATTCTCGCCCTATAGCTGGCACAGTGTACTCCACTCTGAATGTGACTTCCTGCATATGGAACCAAATGTAATTAGTCTTATGAAAAAAGAAAATAAAAGAAATTAAAGCTAGTATATTAACTGAAAAACACCTTTCCAATACAAAGCTTCCTTAAAAACTCTTTGCTCTCCCATGCAAATGGCTCATCCACCCCACCACGACGGGCCTACAATTGAGAATACAGAATGAGCAATGAAAGCAGAAAAGAGTGATAGAAATAAGTATTACAATGAAGATATGGTACAACAAAGAATGAAGAATGTAATACCAATCGTGGAGCACTTAGATGCGCTAAATTTATTGTTTTTTCAGGGGGAATTTCAGCCTTGGAGCTCCCCATTATCACCAAAGTGTCTCCAGAGGGAATGGCTTTCACTCTTCCCTTCAACCATCTTATGGTTTCAGCTGGAGCTGCCATTACAACTGCTACACGCCTGCAGCAACACTCATGTGATGAAGCATAACTGTGAGTACATAAAATCTTTTTCTTTTTCTTTCTCTTTTTTGTTTTTGTTATTAAGTCAAAATTGTTGGAAATCATACTGTTGAAGCATAACTGTGAGTACATAAAATCTTTTTCTTTTTCTTTCTCTTTTTTGTTTTTGTTATTAAGTCAAAATTGTTGGAAATCATAATGTTGAAAGTTGAAACCAAAAAAAGCCTTTTCCTCTTCAACATACATGCACTCACAAAACAAGTAAAAATCATGTGTGCTTTTGCAAAGAAAATGCTGAAATGGGCGTTACACATTCAAAGAAACATCTTTTCCTTTTGGCACAAAAAGCTCAAACCTTTGCAGGAGGAATACCGAGTAAATACTGAAAATTGGTAGAAAAGTGGGATAGAGGAAATAAGAAAAAAGATATTTAGTTATAGATCTCCGCAAAAAATCCTCAAGCAAAATATGTTCGCAATTAGTAAATAGACAAATAACCCAAAAAAAAGGACTTAAAGAGGCACTTAGTAGTAGCGATTAATGCATATCCCAAGCCCAAGACATTGTAAAAGCAGACAATACTCATTAAGAATTTGCAGATAAATGCAAAATATTCACATTAAACAAAATCTTAGGGAAACACAGATAAACATATTCAGAAAATAGGAATGCATAGCACACTACATGCAAACATGAGCATACTTTCTTGCTGTAATTGCCGGGAGGGGCGAAAACTGACCTATGTTTAGGAGTGAGGTACACTAGCACCCCTATGATCTGAAAGAACTGTGTATATTTATGGTTACATTTCATTAAAAAGTGGCTATATAGACTACTTGACATACCCTCATTCACAATAGATATAGGAGTGCCCATGTTGCAAAAATGTGGCTAATGACCGCCGTACGCCTCCTTCTGGCATCTACTGTGTATTCTTTCTTTGCCCGGGCTTCAGCTCTTCCTTTGTTTTCTCTCAATTTTTTTTTCTTTATCTTTGCTATTCTCTCTCTGAAGGAGAGTCGTGGAGCAACGGTAAAGTTGTCTCTACGTGACTTATAGGTCATGGGTTCGAGCCTTGGAATTAGCCATTGCCGCTTGTGTCGGTAGGCTGCCTACATCACACTACATTGGGATGGTGCACTTCCCTGGACCCACTGCATCAACACTGGACGTCGTGCATCGGGCAACCCTTTTTTAGCTATTTTATTTGTCGGGTCTTAATCTTTTTCTTTCCTTTTCTCCAATTTTCCTTTTTCTTTGCCTTTGTTGTGCTTTGTTTTTTCCTTTCTTTTTTTCTTTATTCTTCTTTTTTCCGTTGACAATAATAGACAAAAATAAAACTCGAAACATTTTAAATCCTTAAATCGAAGCACTATCGCTTAACCAAATCCGAGCTTTCTCTTCCAAGTTCGCAAAGCTTCGATTCTCTTTCGGAACTCTAAACTGAGAATAAACTTAAATGTCTATTTCTTTTGTTTATTAGATTTGAATTTAGAAAATTTGAGATTATAAATGGTGTTAATTCGTTGTAGAACTTTTTGATGTTTAAATTTTGATGAGAATGATTTATGCGTCAATTCTCTCAGTTTTATCCGTTAGAATTTTTGGTTTTCCTATTCTACATATACATGATATAATTTATTTTGCTTGAATTTGATCTTCTTTTTATTCATAGAATCATAATCATTTGCATAGATGGCATTTTAAAATTAAGATAGGGCACTAGTTATGCGAATATTATGTCCTCATTCTGCTGCTTTTCAATTAATTGTTCAAGATATTGTCGATTGAATCCAGCACTTAAGTTAAGCTAAAAATATGTATACACTTCTTTTAGTTTGTTGATTATGTTTAATTTATGGTAAAATTTTCTAAACTACATAATTGTGTCTAGTAAACTTCATTAATTTAGTGGTAAGGCGCACGCTTTATTTTGCAACAAACAACAATTTCAGCTTGAGGCTTGGATTTCTGAATTGAACAATTATTGAGTTTTATGTATGCCTTGACTATGCATTATGAAACTTAAAATTGATAACTGTGTGAAGGAAAATATGGATTTAAACTGAATCATCGAATCAGACCTAACCAATACACGCTCTACTCATACTCTATAACAATGTGACGTGTACATCAAAAGCAATGTGGCATCTGACGCCTTCAAATCCTGGATTGTCTCTGATTGCCGGACTGGAAAAAGTAATTGCCAGTCTGGATAGATTCCAATACAGCACAAATACAAGCGCGCGCACACACACACACACACAAAGTGAGATTCCATGGAATCTTCAAATCTACAGTTATGCAAGAAAACCAACAAATGCATGTATACTAATTACTAAACAATAAAACGCACATAATAATACGGAGATCTACAAATGCATGGATCACTATAATTACAAAAAAAAAAAGGTTAAAAATAAAAGCAGCTCAATTCAATTGATAAGCGCATGCAAAAGCACAGAAAATTACGATACCTGAATGATCAAGCTGAATGGATCGACCGGAAGCGGAGAAAGGGAAGAGAAGTTTATCGATCTTATAGAAAATTGCTTACAAAATCATGAAAATTCCGATTTTTTTAATGAGAAAAATTCTAATTGTATACTGAGCGAGAGTGCAGAGGCAGTAACCGGAGGCTGACGGCGGATCCGATCAGAGAGAATGAATATACATAAGTATCGTGATGTATGTGTGATGTTTATATCCGAATTGGGGTAGGGGGTAAAAGAGGGGAACTGGGGTGTAAAATACACCTCCTTATTTAGTAAAATTACCTTCATTGCCATGGTAGTTTGGCCGTTATTGGCAGTAAAGGTCCAAAATTAATACACCTCCATTTTGTTAAAAAAATCACTAAAAATTTCATGGTGATTGAGAAAATATAATTTGTTTCTGCTGTCACAAGAGTCTGTTGCATTTCTGCAAGAACCTGTTTTTACTGTTAATTTGTAATCTTCTGATTATATTGCAACAACTTAGGTGAATAAATTTTTTCCCGCGTTATTTTTAGGTACTAATGAGAAAGGTAAAATTGCACCCCCATTTCTTTTGTAAAATTGCTTTAAATATCATAGTAGTTGTTCGGGTAAGGGCAGTAAAGGAATAAAATACATCTCCATTTCGGTTAAATTACTTTAAATGCCAAATAGGCTTTTGTGATTTGGTTGAGCTGAAAACTGACTGTACTTGGACTTGATAAGGACGGGAAGATTTGCCGTATTTATGACGAAAACAAAACGCCACGTAGTAAAAATCAACCAATGAACACATGACATGTCAGAAAGAGAGAGGTACTTTTGCCAAATCAGCAACATAGTATAGGCTGGAGTGTAAATTTAAATTTCACCTCAGCAGACAGCAGTAATTATTTTTACGCGATTTGTGCCTTTGTCTCATCCAAAGAGTAAGTTTTGAAAGGCGCAGTTACTATTTTTTGAAAGAAAAATAATTACTCCTTTAAATTTGTCCGCTTGCGTAAAAACAAGGACTGCAGTCAGATTTGCAGAAAATTTAGTTTCACAAATGTAGTAGTACTTACGTAATTATTACCAGCTCAGATCCAATTTATCTACTTATTTTTTTAACAGTTTAGTACACCTCTTAAAGGAAATATTTTAAAGTAGTTTTAATCACAAAATTATTAAATTAGAATATTATTTAATTATTTTTACTCCACTAATTTGAACTAATAGATAAATATGAAAAATACGAAATAAATTACTGGTTTTTTTAAACGCCAAAAATTAATAACGAATTCAATCGATCAGTAATTGCGAGTGAGATTTTATTTCAAAATAATCTTTTGGGTATTATGGGACATGTATAAAGGACATGAGAGTAAATTAAACATATATATATATATTGAGGCTCGTAAGGAGTTTAGCCTTTCGACTTGACGTGTTTGCTTCCATGTTTTTTAACCAAATATTATAAGAGTATCCGTTATTATGATATCGACTTTAAAAAGAAAAAGAAATGAAGAATTTTAAGTGATTTTGATCAAAGTTGAAATAACAGAATAACATTTGAACTCTTTATCCAAATAGTACTATGACGTGTAATTAAATAGGATGGAATAATAAATATTGTAAAAGATGATCGTTTGTGACTGAAGTTCTTATATTAATTTTAAATTCCCCAATTTCATCAAGTTTTAGTTAGTTGAAATACAATTTGACTTAAAATTCACTCCATTAACTCAAAGCTTTTTTTTCCACTTTATAATTTGACTTAATATTCACTCCATTACGTTGAGTTTTATAAAATCATGCATATTATGAAGATTTGATCAATTATAGCTATTCGTAACTATTTTCTCACTTAACATTGTCGCCATGTTTTTTTATGTGGCAAAGCCGCCAAAGGATGGAAAAAGGAAAAGAATTTAATCACACTCATATTTACGCAATATTATATTAGTTTATCATAATCAAGTGATTTTAGACTAGAATTTGTATTAATTATAATTAAATGCAAAAATGTTTAAAAAATATATAATATGTATTTATTGGATCGGTATAAATCATACGATGTATTTCTTTTCCAGTATTTGCTTCAGTGTTATTTTAAGCCAATGGATCTTCCACTAGTTGCTTCAATTATTTTATGCTCCAAATGTTTCAGAATTTTGAATTTAGTTTATGTTCCTTACTTTGTTACTCTCTTTCTTCTTTCTTTCTTTTTTCTGGATTTGTTAAAAGAACATGCATATGCTATCTTGATATATACTCCACAATCAATAATGGATTACCTCTTTTATTCAAATTCGTAAGTTAGAAAAATATCCATGATGCAAGACTATTAGTCACTATTCACAATAGTAAAGTACTATTCATAAATAGTGAAGTACTATTTACTAATAGTAAATACTATTTACAAATAGTAAGGCACTATTCACATTTTTCTTTTTCTTTTTTTGTGTGCAAAATGATGTCGGAAGAAGGAAAAGTGAAGATAGACAAGTTCAATGGCAAATATTTTGGATTCTGAAAAATGCAAATAGAGGATTATTTCTACCAGAAAAAATTACACTTACCTCTGACCGGGGTAAAACTAGAGAATATGGCCAAAGCGGATTGGGATCTATTAGATCGCCAAGCTCTTGGTGTGATCCGTTTGACGTTACCACAAAATGTGACGTTTAATATCATAACGAGAAGACCACTTCAGGCCTGATGAAGGCGTTATCAAATATGTACGAGAAGCCATCTGCTTCAAATAAAGTCTATTTGATGCGGCGATTATTCAACGTAAAGATGACAGAAGGTGGATCTGTTACGGAATATATCAATGAGTTTAATGTAATATTAACTTAGTTGAATTCTGTTAATATAATATTCGATGACGAAGTCAGGGCGTTGATTCTACTATCATCTCTACCGGAGAGTTGGTCTGCAACAGTAACTATAGTTAGCAGTTCATCGGGAAGTACCAAACTCAAATTTGATGATATTAGAGACTTGGTTCTAAGCAAAGATATTCGTCGGAGAGAATCAAGTGATTCCCCGGGATCTGCTTTTAATACCGAAAGCAGGGGGAGAAGCAGTCAAAAAGGACAAAGTCATGATCGTGGCAGATCAAAGTCAAGGAGAAGAGGGCAATCCAAAAATCGCAAGGACATTACTTGTTGGAATTGCGATAAAAAGGATCTCTACAGTAGTCAATGTAGAGAGCCAAAGAAGAAGAAGAACGACCAATACAAGGATGATAATTCAGCAAATGCAATTGCTGAATAAGTTGGCGATGCACTAATTTGTTGTACAGACAGTCCAGTCGAATCTTAGATTCTGGACTCAGGTGCATCATTTCACTCTATCTCATGCAAAAAATTATTGCATAATTATATTGTTGGAAAATTCGGAAAGGTTTATCTAGTAGACGACGAACCTTTGGATATTTTCGGAAAAGGTGAAGTTCATATAAAGACTTCACAAAGGATGCTACGAAAATTACAAAAATGTCCGACATGTTCCTGGCCTCAAGAAAAATCTAATATCTATGGGTCAGATTGATAGTAAAGGATACACAACAGTATTCGGTAATGGATCATAGAAGATAACTAAAGGAAATTTGGTTGTGGCACGAGCTTTCAAGAAGAGAACAGTGTATGCAACCGCAATGCAGAGAGATACTATAGCAGTAGTTGACCATGGTCGTGACACAACATTGTGGCACTAGAGGCTTGGGCATATGAGTGAGAAGGGAATGAAGCTATTGGCATCCAAAGAAAAGTTGTCAAACCTAAAGCATATTGAATTAGGTTTGTGCGAAGATTGCATTTACGGGAAACAAAAGAGAGTTAGTTTCTCAAAGGTAGGAAGGACGCCAAAGAAAGAGAAGCTGGAACTAGTGCATACGGATGTGTGGGGACCAGCTCCTGTAACTTCTCTAGGAGGCTCACGCTATTATGTCAACTTCATTGATGATTCCACGGGAAAGGTATGGGTTTATTTTCTGAAAAATAAATCTTATGTGTTTGTTACTTTTAAAAGATGGAAAGCTGAAGTTGAAAATTAGACAAGCCTAAAGTTAAAATGTCTAAAGTTTGACAATGGAGGAGAGTATGATAGTCAAGAGTTTAAAGCATTCTATTCTGAGAATGGGATCAGAATGATCAAGACAGTTCCTGGAACACCGGAACAAAATGGCGTTGCTGAGAGGATGAACAGAACCATGAATGAATGAGCCAGAAGTATGAGAATACATTCTGGGTTACCGAAGTATTTTTGGGTTGAGGCTGTTAACACGAAAACTTACCTCATAAACAGGGGACCCTTTGTACCACTGAATTTTAAAATTCCTGAGGAGGTATGGACAGGAAAGGAGATAACTCTCTCATATCTAAAATTTTTTGGTTGTGTTGCTTATGTGGATGTAAACATTAATGATAGATATAAGCTTGATCCTAAAGCCAAGAAATATTTCTTGATTGGCTATGGTGATTATAATTTTGGTTATCGATTTTGGGATGATTAGAATAAAAAGATCCTAAGACACAGGAATGTCACATTGAATGAAAATGTGATGTACAAGGACAAGACTGAAGTAGAACCAACCAGCACCAGCAGACAGACATCTGAAACAGTTGAGTTAGAAGAAATCTCAGAAAATGAAGTGGCTAGAGAGACTACAAGTGGATTTGAAATTGAAGATGCCGAACCAGAAGCTGAATCTGGATCAGAATCAGAACCAGAACCAGAGATAGAATCAGATGGATAACCAGATCTGGAGTCAGGACTTGAATCAAATTCGGGATCAGTTAATCCTGAAACTATATTAAGGAAATCTAAAAGAGTCACGAATGCTCCAGATAGGTTAACTCTCTTTCTCTCTCTCTCTCTCTCTCTCTCTCTCTCTCTCTCTCTCTCTCTCTCTCTCTCTCTCTCTCTGTCTCCACTATTTACTTCTGAATGATGCTGGAGAACTAGAGCATTTTGTTGAAGCAATGCAGGTGATAAACTCTGATAAGTGGAAGCTAGCCAAGAAAAAAGGAATGAATTCTCTTCAAAAGAATAAAATATGGATACTTACAGAGTTACCAAAAGGAAAGAAAACATTGCAAAATAAGTGGGTGTACAGGGTTAAGGAAGATCATGATGATAAGAAGAGATACAAAGCACGGTTAGTAGTAAAAGGCTTTCAGCAGAAGGAAAGGATTGACTACACCGAGATCTTCTCTCCTGTAGTCAAATTAACTACTATCAGGTTGGTACTAAGTATCGTAGCTGCAGAAAATTTGCATTTGGAGCAGTTAGATGTTAAAATTACTTGCTTGCATGGTGACCTTGAAGAAGACATATGCATGAAGCAACCTGAAGGTTTTTAAGTTTCTGGTAAAGAAACCTTGTGTATAAGTTGAAGAAGAGTTTGTACGGTTTGAAACAAGCTCCCCGGAAATGGTACAAGAAATTTGATGGATTCATGCATAACAATAGTTTCACACGATGTGAGATGGACTATTGCTGTTATATCAAAAATCTTGATAAATCCTATATCATTTTACTGTTGTACGTTGATGATATGCTAATTGCAGGATATAGCACAAATGAGATCAACAGGGTTAAGCAGCAACTAGCGGAGGAGTTTGAAATGAAAGACTTAGGACCAGCTAAGCAAATGCTTGGGATGAGGATTAGCAGAAACAGGTTTGAAGGAACCTTAAAATTATTTAAAGAAAAGTACATACAGAAGGTACTAAGCAGGTTCAGTTTTCATGATGCAAAGACCAGAATCACTCCACTCGGAAGCCATCTTAATCTATCGAAGGACCAATCACCTAATACAGATGAAGAAAGGAAGTACATGTCCAAAGTTCAATATGCTTCAGCAGTAGGAAGTTTGATGTATCACATGGTTTGCACTAGATCTGACATAGCCCATGCAGTTGAAGTTGTCAGTAAATACATGTTAGATCCAGGAAATTAGGAGCACTGGGAAGGTGTAAAATGGATATTGTGATATCTCAAATGAACCTCAGGTATGGCACTTTGTTTTAAAATGAGCAATATTATCTTACAAGCTTTTGCTGAAGCAAATTTAGGCGGCGATCTGGATAGTCAAAAAAGTACCACAAGCGACGTGTTCACCTTGGGTGAGACTGCTAATAGCTGGATGTCCAGACTCCGGAAAAGTGTTGCTCTATCTACCACTGAAGCAGAGTACATGGCAATCTCAGAAGCTGGAAAAGAGATGATTTGGCTCAAGAATTTTCTTAAAGAGCTAGGTAAAGAGCAGGACAATTGTGAGCTTTTCACCGATAGCCGGGGTGCAATTCATCTTGCCAAAAAATCCAGTATTTTATGCAAGATCAAAGCACATCCAGTTGAGGTATCATCATATCCGAAAGTTGATAAGTGAATGAACTCTTTCCCTGCAAAAGATACCAGGATCAAAGAACTCGTCAGATATGTTGACCAAAGTTGTCGGTGTTGACAAACTAAGGCTGTGCACTGCCTCAATTAGCCTTCAAGACTAATAGTGTGAAGGCGCCATTAGAGAATAGCAATTTTTTTTTTAAATTTCTTTGTACATAGGTTTGAGAGGGAGATTGATGGGAGCAAACCTTGCTATTGTTTGTAAAAGAAAGAAAAGAGAGAAGACAAAACAAAAGTGGAAAATTCAAAGAAAGAGAAGAAAAAGATATGTGAAAAAGACAATGAAAGAAAGGTCGGCAGAATGGAAAAGACTGCAAAATGTGTATGCATTAAATTTGTTTACAATTGCGGTGCCGCCCTGCCGTATGTTCACATCTTGCTGAAGATTTCAGCTGATTCCTCTGCCTATAAATAGGCATTCCCTTCTTCAGTTGAAATCATCCCTCACAATATTCTTCTTTCTCTCTCAACATCGATAAAGAGTTATTCTTTGTGTGGCCGTGAAGTAGGCAAAAATTGCCGAACCACGTAAATCTTGTCTTGTCTTGCGAGTTTTTATTATTTTTCTCTTGAATTTACCACATCTTTCATTTAATTCGACACGCTTCCCAACGGTGTTCAACAATACTTTTAAGTTTCAATAGTTCTTTACTTCTATTGCTCTGTAAAATCTTATCTAAGATCAACAATATCACAAGAAAGATTAAATGAGTTGGTTATATTATCAGTTGAACGTGAATTATTAGAGAAAATTGATTATAAAAAATTATTAACAACTTTATATATCAAAAAGTTAGTAGAATAGACTTCAAAATAAAACATATCTTATAACTTTATTTTAAAAATTTAGGCCTCATATTAAACTATGTCTTTAGGCCCCGTATGTGCTTGAACCGCCCCTGCATTTGAGTTTCTAATCACCCTTAATCACATAAGTTGCATGTTTCATCTGCAATCTGGTAAGCCTCTCCTTAGTTAGTAACCTGCCTTGGTTAGCTAACCAGATAATAAATCTTTGTTTTGGCTGCAATATTATGGTCCATATTAGACTGGCCTCTTGTGATCTTACATGTACCCCTAATAGAGCATTGTAACTTTATCACTGAATATGCACCATTTGAAGTGAGTTGATTACTCCCCATCCTGATATCACTCAGCCATGAAGACCTTGAGCGAATTCAGCTTCTTTTAATACCAGCTATAATAAATCAGTGGTTTGTGACTCCAAATATCATTCTTCTTTTATTAAAAAAAATTAAATTATATTATGAAACAATAAAAGAAGAAGAGCAGTATTGTAGAGAAAGAGAGAGAGAGGGAATTCTTATTGATTTGGGATGAATTACAATGGAATAGAACCCTCTATTTATAGGGAGATGGTGACTTAGCCACCAAGTAATAAACCCTAGAATCTCTCTAAATATGGACATTCACCATAAATAGAATTCTATTTATAACACTCCCCCTGAATGTCTATTCACCAGATAATGTGCCTCGTTAAAACCTTAACTAAAAGAAAACCCAATGGGAAAAAATTCTAGAAAAGGAAAAAGAGTACACATGTTTAGAAATGCGCCTATTGGTTGCCTCGTTAAAAACCTTGCAAGGAAAACCCAGTGGGACAAAACCTTGTAAGGGAAAAAGAGTGCAACGCGCATTAACTCCCCCTGATGAGAGCATCAATTCACATCCTTGAGCCTTCGCATCCCGATCTTGTACACTAGCTTCTTGAAGGTTGACGTTGGTAGAGATTTTGTGAACAAATCAGCCATATTATCACTTGAACGAATCTGTTGCACATTAATATCACCATTCTTTTGAAGATCATGTGTGAAAAATAACTTTGGTGAAATGTGCTTTGTCCTATCTCCTTTTATGAATCCTCCCTTCAATTGAGCTATGCATGCTGCATTATCTTCATACAAAATCGTGGGTAGTTTGTCACATTTGAAACCACATTTGTCTCGAATAAGATGTATTATAGACCTCAACCACACACATTCTCGACTTGCTTCATGAATAGCAATTATCTCAGCATGATTAGATGAAGTAGCCATAATTGATTGCTTAGTCGATCGCCAAGATATGGCAGTGCCTCCACAGGTAAATACATAACCTGTTTGAGATCGAGCCTTGTGTGGATCGGATAAATATCCAGCATCGGCATAACCAACAAGATCAGGACTGCAATTGTTGCCATAAAATAATCCTATATCGGTAGTCCCTTTTAGATACCGCAATATGTGTTTGATTCCATTTCAATGTCTCCTTGTGGGAGCAGAGGTATATCTTGCTAAGACATTAACTGAAAAAGTTATGTCGGGCCTTGTTGTATTAACAAGATACATTAGTGCACCAATTGCACTAAGATATGGTACTTCAGGACCAAGTAGCTCTTCATTCTCTTCTTGAGGTCGGAATGGATCCTTATTCACATCAAGTGATCGAACAACCATCGGAGTACTTAATGGATGTGCTCCATCCATGTAAAACCGTTTCAATACCTTTTCTATGTAGGCAGATTGATGAACAAAAATTCCGTTTGCCAAATGTTCAATTTGCAAACCAAGACATAATTTTGTCTTTCCGAGATCTTTCATCTCGAATTCCTTCTTTAAATAATCAATTGCCTTTTGGAGTTCTATAGGAGTTCCAATAAGGTTTATGTCATCAACATATACGGCAAGTACAACAAATTCCGATGTTGTTTTCTTTATAAAAACACATGGGCAAATGGCATCATTTATATAGCCTTCCTTTAATAAATACTCACTAAGACGATTATACCACATTCGTCCTGATAGCTTTAGACCATACAAAGATCTTTGCAATTTGATTGAAAACATTTCCAGAGACTTTGAATTATGTGCATTTGGCATTTTAAATCCATCAGGAATTTTCATGTATATCTCATTATCAAGTGAGCCATAAAGGTAGGCGGTAACCACATCCATTAAATGCATGTCAAGCTTTTCCTGGACATCAAAACTAATGAGGTAACGGAAAGTTATAGCATCCATAACGGGTGAGTATGTCTCTTCATAATCGACACCAGGCCTTTGTGAAAATCCTTGTGCAACAAGGCGTGCCTTATATCTTTGTACCTCGTTTTTCTCATTTCTCTTGCGTACAAAGACCCATTTATAGCCAACAGGCTTAACACCATTAGGTGTTTGGACTATAGGCCCAAAAACTTCACGTTTTGCAAGCGAATTCAACTCTGATTGGATTGCTTCTTGCCATTTTGGCCAATCAAGTCTTTGTCGACATTCTCCAACAGATTGAGGTTCAAGATCCTCATTTTCTTGCATAATGCTAGATGCAACATTATATGCAAAGACATAATCCACCACTATATCCACTCGATTCAAATTTGTCTCAATATCGATTGGATTTGTTGATAGTTCCTTATTTTCTTGAGTCTCGGGCTCAGTGGATTCCTCATGAATCTCAGAATTTATTAAATCGTGGATTTCTTCATGAGATTCTTTCGTAGTGTCATTTTGATCATTTATTTTCCTTTTTCTAGGATTTCGATCTTTGGAACCTAATGGTCTGCCACGTTTAAGGCGTGCTTTTGACTCATTAGCTATGACACTAGAAGATTGTCCAATAGGGACATCAATACGGATTGGAACATTCTCCGCAGGGATATGTGATTTTGTTATCCTTTTCATATCCGTAAATGCATCTGGCATTTGATTTGTTATTCTCTGCAAATGAATAATATTTTGCACCTCTTTTTCACAAATTGAGGCGCGTGGATCAAGATGAGATAATGATGGATTTTTCCACAAAATTTCCCGTTTGGTTTCACCAACTTCTCCCCCTAATTTTGGGAAGAGTGTCTCATCGAATCGACAGTCTGCAAATCGTGCAGTAAACAAATCCCCCGTCAATGTTTCGAGGTAGCGAATAATGGAGGGCGAT
The DNA here is from genome assembly GCF_001879085.1 of Nicotiana attenuata. Taxonomy (NCBI): domain Eukaryota; kingdom Viridiplantae; phylum Streptophyta; class Magnoliopsida; order Solanales; family Solanaceae; genus Nicotiana; species Nicotiana attenuata. The sequence goes on from NC_031989.1 coordinate 12,952,016, forward strand.
TCAAAACCAACATATATTCCTAACCTTCTTTGGGGACCCATTTTGGTGCGATATGGCGGTGCTACAGGCACATATACTGCGCATCCAAAAATTCTTAAATGGGATATATTAGGTTCATGACCCAAAACTAATTGCAACGGGGAATATTTATGATAATTTGTCGGTCTGAGACGAACTAGCATTGCTGCATGTAAAATGGCGTGACCCCAAACAGAAGTGGGCAGCCTGGTTTTCATGAGTAACGGTCTTGCTATCAATTGCAGACGTTTAATTAAAGACTCTGCAAGACCATTTTGAGTGTGAACATGAGCTACAGGATGTTCCACTTTTATCCCAATTGATAAGCAATAATCATTAAATGCTTGGGATGAAAACTCAGCAGCATTATCAAGTCTAATAGACTTAATTGGATTATCGGGAAATTGTGCCCGTAATCGAATTATTTGTGCCATTAATTTTGCAAACGCGAGGTTGCGAGATGACAATAGGCACACATGGGACCATCTAGAAGATGCGTCTATTAAGACCATAAAATATCTAAACGACCCACTAGGTGGGTGAATAGGTCCACAAATGTCCCCTTGTATACGTTCCAAAAACGCAGGGGACTCAATTCCAACCTTTGTAGGTGATGGTCTAATAATTAACTTGCCTTGATAACAAGAAGTGCAAGAAAATTCATCATTTAAAAGAATCTTTAAATTCTTTAATGGATGCCCATTTGAGTTTTCTATAATTCGTCTCATCATAATTGATCCAGGGTGTCCCAATCGATCATGCCAAAGTACAAAAGTATTGGAATCGGTAACCTTTTGGTTTACAATAGAATGCACCTCAATTGCACTAATTCTTGTCCAATACAGGCCACAAGACAAAGATGAGAACTTCTCAATAGCCCTTTTCTGGCCAGAGTCATTTTTGGTAATGATGAGATATTCAAGATTATTCTCATCTATTGTCTCAATATGATATCCATTTCTGCGGATATCTTTAAAACTCAACAAGTTCCTCTTAGACTTGGAGGAGAACATTGCATTCTCTATAATAAGTATTGTTCCCTTAGGCAGAGTTATAGTAGCTCTTCTAGAGCCTTCAATTAAATTACTACTACCAGAAATTGAGTAACATCTGCCTTACACATACTTAAATGAGAGAAATATTTCTTCTCTTTGAATATTGTATGTGTCGTACATGAATCAATTAAACAAATATTTTTACAATTGAACTTTGATCCAAGTTTACCTGGAGAGTTATCGACATTTGTTTGATCCATTGAATAAAGACCGTTGCACGTTTTCTAATCTTGATTCACAGTTGAAAAGTCTTCTAAGTCTTGATCAATTGTTGTTTGCTAATTCTTCTCTAAGAGGTAAGTGAAGACAACGAACACTACTGACTTACATACACAACCTTTCAGCATAGGCGCAACTGGATATTGAAAACATAAAACATGTTTCTTAATCTTCTTGAGACGGTAGAGTCTCGTGCTGATAACGTGTTATGAAACAATAAAAGAAGAAGAGCAGTATTGTAGAGAAAGAGAGAGAGGGAATTCTTATTGATTTGGGATGAATTACAATGGAATAGAACCCTCTATTATAGGGAGATGGTGACTTAGCCACCAAGTAATAAACCCTAGAATCTCTCTAAATATGAATTCTATTTATAACAAGTTATATCTATATTTTCGAGCTCACATCCACAAGGTCAAAATTCGTGAAAAGTTCTTTAAAATTCACCTGCAGACATTCATGATGTTTTCCAAAACCTTACCTCAAGGTTAACATTAGGATATGTACAAGGAACCGTTTGGTAGGATGCATTACAGAAAATAATGTATGCATTCATTTTTGATATTATTAATCCCTTGTTTGGTATACTTTTTCAATATATGTATTACTAATTTTGATATTATCCTATGTACAAGTAATATATAGCAAACCATAATATTAGCCATACTAAGGCTATTAATGCATGCATTAGTTTGGTTAAAGACAAAATTATTCTTAAAGTCCCTTAAAGCTAAATAATATGTATTTTAATTTTTAATACACATTACCAAACAGTGGAAAAAAAATAATCTCTACATAACTAATGCTATTAACTCATGTATTACTAATACAGCTTATTCAGTACTATAAAAAGTCAAACTTTGGATTATATTCAAAGTAGCCAAAAAGAAAGAATATTTTCATGAGAGGGATTCTTTTGTTGACAATGTCAAAAAACAGGAAGAACATAAAAAGGGAAAAGAAGAATACATTTATAGGAACATCTTTTTTGAACAGATTAATTTAGTAAATTAAAAAATACGCGTGCGGAAAAGCGAATATCCTTTTTGAAGTTTGGATCTGATACGAATACTACTTTTAATCAGTTTTTATTCTCTACAAGCTTCCAACAGCAAGTATCACTACAATTGGTAGAAGCTAGTCAGAGAAATAACACGTGTCAGGTTATAAATCTTCCACATAACTGCCTCTCTACATCGCCCAATGAACCCGCAGTAGTCAATCTTATTCGCCTTCTTCTATTTAAACCTCAAATTCTCACAATTAAAATCTCACTTTTCAAATAATTGACCGCTTCTTCGAAGGAGTTAAAAGAGAGGTAATTATATGAATTTTCTAATTCAAAACTTGCTTTATTCTGCAGTGTTTATTTTTCTCGAATTTTGATGTTGTTTTATGTGTAAAGATTGTTAATACCAATGAAACGTTCAGCTTTGCTTCTATTTTAACATGTAAAGAGAAATAAATACTTAAATAAAGTCGCACACTTTGGTCTGATTTCTATGGTTTATTATTCATTTGCTTTTTTGTTTTTCCTATTGTTGCTATCACATAGGCCAAGCTGGTTTAATTTTCTAGTTCAGTTGTATGTTTTATATTGTGAAAGAACTTAATCTGACACTACTTTTTCTATCACTTTTTGTAGATTTGATTTTTATTTCTGAGTATACTGCCAAAGTTGGGTTTTTTCCCCAGGTTTCTTGCATCTTCTTAGTTTTAAAGCGATATTTTGTTCCTTTATCTGTTTAACACCCAGTGATTCATGTCTCTGTTATGCTGCAAATCTTAAATCTTTTACCTGTGATCTACCTATGCAACTCTTTAGAGGTCAATCCAAGATCTAAAGGCAGGGGATATACCATTATATATATATATATATTGAAAATTTTTCTTTGAGTTTTCGATATAAATATATTGTCCAAGTTTGAGGTCGTTGGGTCGTGCTGGATCTGACTCTGCAACTGTTCAGAATGAGAAACTTAGTGCAACCTTTACTAAAATAGAAGTGGTTTAAGTTTTTTCCCGGCCCGGAAAATTACATGACTATCTTTCGCCTTTTTCTCTCTCAATCCACTTGTACATTGGATCAAATTGGACACGGATGTTTCATCTAGCTAACTTTAACTTTTTTTAGATTGATGCTTACTTGATTGATAATGTTGACTTATTAATTGGAGGAGAATGGATACAAATGATTCATATAGTAGAATAAGACTAATTTAGGGTTCAGGTTACTTGATTGATGTATCTCCAACTCATTCATTAGAATGTACTAGACAATTTGTTTTTGCAATAACTCATCTAATTCATAAGAATGTGGCTTCAAGCTTGCTGGGCATCTCGTATTTCTAACTTCTTTCCTGTTTTTTTCCCCTTAACCAACTATTCTCTGCATAATTTAGTGATTCTGTTATAGGTGTTATTTCTTTTTGGTCTTGTGACTTGTGTGTTAATTTATTAGAGGTCAAATTTGTGTTGTTTGTCCTGGAAATTCATTATCCAAAATGGGAATGACACCGTGTGGTTGTCCTTGTGGATAGTAGTTTTTAAATCCATCCGTCAGCGGTTTAGCCGTTAATGGAATCATTGTTGGTTATGGACCGGGTGAAAGAAAGTCTAACAAAGAAGAGAAGTACCTGCATAAGCTTCGGCATGGGAGTCACGAAAGAGTACACCTCAGGAATAAATGAATTGAAACAAGAAGTTTGGGTTATACATATATTTCTCGTCTTGTTTAAAGAGTTTGTGTACTGATAGACAGGACCAGCTAAAGAAGAAAACTAGTCATATCTTGGATGATCAACCTTGATTGGCTTTGTAGTGTATCCTTAAATTCGTGCATCTCTTGTGTAAGTTGGTTTCCTCTGGTAGTTTCTTTTAGCTTGTTTTGAGCTAAGATTTCGGAAAATAATAGTAATGAAGTGACTTAAATTTGATTAATGTCATAAAAGGTGTTTCCAGGAGACCATGAAGTATTTGACCACTCGGACTATATGGGAAAAATGTAATTTCTCACCAGTGATATCCTAGAGATAAAAGCATAACTAAGTCTGCGTGTATGAGACAACTGATATGTTTTCTTTTTCTATTTTTTGATTATTACTTTTTCTTTTATCTTTGGGCTCTTGTGGTTCTTGGATCCGTAGTGATGATCATGGTGAAAGTTAATTTAAGTTATATGTGCTATTGCAATCCCAATAACAAAACTGGAGTTCGATTCAATCTATTACTTGAATATCTTGGTTTTGCAAGTACCAAGAATTCAATGATTTTCCTATTCCTTTTACTCTGTTGCACTTTTTGCTTTTCCTTGAGGCTGATATGAGCTGTAACTCGGTCTCAATTTCACAGGAACGACTTTTTGTGTCAGAGACTTTGATTGCTAGATATTTCCCTTCTTTTTATTCTGAAGTACCTCACTTTCTGTGAAGATGCTTAAGGTCCCTCCCCATCAAGTTGCAGGACACGAAGCGGTCGATGGAAAGCTGGGTCCCCTCGTGGACGAATCAGGGCGCTTCTACAAGCCTTTGCAAGACGATGAACGAGGGTCCAATGAGGTTGCTTTCTATCGTTCATTGTCTACCAATAGTGGGATCCCGGAACACATTCGAAGATTCTTCCCCACCTTTTATGGCACTCAACTCATAGAGGCATCTGATGGATCTGGCTTGAAGCCTCACTTGGTCTTAAAAGATATTGCTCGAGGTCAAGTCAACCCGTCAATTATGGACGTAAAGATTGGTTCAAGAACCTGGGCACCTGAAGCATCCCAGGAATACGTCGAGAAGTGCTTAAAAAAGGATCGAGAATCATCAAGCCTTCCATTAGGATTCAGGATATCAGGGTTGCAAATCTTTAGAAGCAAAGAATTAGGCTTCTGGAAGCCGGGAAAGAAAGCTGCTCAGAAATTCTCTACAGAGGAAGTCAAGTTAGTCCTGAGAAGGTTTGTTTCCTCAAACACATTAAATGACTTGGATCTGGAACCAGACTGCGCTCTGGCGTCAACTGTCTATGGCGGCTCTGCTGGCATTTTATCTCAGTTATTAGAGCTGAAAGCTTGGTTTGAAGATCAAACTATATATCACTTCTATGCTTGCTCAATTCTGGTGGTCTTTGAAAAAGAGCTGGCATTGGAAGGAAGGAATCCAGGTGCTCAAATCAAGCTGATTGACTTTGCTCATGTTTACGAAGGACGAGGTGTGATTGATCATAACTTCTTGGGTGGTCTCTGCTCGTTGATAAAGTTCATTTCTGAAATTCTTACTGCTCCTAATGAGGGCAAAACAGAAGTCTCTGCAAAAGATGATCAGAAGAATCTTACTAACACTGATAATGGTGTTGTAGCTGACCAGGAGAACCTTATTAAATCTGGTAATGGTATTGTCGCTGATCAGAAGAACCTTACTAGCACTGATAATGATGTCAGCTGAACCACACCATGATTTTCCACTTGCACGCGTTTTTTAAGATTTATTTGAAGCGTAAAGACGAGCAACGACATTTTTTATTTGATTGATTTGATGTTGCAAGCATAATTCTGTAGTCATTCTGTGTGATACTTTTTGCATATTTGAAATTTTCAAGTGCCCAAAATGATTAAGTTATTTAATAATGGGGAAGATCATAAGGATGTTATGTGAAAGGTGGTTTGGGATTGTTACACATATAGCCGGCCAGGTTCAATGATTATTTTTTTTAGCTGGTTTACATCGATTATTCCGTGATTATACACATTTATGCATATACTAGTATTTATAAACGTGCGTTGCATGTTAGTAATGATACATGATGATTTAAATATTTATTTATACGAAGGAATAATAAATTTAATTAGTGAGAGAAATTTTATATATAATACTATAATAATCATCTAAATACCGAAAAATATTGTTGCATTAGCATAATATGTGAATTCAAAATGAAAGGATATCATCAGAACTTACATAAATGATCAATTTTAGTCATATTAAATAGATAATTATGTATTGTAGTTTAAAGTTACCTAATACGATGGTATCTTATCGAATACTTCTTTATAGAGAGTGTTTTTTTTTGTATATGTTTCTTCTAATGCTTTGGTTACTCTGCCATAATCAAAACTCTTGTTGTCGATAATTATCTCTCTCTTGAAAGTGCAACATATAGTTATTTGTATAGGAAAATATATTGTGGTAAATATTGTTCAATATTTAGGATGATTATCCTTGTGTTTTATTTATTATAACTTCAAAATATAAATATACTGAAAATTATTTTCACACAAATCTAAAAGGATATTCTTTAGTTTCGGAAGACGAGAGTTGAATTCGGGGATACACACATACTTAGAAGCATATTGACCAGTATCATAAGTTCTGCATGTATGACATTATTGTCAAAACTTCTATAAACCATATGTGTACTATTACATAAGCTATGCGGCGGGGATCTAAGTTTTTAGTAGCATGACATACATATTTTTCTCCAAAATCAACCTATATGCAATGGAAGATCAATTTTAACTTCGTCTATTATATATATGGTGACACTAACATACGTAAAAAATAATGAACTTGACAACAAACATGTACGATAGAAGACCATTTGGTATTAAAGTATTCAAGTATTCTTCTTAATAGTTATTGTTGGTATCATCTTCTGCTGAGTCAAAACTGAAAAATATTTTTATTTTTACCATAAACTTAGCAATCACCGTTTTATTTAGTCAATCAACATTTCATTTCTGCTAGCTAAAATAACTCTTTAATTTCTATCATGTAATATGTACAAACTGCATTTAATCTAATGATGAAAATATATATTTTCCTTATTAAATGCACTACTATTACCACTGGGGTTGATAACCAAGTGTTCTAGAAGAATCAAATCATCATTTAATGGATGCTCTTATTCGTTTCCAACACGGAGCAAGAAGTCACTGAATGTTGGATCTGTTCTTACTTTTATATTTCTTGTCATTTGAATATTTTTCATTTGAGGTCATAAGTATAATTTGGCAAGCTAGCTTTTACATTTTCTGCTTTGGTCAATTTTGGAACTACTAGTCGTACTTGACAGAAATCACCTCCCAAATTATTACTTTTCCACCAAACGATTTATAGATATCCAATATTTCTCTAAAACTCTATGCGATTGTTTCGATCGTTTGACGCTTAGCCAAATACGCTTCATCTGATATTATCACTTTTGCTTTCCTTATAAATTTAGCACTATTGATCTGATTTGATATATTTGTGATGCTATTTCAGTTATTTGAAAAGGTATATCAAATCTAAAGTGAGTTGTACGACCTCATAATAAAATTGTTGCTGGTACACTATTTGCTCTTATTGCTAACAACATAATGCATCTTGATTTGACATTTGCAAGTAATGCATGACGTAGAAATATTATTTCGATTCCGTCGGAGGCATCTACAAAGGATAATCCCGCTATACGAGAGTCGATTTTTAATAATATAGTCTTGAAAGCTTATTTTTGTTCAGGATTTAGCTTTGATTGTGCTTCCTCAAACACTTGTATGGCCTTCTTAATATCATACTAATTTTTTTTTACTTTGTCATCTATTTTTTTAAATCTCTAACATTCTTTTTTATGGAATAAATTTATGTATCGTAAGATTTTTTCTTAAACTTGAAAAATGATTTTACTCATATGATGAATTTAAAAAATAATTTAATTGGATTCTCTTGCTAAATAATCAATTGAGAGATTTAATTATTTGGTACATAAAAATATAATTTATTTTTTGTTGATTTATTCTTAACATTAGTTCATCTCATGTTTGAATATTTAACCATGATTATAATTTTATCCACCATAATTAATTTTAAAATCTTAAATATTAAAAAAATTAACATAGAAGTTATTGTAGTCCAAAAAAAGTTATTGCAGCTATGTCTTTTCCCCATGAGTTCTTCTGTTTAATATTTTAGGACTATTTTGGTCTATCAATATATATTCGTGCATGCTTAATATTAAAAGATTATTTTTGTAATCCCATATTTTATTCATGCTTATCATGCGGTTAGGCATTCTTTTTGAACCATATATGCCTATAATCCTATTTATATTTGGACAACAACGATGAGAAGTATTGGTGTACAAAAATATTGATAAAATATTGAATTTATCAAGTAGGATTCCTAAAGGTAATCATGTAGGATTCCTAACATGTAGTATTATGTTCCAATACTAATAGAATTACAAGGCTAATGTCTAGAATTCCGATTATGTCCTTTTATTGCGAGTTATTATGCTTAATATTAAAAGGTTATTTTTGTAATCCAACATTTTATTCGTGCTTTTATATATATATATATATATATATATAACACTCTACTCAGATTTCAGTTAAACTGATCAAACGAACCGAACGATCTGTGCCCCATCAGCACAACAACACCCAAGGAAGTAATCCACTTTTCTTAGCAACCGAGTGAATCCCTACTCCATGCATGCTACATCATTTACAAATAACAAATCAATCATCCAACGTTTCTCATATACCCATAAAGCATAATACAACCCTTATCCAAAATTTTCTTTACTCGAGATACCCCCGATCTTGACCTCTGCAAGCTATAACTGATTAACCAGTTACCTCAAACTAAAACCAATACAACACATAACCGTGCAATCAACTCCTCGATAGCAGACTCCCCCACTTGGCTCAAATCTAAGGAATAAAGCATCTGATAACTTACTATAGCCACCCCCCATACTGGAATAACACCGCAATAGGATTCAACTAAATCCTTCCTAAGCTCATGTAACACAAACCATATAGTACCTCAAATCATTTGCAAATCCCGTATTCATCCTCGTAACAGTCAAGCCAACTTTCACAAGCGATCCAAACTCAAATTGCACTACATATAATTTACCGGTAAAAGAGAACTCTCAACAATATAACATAGGGATCACACAACCTCAGGACATCTCGCAGGAGATAACCCACCTGTTTAGCCTCAAAATGACATCTTTCTATACCCTTCCACAGTCATAACTATTACGCAACCACTTAATCTTCCTGAGTCTGAACTCATATCACGACATGAAAATCTACTCCACTCCTCAACTAAACAATATGAAAAGGATCCTTCAACTCACCCATAACTCGAGACTATATGTCATGTCAAGATGGAAATCAAGCACTAAATAGTTCTTTCTACACCTTAAGCAAATCCTTCTCGTCATATTCAAATCATATGAACACATCTCGCAGTCACATCATACTCATTACATAGCCATCTAGCCACAAATTCCATTAATACACTTCCGGACATATAAATCCAAAAGCACATGCTCACACAATCAACACCTCAATGCTCCAGCTACAGTCAAAACCCGGCCTCAAGTCCTCCTAACTGGCCCATCATCAACACACAGAAATCACATCTTGCACCTTATCCAGGGAATCACAAGCCGTCGATGCACAGCTGATACCGAGCGCTCAAGTGCGCATACAAATGCGTGGAAGGAATTCAAAGGATTACGCTTCAAGCTGAATCAATGCCGCACGATAAGAAAAGAAAGATGGGAAGTATATCCTAAATTCCCTGTAGCCTCTTGAAGATAGGCATGGACGTCATCATACCGATCCGCAAGACTCTACTAGACACTTTCTCATGACTTGTAGAACCTATGAACCTAGAGCTCTAATACCAGTCTGTCACGACCCAAAAATTCACTAGTCGCGATGGCACCTAACCCAACCCGCTAGGTAAGCCAACTATCCTATCTAATTCCAACAATATTCCATAAAACAGTATAAACAAGAGAATTATCTGAATCTTATACATTTTTCGAGGACTGGTAGTACAAATTATGAGCTTCTAAGAATAGAATTTACAAAGCCGATATGAATTAAGTACATCTTCTGTTTGATAAGTACATAAACAGAGTTTTAAAATCTAAGGCTACCATGAACAAGAGGCAGCTACAACAGGGACGCAAGCACATCTTCCAATCCAACTCCCATCGAACACAGCAACATCGGCATCCGAGATATGCACGCAATGTGCAGGAAGTGTAGTATGTGTACAACCGACCCCATGTACTCAAAAAGTAACAAACCTAACCTCAAGTTGAAAGTAGTGACGACTTGGAACATAGGTCGGGCCCGACACCAATAATCAAATAGCAGTTCATAATAGTGTAAAGCAAATAAATAAAGAAATAGCTCAGAGATAAAGTGCTCAGTCTTTTCATAGCTTTTCAAAAACAGTTCCTCTTTTCACGTATACCAATAAAAGCCCAAATCATTTCCCGAAATCGTCAAGAATATGATTAAGTTTGAAAACTGTAACTTTTCCCAAAAATTCTTTCAACAGTAAATATGATGTTTCATTTTCCTTCTAGATGGCATGTGTAAATTACCTCTCTATGACCACATATCAATGTGTGTAAAAAGTCATGAATGACATGATACGGTACAGCATGAGGAAAATGTATCTCTATGCCAGTATGTCATGTGCATGTCAAATGCGATGCGACTCAGTAATAAAACCATATGAATACTCCCAGGGTATCAATTCACTCAATCCTCAAAGTAATTCAGTCATCATAAACACTCTGCCCTCACAGTCACTCAGTACTTACAGTCACTCAGTCCTCCTAATCACTCGTCACTCGGCACTCGCACTTATTAGGTACCTGCGCTCACTGGGGGGTGTGTACACACTCCAAAGGGGCTCCTTTAGCCCAAGCACTATAATCTACACGGATAACTCACATGCTGCACGGACAACTCGCGTGCTATAGTATCAAATCAGAATCCGCACGGATAACTCACGTGCCATAGTATCACTATCCTCACAATCAGGTCATCAGCCTCACTCAGTCATCAAACTCTCCACTCTCTAGGGATCTCAATGTCATGAAACTAACCCGACAACAATGATATGATATATCAATAAATAACATCTGAGACTGCCATATGATATGAATGCATAAATATGACTGAGTACGAAATATCAATGAAATTAGTAAGGTGACAGCAAGAAACGACCACTATGGGTCCTAACAGTATCAACATAAAGTCTAAACATGATATCTAGCATGATTGATAGCTCAATTAATTAATCACATGGTGAAAACACATATATCAACGAACTAGGGCCACTAAACGACGCCAGGGAAAACAACGGAATCGCAATTCACAGGGTGCACGCCCATACGCCCGTCACCTAGCATGTGTGTCACCTCAATACAAAACACACAACACATAATTTGGGGTTTCATACCATCAACACTAAGTTTAGAAGAGTTACTTATCTTGAACAAGCCGATTCTCAAAAATACAATCTTGCGTATTTCGACCTATGAACGTCTCGAAACTAACCAAAAACAACTCAAATAAATCAAGCAATGCTAAAGGAACCAATCCCAATCGAAAAAGGTCGAATCTTTAATCAAAAGCCCAAAATCAACCAAAAAGCCCAACCGGGGCCCGCATCTCAGGACCCGACAAAACTCACAAAATCCGACAACCCATTCAATTATGAGTCCAACCATACCAATTTCATCCAATTCCGACTCTGAATCGATGTTTAAACTTAAAAATTCATTTTATAAAACTTTAGGCAAAACCCCCCAAATTTCACTTTGAAATCATTAATCAAATGCCAAAAACGAAGATGGATTCATGAAATATAATCAAAATCGAGTAGAGAACACTTACCCCAATACATATGGTGAAAATCACGCAAATCCGAGCTCCCTAACTCAAAATATGACCAAATGAACAAACCCTTATTTTTAGATATTTTTTGCCAGTTATTCTGCCTCGCTTCTCGTGCCAAACAATCTCGAAACTCGCTTTTGATTACTCCAATAGATTTCTTGTAAACTTTTAGTCAAGTTAGGCTCTTGAATCACTCCATTTGACCTTATATTGAAGGAGATATGTTGGTTTCAATATTTGGAAATAGTGCAGATTTTTAAATACGAACTTAATGGCAATTTCGTAATTAATCTAAAAAAAAACTAGCAACCCAATTCTTAGTAAAATGACCATATATCCTCATATGATGTTCAAATTTGACGATTCTTTTTTCTATGGCTCCGTAATTACGATACAGATCTAATGCTTCAATAAAAACAGAAATCAGAGCTCAGTTGCTTAATATAGTGCCATTTATGCTTGAAGAAACGACGTCGAAACATAAAAAACGAGCGCAACACAAACCTATCTGAAACTCACCCGAGCCCCTCAGGACCCTGTTCGAACATACCAATAAGTCCCATATCATATCAAGAACCTACTCGATGCTTCAAAACACACATAACAATATCGAAACGACGAATCACACCACAATTCGAAATCAATGAACTTGAAACTTCAAACTTCCACAACCGATGCCGAAACCTATCAAATCACGTCCGGTTGACCTCAAATTTTACACACAAGTTATATTTGACATTACGGACCTGCTCCAACTTCCGGAATTGGAATCCGATCCCAATATCAAAAAGTCCACTCCCGGTCAAGCTTTCCAAAATTTAAATTTTCGCCATTTCAAGCCAAATTCTACTACGGACCTCCAAATCACAATCCGGACGCGCTCCTAAGTCCAAAATCACCCAACGGAGTCAACAAGACCATCAGAATTTCAATCCAAGTTCAAATACTAAAAAGTCAAACTTGGTCAAACCTTTGAAAGTTAAAGCTTCTAGCTGAGAATCATTCTTCCAAATCAATTCCGAATAACCTGAAAATCAAAAACGAGGATTCACATAAGTCATAATACATCATACGCAGCTACTCATTCCCGAAAACTACAGAGCGAAGTGCAATTGCTCAGAACGACTGGTTGGGTCGTTACAGTCTATTGGAAATAGCCTTTCTAGCCCAGGGCATGGGTAAGGTCTACGTACACACTATCCTCCTTAGGTCCACTAGCGGGATTATACTGGATTATTGTTGTTGTTGTTGTTGTTACGTATATGTGTGTTTTTGTACATGAAGTATGACGAAATCACTTTGACCAAATATGGGGTTCAACTGTAGTACATAAAATGCAATTGCTTATGTTTGCTCTAGAATAAGATATTTTGCAAAAAAATCATTTTCCTTAATATTGTTGTTTGGTAGCATAAAATTGATGTAAATGTTTTTTTTCAGGGAAAATGTTCACTGAATGGGGAATATGACTTGTGCTATTGGTTAAGTCTTTTTCCTCCTGAATGATCGTCGCCCAACATTGCTTGCGACAATTCTGTCCTTTTACCGTAGGGAGTAGAGGAAAGAATTGGAGTCCAAAATCAAAATGTGGTTCTTTTTTACTCAAATGATCGAAATGTGTGGGAAAAAAATTAGTTACCAAAATATATATAGCGTCTTTTTAAAAGACGATATACTTTAACGGCCGTTTGGCCAGTTAAATATAACGTCTTTTTAAATTAAAAAAAAGGGAAAAGTATAGCGTCTTTCGTTAAGACGTTATACTATAGCGTCTTAACAAAAGACGCTAATATATATCAATATAGTCCCTTCCCTTCCCCCAAAACAGAACGGTCCCCCTATTAAAAAAACGATCTGCCCCCTCCCCCCAGAGGCGGATCCAAATTTTTAAGCTTATGGGTTCATATAATAATCTCAAGTTAATCTACATTATAACTGGACCAACGAACTGGGTTCCAAACTAAATATTCTTATATTTTTAATGAATTTTTTAGTATAAATACAGGGTCTTTGCAAAAGTTACTGGATTCACTGGAACCCGTACCGTTTGCTCTACATCCGCCCCTGCCTCCCCCCCACCCCCCTTTTTTAATACCAAAAAGTTTGAGTGGAGCCCATCCATCCCACATAAAGTAAAGATTCTCGATCCCACGTGCTAGCTAAGGAGTTATCTCGGACGTTGTTGGTTGTTTCGGCTCAAAATCACAAATTCTTCGACTTTCCTAAAACCTTAAATTGAGGTATTTTAATTTAATTTTTGATAAAACTTGTATAAAAAATGCATATTAGTTATTTTTTATGTGCTCTATATTATTTTGTGATTGTTTTGAGATTTAACTAATTTGTTATTTTATTTTTTGTTGGTAACTAAGAATTTTATTAATTACCAATGGGTAACTTTACAGAGCCACAGTTTAGCTACAACACAGCTAACTGTCCAAAAGAAAAACTAACAAAGGCTTACTACCAAAATTTCTAGCAGAGGAGGATTTCTCTTAGTGTATGTTTGTCTCAAGAGTTATCGATGTACTTTGCAAGCTTAAAAACAATCAAAAGTAGGAAAGGGTAAATCGTAATCAAATATAATAGACCTAGAGATGTAAAGATGAAGTTCTTGTTACAGATCTAATAGTGTAAAATGATAATATGAACTCAAGTGAAAGTATTCGTTAGAGGTAGAGATAGAGAGAGAGTAGGAGAAAATGAGAGAGTTGTATTCGTTCCGAATCCTCTTTTTACAATGGGAAGGTCTCCTTTATATAGCAGGAGGCCTTCCTCGAAATAATCAAAAAAGTACAAAAAGTAGTCAACGTCCCCCTAGCGAGGACGCTGAGTTTAAACTGGCGTCGCCTTTGTCCCCACGCCCAAGTCGTACCCTTGCTTTAGTTGACGCATGCTTACTGGGCGTACCCTTCGGTGTAGGGACGTTGAGGGTCAAATTTGACCCCATACAGTGTAGTATATCAAACTATCTTCCTACACTTTTCTGCCTACTTCTCTGTTAGAGTATCACTAGGGACTTAATTCCAACTATAGACATAGATCCTCAAATACCAATGAAAAAACTCAGAAAATACATAGTTGGAGAAGTTTTCTTATGTCTTCCTAGGCTCTAATATTGCAGATATAGGCAATTTCTCTCGCTAACCTTTCTCCTTCTTTGGATTCCTTTTCGAATATCCTCTGGTTCCTTTCCAACAAAAATAGCACGAACAGTTTCAGCATATACAAGTTTGAACATCTTAGCTTCTTGTGATCTACCTTTGCCATTCTGGATATGCCACTTTAAATGTTGATCCCAACTTTTAGCCGTGTATCTCTGTCTTTGAAGCCAAGTCATTACTCTGCACCATATGTTCCTCGCAAAATCACATTCACAGAAGAGGTGGCTTCTATATTTAACTCGTTCTTGACAGAAAGCACACCCTACATCAACTAGTATACCCTATTTGGATAATCTTTCACCAGTGAGAAGTCTATCTTGCAAGTGGAGCCACATTGTGAATGTGGCTTTGGGTCTCGCTTCATTTCTGAACATAAAACACTTCCAGTACACCCTAGTGAGATTATCAATAAGCTGCAAATAGATTCTTCTTATCATACTTTGCCCTTTTCTAGTGATATTCATATCATCCTCTATTGTGCTCCTTGCTTCAATGATTTTCCTTAACATCCAACTTGCTTGTTGTGGCACCTTAAAGCTGGCCATCTGTTGTCCTTTTATGTAGTAAGCGTGCACCCGTTTTATCCAAATCTTATCTACTTTATGAGCCAAGTCCCAAAAGTTTTTTGCAAGTGCTGCTTTATTCCACATTTTTAAATTGATGAGAATGAATCACTCTGTACATTTGGGGGCACAGACCCTCTCCCAAGCAACCAAAGCCCTTTTAGTGATATTGTTAGTATCAGACCAAATATAGCTTCTGCAGTAGGCTTCAATAGTTTTAATCACTTTCGCCGGCAGTAGGAACATTTGAGCCCAATAGGATTGTATGCCAAATGATAAGTTGGGATTTTAACGCGTTTTATGCTCATACATGCCTATGCTTTGATTATAAATTGTTACAAAATAGACCCAAAAGGCTCATAAGTTGTGCTTGATTGCAGGTTTGATCGACAAAGTGACGAAAAGTCAAAGATCGGCTCAAAAGGAGTGAAACCTGCTCAAGTATCAAAGACCAAGCAATATGAGGAAAAACAGGCCTAGTGCGGACCGCGCAAAGTCGAATGCGGCCGCACTAGTTGGTTTAGAGAGTTGGCAAAACAGGCTTCAGGCAACGCGGCCGTGGTACACATCTCGCGGTCTGCGGTGAAGGCTTCGCGGCCGCACTACCTTTCTGTGCGGTCCGCGGACGAGAGATTCAGAGAGATGGAAGTAAGCCAAGCCCCAGCCATGCGGTCCGCGGTCGTGATTGTGCGGACCGCGCCAGCTGCCTCCGCGGTCGCCGTCCATTCTACGCGGTCCGCGGAGCCCAAGTTCAGAGAAGCATGAATTGAAGTCAAAGAGCCTAGGCAGCCGCGGTCCATTTAGTGCGGCCCGCACTGACCCCGCAGGGGTGTTTTTGTCCAGTTTTTCCAGCCTAGTATAAATAGAATATTTTACCATTTTTAGGTTATCTGTTATCTTCAGACTTGAGCTGCGCTCGTGGGATTGAATATTGTAGCCATTTTTGGCACTTTAGCTTTAAATTTACAATAGATTCTTGTAGTTTCATTTTAGCAATTAATTAATATGCTTTGTTCTTCATCTATTTCTTTATTTTCTTTGTTAAGCATGAGTAGCTAAACCCATTAGCTAGGGTTGTGGCTCAACCCTACTGTGGGTAATTGATGGGTGTTGCCATCTAGGATTAGATTGACTATGGGTGTTTGCTATTTGGGTTGATTTTATGTTTTAATCTAAGAATTGGTGGTTGCAAACACTGATTCAAGCTTTGTGGATTTGACTCTTCTTGAGAAAGAGAGTCTATGTCTCCAAAATTGACCCAACAAGGGATTGGGATGGACTCATGAGAAATGATAATCCCAATTAACGGGTTAAAAAATCGAGAGAGTAATTACCCTATTTGAACCCTAGTTTCTTGATCTAATTTGCCTACCCATTTGGTCTCGAGAGAGTCAATTGGGCAAAATCACTCTCTCTACCGAGAGGTGTGAGAGTGGGTAAGATTGTGCAACGGTTATAGCATAAGCCCCAATTATGTCAATCGAACCTTAGTAACATCTACCCGTCATTAGCCACCTAGGTGATGTCACGACCCTAGTGCCCTTCTTCCCATTAGATACAACTTAGCAATCTTCTCGTAGCATAATTTAGTTGCAATAAATAGTTAGATAATAGTAGTTATAATTTGAAAACCCAAAATATGTTTGAAGTGACATTAGGAGTAATTACATATTTCTAGGCTAGACAGATAATCCAACTCCACTACTAGCTCCCTGAGGAATTCGATCCCGACCCTCATATCGCGTAAAAGCTATTGCGACCCGCTCTTCCTACCTTGGTGTAGCGTCGAGTTGGCAGCGATCACTTTTTGGCGCCGTTGCCGGGGAGCTTACGATGTTGACTATCTGTTTAGTTAGTTTTCTGTTTTGCTTCTCTTTCCTTCTTGTTTACTAATTTTGTTTGTGTCGATCATATCAGGTACAAATGGCTCTCAATGCAAATGACCCTCTCGGCAATGTGATGGCAGGGGAGGAGGTAAAGGATCTAGAACAAGACGAGGTCTTACATCAAGCTCAATGTAGAGGCCGTCAGGCCAATGCAAATGAGAACAACAATATTCCAGACCCTCCCCCGCCACCGCCGAGAGTGGCTCCCAGAGTTTTACCAAATCAAGGATACGCCAGCGCTATCGTTCCTCTCTGAATCCGGGCGGGAAACTTTCAAATCACAAATGTTATGTTGACCTTGCTCGAGCAAAGAGGGTATTTTACGGGAGCCTCCGATCAAAATGCCTACAAGCACTTGAAGGGGTTCGTAGATACATGATGGGGGAGCAAGCAGACGAACGTGTCCGAAGATGCACTTAGATTGAGGCTTTTCCCGTTCTCTCTTCGGGGTAAAGCATTGGATTGGTTAGAAAGGCTCCCCAATCATTCTATCACAACATGGGATGAATTGGCGGACGAATTTATTGCCAAGTTCTTTTCTCCAAGGCATATGGCGGCACTTCGGGATGAAATTCTAGCCTTCAAGCAAGAGCCAACTGAACCTTTGCATGAGATATGGGAAAGGTATAGAACAATGGTGAAAGAGTGTCCTAATAACGACATGACCGAGGCGATGATTCAACAAACCTTTTATCGGGGCATCAACACCACGAATCAATGCATTGTGAACCAATTGGTCGGAGGGAACTTTATGAAACTTTCTTACCAAGAGGCATGTGATGTGCTTGATGAGATGGCCGACACTTCTTCGGCATGGCAAAGTCGAGCAAATGTGACCCAAGGTGACCCCACGGTCATCCATTTGCACAAGGAATTGCACGATCATGACCAAGCTATTGCCGAGCTTACTACAACTATGAACCAATTGGCGAAGGCACAATTGCAACAAGTCCAAAATTCGCGCCAAGTCAATTCCATGGAAGGTGTTTCTATGTTAAAAAGGAGGCAAAGAGGGCAACAACCTCAAGGAAATTGTGAACAATATGACAACAATGATGGTGGTGGTTTTTCAAATGAGTGCTATGATGATCAAAGCGAAGAGGTCCAATATGTCAATAACTACCAAGGGAATAGAGGCAACTCTTCGAATCAACAATGGCGTCCCCAGGGAAATTGGGACAATCAACAACAAGGTGGCGGTAATTGGAATAATAACAACCAACAACAAGGTGGTGGCAATTGGAACAACAACAATCAAAACAACAATTGGGGTAATCAAGGTAACAATCAAGGAAATTGTAATAGGAACAACAATAATTGGAGCAACAACAATCAAGGAGGGTGGAACAATAGTGGGAATCAAGGCAACCGGGGGCAAGGCTTTCAACGACCCCCCATGTACCAACAACCGAACAATCCACCCCCTTTTTCTTCTCAAGGTCTGAGTTCTTTCGGGAGTGATATGGGGACAATTGAGAATATGTTCGAGCAAATGATGAAAAAGAACCAAGATTCTGATGCGCAATTGGCTTCTCATAATACATCTATCCGGAACTTGGAGGTGCAACTAGGTCAAATTTCTCAAGCTTTGAATACTCGTCCTAAGGGTGCTCTACCAAGTGATACGGTAGTGAACCCGAAGGGTGGGAATAACAGCCATGTGATGGAGGTTACAACTAGAAGTGGAAGAGGCGGTGATGTGCATGCCTCGAGAGAAAAGCAAGTTGTGGAGGATGATGTTGAGTTGCGTGATGATGATGTACCTTTAATTGTTGATGATGTGGTTGAAGAACATGTGAACAATAATGTGCGGATTGATATTGATGATGAGGCCGAGGTAGAGACTCAAGATGCCGTGAACTCGTCTAGGGAACACGTGATTGACATGCCCGAGCCGGTTGTGCCAAAGGCCAAGGCACCCTTGCCTAGGCCACCTCCACCCTATCCTCAACGGTTAGGAAAGCAAAAGAGTGACAACCAATTCAAGAAGTTCATTGATATGATGAAGAGCCTTACTATCAACGTGCCTTTGGTGGAGGCACTTGAGCAAATGCTGGGGTACGCTAAGTTCATGAAGGATCTAGTTACAAAGAAGAGGTCGATGGAGTGTGAAACAATTAAAATGACTCGTCAAGTGAGTGCCATAGTGCATTCGATGGCACCAAAACTTGAAGACCCCGGAGCTTTGACTATCCTTTGTACTATCGGAATTGCGGATTTTTCCAAGGCCCTTTGTGATTTGGGGGATAGCATAAATTTGATGCCGTAATCGGTCTTCAAGACCTTGGGAATTGGACAACCTCGACCAACCTCAATGAGACTTCAAATGGCGGATCGATCGATGAAGCGACCTTTGGGCATAATTGATGATGTACTTGTCCGGTTGGATAAGTTTATATTGCCGGCCGACTTTGTCATTTTGGATTGTGAGGTAGACTATGAGGTGCCGATCATCTTGGGTAGACCTTTCCTTGCTACGGGGAAGGCATTGGTTGATGTTGAAGCGGGTGAATTGACTTTCCGAGTGGGGGATGAGAAGGTCGTCTTCCCTGTTTGCAAATCCATGAGGCAACCTAATAGCACCGAGGTGTGCTCATTTGTGGACATTGTGAGCACGTGATTTTTGCCCTATATGAATTACTCCCAGAAATTCAAAACAAAATAACTTCTTTCAGTGTTTGCAATTTGGTGGATTTCTATGACATTTTCTGTTAATTGTTTGCGTGTCTGTTTGCAGTTTGTGTGCATTTTTAATTCATATAATTCATGAAAAATACAAAAAAAAAAAAATTGCATTTTGCATTTAGGATAACTTTGCATTTTAGGATTAATTTGGTTTTATGATTTAATCTAGGATTTTGTTTTTTGTTAATTTGAAAAAAAAAAGAAAAGAAAAGAAAAGAGAGGAAATAAAAGGAAAGGGAATTAAAGAGTTAGAAATTTGGGCTGCTTTGATTTAATTTACCCAGGCCCAATGGATATCCATCAAAACCCGGTCCAGCCCCCCCAAGGACTCAAACGACGCCGTTTTGCTTATAACAAGTCCCAGCCGTCGAGGTTCCTTGATCGGACGGCTGGGAAGCTGGGATTGTTTGATATATAATTGTCCAAATTGGACCCCGCCCCTCAGAACGCCCCTACCCCCCTTCCGTCTCTCACCGGCCATTAGAGACAATTCAACGTCACCGTCTCCGCCGTCCGCCCTTCTAGACAACCGCCGCCGGAAATCGCCTCACGGCGGCGGCCGGTCATCAAACCTCACCAAATTAACACCCTGAACTCCCCTCGTTCTCCTCTTTCCAAACCCCTAAACCCCATCCCTTAAAGCCTAGCCAATCTTCTCGAATATCAAATCAAAATTTCGGCCAAAACCCTAAATCCTCCAAATCTCACCAAATTCACATCATGGGATCCCCTCACCTCCCTCGTTCCTAATCTATCATCAGTGGCCTTCGAACCTCGCCCAAGGTGCTCGAATATTAGATCATAGAGGCGGCAGAACTCTAGAACTTCATAGGTGAGTCTTTTTCGTTTTTTCCGTTATTTGAATTAGGCTCTCCTCCATGACTGTCGTTTCTTCATGATTAATCAATTTAGGTTTTGTTTTTCATTTTTTGCTTACAAATCCGTCTAGAATCAGTAATGGAATTCATTTTTTTCTCTGTTCTTATTTGTTTGTTTTCATGTTTGTTTGAGTTCTAGTTCGCTAATAATTAATAGCATGAATTTATTCTTTAAATTAGCATTCTAGTATTAGCTTAATTTTTTTGATTGTTCGTTTCAAGTCAGCAAGGTGTCTCCTCATTTGATTAGTTTTACTTCATGTTATTTTATGCTGTTATTCCGGTTTAATTTTTGTTTTGCTTTGACTTTCTGTTAGTTTGATTTTGTGCTTGGTTTCGATTGAGTAGTTCATGATTGTTACTGATAATTTGACGTTAGTTCAATTTCATTTGAATTGCTGATTGGTTTAGTGAATAAATTTAGTTTGGTTTAACTGGGTAATTTTCAGAAGCAAAAAGGGTAATAGGGGTAATTCAACTTAAGGAATCTCTGGTAACTGAAATTAGAAGCCCCTAGAAGCACCTAGAAGGGGTTCTACTTGTAATTTCAAATTATAATGGTGTGACTTGGGTAACAAGTCAGTAAATAAAGGACTTTTAAGCAAAAAAAGAGGACTAAAGTGCAAGAAAAGCTTGCAAGGGCTGCCCTAGTTGTTTGCCTATAAAAGCATCATTTCTTGCCTTAGAAGGCAAGGATTGAAGAGCTAAAAATACAGAAAAAGACCTGAAGAGCAGAAAACCCTAAAAATCAAAACGGTTTGAAAAGCTAAAAAATACTGTTCCATTGGAATTTCTCTTTGAACTTTGAAGCTTTCTTTCATTTTCTGAACCACAGTCGATTCTATTTGAGGTCAAAAATGGTTTAATCCAGGGCATTGAAAGATTTGGTTAAGTTTTTTGGATTGGTTTATTCCTTCTAGTTGGATTTCATTGTTGGTTTTGGTTTGAATCTGGGCTGCTCTGTTGCTGGTGCTGATTTTGCATTTGATATTGCTGGTTCCTTACTCTCCTCTTTGCCTTTCTCATTACCAGGTACATGTCCTCTGAAATTATACATGTATTGGTGAAGCTTTGAGTCGAAGAATGAAAAATGAGAAAGAAGGATGTTAAAGCATAATTGCAGTTGCTTTTTGACTTAGTTCTGTTTTATTTTGAGTTTTATTTTCTACTAAGTGTGCTATATTGCTTAGCTGACCTCTATTTAAGTAGTTTAAGTTTTTGCTATTTGCATTTTATCTAGGGACTGCTTTTAGACTTGGAACAATCTGTTAAATAGATAGAAGTTCAGTTTATATATGCATGTTTAGATATTCTGGTGATTGTAAAAGCTGCTGAGAATTTGGTTGCTGAATAGTTCTTTGATCTTGGTGATGCTAGTCATGTTCGGTTGGTCATGGGCTCATACATTGACTTAACTGGCAGTATTCTTAAACTTCAGGGGTTTTGGAATTATGTTTAAAGACGGGGAAAGATTTGGTCCATAGTTTGCTAAAACAAATGTCAGTGTATCCTGTGGTTAATTGTGAGCATATTTGATTTAGGTTAGTTGGTATCATTCCAGGTATACAATTAATAGGCAAAATTCAGAAGCATTTAGTTCAATTCGACATTAATCACGGACAAGTTTAAGTTAGATTTATTATCAGTCAACTAGTATTAGTTAATTAATCAATCTGCGCGGGAATGTTTGAAATTCAGAAGTAGAAGTTTTAATAGACAATTTGTGTTAACTAGTTAAGGCTCCGAGTTAATTGTTAGTTTAATCTCATTTTGTTTTTCTTTGTTAATGATGGCATGTGATCTGAATAACGATGGTGTTTTGTATCAAGACTAATTCACTTGTGATCTACTGAAAGGGGCTTACTCCCCAACTTGGGCTCTCATTTGGGCCAGTGCTATTTGGCCTACGGATTACCAGTCCTGGACGGTTTTGCACCTTACAACTGTTGGGCTTCACGCTTAGCTCAGGCCCTTTAAACCTTCAACTCTTTCTTAAATTAACATAGGCGGTAGTATAATTTTGACTCTTTAATTGTTCAAATAGTCAAATTTTTTTAGTATATTGGAGGCGAGCTATCAGGCCCACGATCTGATGGACCCTCGTCCAGATTCTATTAAAATTCATTATTTTGGAATTGGTTTAAGAGCTTAATTCATAGCTAGACATAAATCTAATTTGGGCCTTCGGGTTAGGTAGCGGGTCCAAACTAAAAGGCTTGCCCTTTTGTTTGAACCCGGACTTGAACTTGAAGCCTGAATTGTTTTAATATTAATTAGCTAGGACTTTTCCTTTTTAGAGACAAATAAACATAGAAAATTATAGCTTGCTCTAGGATGGCCCTTAAATAAAAATGAGACGAGCCTCGCCGCACAAAACATATAAATTGCGGGGTCCTCATCAAATGCTTTTATTAAAATACTTAGAATTCGGGACGTGCCGTTTAGCGAATTTTCACGGCCTCCCGCAAAGATAATAACACGTTAGTCGCTTTAGGCGCATTTTTTTAATAAATCTTACTTTCCTAAATACGGGTGTGAATTTCATGCGACCCAAATCCAAATCCCAAAACGTTGAATAAGAGGTGTCAAGGATCCGGGTGCATTTCATGTGACGTGATCCAAAAAATACGCTCTTAAACGGCGTTCACTTTCATAAAAACTAATTAAAAGCGGTTAAACAATTTTAAAATTGCACTATAGGATGACATGTATTAAAATCAGACATTAGCCAAATATAGCAGTTGAGTGACCGTGCTAGAACCACGGAACCGGGAGTGCCTAACCCCTTCTCCCGGGTTAACAGAATTCCTTACCCGGATTTCTGGTTCGCGACTGTTAAATAGAGTCAAACCTTTTCCTCGATTCGGGATTCAAACCGGTGACTTGGGACACCATAAATCTCCCAAGTGGCGACTCTGAATCTTAAATAAAACGAATCCCGTTTCGATTGTCCTTTAATTGGAAAAACTCCTTTACACCTTTCCGGGGGTGTATTAGCCGAAAAAGGAGGTGTGACAGGCATTGTCACAGCTGTGATAGTGGATGACACAAGTTCTATGATTAATGTTGAAGATCCTCTTGTGGCCTTGCCTCTGAATCGGGATGTAAATGATGATGCAAGTATAGTGAAGTGCATAGATGATTTACATGTCATGGAATCTTGTGAGCCCAGTATATTATCTTTGGATCTTGACAACCGGGAAACTCTTGCAAACCGGGAAACACCACCAACAAAGCCAACAATTGAGGAGCCACCGATGTTGGAATTGAAACAAATTGCTCCACACCTCTGCCCCACACTCTTTATGCCTGAAATTATCTTGGAGGATGATGCAACGCCTTTCTTGGTGCATCAAAGAAGATTAAATGAAGCAGAGCATGAAATGGCAACTAATCCTCATAATGTGTTGATTCCTACAAGACCAGACACAGGTTGGCGGTTTTGCATGAACTATGGAAAATTGAACAAAGTGCCCCGCAAGGATCATTATCCCTTGCCATTCATTGATCGGATGCTCAACCAAATTGCTGGGCGTACTTTTTATTGCTTCTTGGAGATCTTGATGAGAGCTACATGGTGGTGCTTCTTGATTTGAAGTAATGTGCTGGTAACATGCGTCGTGTCGCGACGTTAAATCAGGCGCTGCTTGGGAGGCAACCCATGTCTTTTTCTTTTTTGTTTTCTTTGATTTTTTTCTCTGTAGTTTAGGTTTGATTTTTGAGCTAATTGGTTGTGAGATGTTGCAGGGAATGAGTTGATGCAGTGCAAAACATTTTGGAAAAATTGAACAGTCTCTGAAGTTGCTAGTGCGGCCGCATTGCACTTTGCGCAGTCCGCACTGGTGAAGGTCAAGTGAGGTGCTCTCTAAAGTTTGCCACCGCGGCCGCATTCCATTTAGTGCGGACCGCAGTGAACCTCCGCGGCCGCGGTCTGGTTTTGTGCGGACCGCGGAGGTTGCCTTCTCAAGCTTCCTTTAAACAAACCCAACGCGGTCCGCGGTCGATTTTGTGCGGCCGCACTGGTAGGTAAGGCTGGGTCACTCATCTTTTTCTATAAATAGAGCTCAGGTCTCACCACTTACACTTTTCAAAATTTGAACACTCAGACCCCTAAAAGCTACTGTTCACACTCTCTTCTGATCGTAATTCTTGCTTAGACTGATTAATTGCATTTCATCTTCACAATATGGTAACATTTCATCCATCTTTCTTTGTTTAATTTTATAATTTCACTTTATTTTTCATGCCCAGTAGCCACAACTTCTTTGTCTTCCCGTTTTTCTTTAATTTGTTAGCTTAGGTTAGTTTTCGTGTTAGTTTCTGAGTGCATGATGTACATAAGGACTGGGTAAAATGAGTAGGGACAAGTTAGGTGGAAAAACTTGAACAAATATTGCAAAAACTGAAACCCTAACTTAATGCCTGAAACAAGCATCCTCTGCGGACCGCGGTCTCTTTAGTGCGGTATGCGGTGCTGTGATGCGGTCCGCGATACCATTCTATACGGACCGCGGTGCTCAAGTGTCTGAAGGTTAACCTGTGCCCAGCGCGGCCGCATTGCACTTTATGCGGTCTGCACTAGCCCACTGCGGCCGCGATCCCACTTTGTGCAGACCGCGGTGGGGAGATTCAGAGAGGTGGTTTTTAGGACCCTGCCTCAATGCATACCGCAGTCGCCTTTGTGCGGTCCGCGGTGCATCCAATGCGGCCGCACTCCTTTTTGTGCGGGCCGCGGTGTATTGTTCTGCAACTGTTTCTGCAACATTTGATTTGCTGTCTGCAATTCAATTTCATCATCCGTTTCACTGCCTCTGCTTAGACTAATAATGTTAGATGTGTGTGCTTGCAGATAACGGTCAAACAAAGAGGTAGAGGTGCCAAAC
Organism: Nicotiana attenuata; assembly: GCF_001879085.1. Taxonomy (NCBI): domain Eukaryota; kingdom Viridiplantae; phylum Streptophyta; class Magnoliopsida; order Solanales; family Solanaceae; genus Nicotiana; species Nicotiana attenuata. Next base: position 12,978,054 of record NC_031989.1, read on the forward strand.
AACCCGGTCGAGGTGACTCCTCCCAGGGAGGCAAAGGAAAACATGTAAAACTCACTCCCTAACCTAGACAGAACACAAGGAAAGCAACCAAGGTTGCTGATATAGCCGGTGACCAATCAGGGAGTGAGTACATGCCGTCTCAAGACCTCTCCTCCGACTCAGTACCAGCTCACTCTGTGCCAACTTCACCCACTGCCCAAGCTCCACAACATATATCTTCTGAGTCGTCTGAGGGCTCAGCAGCCGGCAGCGGTGAGTACTCCACCTCCCCCACAGCTTCATTATCCAGGGAGAGTGCAGGAGGAGGTGCTGAGGGTGGTGATGATAATGATGAGGAGGTGCCCCAGAGTGGTGTACCTCAGGTTGGGGGAGTCGACCGAACCAGAAACCCTTCAGTCTGGGAGGACAGATTTGTTAGCCAGGCGGCTTTTCATAAATTCAGAGTATGGTGGCCATTACGGAAGCTGATTCTGGAAATAAGTTTTATTGACCGAGACTTGCTACCCCTAAACCCAAATGTGCATAGACAGTATCGAGCTCGAGTGGGTTGGGAACAATTTAGGGATGACTGTGTAAAGGCAAATGAGCATATGGTCAAGGAATTCTATAGCAATGTGGCCCACATCGCGAAGGACACTAAAGTGACCAAAGTGCGGAACAAGAATGTGGTGTTTACTTGGAAGGCACTGAATGAGTAATTGGTGTTCAATGACGAAGATGAGGCCCTCTATAATGAGAAGTTGGCTATGGGCGAGGAGGTTCGTCCGTGGTTAGCTGCATACCTAGCAATCCCGGGTACTGTTCCAGAGTGGTTACAAGGAGGGGTCAAAATACTTCAGAGGACTCTCAATTTTGAAGCTAGGGGGTGGTTGACCTTTGTGTGCAACTGACTTGACCCCACTTCCCATGATCAGACTATTCCACTTTCCCGGGCCGTTCTTGTTGCATCTGTCATGGCGGGCTACCCTATCAACGTGAGCAGTGTGATGTCCCGTGTGATTTCTGCGGTGGGGGTTGAGCATGACCAGAACTACCCTTTTCCCAACACCCTCACCATGTACTTCCGGGACTTCAAGGTGGAGAAGAATCCCTTTGATGTCAAGGTAAAGTCGGTGGCCCTGTTCTCATGGTACAACTTAAAGGGGTCAGACAACCCCAAAGACAAAAATTACAAGCCACCTGCCTCTGCCCCAACTGGCCAGTCTGAGGAGCCGGTTGCGGTAGAGCCTTCCACTGAGCCTTCCACTGAGCCTGCTGCCACTACCACTGACATGCCTCCTGGACCTTCCACTACTACTGGTCCGTCTACTTTAGTTGGCCCGGGGATTCCATCTTCCCGGGCCCATCCTGTCACTGCCCACCAGCTGAGCCAGGCACTGCACAGCTTGAAGAACTGGATGTCAACTGCGTCATCCAAGTTGTCTACTCTGTCTTCCACTATTGAGGCTCAGTCGGCACCACAGACAACTGAGATTCCACAGTCCATTGAGGACACGCTGAAGAAGATCCTGGAGAACCAGGAAAAGATCATGAGTACTCAGACTGCCTTGTCTAAGGTAGTAGATTCACATGGCAAGGCTCTGAAGGAGCTTTCTCGGGAGCACAAGAAGATGAGAAAAACACGGGCTTCCAAGGAGTCTGTGAAGGAGCTCCGAGTGGATGTGGACAAGTTGATGGCAGATCAGATGCCTCTAGACTTGCTATTTGGGGATCCATCCCCAGCAGTAGCACCAGCAGCAGAGCCACAGCAGGAGCAGACACAAAGGCTTCCAAGGAAGAAGAGGAAGCTCCCCAATGCAGATGAGGCGATTATCCAGTTGGCGGACCCACCGGAGGCCTCCTCCAGTTAGCCACAGGATGCCCCTGATATTCAGCCCGTCCAGGTCCAGGCCCCAGTCCCAGCAGCTGATCAGCAGGAGATCGGGAACCAGTCTAAGGTTCCCGCACATACAGAGGACCCGGGGACCACTCATGGTCCCATGCATACTGACGAGGCTTAGGGAGTTCCCATATCCTTTCCTTATGATTTTTGGTGCTTTTGCTTAGTTGGCATTGGGGACAATGCCAGCTTTTATTTGAGGGGGTGCGCCCTACATTTTTATTCATTGGATGACTGTATATATAGATTAACTTAGTTTATGCTTACTGTTGATTTTCTATTTGGTCTGTATATAACTTTACATTTAGTTACTTTTATCGTACTTTTTATCTTCTCTCTGGTCTGTATATAAAGTTACATTATTGTATATATTCATCCCCCGTTGTATATTCTAATCCCCAATTGTAAATATTCATTCTATTTTCTATTTTCGTAAAAAAAATTTGTTTTTAGCTTCGTAGTTAGGCTCGTAGCCTTTTGTTTCGTTTTTGGCGCTTTCAATAACAACCTTCTTAAGGGTTGAGTCCATTTTCGTTTTTCATTTTCTTTTGTTTTTGGTAGTTTATAGTTAAGGGTACCTCAATCAAAGCTTCACTTGAGCCTAACACATTTGCCTTTGATCCCATGGTCAAAGACAAGTGGTTGTGTTTAGGATGGTGAAAGTAGTGACCTTGAGACTCTTGTGTTGACCAAACAATCATCATGTGGTCTTTCGGAACTATTGTGTGCTCGATCGTGTCTAGGGTTGTTTTGGGCCCCCGACTCTATGTCTTTAACAATCCTTGAGTGTGTGTGGTGAGAAATTGAATTTTGAGTCCAAGTCTCGAGCCAATGGTCTAGAATTTGCCCTGAATGTTCGTTGAGGAAAAATTTTGAGTGAAATTCGTCTTGAGAAGTGATTATAGGCTCTCCTTGATCCAAATGATAGTTGAACAATTCCATAGCCTACCAATGATATAATCCCTATCTAACCCTTTTGAGCCTTAAACCTTTTCATTTTAAGAACTAATGCTACAAGCCTATACCCGTTCTAAATTATACCCTCTCTTGGCACCCAAATCTTCCCTTGAGTAATGGCAAAAGTCTAAGTTTGGGGGGGGGGAGACAAGAAAGGAAACAAAGTGGTCAATGGTATGAAAGCAAAAGAAAAGGAAGGCAATGAAAAAGAAAGAAAAGAAAAAGACAAAAAGAAAGCCCAATGTGAAAAAGAATAAAAAGGGATTCAAGAAAAACAAAAGAGAAAAAGGTGTGGAAAAAGTAGAAAAAGGAGAAACATTTTGAATTGCGTAAGAAAGAGTGACAATGTGTCTCTCTAACCCCTTGAAAAGAAGTGAAATACTCAAAGAGCCAAGGGAATTGTGCCAAAATGAATCAAAAGAAGTGCTTAAGGGAAGATGGAACCCATATAGACCAACAACTTTTCCTACCCTGAACCAAAAGCCTTCACGTTGACTCCACAAAAGCCCTATAAGATCTTGAGTTGGATGACGCTCCCATTAGTGGATACTTACATGAGGGTCAAGCATATGGTACTTAGATCCGGACTTGTGACCTTTCCTTGAGAGAGACGAGAGAATTCCCATTAACCTCGGTTTGTGTGCTTATACTCTAAAAGGTGAGGTTTGCTTAGGAAAGAGTTGAGGATGTGTGAGTTTGGGTTCCACAGCTACCAAAGTAATTGAGAGAGTTCTTTGATGTAATGAGTCAATTCTTGATGTTTTTGTGTCACACTTGATCCATAGTTTTTCAAAGTTTAAATGCTATTAATGATCCATTCGTATTGAGGGCAATTGTTAGTCCCAGTTGATGCTTGTTGAGGTTACTTTAGGACAGCTGGAATTACTTGGATTTTCCTTTAAGGGGTGGGTCTTATTTTGTTAGCTTGAGGACAACAAAAGGCTTAAGTTTGGGGAAGTTGATAAGTTGGGATTTTAACGTGTTTTATGCTCCTACTTGCCTATGCTTTGATTATAAATTGTTACAAAATAGACCCAAAAGGCTCATAAGTTGTGCTTGATTGCAAGTTTGATCGACAAAGTGAGAAAAATCAAAGACCGGCTCAAAAGGAGTGGAACCTGCTCAAGTATCAAAGACCAAGAAATCTGAGGGAAAGCAGGCCTAGTGCGGACCGCGCAAAGTCGAATGCGGCCGCACTAATTGGTTTACAGAATTGGCAAAACAAGCTTCAGGCAACGTGGCCGCGGTACATATCTCGCGGTCCACGGTGAAGGCTCCGCGGCTGCACTACCTTTCTATGCGGTCCGCGGACGAGAGATTCAGAGAGATGGAAGTAAGCCAAGCCCAAGCCATGCGGTCCGCGGTCGTGATTGTGCGGACCGTGCCAGCTGCTTCCGCGGCCGCGATCCATTCTACGCTGTCCGCGGAGCCCAAGTTCAGAGAAGCAAGAATTGAAGTCAAAGAGCCTAGTGGGGCCGTGATCCATTTAGTGCGGCCCGCACTGACCCCGTAGGGGTATTTTTGTCCAGTTTTTTCAGCCTAGTATAAATACAATATTTTACCATTTTTAGGTTATCTGTTATCTTCAGACTTGAGCTGTGCTCGTGGGAACGAATATTGTAGCCATTTTGCACTTCAGATTTAAATTTACAATAGATTCTTGTAGTTTCATTTTTGCAATTAATTACTATGCTTTGTTCTTCATCTATTTCTTTATTTTCTTTGTCAAGCCTGAGTATCTAAACCCATTAGCTAGGGTTGTGGCTCAACCCTAGTGTGGGTAATTGATGGGTGTTGCCATCTAGGGTTAGATTGACTATGGGTGTTTGTTATTTGGGTTGATTTTATGTTTTAATCTAAGAATTGGTAGTTGCAAACACTGATTCAAGCTTTGTGGATTTGACTCTTCTTGAGAAAGAGAGTCCATGTCTCCAAAATTGACCCAACAAGGAATTGGGATGGACTCATGAGAAATGATAGTCCCAATTAGCGGGTTAAACCTCGAGAGAGTAATTACCCTACTTGAACCCTAGTTGCTTGATCTAATTTGCCTACCCATTTGGTCTCGAGAGAGACAATTGGGCAAAATCACTCTCTCTACCGAGGAGTGTGAGAGTGGGTAAAATTGTGCAACGGTTATAGCATAAGCCCCGGTTATGTCAATCGAACCTTAGTAACATCTACTCGTCAATTAGCCACCTAGGTGATGTCACGACGCTAGTTCCCTTCTTCCCATTAGATACAACTTAGCAATCTTCTCGTAGCATAATTTAGTTGCAGTCAATAGTTAGATAATAGTAGTTATAATTTGAAAACCCAAAATATGTTTGAAGTGACATTAGGAGTAATTACACATTTCTAGGCTAGACAGATAATCCAACTCCACTACTAGCTCCCTGAGGAATTCGATCCCAACTCTCATATCGGGTAAAAGCTATTGTGACCCGCTCTTCCTACCTTGGTGTAGCGTCAAGTTGGAAGCGATCACCAAATAGCACTATTTGTACTAGCTGAACCTTTCCTGCATATGACAGCTTCTTAGCGGTCCTAAGATGAAATTTTTGCCACCATTTTGTCGATTAATGGTTTCCACTGAATTAAAGAAAGCTTTTTTGTGGAGAGGGGGATTCCGATGTAATTGAATGGAAGTTCATCTGACATATTACCAAGTTTTTGTAGTATCAGATCTCTAGAGGTTTGAGAGACACCTCCAAAATAAACTGAACTTTTGTCCAAGTTGCTTGTAATCCAGAAGCATTAGAGAAGTCCAAGGATTTATGAATTTTAGAGACCGATGATACTTCCCCTTTGGCAAACAGGAGCAAATCATCTACAAAGCATAGATAAGTAACTTCTAGTTTAGCACATCTGGGATGGTATCTAAAACCTTTATCTTCTTTTAACCTGTTGAGATTTCTTCTTAAGTACTCCATAACTATGGCAAATAAGAAGGGTGACATTGGGTCACGTTGTCTTAAGCCTCTTGCGGCATCAAAGGGATCAGTAGGTTCTCCATTAATCAAGACAGCTTAGTTTACTGTTCTAACACATTCTAGCACCCAGAGAATGAATCTTCTAGGAAATTTTAGCTCCTCCATTACCTGCTCCAGGAATATCCATTCTACTGAATCGTAGGCTTTTTTCAAGTCTATTTTTATCATACACCTAGGAGATATGTTCTTCCTAGTGTAAGCTCTGAAGAGCTCATGTGCCATTTGGATGTTATCAGCTACTTTCCTTCTAGGGATGAACCCAGATTGGGCATCACAAATAATGTCCCCTATGATCTATTGAATCCTTGCTGCTAGGATCTTTGCAATACATTATAAAGCACACTAAAACATGCAATAGGTCGAAAATCTTTCCTGAATTTGGACATGCTGTCTTAGGGATAAGGGTAATGGCTGTGCAATTTATGCTCCTGTGTAGTCTCCCTGTAGCAAAAAAGTTCTTGACTGCCTCACAAAGATATGTTCTGACTATATTCCATGACTTTTTGAAGAAATACGCATTATATCCATCTACCCCAGGGGATTTATCATCACCTATGGAAGATAAGCACTCGTAAATCTCCTTGTCAGTAACCTCTTTACAAAGAAATATCTGTTGAGCATGAGATAGCACAGGGCCAGTCTTCATGACCTGCTTGTTGATAGCAGGCAGCGTCTGTGCTGTGGTGCCCATTAATCCTTTATAGAAATTAATAATCTCTTCCTTTATCTCAGTAGTATCTGTTAGTTTGTTGCCCGCAATGGAGTTGAGTTCCACAATCTGTTTTCTTTGGCTTCTTTCCTTTAGGACAGCCGAGATATACTTTGTATTAGAATCCCCAAGTTGTATCCATTTAACTCTGGACTTCTGTTTCATGACACTCTTTTCAATTAAAGACCACTTCTCAAGCTTCAGTATAGTATTTTTTTCCACCTCCAATAGGTCATCTGAATACCGCTTTGTCAACTTCTCTTGAATCATCCTAAGTTCCTTTCTGGTATTCTCTATTTGATGAGAGATCCCTTTGAATTCCTCAGCATTGATTTTCTTGAGCACAGGTCTAAGTTTTTTTAGCTTTAGCCAGATATTTTTCATTGGATCCTCAGCTAGCTTGTGGCTCCAGACTCTTGCAACAGTAGCTCCAAACACACTGTGATCGGCCCAAACATTGAAGAATTTAAAAGGGATTTTGCCATTCCTCTGAGACATCTTAATGGTAAATAACATGGGGGAGTGGTCAGATACATAGGACATGTCATACTCAGTATAGATGTGCCCCCAAATCATCATTCAGGCATCATTTCCAAATGCTCTATCTATTCTGCTATAGATCCTATCCACCCCTTGTTGCTTATTGGACCATGTGTAGTATTCCCCCTTCCAAGGTAGCTCATTAAGAAATAAGCTATAGATGCAATCAGAGAAGTCTTTCACTTCAGCACTGGTTATGGGATTACCAAACAACCTATCATGGGGGTATAAAGGTGCATTAAAATCACCACATACCATCCAAGGAGTAGTTACCTGAGACATTTCTATCAGTTGATCCCAAAAGGACCTTCGTTGATCCATAGTGTTATATCCATATATTATGGTCAAGTTACAGTCAATACTATCAGTTTTCCCCTTCACCATACTATAAATCAGCTGGTCCTCTATTCTGATAATGGCAGTATCATATATATAAGCATCCCATAAGATCCAAATTCTACCATTTGCTGCCTTCTGATAATTACCCTGCATCATCCGGCCTGGGGCAATGTTCTTACTAATTAGGCTAGCTTTTGGTTCTTTGAATCGAGTTTCAATTAAACCTGCTAGTTTAATGTGTTTCAGCTTTAAAAAACTCCTCAGTCCCTTTTGGTTATACCTCTTGTTAATACCCCTAACATTCCATATCAACTAAGTCATTGAACGGTTAATTTTTTACTCCATTGGCAGAGGCTAATGGACTTCCTGTCCTATGTCCCTTAGATATCCAAAGAACACCTCCTTTCTGAGTGGTTACTGACTTTAACTCAAGGAACTCTATTGTGCTCCCTAGTTCAGGACTCTTTGTGACATTTATGCTCCTTGTGTTCGTCAAGATACTCATCTGCAATGTTGCTTGCTCATCCTGCTGTTTCTGCAGGATTTTTAAGCCATATCATCCCTCTAACCTCTCAGGTAAAGACTGGATACTAGCTTGATTATTGATAGTATTCAGAGGATGTTCTTTGTAGGGGAATTTGATAGCTTGTTTGTTCACCCATATCACATTGAGGAGTAGATTTAGCTGCATCACTGTTCTGCTAAGAGACAGAGGCATTACCACCTTGGGGTCCATCTCTAACTTTCCACACTTGTACAGGGGCTGGCCTTTGTTGGTGAGGAGGAGGGTTTCTCCTTCTCCTTCTTCTTGGTCTTTCAAATTGCTGCTCAACCCCTTTTGGCTGTGGGAGACACATGTGTCCTATTTTTAGGCATTTATCATAGAACTCAGGTTTCCAATCATAAATAATAGCTTGTTGAAATTGTTGACCATTTTGGTCAAAAACAGTCACCTCACTAGGTAAGGCTTTAGTGACATTTACTTCAATCAGCATTCGCGTAAAAGAAATCCTAGTTTGTTTAGTGGTGCACTCGTCCGCAAAGAGAGGGGTTCTCATAGAACTAGCAATCCGACTAAGAGATTTGAATCCCCAACAGGACATAGGGAGTTCAGGGAATCTAACCTATAAGGGGATCTCAGTAAGGAATTCCACATTCAAATCGAAATCTGGTGACCAGGGTTTGAGGATGATAGGCTTGTTATTGATAGTATATGGTCTAGCATGAAAGATTGATTTCATATCCTCCTTTGATTGAAACCGAACCACATAGTAACCCTCTTCATGCAAGAAAATCTCTGGGAACTCCACATTCTTCCAGGTTTGAGCTACATATCGACTCATAGCATTATACCCTGGGGTTTCACCAATCACATAGACAATCAGAGCACTACGCCATTTTTCAGCCTATTTTTCAACTTCAGTTGTATCTAATTGAACTATAATTTTCCCATCTACTATTGTAGAAGGAATATAAGCTAGATTCATACCATTTTCAGCCCATCGATTGTCGGAGAACAGAGTGGCCCATGTCTTCTTTGGCATCATATTTTCCTCACCAGCTTTTAGATCTGGGCTCTCTTGTCTAGGTTCAGTTTTCCCAATTTGTTCCTCTTCCCTCAAAGGCTCCTTAGATTTGTCCAGTGAATTGATAGCCTCTAGATTTGTGATAATTAGAGCTTCTGGCGTTTAACCTCCTGATTGTTCCCCATTGAGGTTCAACACTTTAGAAACCGCTGAGTTGCTCAAAGAGACTCTAGATTCCCCATTCAAGGGTCATTGGTTGGGAGGGGGGGTTGACAACAATTGGTCTTGTATCGGTATCTCCTTCTGTAGCCTAGTTCCCACCGAGCTTCCAAAGGCAGCGATAGGCAGTTTTTTTGGTCGGCCCCGTCCTCTTCCTCGTCCTTTGGCCATGGATCCACCGGAGGTACAGGTTTAACTAACGTGCACCAAGAGCATGGCTTAGAGAGAGAGAATCTTTCTTGTTTTTTTTTATTACTTGAATTTTTGTTATTTTTTATCCGGACTATAGTATTAGTGTGCTAAAATAATTTATACAATAGAGAAATTGTTATTAGTTGTTAAAAAAAAGTTAAGTAGTTACAGTAAAAAGAGCTCATTCAAAATCCACATGACCCTCTATTCCCTTTAAACACAAGAATTCGGAGGGGTTGAATCTCATGCCTACTTCTTCACCTCTAACTTCCTCTATTGGTTCCTCCAGATCAATAGAAAAGTTTACTCTACTTAGATCACAGATGTCCAAGTGTATACTTCTCATCACAATGAAAGCAAAGTCCATTAGCTCTTTTTTTTCTTAAGAATTTGGGATTCTTGTATATAGTTTTACTGGTTCCAACTTGAGAATTCTGTTTTTTTGGAAGTTCTGGTTAGGTTTAGAATATAGTTGATAGGATTGGTTACTATTATTATTAGGATTGGTTTGAAATCTTTGGATATATCTGGGGTGTGAAAGAATTGGGGTGGTCCTTAAGGATTCTTTTTTGGATCAGCAGTTTTTCTTCTTGGATTTTGGCTAGACTGATGGCTTTTTGTATAGATCTGGGAGCAAACATTTTCACTGGTAATCCAGTTTCCTTTTTAAGTCCCTTCAAGAAACAATTAACAATATACTCCTTACTCAATGCTACTCGAGTTAGTAATTCATCAAACACATCTATGTAATTCTGCACAATGTTAGTTTGTTTTAGATCTTTCAAATCCCTCGTTGGATCATCAAAAAGTTCAGATCCAAATCTAGAATACAGACAAATTACATATTCCTCCCATCTAGGCCATTCTCTAGTAATCCTAGTTTTCATATAAATTTGATACCAATGTAGAGCTTTACCTTCAAGCCAGAAAGAAGTTATCTTGACTCTTAAGGTTGCTGGAGTTTCAGTTACTTCGAAAAATTGTCCACACTGATACAATCAATCATGTTGCCCCACCCCATCATCTTTTCGAGCCCTAGCATCTTCAGGGGCAACTTCATTCTCTTCATCTCCCCATGCTCTGGGCCTATTAGGGACAACTTCCTCTGTTGGTCTCCAATTGCCAATAGTTGGTAGTAAAATCCTTTTGAATACCTCAATAGATCTACCAATTTCTCATCGACAGTCTTCCTCAACTCCTACATACTACCATTGATGTCATCGAGGACCCACGAAGTCCATCGAGATCTCTGCGTAGCTCCTGAATTCATGTATTGTCCTCAACTCCTACAAACTACCATTGATGTCATCGAGGACCCACGAAGTCCATCGAGATCTCTGCGTAGCTCCTGAATTCATGTATTGTGCTCATCCATTTTCACCCACATATCCAAGGAAGGGTAAGCTCTGATATCAATGATGCAATCTTCACAATTGAAAATTGAATCGAGAGATCTAACGAACAACGATAGAAGAATTTCTCTTGAACTATCAGTCAAATAATTAGATTATTAATTTAGACACAGAGAGAGAGAGAGAGAGAGAGAGAGAGAGAGAGAGAGAGAGAGAGAGAGAGAGAGAGAGAGAGAGAGAGAGAGAGAGAGAGTATTGACTGATAGGAGTAAAATCATATCTACAAATGGGAACAAATCCTGTTAATATAGCCTAGGGAATCTGGGAGGGAAAGTTAGTTGCAACTAACTTTGGGAAATCATATGCTCCACACGTGTTTACGACGAACTGTCCTAACTAACTTTCAACTGGAAAATCTGAAAACCAAAATGCAAAATAAAAATTACAAAGAAATGCGTTCCTAATACAATTGGATCATAACAAAAAATGAGAATTTGACAGTAATAGTTTTTGCTAGGATTCTAGGCAAATACTAGATTTAGCATTTAAAGCCAAAAAAATTGGCATTTGGCAAGGAATAACCAATGTATATCATGTCAATCAGTATTACACATATATTTTCATAGAAGTATACTAATATATATGTTTGAAATAAAAAATACCGATATATATATATGATATACATGAGATACAATGATTATGTAAAAGATATATACGGTAGTACAAGTGTATATACATTGATATATGATTGAGTACACCAATATACAAATGGGTTACTAGTGGATATATATATTCAAATCGTCAGAAATTCTGGTGGATTTTACTCGAAATTAATTCTTTCAAATCACCTCTAAACTACTGCAAAGATATCCTCAATTGTTTGCCAAAACACCCCACTTTATATCGAATCCAATTTCAAAAATCCGATTTTAAACTCAAAACTTCTTTAATTGAATTTATGATTTTCTCTCCAAGTTGTAATTTATCTAACAATACTTAATAAGGTTCTCAATTAAAATCAATTACAGATGTTTAATTCGAAATAAAATCACTACAATGTCGAATCAGATTAGAGGCAGAATAAATAATTCGAAAAAAGTGGATTTGAGATACTTCCTTTCTTGTTAGGCTAGGTTTGGAGTTTGCCCATGGTGATATCTGAGTCGCTGTTTGCTGCGAAGTTAGGATTTTAGGGTTATTTGATCTTTTGCTATAAGCTGTAAGTTTAAAGATAAATATGCAATAGGAAAAAAATGTGTCTATTTTGTGTTCCAATCTTTTACTCGGATTAGGGATGAAAAAACTAACCCAAACTCATTTGACATGCCCGACCTGTCAAAGTTTTAATGTGTTTGGGTTGGAACAATTTTGAAAATGGGCTATTTTGGGTTAGCGCAAGTTAACACATCAAAAATCATCGGCCCAAATGGACCCATGATGATGTCCAACCTTGAACCATGAAAATGCTCAATCTTAGAGTTCTATCTTGACCCATGTGCTGGAAATATTTTCTGATTTTCTTATGTTTGATTAGTTTAAATATTTAAAAAATATTTTTTTATGAATTCACTTTTCTCCAATCGAAGGAAAATATTTTCCCTATCAAGAGAAGGGAAAACATCTTCCAAAAATCTTTTTCAACCCTCCATAACTAACTGGCGTTGACAAAAATAATTGTCAAACATAAAAAGTATCTGAAAATAAAGAAGAAACACATAATCTCGACAGAAAAATAACAAATTAAATTTATATCAATAAAATAAAGGACAAGCATTGAGCTGTATTTTAGGTATCATAATAAAATAAAATACTCATTTAATAAAAATGAAGAAATATCTTTTTTATAACATGAAAAGAAAATATTCTTTTTGTTGAAATCAAAGATAATATTTTTTCTACAATAGGAAAATAAAGTACTCATTT
>NC_031989.1:12990702-13123681 GCF_001879085.1 Nicotiana attenuata
GGGGGGGAATACTTTTTTTACATCATGAAAAAGAAAGTACATTTTTGTTGAAACAAAAAAAAAATACTTTTTCTACAAGATAAAAAAAGTACTTATTTTGTGAAAAAGAATATTTTTTCTACATCATAAAAAGAAAGGACTTATTTTTTAAACGAAAGAAAATACTTTTTCTACATCATAAAAAGAAAATATTCAATTTATTGAAATAAAGAAGAAAATACTCTATCTAACACATTAAAAAAAAGTACTCTAAATAATATTTCTATTTAGGGATGGGGTGAGGGTGGGGTTGTGTGTCACGATCCGGATTTCTCACCCTCGGGAGTCGTAATGGCGCCTACTCGTAGAAGCTAGGCAAGCCACGAAATTTAGGAATCTTCAACTCTTTTGTTTTAATTTTTTTATAACTTATATTAACAAGTGATAAACATTTAAATAATAGCGGAATCTGAGATTAAGCGGAAGACTTATACAAATATGAAACCAAAATAATACGAAAAAGTCAACATGTGTCTCTACATAGAAACTGGTGTCACAACATTTACGGACTAACTATGATTACTACATACAAATGCTTAAAAGAAAGAAACACCGTATGTCTCGGATACAAGTGATAACAGAACATAATAAAATATAGAGGAGACGTCGGGCCTGCGGACGCCTGCAGGGCTACCTCGGAGTCTCGGTGGACTGAAGGTTGGCTCCCCTACTGCTGCTGACCAAGTGCTGCTCCTGTATCTGCACATAAGTGCAGAGTGTAGCATCAGCACAACCGAACCCATGTGCTGCTAAGTGGCTGGCCTAACCCCGGCGAGGTAGTGACGAGGCTAGGACCAGACTCCAGATAAACCTGTGCAGTTATTATTTAACACTATTGCAGCGTGCAACGCGATCCATATATATAACTGTTGTGGCATGCAATCCGATCCAATATAACATTTGTTGCGGCGTGCAACCCGATCCAACATATCATTGTTGCGGCACGCAACCCGATCCATATATAATAATGTTGCGGCGTGCAACCCGATCCATATATAATAATAAAAATGTTGCGACGCGCAACCCGTTCCAGATATACAGTCAACATTAATCATAATATCTGTCCCGGCAAGGGATCAACAATAAAGTACACTATCCCGGCAAGGGAATTCAACAACACAAATATATACGTCCCGGCAAGGGAGAATCAGCTATAGCCAATCTTAACTCAACTCCTACTCATCTCAGTTATCACCATTTCTCAATCATTAGTAGATTCCACGAAAAATAAACTAAGTCTTTGCTCGATATCAAGAATTTACCCACTAAAGCACCCATAGTATCATTTAAAAATACAACAAGTATCAATTTAAGACTTATGGTCATGCTCGACACCAACGTATAGATACTCGTCACCATGCCTATACGTCGTACTCAACAAGAAGAAAATAGCAAATAGGACTCAACTCTTAATCCCTCAAGCTAAGGTTAGACCGAACACTTACCTCAAACTTCCACGGCCAACTCAAGCCTCAAACACCGCATTTCCTTTCGAATTTGGCTCCAAATCAATCGTATCTATGCATAATCGACTTCATAACATCAATAAATGCTAAACAATCCAATCCCAATGCTCAATTATATCTTTCTAATCATTCTTCCCAAAAGTCCAAAAATCGATCCCGGTCCCGTTTGGTCAAACCACGAGGTTCGAACCAAAATCTGATCACCCATTCACCCACGAACCCGAATATATAATTTATTTTCAAATCCGACCCCAAAACTAGGTCTAAATCATAAATAATCAAAAAGCACTAACTCTACCCAAATCCCTAATTTTCTACCCTTAATCACATGTTTTAAGCCTAGAAATCTAGTGGGTGTTGATAAAAATGGAAGTAAACAAGTTAAAGATTACTTACCCAAGAGATTATGGTGAGGAGATACTTCAAAATCGCCTAAGAGCTTTGGAGAAGAAGAGGTTTATGAAATTTTACAAAAATCCCGAAAGTGTTCTGTTTTGGTCTTTTAAAAATCACTGGGCGAAAATGTTCTTCGCGTTCGCGACAGGCCCTTCGCGTTCGCGATGGGTCAGGCTAGATAAGCCTTCGCGTTCGCGGACAAAGGCTAGCGTTTGCGGAGTAGAAACTCCTCGAGCCTCGCGTTCGCGTTCAAGGTGTCGTGTTCGCGTAGGGTAATTGCCCCACCCCCTGCCCAGGCTCACTTGGCCTTCGCATTCGCGTGGCCAGGACTGCGTTCGCGAAGGTATAGCCCCTCACTGCCTCGCGTTCGCGACCTGAGCTACGTGTTCGCGTAGAAGGAATTCCCTTCATCAAAAATTTGCACATCGCGTTCGTGTGGGTACTCCCGCGAACGCGAAGAAGGAGACATCATATACCCAACAGCTGAAAACCTGCCATATTTCCTAAGTCAAAAACCTCCCGAAACACATCCGAAACACACCCGAGCCCTCGGGGCTACTAACCAAATATACGTACTAACTAAATATCATCATACGAACTTATCCGTGTGATCAAATCGCCAAAATAACCTCAATAACAACGAATTAAACCTCAAAATCAAAAAAATTTCTCAAACTTCATAAAACATCAACTTTAGCAATTTAGGTCCGAATCACGTCAAACGATATCCGTTTTTCACCAAATTTTACAGAAATGTCTTAAATCATATATAAGACATGTACCGGGCGTCCCGATTCCATCATGTTCTAATCAAATTTCATTTTAAATTTTCTTAAACAATTTCAGAAAATAATTTCCTTTAAAAATATATTTCTCGGGCATGGGACCTCGGAATTCGATTCCGGGCATACGCCCAAGTCCCATATTTTCCTACAGACCCTCCGGGACCGTCAAATCACGGGTCCAGGTCCGTTTACCCAAAATGTTGACCGAAGTCAAATTAACTCTTTTTATAACCAATTTTTTTTATTTTTCACAGATTTTCATATTTAAGCTTTTCGGCTACGCGATCGGACTGCGCACGCAAATCGAGGTGACTCTAAATGAGGTTTTTAAGTCCTCGAAAACACAGATACATTCTCCACCTCTAAAACAACCGTTCGTCCTCGAACGGGCATAAGAAGGAAGTACCTGAGTCGGGGAAAAGATGAGGATAACGGCTCCGCATATCGGACTCGGACTCCCAGGTCGATGCCTCAGGAGGCTGACCTCTCCACTGAACACGAACAGAAGGAAAACTCTTCGACCTCAACTGACGAACCTGCCGTCCTAGAATAGCCACCGGCTCCTCCTCATAACACAAATCCTTGTCCAACTGGACAGTGCTAAAATCTAACACGTGGGATGGATCGCCGTGATACTTCCGAAGCATGGACACATGAAAAACTGGATGCACAACTGATAAGCTCGGCAGCAATGCAAGTCTATAAGCCACCTTTCCCACTCGATCAAGAATCTCAAATGGACCCATGAACCTAGAGCTAAGCTTTCCCTTCTTCCCAAATCTCAACACGCCATTCATAGGCGACACTCGGAGCAATACCCGCTCACCGACCATACAAGCCACATCTCGAACCTTGAGATCTGCATAACTGTTTTGCCTGGACTGAGCTGTACGAAGCCTATCCTGAATAATCCTGACCTTGTCCAAGGCCTCCTAAACCAGATCCGTACCCAATAATCGAGCCTCTCCCGGCTCAAATCACCCAACCGGAGACCGACACCGCCTACCATATAAAGCCTCATAAGGAGCCATCTAGATACTCGATTGGTAGCTGTTATTGTAGGCAAACTCTGCTAAAGGCAAGAACTAATCCCACAAGCCTCCAAATTCAATGACACAAGCTCGGAGCATATCCTCCAAAATCTGAATAGTCCTCTCGAACTGTCTGTCCGTCTGAGGATGAATGCTATGCTCAACTCAACCTGCGTGCCCAACTCTCGCTGAACTGCTCCCTAGAAACATGAGGTAAACTGCATACCTCGGTCCGAAATGATAGACACGGGCACACCATGAAGATGAACAATCTCCCGGATATAGATCTCAGCTAACCTCTCGGATGAATAGGAGACCGCCACAAAAAGGAAATGCGCTGACTTGGTCAGCCTATCAACAATGACTCATACTTCATCGAACTTCCTCCGAGTCTGCAGGAGTCCAATAACGAAATCCATAGTGACCCGCTCCCACTTTCACTCGAGAAGCTCAATCCTCTGAAACAAACGACCAGGCCTCTGATGCTCATACTTAACCTGCTGACAATATAAACACCGAGCCATATATGCAACAATATCCTTCTTCATTCTACACCACCAATAGTGCTGTCGCAAATCCTGATACATCTTCGCGGCACCCGGATGAATAGAGTATCGGGAGCTATGGGCCTCCTCTTAAATCAACTCTCGGAGCCCATCCATATTAGGCACACAAACTCGCCCCTGCAATCTCAAAACTCCATCATCATCTAAGATAACCTGCTTGGCACCTCCGCGCTTGTGATGACCCGGCCAGTCGTCTCATGAGTTACCGCTCCTTTTCCCTTATTTTTGCTTCTTTATGCTTCATTATCCGTGTTTTATGTGATCAAGTTGATTCATTTGCGTTCGGAGAGGTTTTGATAAGAAATGAGACACTTAGTCTCTTTTAAGAAGGTATAAGTTGGAAAAGTCAATTGGATATTGACTTATGTGTTAGAGGGCTCGGATGTGAGTTCCGATGGTTCGGTTAGCTTCGGGAGGTGATTTATTACTTAGGAGTTGATCGGAATTGGTTTAGGAGGTCCGGTGTAGAATTAGGCTTGAATTGGCGAAGTTAGTATTTTGGCGATTTCCGGTTGATTGGTGAGATTTTGATCCGAGGGTCAAAATGGAATTCCAGGAGTTGTTGTAGCTTCTTTATGTCATTTGGGATGTGTGTGCAAAATTTTAGGTCATTCAGACGTGGTTTGGTTGGGTTTTTGATCAAAAGCGTGTTTCGGAAGTTTTAGAAAAACTTAGGCTTGAATTCGATGTGAATTGGTGGATTTGGTGTTGTTTGAGGTGTTTTGATGATTGAAACAAGTTTGAACGAGGTTTTAGGATGTGTTGGTGCTTTTGGTTGAGGTCCCGGGGGCCTCGAGTGAGTTTCGGGTGGTCAATCGAACCATTTTTGAAGTATAAAAGTTGCAGAATTTGTGTTTAAATGTTGCAGAAGAATTGCCCTTCGCGATCGCGTAGGGTGAACTGCAATTGCGTAGAAGGGATGGGGAAGGCAGGAATTTAAGCCTTCGCGTTCGCGTTTGAGGTCTCGCGTTCGCGGAAGGCTGAAAGCTTGTGCTTCGCGTTCGCATGAGGCTGTCCGCGTTCGCATATAAGGAAAGGGGTTCAAGAGTTTATTGCTCTTCGCGTTCGCATCAGAGATCTCGCATTCGCATAGTATGGGAAGTGGAGGCATCGCGTTCGCAGTGTATGAGTCGCGTTCGCATAGCGTGTTTTTAGAATCTTGGAAAATTGCTCTTCGCAATCGCGAGGCTTGGGCCGCAATCGCGATGAAGAAAGGTCAGAGCTGGGCAGAAAGTTTTTAAGTTATTTCTTCCGCGATTTTGGGTCATTTTTCCTCCATAGTTGATCATTTTGAGAGCTTTGTGAGGGATATTAAAGAGGGATTCAACGAGAATCGATTGGAGGTAAGATTTTTGAACCTAAAACGTGATTCTATTGTGAAATCAACCTAGAAATTCATGGAACTTAAGATAAAAATGGAAGAACTAGGGCTTGGGATTTTGAACGTTTGAATTGGGATTTGAAGGACCATTTGAGGTTGTATTTGAGAACTTTTGATATGTATGAACTCGTGGGAGGATAAAGAACCCGTTGGTGTGAAAATTTCTGAGTTTCGAGAAGTGGGCCTGAGATTTTTGATTGTTTTCGATTGTTTTCTAGAACCCGTTTGGGATTTTTGAAATTTTTCGATTGTTTTCGATTGGGCTTTGATCCCTTAGCATATTTTGACGTATTCGTTCTGATTTTGGTTAGATTCGATGCGAGTGGAGGCCGATTCGAGAGGCAAAGGCATCGCGGAGTAGTATTTTCACCGGTTTGAGGTAACTAACCATTGTAAATCTGGAACTGAGGGTACAAAACCCCGGTATTTGACTTGGTATGTGACGAGCGTGTGGGCGTGCACCAGTAGAGATTGTGACTTGGTCCGTCCGTAGCGACTATTAAGTCGCGTAATTGATTTAGAAATCCATATTATTCTATGTTTCAGTTATTTATACTGTGATTTGGGTTGTTTGCCAGGTTTGGGGCCTTTTGCCGACCTGTAGAACCCTTAAGGGCATTTTGACTTACTTTCCTCACTTTATTTATTAAAATCATATCTTTAATCATGTCTTTATCTGTTTTAAACGATTTAAGCTGGTTTTATCTCTCTATTCCTAAATGAGAGGATTTTGTGGGCTGAGATCCCTATCTTCTATTATTGCGCCCGAGAGGCTGTGAGGTTAATGCCTGAGAGAGGTTGAGAATCTAACGGTGAGGATATTATATAATTGTAGATCGGGCTGCACACCGCAGCGATATAGCGCTTGGGATGTAGGAGCCCCTCCGGAGTCTGCACACCCTTAGTGAGCGTAGTCGACTATCTATATAGATCGGGCTGCACGCCGCAATGGTTACTATGATTTCTGTTGCTATGAGATACGTGTATGAGCTGAGTGCTGAGAGTAAGTACTAAGTGACGAGAGATGAGTCCCTAGTGACTGAGAGGCTGCCCGGGGGGGCATATTCTGAGTGATTTCCTGCCCGAGTGGCCTTATTATGCTGTTTACGCTGTTTCACTCTTCTTTTAAACTAAGCCTTTGTTGGATATGTTGCTAGTAACTGATTTCAAAGCTTTAAACTATAAATGATGAATTTATGTCAGAACTTATTTAAAAGTTATATATTTTGAACTGCTCACCATTGCTTTCACTCCATTATTTACTTTAGTTACTTACTGAGTTGGTGTACTCATGTTACTCCCTGCACCTTGTGTGCAGATTCAGGTGCCCGAGGGGCGGAGTGAGAGCTTCAGCTATTATTCAGTGCTTGCCGGGAGTATCGAGGTAGCTGCATGGCATCCGCAGCCCTGACTTCTCCCTTCTATCTTATTACTTTTTCTGCATTCCTAGACTTGATGTACTAGACATTCTCTCATGTATTAGAGGCTCTAGACTTTTGACACCAGATTGCTGGAGTTGTGTAGTATTTGTTATTTCGTGTTCCACGTATTTCTATTATTATCACACTTATAAAGAATTCTGTTTCTATAGCTGATGTTAGAAAATGGCTTAATGTTGTTGATAAATGAGTTGTGGAATAGAGGTGTCGGCTTGCCTAGTATTGTTATAGGCGCCATCACGATCGGTATTTGGGGTCATGACAAGTTGGTATTAGAGCCTAGGTTACATAGGTCTCGCAAGTCATGAGCCGGTTTAGTAGAGTCTTGCGGATCGGTACGAAGACGTCTGTATTTATCCTCGAGAGGTTGAAGAACCTTTTGGAAAAACCTCACATTCTTGAAATTCTTGTTGTACGAACTTGTTGATCAGAGTACTAAACTTCTGTTGTTCTATTCTCTCACAAATGGTGAGGACACGAGCTACCGGACGGGGTGGACGACCACCAATGCCACCAGCTGGGGCCACCAGAGGCCAAGGTCGTGGTCGAGGCCGTGGCAGGGGCAGAGCAGCAACAGCAGATCCACCAGCTACCCCAGTTCCCGATCAGGTCCCAGTTGCAAATGCTGCAGCAGCACCAGTGCAGGCATCAGCTGTGCCTATCATGATTCCAGGCCTTCAGGAGGCTTTAGCTCAGATCTTATCAGTGTGTACCGGTTTGGCATAGGCAGTTTCAGCTACTATGGCCGCAGCTACTTCCCAGGCCGGAGGAGGCATCCAGACTCCAGTTGCTCGCACACCTGAGCAGGTAGTGTAGGGATTACCGACACCGGGGGCATCTCCAGCCCAGCCGGTTGCACCAGCTCAGGAGTTTGTAGTACCAGTTATGCCGGATGATGAGCAGCATTGGCTTGAGAGGTTTGGCAGACTCCAGCCTCCATCATTCAGTGGTGTAGAGGGCGAGGATGCCCAGGGTTTTCTAGATAAGTTCCAGCGGATACTTCGGACAACAGGGATTCTTGGGACTAGTGGTGTGGCATTTACCACCTTTCAGTTTACTGGAGCTACCTTCACGTGGTGGGAGGCGTATGAGAGGCGTAGGCCTGTTGGTGCATCACCCCTTACTTGGCAATAGTTCTCTGTTCTCTTCCTAGAGAAGTATATACCTCAGTCGCGCCGAGAGGAGTTGCGCAGGCAGTTTGAGCAGCTGCATCAGGGGGAGATGTTAGTGATGCAGTACGAGATGCGGTTTTCTAAGTTGACCCGAAATGCGGTTTGGATGGTTCCTACAGATCGGGAACGGATCAGGAGGTTTGTTGATGTCCTTGTGTACTACCTTCGAATTCTCATGACTAGAGAGAGGGTGACGGGTGCCACCTTCGAGGAGGTTATTGATATCGCCCGTAAGATTGAGACAGTTCATCGGCAGGATCGAGAGGAGCGGGAGGCCAAGAGGCCTCAAGGATTTGGTTGTTTTAGCAGTGCTCCTTCGAGGGGTCAGTTCCAGTAGGGCAGAGGCCGTTCTTTTAGACAGGCCCATTCAGCTCGCCCAGATCACCGTGGGGCATTTTTGGGTCATGGTTACCATGGATCTCAGTAGGGCCAATCATCACTCAGTGCCCTACCAGCCCATAGCTCGTCACGTGCCCCATCAGTTCAGGGTTCGTCCATGCCAGGTCCTTCTACTGGTTATTCCGGTGCCAAGGGTTCCCTTCAGTCCCCATCTCCAGCACCGGGGAGTTGTTATGAGTGTGGAGAGTTTGGGCATATGCGGAGGTAGTGCCCTTGACTTCATGATAGTCAGTTTCAGTAGAGGGGTCAGCCCTCGACTTCTACTCCAGTTACTTCACCACCCGCCCAGCCAGCTAGGGGTGGAGGTCAGGCAGCCAGGGGTCGCGCCCCAGAGGGGGAGGTAGATCAGGCGGTGGTCAGGCTCGTTTCTATGCCATCCCAGGTAGATCAGATGTCGCTGCTACAGATGCCGTGATTTTAGGTATTGTTTCAGTCTGCCACAGAGATGCATTTGTATTATTTGATCCTGGTTCCACCTTTTCTTATGTGTCCTCGTATTTTGCTCGTTATTTGAGTATGCCCCGAGACTTTCTTGATTTACCTGTTCATGTGTCTACCCCGGTGGGCAATACTGTTGTTGTAGACCGTGTGTACCGGTCATGTGTGGTGATTATTGGGGGTCTGGAGACCCGAGTGGATCTATTTCTATTGATCATGGTGGATTTTGATGTCATTCTGGGCATGGATTTGCTATCTCCGTGTCGTGCTATTCTAGACTGTCATGCTAAAACAGTCACTTTGGCTATGCCAGGTATACCGCGGATCGCGTGGCGTGGTGTGACTGATTATGTACCTAGTAGAGTGATATCTTTCTTGAAGGCCCAGCGTATGGTTGGGAAGGTTGCCTTTCATATCTAGCGTTTGTGAGGGATGTTGGAGGTGAGACTCCTAGTATTGATTCTGTTCCAGTTGTGAGGGATTTTCCCGATGTATTTCCTGTAGACTTGTCGGGCATGCCACCGGACAGGGATATTGATTTTGGTATTGACCTAGTGCCGGGCACTCAGCCCATTTCTATTACGTCGTATCGTATGGCACCAGCGGAGTTGAAAGAATTGAAGGAGCAGTTTCAGGAACTCCTAGATAAGGGGTTCATTCGGCCTAGCGTGTCACCTTGGGATGCGTCGGTTCTGTTTGTGAAGAAGAAGGATGGCACAATGAGAATGTGCATCGATTATAGGCAATTGAACAAGGTAACAATTAAGAACAAGTATCCTTTGCCTCGCATTGATGATTTATTTGACCAGCATCAGGGAGTGAGGGTGTTCTCCAAGATTGATCTCCGTTCGGGTTATCACCAGTTGAAGATCAGGGATTCAGATATTCTTAAGACTGCTTTTAGGACCAGATATGGTCATTATGAGTTTCTTGTTATGTCTTTCGGGCTAACCAATGCCCCAACAACGTTCATGCATTTGATGAACAGTGTATTTCGGCCTTATCTGGATTCGTCCGTTATAGTATTCATTGATGATATTCTGGTGTACTCGCATAGTCAGGAGGAGCACGCAGAGCATTTGCGAGTTGTATTGCAGAGATTGAGGGAGGAGAAGCTTTATGCAAAGTTCTCCAAGTGTGAGTTTTGGCTCGGTTCAGTGGCTTTCTTGGGACACGTGGTGTCCAACGAGGGTATTCAGGTTGATCCAAAGAAGATAGAGGCGGTTCAGAGTTGGCCTAGACCGTCCTCAGCCACAGAGATTCGTTGCTATCGTGGTTTGGCAGGCTATTATGGCCGGTTTGTTCAGGGATTCTCATCTATCGCATCGCCCTTGGCCAAATTGACCCAGAAGGGTGCTCCATTTGTATGGTCGGATGAGTGTGAGGAGAGCTTTCAGAAGCTTAAGACAGCTTTGATCACAGCTCCAGTGTTGGTTTTGCCATCATCTTCAGGTTCATTTACCATGTATTGTGATGCTTCGAGAGTTGGGATTGGTTGTGTATTGATGCAGGAGGGTAGAGTTATTGCTTATGCTTCTCGTCAGTTGAAGCCCCATGAGAAGAACTACCCCGTTCACGATTTGGAGTTGGCGGCCATAGTTCATGCATTGAAGATTTGGAGGCATTATTTGTATGGCGTGTCTTGCGAGGTGTTCACTGATCATCACAGTCTTCAACATTTGTCCAAGCAAAAGGATCTTAATTTGAGGCAGCGGAGATGGTTGGAGTTGCTTAAGGATTATGATATCACCATATTGTATCATCCGGGAAATGCCAATGTAGTGGCTGATGCTTTGAGCCGAAAGGCAGTGAGTATGGGGAGTTTAGCATACGTTCCAGTTGGGGAGAGACACCTTGCAGTTGATGTTCAGGCCTTGGCCAATCGGTTTGTGAGGTTGGATATTTTGGAGCCCAGTCGGGTGTTGGCTTGTGTGGTTTCTCAGTCTTCTTTATATGATCGCATCAGAGAGCGCCAGTATAATGATCCGCATTTGCTTGTCCTTAGGGATAGAGTCCAGCATGATGATGCCAGAGATGTGACCATCGGTGATGATGGGGTGTTGAGGATGTAGGGCCAGATTTGTGTGCCCAATGTGGATGGGCTTAGACAGTTGATTCTGGAGGAGGCCCATAGCTCGCGGTATTCTATTCATCCTGGTGCCGCGAAGATGTATCAGGATTTGAGGCAGCACTATTGGTGGAGAAGAATGAAGAAAGATATTGTGGGATTTGTAGCTCGGTGTCTCAATTGTCAGCAGGTGAAATATGAGCATCAGAGACCGGGTGGCTTGCTTCAGCAGATGGTTATTCCCGAGTGGAAGTGGGAGAGGATCACTATGGACTTCGTTGTTGGACTTCCTTGGACTTTGAAGAAGTTCGATGCTATTTGGGTGATTATGGATCGGCTGACCAAGTCCACGCACTTCATTCCTGTGTGTACTGCCTATTCTTCAGAGCGGTTGGCAGGGATCTATATCCGGGAGATTGTTCAGTTGCATGGCGTTCCGGTTTCCAACATCTCAGATAGAGGTACTCAGTTTACTTTGCAGTATTGGAGAGCCGTGTAGAGAGAGTTGAGTACTCAGGTGGAGTTGAGCATAACATTTCATCCTCAGACGGACGGGCAATCCGAGCATATTATTCAGATATTAGAGGACATGTTGTGTGCTTGTGTTATTGATTTCGGAGGTTTATGGGATGAGTTTCTACCGCTTGCAGAGTTTTCTTACAACAACAGCTACCAGTCGAGTATTCAGATTGCTCCGTATGAGGCTTTGTATGGGAGGCGGTGTAGATCTCCAGTTGGTTGGTTTGAGCCCGACGAGGCTAGGCTATTGGGGTCAGATTCGGTTCAGGATGCCTTAGAGAATGTGAAGGTGATTCAGGAGAGGCTTCGTACAGCGCAATCGTGATAGAAGAGTTATGCGGACCGGAAGGTTCGAGATGTGTCCTACATGGTTGGTGAGAAGGTCTTGCTAAAGGTTTCGCCCATGAAGGGTGTTATGAGATTTGGGAAGAAAGGGAAGTTGAGTCTGCGGTTCATTGGGCCTTTTGAGGTGCTTCGGAGGATTGGGGAGGTGGCCTATATGCTTGCTTTGTCACCCAGCTTGTCGAGTGTGCATCCAGTATTTCATGTTTCTATGCTCCGGAAGTATGTTAGGGATCCGTCTCATGTTTTAGACTTCAGCACAGTTCAGTTGGATGATGATTTGACCTATGATGTGGACCCAGTGGCTATTTTGGGTCGTCAGGTTCGGAAGTTGAGGTCAAAGGATATAGCTTCAGTGAAAGTGCAGTGGAGAGGTCGGACCGTGGAGGAGGCTACCTGGGAGACCAAGCGAGAGATGCGGAGCAGATATCCTCACCTGTTTGAGGCTTCAAGTATGTTTCTTGACTCGTTCGAGGACGAATAATTGTTTAAGTTGGGGAGGATGTGATGACCCGGCCAGTCGTCTCGTGAATTACTGCTCCGTTTCCCCCATTTCTGCTTCTTTATGATTCGTTATCCATATTTTATGTGATCAAGTTGATTCGTTTGCGTTCGGAGAGGTTTTGGTAAGAAATGAGACACTTAGTCTCTTTTAAGAAGGTATAAGTTGGAAAAGTCAACCAGATATTGACTTATGTGTTAGAGGGCTCGGATGTGAGTTCCGATGGTTTGGTTAGCTTCGGGAGTTGATTTATGACTTCAGAGTGTGATCAGAATTGGTTTTGGAGGTCCGGTGTAGAATTAGGCTTGAATTGGCGAAGTTAGTATTTTGGCGATTTCCGGTTGATAGGTGAAATTTTGATTCGGGGGTAGGAATGGAATTCCGGGAGTTGCTGTAGCTTCATTATGTCATTTGGTATGTGTGTGCAAAAATTTCAGGTCATTCGGACGTGGTTTGGTTGGGTTTTTGATCAAAAGCGTGGTTAGGAAGTTTTAGAAAAACTTAGGCTTGAATTCGATGTGAATTGGTGGATTTGGTGTTGTTTGAGGTGTTTTGATGATTGGAACAAGTTTGAATGAGGTTTTAGGATAAGTTGAGGTCCCGGGGGCCTCGGGTGAGTTTCGGGTGGTCAATCGGACCATTTTTGAAGTTTAAAAGTTGCAGAAATTGTGTTCAGCTGTTGCAGAAGAATTGCCCTTCGCGATCGCGTAGGGTGAATCGCGATTGCATAGAAGGGATTGGGAAGGTAGGAATTTAAGCCTTCGCGTTCGCGTTTGAGGTCTCGTGTTCGCAGAAGGCTGAGAGCTTGTGCTTCGCGTTCGCATGAGGTTGTCCGCGTTCGCGTATAAGGAAAGGGGTTCAAGAGGTTATTGCTCTTCGTATTTGCATCAGAGATCTCGCGTTCGCATAGTATGGGAAGTGGAGGCATCGCGTTCGCAGTGTATGAGTTGCGTTCGCGTAGCATGTTTTTGGAATCTTGGAAAATTGCTCTTCGTGATCGAGAGGCTTGGGTCACGATCGCGATGAAGAAAGGTCAGAGCTGGGCAGAAAGTTTTTAAGTTATTTTATCCGCGATTTTGGGTCATTTTTCCTCCATAGTTGATCATTTTGAGAGCTTTGTGAGGAAGATTAAAGAGGGATTCAAGGAGAATCGATTGGAGGTAATATTTTTGAACCTAAAACGTGATTCTGTTGTGAAATCAACCTAGAAATTCATGGAACTTAAGCTAAAAATGGAAGAACTAGGGCTTAGGATTTTGAACTTTTGAATTGGGATTTGAAGGATCATTTGAGGTCGGATTTGAGAACTTTTGATATGTATGAACTCGTGAGAGGATAAGGAACCCGTTGGTGTAAAAATTTCTAAGTTTTGTGAAGTTGGCCAGGGGCTCGAGTTTTGCTAATTTCGGGATTTTTGATATTTTTCGATTGTTTTCGATTGGGCTTTGCTCCCTTAGCATATTGTGACGTATTCGTTCTGATTTTGGTTAGATTCGATGCGAGTGGAGGCCGATTCGAGAGGCAAAGGCACCGCGGAGTAGTATTTTCACCGGTTTGAGGTAACTAACCATTGTAAATCTGGAACTGAGGGTACAAAACCCCCGTATTTGACTTGATTTGATAAATGTGGTGACACACATGCTAGGTGACGAGCGTGTAGGCGTGCACTGGTAGGGATTGTGACTTGGTCCGTCCTGTAGTGACTATTAAGTCGCGTAATTGATTTGGAAATCCATATTATTCTGTGTTTCAGTTATTTATACTGTGATTGGGCTGTTTGCGAGGTTTGGGGCCTTGTGCCTACCTGTAGAACCCTTAAGAGCATTTTGACTGACTTTCCCACTTTACTTGTTAAAAATCATATCTTCAATCATGTCTTTATCTGTTTTAAACAATTTAAGCTGGTTTTATCACTCTATTCCTAAATTAGAGGATTTTGTGTGCTGAGATCCCTATCTTCTATTGTTGTGCCCGAGAGGCTGTGAGGTTAATGACTGAGAGAGGTTGAGAACCCAACGGTGAGGATATTATATATATTGTGGATCGGGCTGCACGCCACAGCGATATATATATTGGATCGGGCTGCATGCCGCAGCGA
The DNA here is from genome assembly GCF_001879085.1 of Nicotiana attenuata. Taxonomy (NCBI): domain Eukaryota; kingdom Viridiplantae; phylum Streptophyta; class Magnoliopsida; order Solanales; family Solanaceae; genus Nicotiana; species Nicotiana attenuata. The sequence continues at coordinate 13,005,344 of NC_031989.1, forward strand.
TATAGCGCTTGGGCTGTAGGAGCCCCTCCGGAGTCTGCACACCCCCAGTGAGCGCAGTCGACTATATATATGGATCGGGCTGCATGCCGCAGCGATATATGGACCGGGCTGCACGCTGCAGCGATTACTATGATTTCTGTTGCTATGAGATACATGTATGAGCTGAGTGTTGAGAGTAAGTACTAAGTGACGAGAGATGAGTCCCTAGTGACTGAGAGACTGCCCGAGGGGCCATATTCTGAGTGATTTCCTGCCCGAGTGGCCTTATTATGCTGTTTACACTGTTTCACTCTTCTTTTAAACTAAGCCTCTATTGGATATGTTGCTAGTAACTGATTTCACAGCTTTAAACTGAAAATGATGAATTTATGTCAAAACTGATTTAAAAGTTATATATTTTGAAATGCTCGTCATTGCTTTCAGTCCATTATTTACTTTAGTTACTTACTGAGTTGGCGTACTCACGTTACTCCCTGCAGCTTGTGTGCAGATCCAGGTGCCCAAGGGGCGGAGTGAGAGCTCCAGCTATTATTCAATGCTTCCCGGGAGTATCGAGGTAGCTGCATGGCATCCGCAGCCCTGACTTCTCCCTTCTATCTGATTACTTTTTCCGCATTCCTAGACTTGATTTACTAGACATTTTCTCATGTATTAGAGGCTCTAGACTCGTGACACCAGATTGTTGGGGCTGTGTAGTATTTGTTATTTCGTGTTACGCGTATTTCTATTATTATCACACTCATAAAGAATTCTATTTCTAAAGCTGATGTTAGAAAATGGCTTAGTGTTGTTGATAAATGAGTTGTGGAATAGAGGTTGTCGGCTTGCCTAGTATTGTGATAGGTGCCATCACGACCGGTATTTGGGGTCGTGGCAGAACTGCACCGTGTCTCCCAGGACACACAAATAGTGATCGTCATACTGTTAATCACGGATACGCTCCAATAAGGAAGAACGAGCAACCATGCAAGCTAATACACGACTAGGCTCGGAAATATCCAATCTCACAAACCGATTGGCCAAAGCTTGAACATCCAAAGCAAGCGGCCTCTCACCGACCGAAATATAAGCAAGACTGCCCATACTGGCTGACTTCCTACACAAAGCATCGGCCACCACATTGGCCTTTCCTGGGTGATATAAGATAGTGATATTATAATCCTTCAACAACTCCAACCACCTCTTCTGCCTCAAATTCAACTCTTTTTGCTTGAACAAATACTGAAGACTCTTGTGATCCGTGAACACCTCACATGCCACGCCATACAGATAATGCCTCCAAATCTTCAATGCATGAACAATGGCTGCCAACTCTAAATCATGAACCGGATAGTTCTTCTCATGAATCTTCAACTGCCGCGAAGCATAGGCAATGACCTTGCCATCCTACATCAACACTGTCAAGCCCAATACGAGATGCATAACAATAAACTGTATAAGGCCCTGAACCCTTAGGCAAAACCAACACTGGTGCCGTAGTCAGAGCTGTCTTAAGCTTCTGAAAGCTCATCTCACACTCGTCCGACCATCTAAACTGGGCACCCTTCTAGGTCAACGTGGTCATCGGGGCTGCGATAGATGAGAACCCCTCCACGAACCGACGATAGTAGCCTGCCAACCCCAAGAAACTCCGAATCTCTGTAGCTGATGTTGGTCTAGGCTAGTTCTTGACTGCCTCAATCTTCTTCGGATCAACTTGAATACCCTCTGCTGATACAACATGACCTAGGAATGCAACTGAACTCAACCAAAACTCACACTTCGAGAACTTAGCATATAACTGACTATCCCTCAGAGTCTGAAGAACCACTCTGAGATGCTGCTCGTGCTCCTCCTAGCTGCGGGAATATATCAAAATATCATCAATGAAGACTATCACGAATGAGTCCAAATAAGGCCTGAACACTCGGTTCATCAAATCCATAAAAGCTGCTGGGGCATTGGTCAACCCAAATGACATGACCAAGAACTCATAATGCCCGTACCAAGTGCGGAAAGCTGTCTTAGGGACATCGGATGCTCTAATCCTCAACTGATGGTAGCTAGACCTCAAATCAATCTTTGAAAATACCTTGGCACCCTGAAGCTGATCAAATAAATCATCAATCCTCGGCAATGGATACTTATTCTTGATTGTAACCTTGTTCAACTGCCGATAATCAATACTGTCACGCCCATTTTTTCTAAGGTGAAATAGGGTTCATGACATTCGGGAGGACAACGCGTTCCCTTTTAGGAATAGGGTTTGGAATTGAAGAGTCGCCAACTAATGATTAAAGTGAATTAGGACACTAAAGAAGAGTTTGACTTGAAGAACCAGAGTTTGGGTAAGGGCTAAGAATTATCCCGAGGGGAAGGTGTTAGGCACTCCTTAGGATCCACTAGTGTGGTTCCCGACCATGCTACAATTGTGACTTTAAGTAAGCAAACAGAGGCACAAATAGAGGGAGTTTTTACATAATATTGCAAGTAAATTAAAAGTTTGAAGAAATATAAAGAAGGCAGAAATTTTAAAGAAATAGTTTGAACAGTTCTAAAGAAAGTAAACAAGTAAAGGGAAGGGGGGAGGGTCCTAGGTTTATAAATAATATGGATCACATCAATGCAATAATCGGCAATCACTCCTCAGAAGAGGGGTTGCAAGTGGTATTAGCGCACAGGTCATCATGTCCATATCTACCCTTTCCCACCCCGTTAAGGTATTAAGCGCATCGTTACTTATTGCAAGCTAGTACCCGTCCCAATCCTATCAGTCCCGGAGGCATTTGGGACTACTAGTCCTAAAATGGAAGGAAATTGGGGCTTTTTCAAAGTTTAAAAAGACAGAATTCTAATGCGATAAACAAAACACATAAAGCGGTTAAAGGGGGAAACACATAGCAGGTTAGAGGCTCAAACATGCCTCCTCGCTTAAAGAAGCAAATTGTCTAGCATGACTTCAGATACTGATAATAGTCCGAATTAAATTTAAAGTTTTAGCACAGGCCGATTTATCACATATTTCTCAGATGAGATGTCCGAATTAGGCCTGGTCTGGTTGTAGTTTATCAAAGACTGACACAGTTAATCAATTACTTAATGGTTTGCCTAGGTGGAAGTATACTGATTTTTAAAGAAGGGTTACTGATTTTTAAAACCAACTAAACTCTGCAGATATTAAACAATATTACTACTGATTTTAGACCTATAGATAAAATAGACGAATCAAATTCAGGCGGCTTCTCCTATAGGCATGATTTCTAAGCATTATTGATTTTTAAAACGATTATCGGGATGCAAGAATCCTATAGGCATGATATCTAGGATGCAACATGTTATTTCTAATGCAGCAATGCAGAAACTTATAGACATGATTTCTAATGCTGTAATGAAACAACTTATAGGCAGGATTTCTATATGTGATGCATAACTTATAGGCAGGATCTCTATATGAAACGCATAAGCGAAAGAGCAGGCTGTGATTGCAGCAGTAAATACCTAAAGCATGATGTCTACCCATATGCATACATGAGTGACCCTCCCCTTTTCACTAGAATCCCATAGTTATTACAAATTATTACAGACCCGAATGAATCAAGAAAGATAAAAATTACATCAGAAATTCAAGCTACAACCAAACAGCCTAATTCAGACTCAAGGTCTAACAATATGAGATAAACCAACTTCCAGGATCAGTTTTCCAAAAGCCTTTCTCTTATTTGGGATGTATCAAAGTTCCCTAAGAGCTTCAAGGGGCTCCGAGCAGTGCTTACACCCCAAATACATTGCAGAATTAGATTATAGTGCAGTGTGGAAGGGCCAGACCTCAAATGTCCAAGTTCAGAGGGAACTCAAGGTCCCAAAGCAAGGCTCATAGAAGGGGGGCAGAACTTAGAGTCTAAGAGTAAGTGTAAGTGCGTAGAGAGGGGAGGCCATGGCAGGCTGGTGGTCATGCCCAGCAATTAGGAATGCTGGCACACCCCTGACCAGCCTGTCAGCCAAATCTTAGGAGTTAGGATCCATTGAGGATCAAATTCTGACCCGGGCAGCAATTTGAATACTGCCAGGCCATGAGCCTTAACTCAAGCACATAGAAGGTTATAGGGGTAGGGATTCACAACAGAAACAGATGCAAGGAAAGAACATACATAGTTAACATTAATCACAGAACATGAATGGCAGAGTAAACAAGATTGCAGGAAGCAGTAAATAAACACATAGGGGTGAAGCAGGAAAGTTAAATTAGAACATACCAGTTTCAAGGAAAACAAACAAGTAAAACAGTAGTCTTGAAAAGCTAAGTTGCAAGCAAACAGTTCCAAAAGATCTCAGAAAGAGCAGAATGTTGTGAGAGTATTGAACTCAAAGCAGTATTGTAAGTGTGTAAGTAAGTTGAAAGTATTGAACTGAAGGTTCGAGGTATTGAACTGGAAGTGCTCTCAAAAGTGCAGAAGAATAGTCCCTTTTATAGTGCAGAAAAACAAGTAAGAAAGGTAAGAAAATAGTTTGCAATCAATCACATAGAATTTCCCTTTAGTTAAGTGATTTGATTTCAAACGGGTAGAAGACATTTAAGGAAAGAATTTGATTAAAACTTTTCCAAAGTAATACAAGAAGGGTAAATACACAGGAGTTATTTAAGGCAAAAGTCCAATGGTACATGATTTGTGAAAAATAAGGAAAGGGAATCAATCAAACAGCTAGAGAAATTAAGATTACAGGCTTTTACTCGAATGCACCCAGCCAAGAATAGGTAAAGAGGGTTCAATTAGGGAAAATCAGTAACAATCAATCAAACTCCATTAAAGGATTTCAGAATCAATTGATTTGAAAGAAGAATTTCTCACATATAAAGCAGACAAATCAAACAAAAGAATCGTCATATCACTCAGAAAAGAGTCTAGCATTGAAAGGTTCAAAAATCATAAGCAAATAGATACGGGTTCAATTTGCAGACTCATAGTGAGTCTAATAGTCCGGGGTCCCAAAGTGGAACCCTAACTCGAACACAAAAAAATCAAAATTGCCAAAGGAAACCCTAAATACTGGGGTTTCAAATCGAATCAGACAATAGAGATGAGAAGGCAAACCACTTGATAGAGGCTCAGAAGTCTTTTCCAAAAACTTGTGAAAAACAAACAGACATGATACAAAGAAAGAGAACAGATTTAAGGTCATGGAGATCATGTTTGAGAAAACAAGTTCAAAACAAAGAGGTGATACAGACTTAAGCAAAAGTAGATGAAACACGTTTAGCAAGAACATGAACAGAGTCCAGTAAAGCAAATAAAAATCACAGAACTTAACAGTAAACACATATAGTAGAGGAGTAAGGAAAACATAACACGGATTAACATGTGAGCACATGTATAGTAGAGAAAGAAAAAGTAGAAGAACAGTACATGCGAAGTAAAAGAAGTCGTACAAGCATGATATCAACAAACACGAATAAAGAAAAGAAAAAGAAGAATCAGAAGATGCTTTCGAAGAACCTTTCAGAAACCCTAAATTGAACACGAAACGATTTTGAAAAGAACATTTGGGGAAAACACTTTAAACGTCAAGTAAAGCATAGATACAGCATAGATCTAGGCAAACAAACAGAGAAAGAACCTCGGATAGCTTAGGGTTTTGGAGAAACCCTAGAAGTGAGAAAAGGCTTGGAAGAAATCAGATCCTGAGTCGAAGGGATCAGGAATCAGGCTTCTAGTGCTTGAGTATGCTGGAGCATGGCCGGAGAAGCCATAGAACTGAAGATCTGAAAGAAAACCATCGAAGTCGAACCTCAAAACCTCGAACACCCAAGGTCTAATGGTGGAGAGGGGTGAGTACGGACCGTCCAAGGCCTGAGAAGCCATGGATTTCGGTGAAAACACAATGAAATAAGGTAGGAGGAGGCTAGGGTTTCGAAGGGCTGTTGAGAGGATTTGAGAGAGTTTGGGATTCATAGGCGGCGGCCAGGTGAGAATGAGGGATTAGGGTAGGTCATTGGGGGTTAAAAATGGTAAGGTGGATTTATGGCCGTTGATCAAAATGATCAACGGCCCTGATCAATAATAGGAACCGGGTGGGTTTTTTAAATTAGGTCGAGGCCGGGTTAAATTTGGAATTGGGCTGATTTAGTTGGGGTAGCATTGGGTCAATTTAAAGGCTATAATTGAAATGTCAAATAGACTGTAATTGAAATAGAATAGGGCTAAATATTAAATAGTCATTTTCCCCTTTTTCATTTTATAGAAATAGCAATAATGATTTTAAAAGTAAATTAAAAGTACTGAGCCAAAAAATAATATATAAATATTAATTTAAAAATAATGGAACTAATTTTACAATATAAAAAATGCTATTAATCTTAAAGTAGGCTATAATTGCAATTATATGCAATTTAGTCTCATAAATACCAAATAAATTTGTAAAATTATACAAAAAATTGCCTTAACTATATTTTGATGTAAATATAAAATAAGTTGTTCACCAAGATTGATAGTTTTTTGGGAATAATTATTGGGTTTTGTACTGCTAAAATAGACGATAAATGGATTTTAAAAATCTTTAAAAATTAGGAAAAATACTAAAACTCTTGGTGATGCTTATATATGCATGTACATGCTATTTTTGAAAGTATTTTGTATATAAAAATACATAGGAAAAATTAGGTATCAACAGCTGCCCCTCTTTACCCGAGAAGGATGAAAGAGTTGTCAGGTAAAGATATGATGACCAATTTGACCGAACGATTCGATTTGAAGAAATTGACCGAGCTCTGATTCCTGAGCTGCCTACGTATCCCTGGTCTTACAGGAATCAAGCCATATGTGGTTCGGGATCCATTGGCGGTATATGGCGATGGATATTTTTCAAAAAAACGGGCGCGATATTTAGGTTGGGAAAGGTGGTCAGAGTCTAGTAGGCTACGGGAACTGGAGCGGGATCGCTCCTGCTGAGACGTCATTGCTAACCGGTTTACCTGCAAATGAGCAATGCGAACATATATTGTATAAATTTAAACATGATGCAAGTTCCCGTTGGACCATGAATGTTGTCTTTGGACGGTTAAGATGACGTCCTCAGAACATGACGTCCTGGGCCATGAAGCGTATAATATAGGATTCGCAGACTATGAAATGATGTTCTCGGGCTCTGAGAATGATGCCTCCGAACTATGATGCCTTTGAATAATGATATGCAAAAGATAAAATGGGGTCCTCGGGCCATGGCATGGCGTTATCGGGCTATGAAAATGGTGCCTTTTAACAATGATGCCTTTGGACAATTTGGCGATCTTTCAGCCCATGAAATGGAGAAGGTGGCGATCTTTCAGCCCATGAAATGCAATAATTGGCGATCTTTCAGCCGATGCAAGACGTAAAAATAAAAGGTGGCGATCTTTTAGCCATGCAAGGAGTAAATGAAGTGGCGATCTTTCAGCCAATGTAAGGTGTAAATAAAAGTGGCGATGTTTCAGCCATGCAGGATGGAGACAGAGCTTAGTCTCGGAAGGCAGAATAATAGCCTTATGCAATGCAAGAAATGCAGAATGGAGGTAGAGCTTAACCTCGAAAGGCAGAATAGTAGCCTTATGCAATGCAGGAAATGCAGGATGGAGGTAGAGCTTAACCTCGGAAGGCAGAATAGTAGCCTTATGCAATGCAGGAAATGCAAGATGGAGGTAGAGGTTAACCTTGGAAGGCAGAATAGTAGCCTTATGCAATGCAGGAAATGCAGGATGGAGGTAGAGCTTAACCTAGGAAGGCAGAATGGTAGCTTTATGCAATACAGGAAATGCAGGATGGAGATAGGGCTTAGTCTCGGAAGGCAGAATAGTAGCCTTATGCAATGCAGGAAATACAGGATGGAGGTAGAGCTTAACCTCGGAAGGCAGAAAGGTAGCCTTATGCAATGCAGAGAAAGTAAAAGGCGAATAGTAGTAAAATCTCTTAACTGATAACTTCATAGCTGATAGCTGATAGCTGATTGCGATATTGTGGATGCTGGGGATATCGTGTACGGATAGCTGTTGTAGATAGGTAATGGTTCTGAGAGTTGTATTCCCGAGAAATGTGAGTGTATAAATATATCTAACGATTTTGCGACCTTGGTGCCTGCATCCGAAGAAAAATTATGAGTTTTGTAAAGGGGAAGGTTAATCTGTATCCCTGCTTGGCTCTGTTCTGATGACACTGTGTGTATCCTTGGGGTAGTGTTACTAAACAAAGTAATTTTGATAATAGTCATGCATGATTTAAAATGATATAACATAAGTACATAATTGAGAATAGTTTTCTTTATATGAACCGACGACTGCGGCGTGATTCAAGACGTTGCGACCTCTCCCGTTACGGAATTTTGAGGGTCCTCCTCAAAATTCTGCCCTAGTTTACTGGGCTGCTGCTTCTGACGGTTGCTAATAATAAATGGCTGAAGTCAACTTCGGAATTTTGAGGGTCCTCCTCAAAATTCTGCCCCGGTTTCTAATAGCGGGGAAAATGAAAATTTTATTGAATTGTGACCGAGCCCATAGGGCTGCCTACGTATCCCCTCTTAAAAGGGAATCAGGTCAGGCGTAGTTCAAATTACATCATATGAGGAAAGCATATAAGTTACACATAGTATCGTTTGATTGCATCTGAATTGATCGGCTTTGGCCAGACTTCTCCGTCCATTTCTGCAAGTATGAGGGCTCCTCCTGTTATAACCCGGTGAACCATGTACGGTCCCTGCCAGTTGAGAGAGAACTTCCCTTTACTTCATCTTGATGTGGAAAAATCTTCTTTAACACCAGCTGCCCCGGTGTGAATTGTCTTGGCTTGACTCTTTTGTTGAAGGCTCTGGACATTCTGTTCTGATAAAGTTGACCATGGCAAACTGCATTCATTCTCTTTCCATCTATAAGAGTCAGCTGCTCGTAAAGACTCTTCACCCATTCTACATCGTCGAGCTCAGTTTCCTGTATGATTCTTAAGGAAGGAATTTCCACTTCGGCGGGAATGACTGCTTCTGTACCATAAACCAGCATATAGGGGGTTGCCCCAGTTGATGTGCGGACTGTGGTGCGGTATCCCAATAAAGCAAATGATAACTTCTCATGCCACTGCTTATGCTTCTTTATCATTTTCCTCAGTATCTTCTTGATATTTTTATTGGCGGCTTCTACGGCTCCATTCATCTTAGGTGTGTAAGAAGTAGAATTCTTGTGTTGGATCTTGAAGGTTTCACACATGGCTTTCATCAGGTCACTGTTGAGATTGGAACCATTATCAGTAATGATTGACTCCGGAATTCCGAACCGACAAACAATACGATCGCGGACAAAATCTGTCATGACTTTCTTGGTCACTGCTTTGTATGATGCTGCTTCAACCCATTTGGTGAAATAATCGATTGCCACTAGAATGAACTTGTGCCCGTTTGATGCGGCAGGTTCTATTGGTCCGATAACATCCATTCCCCAAGCGGCGAACGGCCACGGCGAGCTTGTTGCATTAAGCTCATTTGGAGGCACCTTTATCATGTCTGCATGTATCTGACAGCGATGGCACTTTAGGACATACTGGATGCAGTCCGTTTCCATAGTCATCCAGAAATAACCTACCCGGAGTATCTTCTTGTCTAAGACGAAACCGTTTATATGTGGGCCGCAGGTCCCAGCATGAATTTCTTCTAGCAGTTTAGATGCTTCCTTTGCGTCGACACACCTTAGTAGTCCCAACTCAGGAGTCCTCCTATACAGGATTCCTCCGTTGTGAAAGAAATTGTTGGATAACCTCCAAAGCGTGCGCTTTTGAGTGGGATCTGCAAGCTCTGGGTATTCCTCTTTTGCCAAGTATTCCTGGATATCGTGAAACCAAGGTTTTCCGTCCGCTTCTTCCTCGACATGAGCATAGTAAGTTGGCTGATCATGAATCTTCACTGGAATAGGATCTATGAAGTTCTTATCTGGATGTTGAATCATAGATGATAGGGTTGCTAATGCATCGGCAAACTCATTCTGGACTCTGGGAACATGCCGGAACTCTGTCTTTGTGAACCTCTTCCTCAACTCCTGTACATGATGAAAATATGAGAGTATCTTGGAATTCTTAGTTGCCCATTCTTCTCGGACCTAATGTATAAGCAAATCTGAATCCCAATTACCAGCAACTCTTGGATGTTCATGTCAATGGCCATCTTGATTCCCAAGATGCAAGCTTCGTATCCGGCCATGTTGTTGGTGCACGAGAATCTGAGCTTCGCAGACACCGGATAATGCTGGCCATTTTCTGATATTAGGACTGCTCCTATGCCAACTCCTTTGAAATTTGCTGCTCCATCGAAGAACATTCTCCAACCGTCATAGGATTCTGCAATGTCTTCTCCTATGAATGACACCTCTTTATCGAAAATATATGTCTTTAGAGGTTCGTATTCTCCATCCACGGGATTCTCGGCAAGATGATCTGCCAGTGCTTGCCCTTTGATTGCTTTCTGAGTCACATAGACAATGTCAAATTCACTTAACAGGATCTGCCACTTGGCCAGCTTGCCAGTGGGCATGGGCTTTTGAAAGATATATTTCAGGGGATCCATTCTCAATATAAGATATGTGGTATAGGCACAGAAATAGTGCCTCAGCTTTTGGGCTACCCAAGTCAGAGCACAGCAGGTGCGTTCCAATGGAGAATACCGGGCCTCATACAGGGTGAACTTCTTGCTGAGATAATAAATGGCCTGCTCTTTCCTTCCCGTTTCATCATGCTGCCCCAGAACACAACCGAACGCTCCATCCAATACTGCAAGGTAGAGTAATAGGGGTCTACCTGGTTCGGGCGGAACCAAAACTGGCGGTGTTGACAGGTACTCCTTGATTCTATCGAAGGCTTTCTGACAGTCATCAGTCCATTTGGTAGCGGCGTCCTTCTTTAGCATCTTAAAAATTGGCTCGCAGATGACAGTGGACTGAGCTATGAACCAACTGATGTAGTTAAGTCTCCCCAAGAAACTCATAACCTCTTTCTTGTTCTTTGGTTGGTGGCAATTCTTGGATGGCTTTGACCTTTGACAGATCCAATTCTATTCCTCGGTGACTCACAATGAACCCAAGTAGTTTTCCGGCAGGAACCTCGAATGCACATTTGGCGGGATTCAGCTTCAAGTTGTACATTTTCAGTCTGTTGAAGAACTTCATCAAATCTTCCATGTGGTCAGTGGCTCTCTTGGACTTAGTGATGATGTCATCTATATACACCTCGATCTCTTTGTGTATCATGTCATGGAAAATGGTAGTCATGGCCCTCATGTAGGTGGCCCCAGCATTCTTTAACCCAAACGGCATCATCTTGTAGCAATACATCCCCCACGGCGTAATGAAAGTCATTTTCTCAGCATCCTCTTCATCCATCCATATATGATGATACCCAGCAAAACAAGCAACAAATGACTGCAGCTCATGCTTGGCGCAGTTGTCAATTAGGATGTGTATGTTTGGCAAGGGGAAGTCGTCTTTGAGACTGGCCCGATTGAGGTACCGGTAGTCGACACAGACTCTGACCTTCCCGTCCTTCTTCGGCACTGGCACAATATTGGCTAACCATGTTGGATACTCCACCACTCTGAGAACCTTATCTTTGACTTGCTTGGTGAATTCTTCCTTGATTCTCAAACCCATGTCGGGCTTGAACATTCTAAGCTTCTACTTTACCGGTGGACATGTCGGATCAGTCGGCAGTTTGTGTGCCATAATAGATATACTCAAACCAGTCATGTCGCTATATGACCAGGCAAATATATCCTCATATTCCTTTACAAATCCGTGTACTCTTCCTTTTCTGTCGGTGAGAAATGAAGACTGATGCGCGTTTCTTTGACATTTCCTGCATCCTCCAGATTAATGATCTCGATTTCATCAAAGTTGGACTTGGGTCTATTCTCGAAATCCTCAACCTCTTTAACGACCTCTTCTGGTATATCATCCTCCTTTGAGTCTATATCCATTTGTTGCGTTGTCTCGTTGCATATCACAGTCATTGGTTCATCAAGATAAGTAATAGTAATACTGTAAATAAAGTAAATGGGAGAAAGTAATAAGAGTAAGAATCGTAAAAAACTGGAGTGCTTTGATAAATTTCATAATAGTTTTGAACATTAGAGCTCTTATTTCAAAATTAAAATGCGAAAAGAGAGTCAACTAGTGAAAATAAAGGATAATGCATGGTGGTTTGTTCAGCCTTGCTACCCCGAAGCTTTTCGGGCTCTGGTGGTTCTGATGGACCAATTGTTGAGGTGCTCTCCTTGGCTCACGGCTTGTGTAGAAGGGCCTTCCTCCCCCTCCTCCTCGAAAATGCTGCAACAGTCCATGTTATCATCTTCCAAAAGAAAACTCCTCATTGCTGCCAGTGCTTCCTCTTCTTCCAACCCATTTATGACATCGGATGGTTGAAAATCTGTTCCAAGCGGGGTATCGGCTGTTCCAGCGGGTAATAAGGGCAACGCCATGGTGGCGACCAGTGGTTGAACTCCTCCCAAGTATACTCATAACCCAAACCAAAAGTGGTACTGTGTTTCTTCAGCTTGATAGGTTTAGCGATCCCTTGGAGATTCTTGCTGAGTCCTTTGCCTGGTTCATACCCACACCAGTTCAATATGCTTTAGATTTTGTTATCCCACCATTTATCCTTGTCTATGGCGTTGACTCGCTCGATGTGGTGGTAGGTTTCTCCGCCTATCTTTCTTCTTCCTCCGATTGTTGGGATGGTCTGGCGCCTGTATATGGGATTGCCACCATCGCCGTGAATAATCACCTCTTGGTGATTCCACTCAAATTTCACTGCCTGATGTAGAGTTGATGCTACAGACCCAGCAACATGAATCCATGGCCGTCCCAACAGCAAGTTGTAAGACGCTGGCACGTCTATCACTTGAAAGTCAACATCGAACCAAGTAGGCCCCATCTGTAAACACAGGCTAATCTCCCCAATAGTGGACCTTTGGGAACCATCGAAGGCTTTAACGTTGATAGCCCCGTCTTTGATCTCATGCAGACCTTTCCCCAATGTTCTGAGTGTTACCAGCAGGCAGATGTTGAGGCTGGACCCTCCTTCAATCAAGACTCTGGTGATGAAATAATGCTCGCATTGCACAGTGATGTGCAACGCCTTGTTGTGGCTCAGCCCTTCCGGTGGCAGCTCATCTTCATGGAAGGTAATTTTGTGACTCTCCAACACTTGCCCTACCATGTTTGCCATTTCTCCTCCAGTGATATTGCTTGGTACATATGTCTCGCTCAGTACCTTCAATAAGGCATTCTTATGTGCGCCACAGCTTTGTAGCAGAGCTAAGAAAGAGATCTGGGCTGGCGTTTTGTTCAACTGATCGATGACTGAATACTCTTTGGCTTGTATCTTCCTCCAGAGGTCATCAGGCCCAGTTTCAGTGATAGTTGGCTGTCCAGAGGCCTGCTTGCTTGATTCTGCCAAATGTTCTAGGGTATAAACTCTGCCGGTTCTTGTCATACCCTGTGCCGCGACTGCTTCTCCGGATTTGGTTTTCCCTTTCCTCCTTGCCTCGGTTGTGTAATCCCATGGTATGGCTTTCGAGTGGAACGATATTACGTCTGTCATTGCTGCCGAAATGGATGCCCTTGCTCTAGGAGGTAATACAGCAACCTCAAATGGTACAGATGCCTTTGGGGACCCAAACTCGACCTCAATTAGTGTTGGCGTCTTTGCAGAGGACGGTGTTTCAAACTCAAGTGGTATGGACATGTTCACCTTGGAGTCTTCAGAAGGTTGAATCTGGACTACAATCAGATTAAGGGTAACTGTCAGTTTCTTTGGATTGTCGCCTTCTGCAATTAAACGAATTGATCCCTTGGGATCCCAATCATCCTCTATTTCAATCATATGAACACCTCCACCCTTGCGGTCCGGTAGAGGGTTGTTGTGGACATTCGGAGCAGGCTCCTTTGCTACGATGATCTTGTTGTCAATCCCTTTAGAGAGCGGCATTCATCAATGGTATGCCCTTTTATGCCAGAATGGTATGCACATGTTTTATTTGGGTTGACCCATTGGGAAGAGTTTTCAGGGGTTATAGTAGGGATAGAGGTGACATAACCAGTAGCCTTGAGCCTTTCATACAGTTGGTCCATAGGTTCGGCAATGGCGGTATACTGTTTGGGAGGTCTGCGGTCGAAATTCGGTCGGGGTCTAGGAAAGTTTTGGCGAGTGGGAGGTGATTGATAGTGGGTTTGTTGGGTGTTGTAGGCTTGGTAGACGTGTGCGGGTTGGGAGTATCTTGGTGAAGTAGGCTGATATGTGGGTGGTGGAGGTGATTGGTAAGTAGGTGGCGGAGCTTGGTAAGAGGGCGAGAGTGCTTGGTAATTTGGGGTAGGTTGATATGTGAGAGGAGATATTGGGTAGGTTTGGTATTTGACTGTGGATTTTGTTTTCTGTGCAACCGTCACGACGCTCACATCCCTTTTCTTGGACGTGCCACCAGACTGTAAAGCTTTGTTGGTAGCCTGCAGAGCTTCAAGGTTTGTGACCATACCACTTTTAATACCTTCCTCGATTCTCTCCCCTAACTTGATGATGTCGGAAAATTTCTGGCTTTCAATCAGCATCAACCTTTCATAGTACTATGGGTATTGAGCTCTGACGAAAAACCTGTTCATTTGTTCTTCTTCTAAAGCCGGCCTGACCTTAGCAGCTTCTGATCTCCACCGAGTAGCATACTCGCGGAATGTCTCCGTAGGTATCTTCTTTAGGTTTTGGATATAGAACACATCTGGCGCATTCTCTGTGTTAAACCTAAACCTGTCCATGAAATCGGACGCCATACTTACCCAATTCATCCACTTCTTCGGGTCTTGGCTAATATACCAAGACAGAGCATCTCCTTTCAGACTTCTCATAAAAAGCTTCATGCGAATCTTTTCATCCTTTCCTACTCCGACCAGCTTGTCGCAGTATGTCCTAAAATGAACTCTGAGATCCCCTGTGTCATCAAACATCTGGAACTTGGGAGGTTTGTACCCCTCGGGCAGTTCGACATCTGGTTGAATGCAAAGGTATTCGTAATTCAGTCCCTCAATCCCCTAGCTTCCTTCAACACCTTGAACTCGGCTAGTCAGCTTCTTGAGTTCTGCAGCCAGCTTCCTCATAAGAGAGTCTTTGTCATCAGATTCAGGTGTGCTTGAGGCGGGTTAAATGGGGTGTGATATGGTTTCCACGTAGATGGGAGTGTTGTGGTGAGTGTGGGGATGATCATTTGTGGAGTTTAGTGGTTCAAGGATGAGTAGTGGGGTCTTGTTTGAAGTGTAGCATGTGTTGCAGTGGTGATGGGGAGCGGGTTGGTTTTGTGGTTTCGGGATGTTTTGTGGAGATGTGGGGTTTTGAGTGTTGAGAAAGTTGACATCTGGGGTAGTGAGGGAAAACGACAAGCTTGCCAAGTTCCGAACTTGGTCCAGATCTTCTTGAAATTTCAACAACTTCTACTCGAGCTGGGAGGCACTTTCCTTGGAAACCTGAATACCTGATTAACCTCTGCCCGTTCAACTTAGTTCTCCTTTCTGATGTTGCTCAAATCTTCCATTTTCCCCTTGTTCTTGTTTCTGACGGGACTAGGAGGAGGAGTGGGTGGAGGGCCCTTGGATCTTGTGGAGTATGATGACGATTCCAGAGTGCTCGAACTAACCTTTGGGGAGGGGAATAAAACGAAAGTAAAAACAAAAGGTAGCAAGTTAGTGCGGATTATAAGAAAGAAAGGATATTGCGATATTTAAACACATAGTGCGAGAATATAAATAGCGTCCTAATTGGGGAGCCTCGCTGTGCCCGAGGTAGGCCTAGCGACAAGTTGATTTGGAGAACTTGTAATGCTAAATGCCTCATTTTATTGATAAAAATAAGACGGATCCCTAAACGACACGAAAATAGCAGAAGATAAAATGTCACTAATGGCCATTGGCCTTATTACATTCAAAGCAGAAAGAAAAGAACCCTATCTATTTGGTCCCAAAAGGACCTTCCCCAGACTTGGCATCTTTATCTCCATCGAACAGCTTCACCAGCTCACATAGTCCCAGCAGCAAGTAGGCTCTAGCCAAGTGTCCTCCTTCGTTTCCCTCAGCATTCTGGCTGTTTTCGATCCTCTGGATGAACTTTCTTTCTAGCTCCACTAAACCACGCTCCAAATATCCCAATCGTTTGTTGTTGCTGACAGCCATGTCTTTCCACTTTTCGGTCAACTTCGGATGGTCTTCTTGAATTTCCCGGTGCTCACTTTCGCATTCCCGAATCCTCTTGCGCAATTGGTTGTACTTAACCTGTGCTTCAGCCTTCTCGTCGATGATCCTATGACCTCAAACAAACCCTGGTTGACCCAAGCCATTGTGATTATCCTCCAGCCACCCCGAGTAGTATGGCGAACAACCAGCGTGGTACCTGTCTGGCTCAATAGTGTCTCTCTCCATGACGACTTTGCAGTGCCACATGTGTTGGGCTTGGCACTTGTAAGGACTATCGTCAGCTTGGAAATCGGCCCTGAAGTGACTCATTTTGTCGACTCTGGGTATAATCTTCTTCCTACCGGCCTGTCTCATGACACAGAGAGGGACATAGGGGTAGGTTCCTCTCAAACCGATAAGTATCAGAAACGGTGCATCCCTGGACCGGGCAATGAACTCTTCAGTAGGGAACTATTCAAACATCCACTGTACTTGGTCCTCTTTCAAACAACTCTACCCATCCTCCAGCGGCTTCTGGCTGAGCGAACATGTTGGGCATATAGTTCATTCGCCTTGGCTGATGGAAGGCGATATGATCATCCTAATCTCTATGTAGAATCTCTTGCCGATATTCACCCTTTTGGAGGTGCTCCATGAGCCAGAGTTGGAGTAGCAAGTTGCAACCCTCAAAGTGTTTGGCCCCTCGTTGACATTTTTCTAGGGCTCGATACATCTCTGCAACAATCATGGGCACTATGCTGAATGGCTGCCCGCCAATTCCCTCCATTAAAGTCTTGGTGACCATGGCTAGTCTGGTGTGGATCCTAGCCTTCTTTATAGGAAATACTATCATCCCCAGAAAGCAGAATATAAATATGAAGACCCTTCGGTAGATATGCCCTAATGATGTGAGGGCGAATTCGTCCGTACCTCTCGTACAGATAGTCGAAAGGGATGTAGGAATCCTTCAAGCAAGTCAAGTCTGTGCTCTTCTTTAGTCCCATCATTTTGAGAAAACCCCTACCCTTGCGATTTTCCGACATAAGTAAACCTAGAGTCTTCCATGGAATACCAGTTAATCCTTCTATTTCCTTGAGCAAATGGGTCATTTCAAGGTCCCCGAAGCGGAACACAGATCTGTCGCCATCCCAGAATAGAGTTGCAGCCTCTATGATTTTGTTGTCGGGTTGGATTTCCAAAAGGGAAGGCAAATTTCCCAAATATTTGCGGACGAGGGTCTGATCACTGGAGTGAAGGTCTTCCCACCAGCTTAGTAACCTTGGGTGGATGTTGGTTACCATGCCGAATCTGGGGACTTCGTGCCTCATTTTCTGCAAAACAATGTGTTAGGCCCTTACCCCCGCCAGACTCGACTATTTAAATATCAATAATTGGCATAAACAACATTTAGTTCTCCAAATAAATGCACAGACGTGGTGGTGTCCGTTTGGTTCTAAGGAAACCTAGTGGGGCTTTGGACAAGGCTATCTTAAAGAGTTATTATGCGGACAGCATAACTGACTCGGCTAGGTTTGACAGTGATGCATGCACAATTGAATAGAGTAAGGTTTCTATGGGGTATTAGACCGGTACCCTTGAGCGGACAACTCAAGAAGGAAAGGCACGGAACCGTCGACTGCACCGCTGATCGACTAGTTTTACCGCAAATACGCCTTTGCCAAATTTAGGGGGTGATAATATCGGAAGGGCGCAACCACTCATTATAAGCGTTGCTATGGTATTTTGTTCGCCACGAGTGGAATATGATGTTGAATATGCAGTTACAAGAATTAAAAGAGTTGTCATGTATTTGCACGTTCATAAAGTAATGATTACAATAATTGCTCGTAATTACAACAGTATTAAAGGAAAGCGGTAAAGAAAGCATTAAGAGAAATAAAGAAAAGAAACAAAGAGCCGAGTCAGTTTTGTAGTAGAAAAGAGATAAAGACATTAAATAAATGTAATAAAGAAGCAATAAAGTCACAAGTAACATGAAATGGTAAAAGCCTAAAGAAAATCCCCAGCAGAGTCGCCATGCTGTCGCGCCCCCTTTTTCTAAGGCGAAATAGGGTTCATGACATTCGGGAGGACAACTCGTTCCCTTTTGGGAATTGGGTTTGGAATTGAAGAGTCTCCACCTAATGATTAAAGTGCATTAGGACACTAAAGAAGAGTTTGAGTTGAAGAACCAGAGTTTGGGTAAGGGCTAGAAATTACCCCGAGGGGAAGGTGTTAGGCACCCCTCAGGATCCACTAGCGTGGTTCCCGGCCATGCTACAATTGTGACTTTAAGTAAGCAAATAGAGGCTCAAATTGAGGGAGTTTTCACATAATATTGCAAGTAAATTGAACGTTTGAAGAAATATAAAGAAGGCAAAAATTTTAAAGAAATAGTTTGAACAGTTCTAAAGAAAGTAAACAAGTAAAGGGAAAGGGGGGTCCTAGGTTTATAAATAATATGAATCACATCAATGCAATACCCGGCAATCACTCCTCAGAAGAGGGGTTGCACGTGGTATTAGCGCACCGATCATCATGTCCATATCTATCCTTTTCCACCCCGTTAAGGTAGTAAGCGCGGAATAGTATCGTTACTTATTGCATGCTAGTACCCGTCCCAATCCTATCAGTCCCGGAGGCATTTGGGACTACTAGTCCTAAAAGGGGAGGAAATTGGGGCTTTTTCAGAGTTTAAAAGGACAAAATTCTAATGCGACAAACAAAACACATAAAGCAGTTAAAGGGGGGAAACACATAGCAGGTTAGAGGCTCAAACAGGCCTCCTCACTTAAAGAAGCAAACTGTCTAGCATGACTTCAGATACTGGTTATAGTCTGAATTAAATTTAAAGTGTTAAGACAGGCCGATTTATCACATATTTCTCAGATGAGAAGTCCGAACTAGGCCTGGTCTGGTTGTAGTTTATCAAAGACTGACACAGTTAATCAATTACTTAATGGTTTGCCTAGGTGGAAGTATACTGATTTTTAAAGAAGGGTTACTGATTTTTAAAACCAACTAAACTCTGCATATATTAAACAACATTACTACTGATTTTAGACTTATAGATAAAATAGACGAATCAGATTCAAACGGCTGCTCCTATAGGCATGATTTCTAAGCGTTTTTGAATTTTAAAATGATTATCGGGATGCAAGAATCCTATAGGCATGATATCCATGATGCAACTTGTTATTATTTTAACCTATAGACTGTTTCCCTAATGACAGACGTGTATACAGAGGTGCAGAAAACTATAGTCATGATTTCTATATGCAGAAACTTATAGGCACGGTTTCTAACGCAATAATAAAATAACTTATAGGCAAGATTGCTAATGCATCAACGAAACAGCTTATAGGCAGGATCTCTACATGTAATGCATAACTTATAGGCAGGATTTCTACGTGTAATGCATAACTTATAGGCAGGATTTCTGAATGCATAAGTGCAGAAATTTATACAAGATTTCTATATACAGAGATGCAGGAAACTTATAGCCATGATTTCTAATGCAGCAATGCAGAAATTTATAGACATGATTTCTAATGCTGTAATGAAACAACTTATAGGCAGGATTTCTATATGTGATGCATAACTTATAGGCAGGATCTCTATATGAAATTCAAAAGCGAAAGAGCAGGCTATGATTGCAGCAGTAAATACCTAAAGCATGATGTCTACCCATATGCATACATGAGTGACCCTCCCTTTTCATTAGAACCCCATAGTTATTATAAATCATTACAGACCCGGATGAGTCAAGAAAGATAAAAATTACATCAGAAATTCAAGCTACAACCAAACAGCCTAATTCAGACTCAATGTCTAACAATATGAGATAAACCAACTTCTAGGATCAATTTTCCAAAAGTCTTTCTCTTATTTGGGATGTGTCAAAGTTCCCTAAGAGCTTCAAGGGGCTCCGGACAGTGCTTACACCCCAAATACATTGCGGAATTAGATTATAGTGCAGTGTGGAAGGACCAACCCTCAAATGTCCAAGTTCAGAGGGAACTCAAGGTCCCAATGCAAGGCTCATAGGAGGGGGTAGAACTTAGAGTCTAAGAGTAAGCGTAAGTGCATAGAGGGGAATTAGGGGAGGCCATGGCAGGCTGGTGGTATTGCCCAGCAATTAGGAATGCTGGCACACCCCTGACCAGCCTGTCAGCCAAATCGTAGGAGTTAGGATCCATTGAGGATCAAGTTCTGACCCGGGCATCAATTTGAATACTGTCAGGCCATGAGCCTTAACTCAAGCACATAGAAGGGTATAGGGGTAGGGATTCACAATAGAAATAGATGCAAGGAAAGAACATACACAGTTAACATTAATAACAGAACATGAATAGCAGAATAAACAAGATTGCAGAAAGTTGTAAGTAAACACATAGGGGTAAGGCAGGAAAGTTAAATTAGAACATACCAGTTTCAGGGAAAACAAACAAGTAAAACAGTAGTCTTGAATAGCCAAGTTGCAAGCAAACAGTTCCAAAAGATCTCAGAAAGAGCAGAATGTTGTGAGAGTATTGAACTCAAAGCAGTATTGTAAGTGTGTAAGTAAGTTGAAAGTATTATACTAAAGGTTCGAGGTATTGAACTCGAAGTGCTCTCAAAAGTGCAAAAGGGTAGTCCCTTTTATAGTGCAGAAAAATAAGTAAGAAAGGTAAGAAAATAGTTTGCAATCAATCACATAGAATTTCCCTTTAGTTAAGGGATTTGTTTTCAAACGGGTAGAAGACATTTAAGGAAATAATTTGATTAAAACTTTTCCAAAGTAATACAAGAAGGGTAAATACACAGGAGTTATTTAAGGCAAAAGTCCAATGGTACATGGTTTGTGAAAAATAAGGAAAGGGAATCAATCAAACAGCTAGGGAAATCAAGATTAGAGGCTTTTACTCGAATGCACCCAGTCAGGAATAGGTAAAGAGGGTTCAATTAGGGAAAATCAGTAACAATCAATCAAACTCCATTAAAGGATTTCAGAATCAATTGATTTAAAAGAAGAATTTCTCACATATAAAGCAGACAAATCAAACAAAAGAATCGTCATATCACTCAGAAAAGAGTCTAGCATTGAAAGGTTCAAAAATCATAAGCAAAGAGATACAGGTTCAATTTGCAGACTCATAGTGAGTCTGAGAGTCCAGGGTCCCAAAGTGGAACCCTAACTCGAACACAAAAAAATCAAAATTACCAAAGGAAACCCTAAATACTGGGGTTTCAAATCGAATCAGACAATAGAGATAAGAAGGCAAACCACTTGATAGAGGCTCATAAGTCTTTTTCAAAGACTTGTGAAAAACAAACAGACATGATACAAAGAAAGAGAACAGATTTAAGGTAATGGAGATCATGTTTGAGAAAAGAAGTTCAGAACAAAGAGGTGATACAGACTTAAGCAAAAGTAGATGAAACACGTTTAGCAAGAACATGAACAGAGTCCAGTAAAGCAAACAAAAATCACAGAACTTAACAGTAACACATAGAGTAGAGGAGTAAGGAAAACATAACGCGGATTAACATGTGAGCACATGTATAGTAGAGAAAGAAAAAGTAGAAGAACAGTATATGCGTAGTAAAAGAAGTCGTACAAGAATGATATAAACAAGCACGAATAAAAAAAAAGAAAAAGAAGAATCAGAAGATGCTTTCGAAGAACCTTTCAGTAACCCTAAATTGAACACGAAATGATTTTGAAAAGAAAATATGGGGAAAACACTTTAAACGTCAAGTAAAGCATAGATACAGCATAGATTTAGGCAAACAAATAGAGAAAGAACCTCGAATAGTTTAGGGTTTTGGAGAAACCCTAGAAGTGAGAAAAGGCTTGGAAGAAATCAGATCCTGAGTCGAAGGGGTCAGGAATCAGGCTTCTAGTGCTTCAGTATGCCGGAGCATGGCCGGAGAAGCCATAGAACTGAAGATCTGAAAGAGAACCATCGAAGTCGAACCTCAAAACCTCGAACACCCAAGGTCTAATGGTGGAGAGGGGTGAGTACAGACCGTCCAAGGCCTGAGAAGCCATGGATTCCGGTGAAAACACGGTGAAATAAGGTAGGAGGAGGCTAGGGTTTCGAAGGGCTGTTGAGAGGATTTGATAGAGTTTGGGATTCAAAGGTGGTGGCCAGGTGAGAATGAGGGATTAGGGTAGGTCATTGGGGGTTAAAAATGGTAAGGTGGATTTATGGCCGTTGATCAAAATGATCAACGGCCTGGATCAATAATAGGAACCGGGTGGGTTTTTTAAATTGGGTCGGGGCCGAGTTAAAATTGGAATTGGGCTGATTTAATTAGGGTAGCATTGGGTCAATTTAAAGGCTATAATTGAAATGTCAAATAGGCTGTAATTGAAATAGAATAGGGCTAAATATTAAATAGCTATTTTTTCCTTTTTTCATTTTATAGAAATAGCAATAATGATTTTAAAAGTAAATTAAAAGTACTGAGCCAACAAATAATATATAAATATTAATTGAAAAATAATGGAACTAATTTTACAATATAAAAAATGCTATTAATCTTAAAGTAGGCAATAGTTGCAATTATATGAAATTTAGTCTCATAATACCAAATAAATTTGTGAAATTATACAAAAAATTACCTTAACTATATTTTGATGTAAATATAAAATAAGTTGTTCACCAAGATTGATAGTTTTTTGGGAATAATTATTGGGTTTTGTACTGCTAAAATAGACAATAAATGGATTTTAAAAATCTTTAAAAATTAGGAAAAATACCAAAACTCTTGGGCATGCTTATATATGCATGTACATGTTATTTTTGAAAGTATTTTGTATATAAAAATACATAGGCAAAAATTGGGTATCAACAAATACACATTCTCATCGAACCGTCCTTCTTCTTAACAAATAACACCGGCGCACCCCAAGGCGAAACACTGGGTCTAATGAAACCTTTCTCCAGCAAGTCTTGCAACTGCTCCTTCAACTCAGGCGGGCCCATACGATACGATGGGATAGAAATGGGATGAGTGCCTGGAGCCAAATCAATGCAGAAGTCAATATTCCTGTCGGGCGGCATACCCGGCAGGCCAGAAGGGAATACCTCAGGGAACTCACGAACAACGGGCACAGAATCAATAGATGGAACCTCAGCACTGGAATCACGAACATATGCTAAATAGGCCAAACACCCCTTCCCGACCATGCGTCGAGCCTTCACATAAGAGATAACACTACGGGTAGAATGACCAGAAGTCCTTCTCCACTCTAAGCGAGGCATACCCGGTAAAGCTAAGGTCACGGTCTTGGCATGACAGTCCAAGATAGCGTGGTAAGGTGATAACCAATCCATCCCCAATATAACATCGAAATCGACCATGTCTAGAAGCAACAAATCTACTCGAGTCTCAAGACCCCCAATCACAACTACACAAGAGTAATGGACTCGATCTACCACAATAGAATCACCCACCGGCGTAGACACATAAACATGAACACTCAATGAATCACTAGGCATGACCAGATACGGTGCAAAATAAGATGACACATACGAGTATGTAGACCCTGGATCAAATAACACTGAAGCATCTCTATCACAAACCAGAACAATACTTGTGATAACCGCGTCTGAAGCCTCAGCCTTGGACCTGGCTGGAAGAGCATAACATCGGGGCTGGGCCCCACCACTCTGGACTACATCTCTGGGACGCTCTGCAGCTGGCTGGCCTCCACCTCTAACGGTCTGAGCTCCACCTCTAAATCCTCTACCTCCACCTCTAGCACCTCTACCCCCACCTCTAGTTGGCTGGGCGGTCTGTGGAACTCCTGGTGCCTGAACCATAGCACGGGAACCCTGTTGCTGCGACTGAGTACCCACCAACCTCGGACAAGCCCTCCGGATATGACCATACTCACCACACTCATAACATCCACCTGAATATTGCGGCTGAGGAAACTTAGACAGACCCTGGCGACCTGAATGACCACCCCGAAAACTCTGGAGTGATGGTGCACTAATAGGAGCTGGTGGTGCACTGTAGGGCTGCTGATCAGAATACTGCATGTGAGAACCACGGCCACCTGAAGCACCGTGAGAAACCTGAAGAGCTTACTGAAAGGGCCTAGGAGGATGGCCTCTACCATATGAATCTCTGCCTCCAAACGAGGCACCACGGAATCTACCTGAATGACGGGGCCTCTTATCCGACCCATGACCACCTCCCTGCGACAGAACCATCTCCACTCTCCTGGCCCGGCCGCCTCCTGAAAAGTAATCTCACTCCCAGCCTCCCTAGCCATCTGAAGACGAATCTGCTGAATAAGACCATCAATAAACCTTCTCACCTCTCTCTCTCGGTCGGAAGTATGACAAGAGCATGGCGAGCCAAGTCGATGAATCTGGTCTCATACTGGTAACCGTCATGGAACCCTACTGGAGGCGATCAAACTGCCTCCGATAGGCCTCTCTCTGGGTAATGGGGAGAAACTTCTCCAGAAATAGCTGCGTCAACTGCTCCCAAGTCAAGGCTGGCGATCCGGCTGGTCTAGCTAAGCAATAATCCCTCCACCAAGTCTTGGCGGATCCAGACAAGCGAAATGTAGTAAAATCGACCCCATTGGTCTCAACAATACCCATGTTCCTGAGAACCTCGTGGCAGCTGTCTAGATAATCCTGGGGATCCTCAATAGATATACCGCTAAAAGAAGAAGTGAAGAGCTTGGTGAACCTATCCAGCCTCCACAAAGCATCGGTAGACATAGCTGCTCCATCGCCGGTTTGAGCTACCATGCCCGGCTAAATTGCTTCAATTGGCTGAACCACTGGAGTCTGAATCTGGGGAGCTACCTGCTCCAGAGTGCGAATAGCAGAAGTCTGGGCCCCTCCTCCAGCCTGAGAGACAGCTGGTGCTATAGAAAGCAAGTCTGCTCGGGTGACACTCTCCATGAGGCCCACTAATCGGACCAGAGCATCCTGAAGAACTAGGGTAGCAATAAACCCCTCTGGGACCTAAGTTGGGCCCACCGGAACTGCTGGGGCCTGAACCTCCTCATCAAAATCAACCTGAGGCTCCGTCACTGGTCCTGCTGCTCGGGGCTGAGCTCTGCCCCTACCTCGGCCTCTAGCACGGCCTCGGCCTCGCCCTCTGCCCCTCGTGGGAGCTGCTGCTGGGGGCTTGGGCTGCTGAGCGGTGGATGAGGAAGCGCGTGTTCTCGCCATCTGCAAAAGAACACAGTAGAAATTCAATTAGCATTGAGAAACAAAACTGCACGATAAGAAAGAACAAATGTGAAGTCTTCCTAACTCTTTAGCCTCTGGGGGTAAATACAGACGTCTCCGTGCCGATCCCTCAGACTCTACTGAGTTTGTCCGTGAATTGTGAGACCCATATAATCTAGTGCTCTGATACCAACTTGTCACGACCCGGATTTCCCACCCTCGGGAGTCGTGATGGTGCATACTCGTAGAAGCTAGGCAAGCCACAAAATTTAGGAATCTTTAACTCTTTTGTTTTAATCTTTTTTCAACTTATATTAAAAAGTGATAAACATTTAAATAATAGTGAAATTTGAGATTAACCGGAAGACTTAGACAAATATGAAACCAAAATAATACGAAAAAGTCAACATGTGTCTCTACCCAGAAACTGGTGTCACAACATTCACGGACTAACTATGATTACCACATACAAATGTTTGAAAGAAAGAAACACCATCTGTCTCGGATACAAGTGATAACAGAACATAATAAAAGATAGAGGAGACGCCGGGCCTGCGGATGCCTGTAGGGCTACCTCGGAGTCTCGGTGGACTGAAGGCTGGCTCCCCTACTGCTGCTGACCAAGTGCTGCTCATGTATCTATACATAAGTACAAAGTGTAGTATAAGCACAACCGACCCATGTGCTGGTAAGTGTCTGGCCAAACCCCGGCGAGGTAGTGACGAGGCTAGGACCAGACTCCAGATAAACCTGTGCAGTTATATAATATTCGGCGAAAAATAAACAGGAAATAAGCAGTTTAAAAGAGAGGAGGTACATGCTTCGGGGGACATATCGAATCTAGCAGAAACTGAATAGAAATATGAAAGGACAGTACAATATCTACAGCAATACGATAATACCACTGTTGCGGCGTGCAACCCGATCCATATATATAATTGTTGTGGCATGCAATCTGATCCAATATAATATTTGTTACGGCGTGCAACCCGATCTAACATATCATTGTTACGGCACGCAACCCGATCCATATATAATAATATTGCGGCGTGCAACCCGATCAATATATAATAATAAAAATGTTGCGGCGCGCAACTCGTTCCAGATATACAGTCAACATTAATCATAATATCTGTCCCGGCAAGGGACCAACAATAAACTACACTATCCCGGCAAGGGAATTCAACAACACAAATATATATGTCCCGTCAAGGGAGAATCAACTATAACCAATCTTAACTCAACTCCTACTCATCTCAGTTATCACCATTTCTCAATCATAAGTAGATTCCACGAAAAATAAACTAAGTCTTTGCTCGATATCAAGAATTTACCCACTAAAGCATCCATAGTATCATTTAAAAATACAACAAGTATCAATTTAAGACTCACGGTCATGCTCGACACCAACGTATAGATACTCGTCACCATGCCTATACGTCGTACTCAACAAGAAGCAAATAGCAAATAGGACTCAACTCCTAATCCCTCAAGCTAAGGTTAGACCGAACACTTACCTCAAACTTCCACGACCAACTCAAGCCTCAAACACCGTCTTTCCTTTTGAATTTGGCTCCAAATCAATCGTATCTATGCATAATCGACTTTATAACATCAATAAATGCTAAACAATCCAATCCCAATGCTCAATTATAGCTTTTTAATCATTCTTCCCAAAAATTCAAAAATCGACCCCGGCCTCGCTTGGTCAAAACACGAGGTTCGAACCAAAATCCGATCACCCATTAACTCACGAGCCCGAATATATAATTTATTTTTAAATTCAACCCCAAAATGAGGTCTAAATCATAAATAATCAAAAAGCACTAACTCTACCCAAATCCCTAATTTTCTACCCTTGATCATATGTTTTAAGCCTAGAAATCTAGTGGGTGTTGATAAAAATGGAAGAAAATAAGTTAAAGATTACTTACCCAAGAGATTATGGTGAGGAGATGCTTCAAAAATCGCCTAAAAGCTTTGGAGAAGAAGAGGTTTATGAAATTTTATAAAAATCCCGAAAGTGTTCTGTTTTGGTCTTTTAAAAATCACTGGGCGAAAATGTTCTTCGCGTTCGCGTTGGGTCAGGCTGGATAAGCCTTCGCGTGGAAAAAGGCTAGCGTTCGGGAGTAGAAAATCCTCGAGCCTCGCGTTCGCGTTCAAGGTGTCGCATTCGCGTAGGGTAATTGCCCCACCCCCTGCCCAGGCTCACTTGGCCTTCGCGTTCACGTGGCCAGGACCGCGTTCGCGAAGAAGGAAACATCAGAAACCCAACAGCTGAAAACCTGCAATATTTCCTAAGTCAAACCTCCCGAAACACATCCGAAACACACCCGAGCCCTCGGGGCTCCTAACCAAACATACATACTAATTCAATATCATCATACGAACTTATCCGTGTGATCAAATCGACAAAATAACCTCAATAACAACGAATTAAACCTCAAAATCAAAGAATTTTCTCAAACTTCATAAAACATCAACTTTAGCAATTTAGGTCTGAATCACGTCAAACGACATACGTTTTTCACCAAATTTTACAGAAATGTCTTAAATCATATATAAGACCTGTACCAGACGTCGGAACCAAAATACAGGTCCGATACCATCATGTTCTAATCAAATTTCATTTCAAATTTTCTTAAACAATTTTAGAAAATAATTTCCTTTAAAAATTCATTTCGCGGGCTTGGGACCTCGGGATTCGATTCCGGGCATACGCCCAAGTCCCATATTTTCCTACGGACCCTCCGGGACCGTCAAATCACGGGTCCGAGTCCGTTTACCCAAAACATTGACCGAAGTCAAATTAACTCATTTTATAACCAAATTTTTTATTTTCCACAGATTTTCATATTTAAGCTTTCCCACTACGCGCTCGGACTGCGCACGCAAATCGAGGTAACTCTAAATGAGTGTTTTAAGGCCTCAGAAATATAGATTTTAATTTAAAAGCAAGTGATGACCCAAAGGTCATCACACTGTGGGAGGTGGGAAGTTCTAATCTTACTACTTTTTAATTATTCTAATATTTATTAGTACTATAAGATGAAGAACTATCAAATAAAATTCTAAATCCAAATTGAGAAAAGAAATCATTTGGCATGAATTGACATTTATTCTAAAACGTAAGATAATTTTATGTATGTTTGTTTAAAAGTTGAGAATAAAATTTGGGTTGGGCGGATTGAGTTACAACCCATTGTTTAACTCATCTTGACCCAAATGAACTTTAGACAGGGTTGGACAATGACCCATTTGATGAGTCGACCCATCATTACCAGCTCAAACACAGTCTAAACAGTCATTTGTCACCTCTAACTCAGATGGCATCTACATGATGCCAAATTCCTTAGAAAAAAATACATGAAAAACTCCAAAACTTGCAAAATCTCTCTCACTCATCAAGGCAAAACATAAGAAATGAAACTATTATCAGGAGGAACAGGGGCAAAGATATCTAGTATTCCCAAAGTCATCAGTTCATCACCAACAATTGAAAAAAATAATTAATCCCGCAATTCGCCGTCTTACCAAAATTAGGGGCTCAAACTACATCATTGCAACTTAAGGGGTCCATGTATAAATTCGGATTCTCCTTAAGCAGCGCACGTGATAGATCTAACAATTTTTTATGTCCCGGTCACTTTGATATCCTTAATTAACTAAACGTCGTATTCCCCGGAAGTGGAACTCCTCAGTTTCCACTTAGAGAGAAGTCTCATCGTCCATTCAGAATAGGAGCAGAATTGAACTGAAATGGCTGCAGCGTTTTCTTCACTTGTTGGACAGCCACGGGCCATACTTTCAGCTTCTCCGACAGTCAGTTTTAGTCAAATCCGGAAACCGGCGAATTTCCCCTTGCAAAACTCAAGGTTTCTTTTGGTGAATTCAAGCTCTGTCCCTCGAACTTGTACCATGGCTATGGTTGGAGACGATAATGTTGATCCTGCTAGAGATGAACACTCAATTAATTGGCCTTCCTATGATCATCCAAAGGTAACCAAATATTTACTTAATGGATAACTCTATTTTCGCAGCTTTACATGTTATATTTTGAATTAATCGCATTGTACAACGTGGTATAATTTTTGAAGTTATAATAACGCGCTTATGTCTGTTTCTTGTTGCCAGATTCATCATATTGTTGAGTCCTGAATAAGTGATTAAAATTGAGTCGAGAAAAGTAATATGTCACTTCGTGTTGATAGGTTTTACAGCTTGAGGGGATTACTATATGGTATTCTCTTCCTTTTTCATAGGAAGGAGGACAAAGAGGAATTTTGAACTACGCCATGACAGTTAACTTTTGTAGACATGTTTCTGTCTTTAGGTGAAGGATCTTCACTATTTTTATCTGTCAATTTTTTGTGCTCTATTCGCAGGTTGTTGATGCTACTCCAGGGTTTCAGGAGCGAGATTTCACGGCCACCCCGTACATTCCCGTATATGTTATGCTACCTGTGAGTTGAATCAGATTTTCTTTCTTGTGGGACCTTATTCGTTTCCTCTCGAAGTTTAGTCATCGATATAGCATCATATGATTCACTCTGTTTGGTGGCTTTTGAATGCTGGAGCCAAGCATATTGTTAATCATTTTTAGTGTGTGTCTAAATTGTTACTTGCCTAGTTGTCTCATCAAAGCTTATCTTACCACTTAACCTGTCAAATTATTTGGAAACTGTAAACCATTTTGACTTTAATATGACAGATGGGCATCATCAACATGGAATGTGAAATTGTGGATACCAATAATCTAGTTAACCGACTAAAGATCTTGAAGTCAGCTAATGTGGATGGGGTCGTCGTGGAGTGCTGGTGGGGTATAGTGGAGGCCCATGCCCCAGAAAGATATAATTGGAATGGTTACAAGAGGCTTTTTGAAATTGTTCGAGATTTTAACTTAAAACTGCGGGTTAGTTCTCGCTTGAATGGAATTGCATCTTTAATGTGATCTGGTGTCTTCTTTGACTTCTTCCCTTCTAAAATATTCTATTGAAGTAATTGAACTTTCTCAGTCGTCTTACTTTTGAAGAAAATATCCAGGTGGTAATGTCATTCCATGAATGCGGAGGAAATGTCGGTGATTATGTTCATATTCCTCTTCCACGATGGGTTACAGAAATTGGTGACAAAAATCCTGACATATTTTTTACCGACAAAGACTAAGAAGAACCCATGAATGTCTCACTTGGGGAATTGACAAGGAGCGTGTTTTAGGAGGACGAACTGCTCTTGAGGTAATCTTTTTTTTTTTTTTGGTTCTTTTGTTTGTGCATCATATAGTTTAGTAGGTCGACATACTGTTTTCTACTTCATTTTTTCTTGATTTTATTTTATATCAAAGTATGGGAGAATAGGTAGCTTAAGGTAAATACCTTTGTACCATTGTCAAAAACTTGCTAAACTTTTGTTTTTTGGTTATTCAAATAATGGTACACCATTCACGCAAAATCGGTAATACTGTGACTTCTTGAAGAATTTTCCCATCCCAAAAACATATGATGTTTTAAGGTGTATTATTTCAATGACTAATTTTCTCGTACAGGTTTACTGTGATTTAATGAGAAGCTTCCGCGTGAAGTTCGATGAGTTCTTTGAAAATGGAGTCATCTCTGAGATTGAAATTGGACTTGGTCCATGTGGAGAATTACGATACCCTTCTCATTCTGCAAAACTTGGGTGGAAATATCCCGGTATTGGTGAATTTCAGGTGAATTTAACCTCTCAAATGGTGATTGACAATTTTCTATCGTAAATGATACTTCACCCGATCAACATTGTGAATACTTGTAGTTACAGTCCAATATTAAATGTGTTGTAACTATTTTTTTTTATAACGGTGGTGTCCGGCTAACTTGCACACCCTCGATTATTCCAATGAGTGTCTGTTATCTTCACTAGTACAGGTACCATGTAACTTTATCCACCAAGGCTTAGGCAGGCGGAAAATAATCACCTAATATTTTTTTCCTCCACTAGAATTTGAACCTGAAATCTAATGGTTGTTCTAACGTCAATTCCAATAATTGTTTCTAGTTTGATAGCCCTCTATCGTGAATGGAAAGCACAGAAAGACAACCAATAAAGAAAGAAAAACAAGGAGAAAAATAATAGTCATAAGTGACAGTTTAGAGACTCTCAAGTATCACAATAAGGTCAAAGACTTGTTCAATTTATCATGTCTTTGGATAGCTTTTCTTCTTTTCAATTTCGATAAGAAAGAATAAACACACCACTGTTTACAATATCTGCTCATTTAGATATGGGAGAGAATAGAAATAGAAACATCTCACAAGAAATAGAAACACCTCACTAGTAATTTGACTACTATCCATATAGACTTGCCAAAATACTTGAGCGCTTCCTTGGCTTCTTGCTCCCCTTGAAAGCCTGTAATGTCAAACAACCTGCTTTTCATATCACTAATTATAATGATAATTCAGCAACAACATACCCAGTGTAACCCAACAAGCGGGGTCTGGATAACGAAAATTCAGAAGGATAATAAATAATCAAAAAATGAAAAACACAGGTTTGTTAAAGATGCACCATATATCCGAAGCAATAACGATTTAAGAATCTTAGCCAAGGTTTCTCCCGTTGTGCAAACTTTCTTGCCCTTAATATCATGCTCACTTTGGGTCTTCCCACATTTATAATAATAGTAATAGATTAGCTATCGACCCTTGATATCTAGCGTGACATATTTATTAATCATGTGTGCTTACATCCTTTGCAGTGCTATGATAAGTACTTGTTAAATAGCTTGAAAAAGACAGCGGAGGCATCCGGAGGCTCATCCTGTGGTAGAGTACCTTGTAATGCAGGTTCTTACAATTCGAAACCACAAAACACCGAGTTTTTTCGTGATGGTGGAGAATATAATAGCACTTATGGTAGATTTTTCTTGAAATGGTACACTCAAGTTTTAATTGATCATGGTGATCAAGTACTTGGCTTGGCAAATTTGTCTTTTAAAGGCACTCCTATAGCAGCAAAGGTGGTAAAATTATAAAACATATTCCTTTGAATGCTAGACATATTCATGGCATCATAAATTGCTTTTTTAGATTGATTTCGGTTCCTGATGCACTCTGATTGATGAGCAGCTACCAGGAATCTATTGGTGGCGCAACACTAAGAGTTTTGCAGCTGAATTAACAGCTGGCTTTAACTGTCATGATGGCTATTCTCCAATTGCGTTAATGTTAAAGAAGCATGAGGCAGCTCTGAATTTCACATGTCTTGAATTGCACACAGTTTATCGGGATATTGACTTTCCAGAAGCATTAGCTGACCCGGAAGGACTAGTTTGGCAGGTAAACATGTGTATCTAACATGCAGAGGATATGTTGTGATATTTATTTTTTTCGAGGAATCCTGGTGTGAATGTGCAAGTAATAGATTGTCGTACGCAACACGTACTTGAAAAGTAAAAGTGTTAAATACGTTGATGTTTAACCATGAAAAATTGAAAGGTAACATTTGTTTGTCTAAAGGCTCGAGGTTGCAAATATGTATTATTGTCTGATGTAAATGAAATATGCATAGCTTAATGATTTTGGCCTATAGGAGAGAATCATGTTGTCAAGCAACTAGACTGTGAGCCATTTAAACATTTCAAAGAATCAACTTCTCTTACATTTTTTGTCCTTGCTCATGTAAATGTTGTTTTGTCAATATTGTTTATATTTTTTAGCAAGTGAGTGTTTTTCCTTTTTTTTTTTTCTCTGGGGATGGTGGTGGGAATTGTTTTTGTTGTACAAATTAATCACAAATAGCTCAGAAACTTGATGTCCATCTACATCAAAGAGATAATTGATCGTGCAATGTAATATCTACTTATTGTCTCTGCATCACTGGATATACTTGGTCTTTGTTTAATGGATTTCCCAAAACTGCAGGTGCTAAATGTTGCATGAGAAGCCTTCATACCAGTTGCTGGTGAGAATATACGTCCATGCTACCATAGAGAAGGCTACAACAAGATTTTGGAAAATGCCAAGCCTAGGAATGATCCATTTGGTAGACACTACATATCTGCGTTTACCTACCTCAGGCTGAGCCCAACTCTACTGGAGAAACACAATTTCATGGAGTTTGAACGATTTGTGCAGAAGATGCATGGTAAAGTCCTTCTCCCTATCAATTAGAAGTATTGAGGATTTACCGAAATTCTAATATGCAACCATGCAATTACCCATTAAATGTACTTCTCTATGAAGTAGCGAGTTATCTATGATTGACAGTGGTCTCATTCTTGTTTGTAGGTGTACAATGTAACTATCTGAGTTGGAGTCATTTCTGGAATCTGGAATAAATTCCTGTGGCAGCCCCAGGAATTTGAGTAAGGGTCATTCCATATTTCGAAGTTATGACAACGTTTGAGTTCTTTATCGTAAGAGATTGATAATGTCTTGATTGTCATATTTGTTCAAAATGCGACCTCAAAATCACTTCCTTTTTAGGATTTGTTTTTTTCCTTTGAAAGATAGGTATCTTATATTGCACCAGTGATTTAATAAATTCATTTTGCAGTATCATTTTAACAAATGTCTATTTAGTTTATTTAACAAAATAAAAATTTAATTAAACTATGTGAAATTTTAAAATTCAATAAATTTTAGATGTTTTGGATTATGTATATTTTGTCTTCCAAAAATTCAATTATAAGTATATTATATTACTTTTGTTAATTAATAAAAGAGGAGTACATGTTTTACGGTAGAATGATGAAGTATAAGATTATCTACACTATTGTAGGTGACCCTGTAGATCTAAAAGGATTCCAACCTTAGGCTTGATCGGATATCCTTTGTCCACGAAGACAAACAAAAAAGTATTACTCCCTCTATTTTAATTTATGTGAATCTATTTCTTTTGTATTCTTGCCATAAAGAATGACCTCTTTCCTTATTTGAAAATAATTTATCTTTATGCAATGATTTATAGTCACATAAATTTATGCGCCTCATTTTATATCACAAGTTCAAAAGTTTTCTCTCTTTCCAAACTGGAGGAATCTTTTACATCATAAGCTCATTTCTTAAAAGAAGTCATTAATCTAATTCATTTAAGTTTAAAAAAACAGGGGGGATTTTTTCTAAAATTAGGGCTCTAATTACCCTATTTAACTGTGGAACTAGTATTTCTAAAATTAGGGCAATTCAAGAAGGAAAATTCGAGCAATTGCGACAAAAGTTCATAGGAAGTAGGCGGGAACATCTTTTTTAGTTTGTGATTGCAGCAAAAACTGATGGTCCAAACGAATAGAATTGATATGGAAAAAAAAAAGGAAAATTGGAATGGATAGTGTAGGCAAAAACGATCAGAGCAGGGTAAGAATATGGGAATATGAAAAAAAAATTGGAGCCTAAAATCAAGAAACCCCTAAACCTGTAAGTTGTCTTAAATAATTAGGTGTAAGTATTCATAATAATGGTAATTAGGCTCCCATAATCGCGTAGCTACGTAAAATTCTGAATATTACTAACAAAACTTATAGGATGAGGATTGCTTACCATCTTTTGTAATTTTTTCATGGATTTATTTACTTGGAACTTTCAAATTTTGTTCCTTAACTTTAGTTTTGTATGCGTATAAGTAATGACTAAGCTCGTTAACCAATTTATACTTGCATTCTTGAATTGCTAATTCAAATGGTGAATAATCATTCTAAATTAATGATTTCCGCGGTGACAGTTTAAAACAATAAAAGTGTATTATTTAAGCCCAACCAGAGTATTCAATTTTTAGAACTCATGAGATTTTAAAATGCACTGGAATTAACTTCTAAGTGTAGTCACTAGTATCTCTTCACGCGTTGCATGCATATTTCGTATTACGTTCATAATGAATATATTAGAAATAAATATATATCTCATGAGATTATAACCGTAGGATATATCATGGTATTATCTATCCACCTTCTATATGAAATAGCTAACACAACCATTTTAGTATAAAAATTAAACTACATTAGCTGATACACACAACCAAATATAAAATAACTATAATTCCAAGCTTTATAGTAATAGCTAATATACTTATTTCGTTAGCCAAACGAGCCCTAATTAAGACCCTTCGTGAACAAAGTTAAGAAGCGTAGCGTACTATATATCCAACGTTATATGCATTCTTTAATTAGCTGACTTTTAATTTACTTAATTGTAGTTCATAGATTTCAAATGTTGAGAGTTGAGACCTCGAAGTTTCGATTCAATTAAAATAATCATTCAATTATTAAGCGACTTTATTTAACGTTGTATCCTTGATATGAAGTACATTCTGAAAAGGAAAAATGGCTTATTAGACAAGGTTACCATTTGATTGAATGGGATTAATGTTCATCCAATTTTATGAACTTTAAGATATGTAATTCGTGAGTTTTGGTTATTGGTGTTATTTTACCTTATCTAATTCTAGTGCATGATAAAATATATGATAGACATTTTACCAACCAATTTAATGGTGATTTTTGTTAAGCAAAATCCAAAAAGGTGAAATTAAACACACACACATGGGATATAACATCAGTGCTCCTTTAATTATTAGCTACACGCAAAGTCTAAGTAGGGGCATACATAGACCGAGTTGATTCGATTTTTATCAAAATCAAACCAACTATATCGGTTTGGATTGGTTTGATTTTGCCGGATTTTTCGGATTTTTTTGTTGCATGAATATTATTTCAATCTTATTTTGTTAAAGTTATAAATAAAGTTTTGATAAGTGAATGTATGTTTAGTAAAAATTGAAAAAGCTGACAAACATATGATCTATTAAAATATTCTTATGTAAAATTATTATTTAGTGATACATTATAGTTATTTTCTTAGTCGTCTAACAATAATTTTTATTTTGAATTCGAAAACGAAATAAGAATTTAATAGATTTTGACATATAAGTATGGAAGAACAAAGAGATTGACGTATTTCAATAATATTTGATAAGAAAGTGAAGATACAATTTTTTATCTAAAGTAAATAAAAATGAATGCACTTTATAGTGCTATGAAATATTACATTACATGAGAGAATCCCAAATATTTTTAGATATTTTTTAAAGAAAATTCTATATAAAATCTTAAAAGTATATATAAAATGATAGATTTATATGTCGGTTTGGTAGAGATTTGTGTATAACACAAGTTATACAAAAAAGCAAGATTTTTATTCATACTAGGTATAACAACAACAACAATGACCCAGTAAAATTTCTCAAGTAGGGTCTGGGAGGGTAGTGTGTACGATGACCTTACCCCTACCCCAAAAAGCAAAGAGCTTGTTTCCAAAAGACTCTCGGCTCAAGAAGACGGAAAATATGAGAAGAGAGGGAAGGGATAACATATTAGTACCATCAAACAGAAACCAAAGAAATAATAACAACGTCATAAGAACAAGAAAATAGTTGAAATGCAATAACAAAACTAGAAAATAAGCCCCGATTGTGATGACTCGATAGGTCATCTCATATTTTGAAACCTAATTCTGTGATTCGAAGCCTTAAAATTCATGTTTAGGCCTTCCTTGACTTGTGCGCACAATCCGGGTGTCCTTTCGGAAAGCTTTTATGTTAAAAACTATGAAAAAAATAAGAAAATTTGCCTAAAACTTCATTTGGGTTGACTTCGGTCAACTTTTTTGGTAAACAGGCCCGGATTCATGTTTTGATGGTCCCGCTGGGTCCATATCGTGATTTGAGACTTGAGCTTATGCCCAGAGTCGAAATCGGAAGTCCCTAGCCCAAGATATCGGACTTTGTCGAAATTTGATAGTTAAAGGCTAAATGCATTGGAGATGTTTGACCAATGTTTGACTTCTTGGATAACAGGTTCGTATTTTAGTTCCGGAACCCGGTATAGGTCCAATACCACATTTATAACTTGTTTGTGAAATTTGGTGAGAAACGGAGTTGGTTTGACGTGATTCGGACGCCCGGTTGTGAGAATAGAAGTTTCAAAGTTTTCTTGAAAATCTCATTTTATTTGGTGCTAAATTTGTAGTTCTAGGTGTTATTTTGGCGATTTGATCACGCGAGTAAGTTCGTATGATATTTTAATACTAGTGTGCACTTTTGTTTTAGAGCTCCGAGGGCTCGGGTCAATTTCGGATAGGCTACGGAGAGAAATTAGACTTGGAGAAGTTGCCGGTGCATCAGATTTTTGTTGCATGTGTCAGATCTCGCAAACCACTATTGGGTTTGCATTTGGGATCCACTAATCACATTTGCGTAGAGTGGCTGGGAAGGCCAGGGTTCGCATTTGCGAAGTGGGTGCTGGGTAGGCAATGATCGCAAATGCGATCACTAGGTCGCATTTGCGGAGGCTTCAGAGTTTGCATTTGCGGACTAATCTTCGCATTTGCGAAGAAAGCAGAGGTTTGGAGGGATTTGCATTTGCGATGGCTCCTTCGCGTTTGCGGGCTTCGCATTTGCGAAACCTAGGTACCATTTGCGACATCTGCTGGGTAAAAAAGACTTGGACCGGATTTTTCTCCCATTCTTCAAATTTTCAAACCTAGAAACATAAGAGGCGATTTTCCAAAGACTCCTTCTTCCCTAAATCATTTGTAAGTGATTCTAACATATCTCCGTTCAATCTTTCACTACATTTTACAAGATTTCAACCTAAAATCTAAGGTTTTCTTGGTGGAATTGGGGATTTTTGGGTAGAAACTAAGGATTTTGAAAATTTAGGATTTAGACCTCAAATTGAGGTCGGATTCCAAAACCGATTATATATCCGGGCTCGGGGGTGAATGGGTAATCGGATTTCAGTCCGAATTTCAGGTTTGGACCAAGCGGGCCCGGATGTTCACTTTTGTTGACTTTTTCAATAATGGCCTAAATTAAATTCTTTGCAATCGTGGGTAGTTACTAAGGCTTAATTTGAACCGTTTGGTTGGTAAATTTCTAGATTCTATTGGTTCGGAGGCTTGTGTGAAAGGCAAAACAGTGGTTGAGCTTTGAGTTTGGCCGTTTGAGCGAAGTAAGTGTCGTGGTTAACCTTGCCTTGAGGGATTAGGTCTTATTTGCCTATTTTCTACATCTTTGAATATTGGGTACAACATATAGGTGATGTGACGAGTACCTATGCGTTGTTGTCGAGTCATAGCATGCGATTGGGTCTTATTCTTGCAATTGTTGCTTTGCGCGATCATATTATCCATTCTTAGACTAGTTAATCATTACATTGATTATTTTTATCATGTTTATGGACTTTGGTAATAACTGAGTATTAATTCAAAGTGAGGTCGGCTTTCTGAAACCAAATGTTGAAGTAAGACTTGTTTTTGGTTATTTCTATCTCCCTATTGTCATTGTTCATTGCTTTATGGTGAGGGAGAGTTTTAATGCACGAAAGGTGATGCCGTGACATATCGTGAGTGTTAATTCACGAAGGGTGATGTTGTTCCATGTTATGAGAGTGTTAATGCACGACGGGTGATGCCGTGCCATGTTATGAGAGAGTTAATGCACGAAGGGTAATGTTGTGCCATGTTATGAGAGAGTTAATGCACGAAGGGTGATGCCGTGCCGTTTCTATTGATTCATATGGTGAGGTTGAGAGTAAAAGCACGAAGGGTGATGCCGTGCATTTTCCTTTACCGTGTTTACTTGTTCTATCTGTTTAAGGTATATTGGTTGATCAAGTTCTGATTACTGTTGTGATTCTATATCCTTGTCTAACTTTTATTTGCCGTTATCTTCGTACATATACTGTTTAACGGCACAAATTTATTTGTAGGTGTCTTGTCTTAGCCTAGTCACTACTTCACCGAGGTTAGAATCGATACATACCAGTACATGGGTCGGTCATACTGATACTGCACTCTGCACTTCCTATGCAGATTTTGGTACTGGCCCGAGCTCATAGTGAGGTTAGCTGCTGGATCCGTCCTATAGGAGACCCATGGTAGATCTGCCAGCGTCCGCAAACCCTGGAGTCCCCTTTTAGACATTTTGTTTTACTGTTTCTTTCATTTCGAAACAGTTGTATTTCATTCAGACATTTACTTGTAGTGAAATTTTAGAAGTTAGTGAATTGTAACTGTAGATTCGGGTGGTAGAATATATGTATATATTGAGGCTGTTATGAATTTTTGCTTTTATTTTAACTCGTTATAGCTCAATTGAAATAAATTGTTGAAATGTATGAGAATTGGCTTAATGAATCTCTAACGTTGACTTGCCTAGCAAGTGAAATGTTAGGCGCTATCACGGTCCCGAGGGTGGGAATTATGGGTCATGACAAGTTGGTATCAGAGCACTAGGTTGCCTAGGTCTCACAATTCACAAGGAGGCTTAGTAGAGTCTGGGGGATCGATACGGAGACGTCTGTACTCATCTCAGAGGCTACAGAGTTTAGGAAGAATGTCACTTCTATTATTCTCTGTCGTTCGAATGTTTCTCTCATTGCTAATTGAACTCTTCTAATCTTTTTCTCTCCCAGATGGCGAGAACACGTACCGCATCCCCAACTGAGCAGCAGCTAGATCCTCTAGGGGCAGCTCCTACGAGGGGCAAAGGTCGAGGTAAGGGCATGGATCAGCCCAGAGCCTGGACTGGCATTTCCCGTGGCACCAGCCGTCTCTCGAGATGGGGAAAGAGCACAGACTCTTGCTACTCTCACCCCAGAGCAGGTGGCTCCTCAGTATAAGACTTTAGTAGCTTAGCCAGTTGGAGTAGCTCATCCAGTTATTGCAGCACAGGCCGATGATGGTCATGCTATGGCTCCCGAGGGTTTATTGAGATTGGACAAGTTCACCAAGCTCTTTCCAGTTCACTGCAGTGGTGCACCTTCTGAAGACCCCCAGGATTGTCTTGACCGCTGTCATGAGGTGCTGCGGAATATGGGGATAGTGGAGACCAATGGGGTCTATTTTGTTGTGTTTCATATGACTGGTTCCTCCACAAGATGGTGGAATGACTTTGTATTGACCAAACCAGCTGGGTTGCCTGCTTTTACTTGGGAGCAAAGTTCCTTCCTTTCATCCTTAGAAAGGACTATCGCAGGTAGTTCAAGTATCTCCAGCAGGGCAGTATGACCGTCACTAAGTAAGAGATCCATTTTGTAGATTTGGCACATCATGCTATTCTTCTGCTTCCTACCGAGAGAGAGAGAGAGAGAGAGAGAGAGAGAGAGAGAGAGACAGGGTGAGGAGGTTTATTAAGGGACTTGCTCAGCCTATTAGATTGGAGATGGATAAGGAAACTGGGAGTGAGCTTTCTTTTCAGACGGCTACCAATGTTGCTAGGCGAGTCAATATGGTGTTATCTCAGGGGAGTGGTCAGGGGTCGACAAGAGGCTGCGTCACTGCGATGGAGCCTCATCTGGAGGCCGAGGTACTTTTGGTAGAGGCCATCCTCCCAGGACATTTCATTCAGCAATCTAGGCATCCCACGGTGCCTCTGGTAGTCGTGGCCGTCAGATGCATCCTTCTGACCAGTTAGCCTACAATACACCACCAGATCCTATTAGTGCATCTCCGCTCTAGAGTTTTTAGGGTGGTTACTCGGGCCGACAAGGTCATTTTCAGGGTCATGACTCACAGCAGCCGAGGTCCTGTTATACTTGTGGTGATCCAAGGCATATTGCTAGATTTTGCCCTCGTGCCTCGAGCAGTTCTCAGCATCAGGGTTCTCGTGCCATAGTCATGGCACGGGTGCTTCACTGCCCGCTCAGCCAGCTAGAGGTATTGGTCAGGAAACCAGAGGTGGTGGTCAGTCCATTAAAGGTAGAGGTCAGGCTCCTAAAGGTGGATTCCAGCCAGCTAGGGCCGATCCTAGAGATACAGTCTGTAGTGGTGGGGCCCAGCCCCATGTTATGCTTTTCCAGCCAAATATGAGGCTGAGTCTTTTGACGCCATCATCACAGGTACAGTTTTAGTCTGCAGTAAAGATGCTTCAGTTCTATTTGATCCGGGTTTTACTTATTCGTATGTGTCATCCTATTTTGCTTCATATTTAGTTGTCTCCCATGATTCTTTGGGTGCCCCCGTGTATGTGTCCACACTTGTGGGAGATGATATTGTAGTAGACCACATTTATCGTTCATGTGTGGTTACCATTGGGAGTCTTGAGACTAGTGAGAACCTTCTACTTCTCGATGTGGTAGACTTTGATGTTATCTTAGGGATGGATTGGTTGTCACCTTATCATGCTATTGGATTGTCACGCCAAGACGGTGGCCTTAGCCTTGCTAGGGTTGCCTCGATTAGAGTGGAGAGTGACTCCTAGTCATTCTACTAGCAGGGTTATCCCTTATATGAAGGCTCAGCATATGGTCGAGAAGGGGTGTCTAGCTTATTTGGCTTATGTCCGCGTATCTATTGCAGAGGTTCCTTCCATGGATTCAGTACCAGTTGTCCGTGAGTTTCTAGAGGTATTTTCTGCTGACCTTCCGGGAATGCCACCCGACAGGGATATTGACTTCTGTGTTGACTTGGTTCCGGGCACTCAACCCATTTATATTCTGCCATAGCGTATGGCCCCGCCAGAGTTGAAAGAATTGAAAGAACAGTTGCAAGATTTGCTTAATAAGGGCTTTATTATACCTAGTGTCTCGCCTTGGGGTGCGTCCGCGTTATTTGTGAAGAAGAAAGATGGATCGGTGAGGATGCGCATTGATTACCGACAGTTGAACAAAGTCACTATCAAGAACAAGTATCCATTGTCGAGGATTGATGACATATTTGATCAGCTTCAGGGTGCCAATGTGTTTTCAAATATTGATTTGAGGTCAAGCTACCATCAATTGAGTAGGGCATCCAATGTCCCTAAGACAGCTTTTCGGACTCGATATGGGCATTATGAGTTTCTAGTGATGTCATTTGGACTGACAAATGCCCCAGAAGCATTTATGGACTTGATGAACCGAGTGTTCAGCCCTTACCTGGATCCCTTTGTTATTGTGTTTATTGATGATATCTTGATTTACTCCCACAGCCGAGAGGAGCACGAGTAGTATCTTCGGATTGTACTTCAGACTTTGAGAGAGAGCCAGTTATATGCTAAGTTTTCAAGGTGCGAGTTTTGGTTGGATTCCGTCGTCTTTTTGGGCACGTTCTATCAGCAGAGGGTATTCAGGTGGATCCTAAAAAGATTGAGGCATTTCAAACCTGGCCTAGACCTACTTCAGCCACGAAGATCCGTAGCTTCTTGAATTTGGCGGGTTATTACTGTGAGCACGTGATTTTTGCCCTAAGCAATAATTCCCAAAATTTCAAACAAAACAATTTCTTTAGTATTTTGTAATTTTTCGTGAATTTTGTGGCATTTTTTGGTAATTGTTGCATTTCCATTGGTGCATTTTAATTCATGGAAAAATACAAAAATGTGTTGCAGGTGCATTTAGAAGTTAGTTTGCATCTTAAGAATTATTTAGTAATCAATTGTCCTATGAAATGGAAAATCACAAAAAATGTTAATTTGCACTTTTAATGTTAGCTTTGATTTACGAATAGTTTTTCTGTTAATTTGCTTGTGTTGATTATCATTTTAGGTTTAATTAATTTTTTTTAGTAGTTAATTTAGCTCTAAGAATTAATTTTGATTCTAATTAAATCTTGAGAAAAAGAGAAAGTGAAAAAGAAAAAGGGAATTTTGAATTGTTTGCTTTGAAATAAAATGAAGAGGAGGAAAATTGGGCCATTTTAATTTAATTCCCAGCCCAAACAATTTCCCACCAGAACCCGTTCGTCCCAGCCCAACCCATTCCCTGACCCGGCCTACCCTCTCCCAAGTGAAACGACGCCGTTTCGCCTTTGAAGATCCTGGCCGTCGAGGTTCTTCAGATCAACGGTGGAGAACTATGGTTCTCCATGTATAAATATGTCCGAACTCCCCCCCCTCCCCACCCCCTCTCAACCGTCTCTCAACGACCAGTTACCCTAACCCTAATCAAGCCGTCGCCACCATTTCCCTCCGCCCTCCGGTGGCGGCGCCGGCTCCGATGGCCACCAAAAATACACCCCAGAACCCCCTTGGTTTCCTCTTCCATAATTTACAGTTATTTTCCTTTGAACACACCTAGGATTATTCGAATCTTGATTTTTGGCCTTGAACCCTAGTTAAGCCGCCGGAACCACCGCCGCCGGTGAACGCCACCACTTCCAAACCACCCTAAAATTACACCACCGGTTCTCCTCGTTCCCCTCTTTCCAACCCTGCCCTTGGTTTCCCTCGAATCAACGCCGAACCCTTCGAATAACGGTTTAAAGTTTTCCGTCCACGACATCAGTTGTCCCAAATTAACCAAAAT
This sequence comes from Nicotiana attenuata, assembly GCF_001879085.1. Lineage (NCBI taxonomy): Eukaryota > Viridiplantae > Streptophyta > Magnoliopsida > Solanales > Solanaceae > Nicotiana > Nicotiana attenuata. The sequence continues at coordinate 13,048,983 of NC_031989.1, forward strand.
TCACACCACAGAACCGCCCAAGCCTCCTCTACCCAACCCCCATAGCCACTTGTCTCGAACATGGCCGGAACTGCTCAAATATTGAATCAAAAACTCGGCCAAAACCCCATCTCTTCCAAATCCGCCCAAATTAACACTCTACGCTCTCTTCACCCTCCTCTACTAGAATCCCTAAACCATTTTTTCCCAAATCCAACCGGCGCTGATGGAATTACAAATCTAGGGTTTAAGGAGGTTCAAGTTTCTTCTGGGTGTCGGAAGTTTCGGCTTGGTGTGGTTGGTGTATTGTACTTAGTAGAGGCCGAATCAGTAAGTTCCCTCGTCTTTGTTCAATTGTTTTCTGTTTATAGTTGAATCTGGGTTCCTGCTTTTGGTTTTTTGTGGTTTAATCTTGCATTGATTCTATTCTCTTCAAAGTTTGTTCATACCAGTATAGGTTTAAGCTTACTGATTAGTTTAGGATTAGTCTTGATGCCATTTTTGATTCATGTTTTGTTCTTTTCCCTCGCTTAATTTTGTTCATGCTTTTACACTTCATTCGGTGTTGATTCATGATTAGTTCTTCTCATCTTGTTACGAGTTCAAGTAATTAATTAGGGTTGCTGTTGCATTTTGAGTTAGTTCTATGTTCTGATATGTATTTGTTTGGATTGTCTGATTAGTTTAAATTTGGTTAGTTTAAGTTGTGATTAGTATTCTAATTTCATACTGATGATATAGTCAAATTGATTAGTTGGTCTGATTGTTGATGGTAATTGGCAACTTGAACTTCAGTAGTTAGTTTTGATTTAAGATCTGAATTTGAACCTGGTTCTAGCTGGTTAACCATGGTTAGTCAATAAGGTTGGGGTTGAATTAGTAATTCCAAGCTAGTTCAAAGGGTAGTTTAGCCAGGAAAAAGGGTAGTCTCATTAAGATTGGTAANCCTTACCTGGATCCCTTTGTGATTGTGTTTATTGATGATATCTTGATTTACTCTCACAGCCGAAAGGAGCACGAGCAGCATCTTCGGATTGTACTTCAGACTTTGAGAGAGAGCCAGTTATATGCTAAGTTTTCAAGGTGCGAGTTTTGGTTGGATTCCGTCACCTTTTGGGGCACATTCTATCAGCAGAGGGTATTCAAGTGGATCCTAAGAAGATTGAGGCAGTTCAAACCTGGCCTAAACCTGCTTCAGCCACGGAGATCCGTAGTTTCTTGAGTTTGGCAGGTTATTACCATCGGTTTATGGAAGGGTCTTCATCTATAGCAACCCCGTTGACCAGGTTGACCTAGAAGGGTGCCCCGTTCAGATGGTCAAACGAGTGTGAGGAGAGATTTCATAAGCTCACGTCTGCTTTGACTACGACACCGGTGTTGGTATTGGCAACGGATAAAGGATCTTATACGGTGTATTGTGATGCATCTCATATTAGATTGGGTGTGGTATTGATGCAGGGTGGCAAGGTAATTTCATATGCTTCACGGAAGCTGAAGGTTCACGAGAAGAATTACCCCGTTCATGACCTAGATCTGGCAATCATTGTTCATGCGTTGAAGATTTTGAGGCACTATTTATACGGTATGCCGTGTGAGATATTCACAGATCATAGGAGCTTGCAGTATTTGTTCCAGTAAAAGGAGCTCAATTTGAGGCAGAGGAGGTGGTTGGAGCTATTGAAAGACTATGATATCACCATCTTGTATAATCCCGGGAAGGCAAATGCGGTGACCGATGCTTTGAGTAGGAAGTGAACTAGTATGGGCAGCCTTGCGTACATTCCAGTCAGTGAGAGACCACTTGCGTTAGATGTTCAGGCCTTGGTCAATCAGTTCGTGAGGTTGGATGTTTCTGAGCCTAGCTTGTTCTAGCTTGTTTAGTCGCTCGGTCTTCTTTGTTTGAGCGTATCAGAGATCGGCAATATGATGATCCTCATTTGCTTGTCCTAAGGGACACGATGTGGCACAGTGGTGCCAAGTAGGTTACTGCTGGAGATGATGGAGTTTTGAGATGCAGAGTCGTGTTTGTGTGCCTAATGTGGATGGGCATCGTGAGTTAATTCTTGAGGAGGCCCACAGTTCCCGGTATTTTATTCATCCGGGTGCCCCCAAGATGTACCAAGACTTGCAGCAAAATTATTAGTGGAGGAGAATGAAGAAATATATAGCTGTATATGTGTCTCGGTGATTAAATTGTCAACAGGTAAAGCGTGAGCATCAGAGACCCAGTGGTTTGCTTCAGAAGTTGGAGATTCCTGAGTGGAAGTGGGACTGTATGACTATAGATTTCGTTGTTGGACTCCCATGGACTAAGAAGAAGTTCGATGGAGTTTGGGTCAGTATGGACAGGATGACCAAGTCAGCGCATTTCATTCATGTGGCGGTTACTTATTCTTCAAAGCGGTTGGTAGAGGTTTATATCCACGACATGTCTTCATGCTGTGCCCGTGTCTGTCATTTCTGATCGAGGTACGCAGTTCACCTCACACTTCTGGATGGCAGTACAACTTGAGTTAGGAACGCCGGTTGAGCTAAGCACAACATTTCATCCTCAGACAGACGGGCAGTCCAAGCTCACTACTAAGATATTAGAGGATGTATTTCGTGCTTGTGTTATAGACTTTAGAGGTTCGTGGGATCAGTTCTTTCCGCTGATGGAGTTTTCCTACAACAATACTTATCAGTCGAGCATTCAGATGGCTCCCTATGCGGCATCATATGGTAGGCAGTGGCGATTGCTAGTCGGAGGGATTGAGCTAGGGGAGGCTAGGTTGTTCGGTACAAAGTTAGTAGAGGATGCCTTGGATAAGGTCAAGATTATATAGGATCGACTCCACACAGATCAGTCCAGGCAAAAGAATTATGCCGACCATAGAGTTCGTGATGTTGCATTCATGGTTGGAGACAGAGTTTGCTTCGAGTGTCATACATGAAGGATGTGATGAGGTTCGAAAAGAAGCGCAAATTGAGCCCTAAGTATATCGGGCCTTTTGAGATTCTTGAGTGAGTAGAAGAGGTGGCCTACAGGCTCGCGCTTCCACCTAGTTTATCAGCAGCTCATCTGGTGTTCTATGTATCCATGCTGCGGAAGTATCACGGCAATCCATCCCAGGTGTTATATTTCAGCACTGTCCGGTTGGACAAGGATTTGACTTATGAGGAGGAGCCGATGGCTATTCTAGCTTGGTAGGTTCTTCATTTGAGATCGAAGAGTTTTCCCGCAGTTCAAGTGTAGTGGAGAGCTCAGCTCGTGGAGGTAGCTACCTGGGAGTCCAGTCAGACATGAGGAGAAGATAACCCCACCTTTTCACCGATCTAGGTACTTTTCTATGTCCATTCGAGGACGAACGGTTATTTTAAAGGTGGAGAATGTGATGACCCCATAGGTCATCTTATGTTTTGAAACCTAATTCTGTGATCCGCAACCTTTCTTGTTTAGGCCTTCCTCGACTTGCGTGCGCAGTTTGGGTATCCTTCGAAAAGCTTTTATGTTAAAAACTATTAAAAAATGAGAAAATTTGCCTAAAACTTCATTTGGGTTTGATTTCGGTTAATATTTATGGTAAATGGACCCAGATTCATGTTTCGACGATCTCGGTGGGTTTGTATCGTGATTTGGGACTTAGGTGTATGCCCGGAGTCGAAATCGGAAGTCCCTAGCCTGAAATATCGGAGTTTGTCGAAATTCGATAGTTAAAGGCTAAATGCATTTGATATGTTTGACCAATGTTTGACTTCTTGGATAACGGGTCCATATTTTGGTTTCGGAACCCGATATATGTCCAATACCACATTTATGACTTATCTGTGAAATTTGGGGAGAAACGGAGTTGGTTTGACGTGATTCGGACGTCCACTTGTGAAAATAGAAGTTTCAAAGTTTTCTTGAATATCTCATTTGATTTGGTGCTAAATTCGTAATTTTAGGTGTTATTTTGGCGATTTGATTGCGCGATCAAGTTAGTATGAGTTTTTTAGACTAGTGTGCACTTTTGGTGTAGAGCCTCAAGGGCTCGGGTGAGTTTCAGATAGGCTACGACATGAAATTAGACTTTGAGAAGTTGTTGGTGCATCAGATTTTTGTTGCAGGCATCAGACCTCGCAAATGTGAGGTCAATCATCTCATTTGCGACCACTGTTGGGTTTGCATTTGCGCTCCACTCATCGTATTTGCGAAGAGTGTCTGGGAAGGCCAGGGTTCGCATTTGCGAACCAAACATCGCATTTTCAAAATGGGTGCTGGGTAGGCAATGATCGCAAATGCGATCACCGGTTCGCATTTGTGGAGGATTTAGAGTTCGCATTTGCGGACTAACCTTCACATTTGCAAAGATAGTATAGGTGTGGAGGGCTTTGCATTTGCGATGGCTCCTTCACATTTGCGAAGACCAAGTCCCATTTGCGACATCTGCAACTCGTAAAAATGACTTAGACGGGATTTTTCTCCCATTCTTCAAATTTTCAAACCTAGAAACATAAGAGGCGATTTTCCAAAGACTCCTTTCCCAAATTATTGGTAAGTGATTCTTTCACTATATTTCACAAGATTTCAACCTAAAATCTAAGGTTTTCATGGTGGAATTGGGGATTTTTGGGTAGAAACTAGAGATTTCAAAAATTGGGGATTTAGACCTCAAATTGAGGTCGAATTCCAAAACCAATTATATATCCAGGCTTGGGGGTGAATGGGTAATCGGGTTTTGGTCTGAATTTCGGGTTTGGACCAAGCAAGTGCGGGTGTTGACTTTTTTAATAATGGCCTAAATTGAATAATTTTCAATTGTAGGTAGTTGCTAAGGCTTAATTTGAATCATTTGGTTGGTAAATTTCTAGATTCTATTGGTTCGAAGGCTTGTGTGAAAGGAAAAGCGATAGTTGAGCTTTGAGTTTGGCCGTTGGAGCGAGGTAAGTGTCATGGTTAATCTTGGCTTGAGGGATTAGGTCTTATTTGCCTATTTGCTACGTGTTTTAATGTTTGGTACAATGTATAGGCGAGGTGACGAGTACCTATGCATTATTGTCGAGTCATAGCATGCGAGTGGGTCTTACTCTTGCAATTGTTGCGTTCCGCTATCATATTTTCCATGCTTAGACTAGTTAATCATTATGCTGATCATTCTTATCATGTTTATGGACTTTGGTAATAACTGAGTATTGATTTAAAGTGAGGTTGCCATTGTGAAACCAAATGTTGAAGCAAGACTTGTTTTTGGTTATTTCCATTTCCTTATTGTCATTGTTCATTCCTTTATGGTGAGGGAGAGTGTTAATGCATGAAGGGTGATGCCATGTCATATTGTAAGTGTTAAGGCACGAAGGATGATGTCGTGCCATATTGTGAGTGTTAATGCACGAAGGGTAATGTTGTGCCATGTTATGAGAGAGTTAATGCACGAAGGGTGATGCCGTGCCATGTTATGAGAGAGTTAATGCACGAAGGGTGATGTCGTGTCGTTTCTATTGATTCATATGGTGAGGTTGAGAGTAAAAGCACGAAGGGTGATGCCGTGCACTTTCCTTTACAATGTTTACTTATTTCATATCTGTTTATGGTATATTGGTTGATCAAGTTCTTATTACTGTTGTGATTCTATATCTTGTGATCACCTCAGCATGTCCCCCTCCCGGTATTACTTGTCTGACTTTTATTTGCCGTTATCTTTGTACATATACTATTTAACTTGTACGTGGGGAAATCAGGAGACCGATTCTCCCTCGACATAATGTTTCGAAGAGTAAATCCCGAAGGCACGGGATCTCGGTTCGGTCGCTTCCCTCAAGGTCTACCGATGCCTTGCCCAGATCGGGAATCAGCCAAGGCCCCGATGAGCAAAGATAACCCTCGAGAGATGTATCCGGGGTCCGCAAGACTTGTCCAAATGGCTAGACACCAGTCCTCCTACGACATAAGAAAACTGGGCTGTTACATCTCATTCTTTTGTAGCACTGTGTATTTCGTACTAAATTGGGGTGTCCCTTTTCTATAAAAGAATGGTCACCAACACTTTGTAAAATATCTCCAATTGTCTTACAAAAGAGAAATAATATTGTCTCTCTCTCTTTCTCCAATCTCTCTCTGGTTCCAAGTCATTTCGATTGTTAACTATTCTCTCAGTTTGTCGAATAAGCATATTCCGAGATTGCCTTAGCATTTTATTGTTTCTTCGTTTGTTCTTCATTATTTGGCTCAAGATTGATAGTATAGAGCCTTACTTATCTATATCTTTACTTGTTATCCCCTTCCCGACAACCCTCGATAAGCCCGAGATAAGCTTGAGGCTCGATTCCGAGGTATCTACTGGCCTGCTTTGCGCTCGGGAAACGTCCCCTTACTGGTTCGATTATTTCTTTGGTTAACTCAATCTCTATCACTTTACTCCATGTTTTAGCACTAACCACCCTTACAAACTAGCTCGGGAATAGATCACATATTTTTAGAATCCCATTTACAAATTTAATTGTTGTTACCATTTTCACGGTAAACAGTTTGGCGCCCACCGTGGGGCTAAAAATAATAGTGATTATTTTCTTGCTAGTTTCGTCACTTGAACGCACGAAGTTTTTCACACTTTTTCTTTCCCGAGAACTCTTTGATTGCAGGTCAAAAAGTCTGGCTCGATAAACAGAGTTGAGAACAACAACCTCGAAGACCATGGGGAAAATGGCGTGGCTGTCCCGGGCGTCGGAGCACTTCCGCAGAATCTTGACAACGTTCCCGGACCAATCCTAGTGGATGCAGATTCACCGGACGCTCAGCAAGTAGACGAAACTTCTCACACCGACAGGAGCGTACGACACAGCGACAACAGGAAGCGCAAAAGACCCCAGCCCGGGAAGAACAGGAAGTTAGTCTTCACGTTATCTTTGAAATGTTGCAGGCACAACAACTATCCATCGCTCAGCTGCAAAGCCATCCAAGAACCCCCAGTACGGTGGCACCGGATACTGCTCCCCCCGCCGAACGAGTACTCAAAAGATCAAGCAACAACGGGTAAGTGGCTGACCCCGCCATAGTAAAAATGCTCGAGGACCTCACCAAAAGAATCGAATCGGGAGAAAAAATGATCGAAGCCAACGATAAAAGGGTCGAGACCTATAACTCTAGGGTCGATCAGATCCCAGGCGCTCCTCCAGTCCTCAAAGGTTTAGATTCGAAGAAATTCATTCAAAGGCCATTCCCCGAAGAAGCATCCCCGAAACTTATCCCGAAGAAGTTCAGAATGCCGGAACTCCCTAACTACAACGGCACCTCCGACCCCAACGAACACGTCACTGCGTATAGTCGTGCAGTAAAAGGTAACGACATAAAGAGCGATGAGATTGAATCCATACTGCTGAAAAAATTCGGAGAAACACTTTCAAAGGGGCCATGATGTGGTACCATAACCTGGCTCCCGACTCCATAGATTCGTTCGCCATGTTAGCGGACTCTTTTGTAAAAGCACACACCGGAGCCATTAAAGTAGCAACAAGGCAGTCTAACGTTTTCAAAATCAAGCAGAGAGAGAACGAGATGCTGCAGGAATTTGTGTCCCGATTTCAGATGGAGCGAATGGAGCTACCATCAATCTCCAACGATTGGGCGTTGCAGGCCTTCACCTAAGGCCTAAACGAACGCAACTCCATGGCTTCGAAACAACTGAAACAAAATCTGATCGAATACCCGGCCGTGACCTGGGTAGACGTCCACAACCAGTACCAATCGAAGATCAGGGTAGAGGATGACCAGCTGGGGGCCTCGTCGGGCTCAATATACCCAAACAGACTCCAAGAAAAAGAGAAGAAGCCAACCAAAGAAAGGTATCAACCGTACCTCGAAGACAAGAGGAACTCCGCGAGGCGTAACCTTCCCCGCAACGATCGGAGGATGGATCTAGGACAGGTTCCTCGGGGAATCATCAACTGGACCAGATTTGACCGAAACATGGCACCAGTCAACGCACCCCACTTGTCGGAATACAACTTCAGCATCGACGTATCAGATATCGTGTTCGCTATCAGCAAAATCCGGGATGCAAAATGGCCAAGACCAGTGCAGTCGGACCCTTCACAGAGAAATTACAACTTGACGTGTGAGTTCCACAACACACACGACCACCAGCCTGAGGATTTCCATCAACTACGAGAAGAAGTAGCCCGACTACTAAACAAAGGGAACCTCCGGGAATTCCTCACTAATCGAGCCAAAAATTAGTTTCGATACAGGGAGGCAGTCAAGAAGAACGAAGTAAACGAACCATAACATGTAATTCACATGATCATGGGGGGCACCGATACCCCGCAGGAACCCATGGTGAGGAAACCAAAAATATCCATCAGCAGGAGAAACAGACTCGGGGATATATCCCTGAGGATGCCCTTACCTTCAGTGAAGATGACATAGATGCCCTATCTCAACCCTATAAAGACGCTCTGGTAAATTCCTTTCTTGTAAATTCTTTTCAGAAAAAACGTGTACTCATGGATCCAGGTAGCTCGGCCAATATTATCATGTCAAGGGGGGTAGAACAGCTCGGTTTAACTGAATGGATCATTCCCTCCACTCGAGTCCTCAACTATATCAACATGGCGAGCGAAACGATGAAATGAGAGATCGTCATACCCATCACCGTGGCCGGCACAACCCAAAACACCAAGTTCCATGTCATAGAGGGAGACATGAGGTATAATGCCTTGTTCGGACGACCATGGATACATTGCATGAGAGCAGTACCATCCACCCTTCACCAGATAATAAAATTCTCAACAAAGGAGAGAATTAAAATCGTCTACAGAGAGCAACACATAGCAAGGGAAATGTTCGCAATACACGACGCACTCTTGGACCCCGTACCTCCGCCTCTGGAAAAGCCCACGGGCGAATCAAGTCTCAACACCGGTCAGGTTTGACAAAATACAAAAATAGATATCCGCATCACATACCCGACCTCGGCGATCGAAACAAGTCAGCTCAAGATCATCGCCTATGTATCCCATCCTAAGGTACCGTCGTTTCTTTTATTTAATTTTCATAATAGAAATTAACCCTCGTGCAAGCACTCGATCAAAGATATCAAGACACCGGCACTGTCCGAAGACCTCGAGACCTCCCAAAAAAGGCGCACCCATTGCACTCTTTTCCTTGGACCGAGTTTTTATCCCAAAAAGAAGAAGGGTTTTTACCGGCAAGGTTTTTAATGAGGCAACGCCCGCGAATCTACCAGGAGAGAAACTCCACAAAATCGCTCAAAACCATCCTTATGGCCAACTTTCAAAGCAGCTAGGAGCATTCCCCCTGAAATCCACCGGACTCATGGGAGCGCCAAACAAAGGTCCCTATGGGGAAATGATGAACCAGGCCAAAACGGTCAATATAGCCAAACCTCGCTAAAGCGAGAGTATGTATTATTATATCGGGCAATCAAAAGTACCCCCCTTCTTTTATGAGAAAAGAGAAAGGCTCCTAATCAAGAATAAAGCAACGTGAAAATCAGCAAAGCAACCCGACTTGGCCTAAGAATCGGTCGGTTCAGCGCGATAGCACGTATATCGCATCAATGGATCAGAGTATATCTCCAGCGCCTTGCTCTTCAAAAAGAAACAAATCACAGCACACTCCCGATAGAGGCCTCTCCATCAAATACGTCCCAAAACACTCGGAGACTTAAAATGATTCAGCATCCACCTTACCTCGGGGTCGGAATCCCAGGCTCACAAAGCCCTCTGTAAATGCAACTCCGAGTTCGCAAAAGGCTATCCTCAAGCTTTAGCAGAACTCAAAGACTCAAAAAAACCGGTATCCGGATGACCCCAAGGACGAAACGCCGGGCTCATCAAGCCCTTATGCTGCAACTCCAATCTCACGAGAAGCAATCTTCAGGCTTAAACAACTTGATGACTCGGAGACTGCCACCAATCTCCACGCACTAGAAAATCTAGAATTGTAAGACCCTAATGGGCAGCCTCGGCAAAACAAGATCTATTCTCCATACACTGTAAGACCTCAACAGGCATGACACACTATAAGACCTCAACATGCATGGAAAACTGTAAGACCTCAATAGGCATGAAAAATCTCACAATTTAGGCTATACGTCGCATTTGTAAGAATCCCTAAAAGGCATACCCTCGGTGTAGATGCCTAAAACTACTTCTCGGGATCAAAAATAGCCCCGGCCAAACACATATGACTCTGGTCAAAACGGCTGCTATAGCCCAAAAAATACGACTCGAGGATGCCCGACTGTCGCTAAAAAACCCTCCAAATCTACTTCAGAAAGAACTGGTTAAAAACAGGCTTCCTGCAACAGGCAAAAAATGAGTCCCGACCATGTCGGCTCTAAAATAGCAAAAGTGTCGATTACTCGACCTATGAGCTATGAACCTTATGAGGTGCTTAAAACATCACCAACTATGACTTGAAATCGAGGTTCTTTCAGAACCGACGACGAGTCAGGCAAAATATTAAATAAGACCTTAACTAGAGGAAACAAAGCCTACAAAAAGCCTTCGGGCCACACATCAAAAGGTCTCTACGACCAAACAACGTAAGTGCCATTTTCGCAGGCTAAGCAAGCCTCCGGGCCTCACATCGAAAGGTCTCTACCACCATACAACATAAGAGCCATTGTTGCCAGCTTGCAAATTGACAACTTGAGGATTAAAGTGAGCTCGAATCGTAACTCGATTTGGAGATCGGAAAAAAAATAGTTAGCAAAACGAAGCCTCCGGGTCTCATACTAAAAGGTCTCAATGACCAAGAAACAAAAAGGCCACTGTCGCTCGCCGAGAGCTCAAATGAGATTTAAAGGTCGATTACAGCTCGAGTCGCAATGCGACTCAGAGACTGGACTCGAAAATCATAGTACTCCCAAGAGCATTATATCGATGCCATTGTCACCAACCGGAACCTCCAGAAAGACTAAAGGGTCAATTACTGCTCAAATCGCAACGCGACTCGGAGACTGGACCTGGCGCAATCTCGGCCTGCCTCGTATGGTGAGATTTATATATGTATATACAAAGCAAAGAAGGCATGGAATGCTTGTTCCCCCTTTATTTCCCTTTTTGGCAGCTACGACCCATTGGCCTCCTCCTCATCATCAGATATCAGAAACTTGGCATCAACCTCCGCTCCCTTGGCGTGTCCGATCTTCTCCGAGAGATCGAAGCCTCTGGCATGAATCTCTTTGAGGGTCTCCCTCCGGGATCCGCATCTTTCATACTCCCTACTATTGCCTGCACAATTAAGGGCCCTCTTCAGCTCGACCATAACAGCAGCGGTGCTTTTTGAATAGGCCAGTATCTTTTGCCCCCCTCCCCGATCAAAAACAATAAAGGCACCCTATGAACATATCAAAAACAAAATGGTCATGTCCATGCCCCGCGCCAAAAGGAGTACAGCTTGTCGAAGTTCACCCTCTACGGCCTCAGCGAACGACAACCAAGCTCCACGGAAAAGGAGTCCCCTTACACCAGCCTGACCGGAATACTCCTCTTCGAAGGCCATGAAAACCCTCTTCATAGTTACCCTTCATCCATTGGGCCACCCAGTTGACGACTATTTCGGCTTATCCACAGCAAAAAACCTCTCCGCTGATGTATTGCGAGATACCCGGAGACTAAACTCGAGGACAATTCGACCACAAATATGCCTAAAGGATCGGCCCGAATGACACTATCAATGGTCAAGACGAATCCCTGAGCTACGCACACACAAAATTGCTTCGGCCTAGGAGCACAAAGGGTCATCACCCTTCGCCCATGAAGGCGGGTAAGAGCCGGAAGGCCAATCGAAGCTCGAACCATAATGCAACTCAAGGACTAGTTCCAAAACCGGTCTACACAATCAAGAGCAACGACAGAAAAAAGGTACAAAAGAAATTAAGCTTTACAATTCTTCTTATATTACATGCGAAAAAACATTCTCCACCTACAGGCACGTCCTGCGCGCCAGAAACAAGGTTACAAAATGATGGAACCTCTATCTTGCGCCAAAGGGCTAAAGCTCATCAAGATCGCCTTCTGCAACGTCCACAAGGAGTGACCGAGCGTCGCCCTCATCCACCCTTGCTTGGGCCAATTCCTCCGAGAGAATGAAGCCCCTTGCTCCAGCTTCCTCGAATGCCTCTCTCCGGGATCGGCAGCGAATGTATTCCTTGATCCTCTTCTTGCGGTCAAGGGCTCGCCTCAACTCAGATTGAGCGTCAGCAACTTCCTTTATGCAAATCTCCATCTCACGACTAGCCCTGGTTTGGCTTAATGCCGCTTCCGCCCGGGCATCGATTATCTCGGCCATGACCTTCGAGAGATCATACTCAAAATATCTCATTCATATCTGCCTGAACCTAGGCATTATAGCGGGCCAAGTTGATTTGAACCTCGAAGGCAGGGATCCATCCTAGCCGAGGCACTCATCTCTTCTAAAGCTTGAACCTGCAATTGAGCCCTTAGATCCCCGCAAGTAATTCCGGCACGGACGGCATCGCCCTTAAGGTACTCCGAAACCTCCGCTTTTTACTACAACTAATATAGCAAAAAGAAGGGTAAAACTATCCCTAAGGTCGGAAAGCGACAAAGTGTGCATTGCAAGACACCTGCTCCACTAGACAGAACTTTTGCAGATCAGGCCTGAAATTATCCGAGGCTCGGGTCCTAAATGTACCAGCCCAGATCTAAGGCCATCACGAGCCTAAAAAAGGAAGTTTCAGGTACAAAAAGCAAAGCACGAGACACACCCTCGGGGGACATCTCCTTATCCCTCTAAACAAGTGGCAGAGGTTTTCGGAGGAGCAACTTCAGCGGCCAACACCGAAAGAGATAACTCACCCGAAGTCCGACATGCGCCTTCCCCAAGCAAACGACTATTGGCAGCAGACTCCGACTACCCCCTAAAGCAGGCGCATGCAGCCTCGCATTATATTTAAAAAAATGACGAGTTAAAAAGGCAGCCCAGAGGCGTCAGCCCTCGGCACCATCTCCAGCACCAGAACTATAAGTGAGCTTCGCGGCCCCATCACGGCACAGTCCCAAAAGACTAAGCAACGCCCTCGCCAACACGAGACCAACACATAAGGGCCCCGCCAAAGAAAATCTGCAATCCCCCTCCTAAAAGATCGCCACGGAGCCCAAAGGCACTACCCATAGCTTCGAGGTAAGGATCCGACGATCCAAAGTTGCTTATCCCATGTGAAATACAAAGGGTCCCTCGCGAGGCCATCTCACATCGGTCAAAAGCTCCAAGCAAAATCGAAGTGACGCCCGAGCATGGGCGACTCCCCGAAGTAAAGTCAAACACATACGCTCCAGAGGGCTATCTATGGTCCGGAAGGAACCCTCACGTACCTAAAGGGTATAATCTTCTCTCAATGCCTTTCCCAAGGGACCCAAGATACCGTCAATTATCTCTACGTAATTCGAGGGACTCGATGACCAGAATATATCAAGTCAGCTTAAGCTCGGTCAGAAGCTTGATTATAAGGCTCGGAGAAAGCCTCACCGACCAACACGGGATCCGGGAAAACGCTTCCATCCGAAGTAGATGCCAGCAGTTGACAGCAAACGAAGACTTTCGAAGGCATAAAAACATATCAAAGAAAGGCAAGAATTGAAAGTAGAAGCTAGGAAAAAGCATGTTTACATTTATAAAAATCCTTATATACAATTGCATCTTACATGATTACAAAAGCCCTCAAGAGATCTTTTACAAAAGGAAAAATGGGAAAGATACAGGTAATATGCAAGCCCAAGGGAGTATCCAATGTGCGTATAGCGATTCCAAAAACGACCTTCCAAGTATATGACCTCAAAGACAATATCTTCCAAATCCTGCCCCCACATGGATCTCATCCCAATCTTCCCGTAATGGCATCTTCAAAAAGGAAGCCGGGAGAAGAGCAAAATGACGAGGGGGATACCAGAAGAAGGCAAGAAGTGGCTGGGAAAAAAAATTTGGCCAGCACGGACTCCGCCAGCATGCTTACCCCGAAGCCACTTCTTGAGATGTCACCTCGGCCCGAGAGGCAACAGCCGAGTTGAGACCATCACCATGCCCCCCGGGAATCCAAAGGGGTATAACACGCCAGGCCGAGGAAGGAGGGTGAGCAGCGGTGTATAATCCGAGCCCCCACATGAGCAGCGGTGGATAATCCAAATCTTTCCCCAGATCAGAGGAAATCCACCTCCTACGTCGCCATACCAAGCCAATGACAACAACAACAATGACAATAACAACAACAATGACAACAACAACAACAACAATAGCAACATCATAGCAGGACAAGCCCGTCCCGCCAGGGAAAGATTGAGAGCTGGCCCATGGTGTGTCCGACATAGGATCTTAAGGCCATAGGCCTCAAACATTGCAGAGCAACAAAGGCTAGAAAAATGGCAGGGAAGGCAAGAGGAGCAAATATCAAAGAGAGTTTGAATGAAGAACTGATCACAAAGAAGCCCCATATATATAGGGGGAAAGCAAAATATCGACGACGCCATTACCACCATCGGAAAACGTAACAACAGCATAATTAATGCGTTCATGGAAGTTGAAACGATAGCGACGAAACGGCGGCACGGAATGATAATAACGATGTGGCCCCGAGGAGCGAGGAGTCATGATACTTCTAATGGTCCCGAAGAAGCGGGAAGGAGAAACGCCCTGACTTTCGTAAAGGAAGGCTGTGCCATCAGCATGATGTCATGTCGAGAGCCCACGAGGAGGAGTGTCAAAAACATTTCTTATCACTTCCCTCTAAGAAACGCAGGGACTATCTATGCGCGGGGAAATCAGGAGACCGATTTTCCCTCGACATAATGCTTCGAAGAGTAAATCTCGAAAGCACGGGATCTCGGTTCGGTCGTTTCCCTCGAGGTCTACCGATGCCTTGCCCAGATCGGGCATTAGCCAAGGCCCCGATGAGCAAAGATATACCGAGAGATATATTCGAGGTCCGTAAGACTTGTTCAAACGGCTCGACACCAGTCCATATAAGAAAAATGGGTTGTCACATCTTATTCTTTTGTTGCACTGTGTATTCCGTACTAAATTGGGGTGTCCCTTTTCTATAAAAGAAGGGTCACCAACACCTTGTAAAATATCTCCAATTGTCTTACAAAAGAGCAATAATATGCTCTCTCTCTTTCTCTAATATCTATCTGGTTCCAAGTCATTTTGATTGTTAACTATTCTCTCAGTTTGTGGAATAAGCATATTCTGAGATCGCCTTAGCATTTCATTGTTTCTTCATTTGTTCTTCGTTATTTGGCTCAAGATTGATAGTATTGATCCTTACTTATCTATATCTTTACTTGTTATCCCCTTCCCGACTCCCCTCGATACGAGATAAGCTCGAGGCTCAATTCCGAGGTATCTACTGGCTCTTCTTTGCGCCCGAGAAACATCCCCTTACTGGTTCGATTATTGCTTTGGTTAACTCAATCTCTATCACTTTACTCCACGTTTTAGCACTAACCACCCTTACAAACTAGCTCGAGAATAGATCACATATTTTTAGAATCCTATTTACAAATTTAATTGTTGTTACCATTTTCACGATAAACATAACTGAACATGTTTATTCGTAGGTGTCTTATCTTAGCCTCGTCACTACTTCATCGAGGTTAGACTCGACAATTACCAGTACATGGGGTAGGTTGTACTGATACTGCACTCTGCACTTCCTATGCAGATTTTGGTACTGGCATGAGCTGATCGTGAGGTTAGCTATTGTATCCACCCTACAGGAGACCCAAGGTAGATCTTCTGGTGCCCGCCGGCCCTAGAGTCCCCTTCTAGACATTTCATTCTACTGTTTCTTTCATATCGAAAATAGTTGTATTTCAATCAGACATTTACTTGTAGTGAAATCATAGGAGTTCGTGAATTGTGACTCCAGATTCAGGTGGTAGAATATATATATTGAGGCTATTATGAATTTCCTCTTTTATTTTAACTCATTATAGCTAAATTATTTTAATTATTCAAATGTATGAGAATTGGCTTAATGAATCTCAAACATTGGCTTTCCTAGCAAGTGAAATGTTAGGCGACATCATGATCCCGAGGGTGGAAATTTCGGGTCGTGACACCGATGCTATGAAAGACGAAAGGATAGTGTGAGCACAATATTAACCACTACGAGTCTAAGGCCAACTCTATCGAACTAGTCTCACCCCCGGACTCGACTACATCCTAACCTTCAACCCTATTGCTTGACCTCCAAACCTTACATCAAGGGTCATGTCCTGGGAAATCTACACCAACACCATGTACTGTTTGATCACCTCTCCCCAATACTTCTTAGGCTGCCATCTACCTTTTCTCGTACCCGCCAAAGCTAAACTCTCGCATCTCTTAAATGGCACATCGGGGCTCGTTCTTCGCATGTGCCCGAACTGTTCAAGCCTCGCTTCTCGCATATCCACAGGAGCCACCCCCACCTTCTCTCGTATAACTTCATTTCTAATCTTATCCATCCTATTATGTCCGTACATCCACCTCAACATCCTCATTTCTGCCACTTTCATCTTTTGGATATGAGATTTCTTAATCGGCCAATACTCTGCCCCATACAATATGGCCGCTCTAACAATAGTTCTATTGGACTTACCTTTGAGTAACGGTGGCACTTTCTTGTCACACATGTCTCTTGATGTTATCCTCCATTTTATCCACCCCATCCCTATATGGTGTGTGACGTCCTCATCGATCTTTCTGTCCCCCTAGGTAATCGACCTCAGCTACTTAAAATTACGTCTCTTGGGGACAACCTGTGATCAAAGCCTCACGTCCATGCCCACTTCCCCTAACTCGGCGATGAACTTGCACTCCAAACATTCTGTTTTAGTCCTAATCAACTTCATACCCTTAGACTCTAGGGCACGTGTCCAAACTTCTAGCCTGATGTTAACACCGCCTCATATCTCATAAATCAGGACTTTGTCGTCAGCGAATAACATGCACCATAGCACCTCCCCTTGAATATGGTGTGTTAATACGTCCATCACCAGGGAAAATAAGAAGGAGCTGAGCGCAAATCTTTAGTATAACCCCATAACAACCGGAAAAATGCTCCAAATCGCCTCCCATTGTCCTAACCGAGTCTTAGCTCCATCATATATGTCCTTGACCGCTCTAATGTAAGCTACCGGCACACCTTTTGTCTCCAGGCATCTCAAAAGAACTTGCCTTGGGACCTTGTCATATGCTTTCTCCATGTCAATAAACACCATGTGTAGATCCTTCTTCTTATCCTTGTACTTTTCCACCAACCTCCTAATAAGGTGGATAGCTTACGTAGTCGAATGACTCGGCATGAACCCGAACTGATTGTCAGATATAGATACAGTCCTCCTCACCTTTATTTCACCACCCTCTTCCAAACTTTCATGGTATGACTAAGTAACATGATACCCCTATAGTTTTTCCAACACTGGATATCACCATTGTTATTGTACAACAGTATCGGCATAATCCACCTCCACTCATCCGGCATCCTCTTCGCCCTCAAAATAATATTAAACAACCCAGTCAACCACTCCAGACCTGCTCTACCCACGCACCTTTTAAGTACATTTTGAAGAGTTATGGTCTAGCAGTTGAAGCCAAAGTAAAGGATCCAGTATGAATGAGAGGAAGAGTATTACAATTAGGGCATCCAAATTATAAGTCCTTCCTCCCAGGTAAATGGGTGTTCTAAATCAAATATAATCTAGATGGTTCTGTCAACAAGTACAAGGCGAGGCTCGTTGCTATAGGTTTCCATCAAAGATCATTGGGGCTTGACTACGGTAATAACTTTTCACCGGTAGCTAAACAAATTTAAAAACTGTTCGAACACTCGTTGCTTGTCATTATTAATAACTGGCTTCTTTGATAAGTGAATTTTAATAATGCTTTCCTTCGAGGAATGCTACAAGAGGAAGTTTACATGAATCAACCACCTGGCCAACTCATATTTGTCAGTTTCATAAGGCCATCTATGGCCTTAAGCAGGCACCTCGTACATGGTTTTTTGAACTAAAATCATATCTGCTTGGGCACACTTAGATAATTACTTATTTATTTATGTATGCTTAGGTTTCTCATTGTATTTATTGGTTTATATATGTTGATGACTTGATTATTAATGGTTCTTTTTCTCTTGCCATTAATTAGTTTGTTAAGCGTCTTGGAAATAGGTTTTTGTTGAAGGACCTTGGTGATCTGGAGTATTCTCTTTCATAGAGGTATGTCGAACCATGACGGACTATACTTCACAAAATAGTACATCTTGGATGTCCTNAGCTTCAGGGTGCCAACGTGTTTTCAAAGATTGATCTGAGGTCAAGCTACCATCAATTGAGTAGGGCATCCAATGTCTCTAAGACAACTTTTCGGACTCGATATGGGCATTATGAGTTTCTAGCGATGTTATTTGAGCTGAGAAATGCCTTAGATGCATTTGTGGACTTGATGTACCGACTGTTCAAATCCTTACCTGGATCCCTTTGTGATTGTGTTTATTGATGATATCTTGATTTACTCTCACAGCCGAAAGGAGCACGAGCAGCATCTTCGGATTGTACTTCAGACTTTGAGAGAGAGCCAGTTATATGCTAAGTTTTCAAGGTGCGAGTTTTGGTTGGATTCCGTCACCTTTTGGGGCACATTCTATCAGCAGAGGGTATTCAAGTGGATCCTAAGAAGATTGAGGCAGTTCAAACCTGGCCTAAACCTGCTTCAGCCACGGAGATCCGTAGTTTCTTGAGTTTGGCAGGTTATTACCATCGGTTTATGGAAGGGTCTTCATCTATAGCAACCCCGTTGACCAGGTTGACCTAGAAGGGTGCCCCGTTCAGATGGTCAAACGAGTGTGAGGAGAGATTTCATAAGCTCACGTCTGCTTTGACTACGACACCGGTGTTGGTATTGGCAACGGATAAAGGGGTTTTCGCGTGGTCATACGATGACATGCCAAGTTTAAGTACCGATCTGGTGGTCCACAAATTGCCGGTCTATTCGGAATGCTCGCCTGTCAAGCAGAAGTTGAGGAAATTCAAAACAGATATCAGTGTGAAAATCAAAGAAGAGGTTACCAAGCAGCTTGAGGCGAAGGTCATNCCGTCGCCACCATTTCCCTCCGCCCTCCGGTGGCGGCGCCGGCTCCGATGGCCACCAAAAATACACCCCAGAACCCCCTTGGTTTCCTCTTCCATAATTTACAGTTATTTTCCTTTGAACACACCTAGGATTATTCGAATCTTGATTTTTGGCCATGAACCCTAGTTAAGCCGCCGGAACCACCGCCGCCGGTGAACGCCAC
This sequence comes from Nicotiana attenuata, assembly GCF_001879085.1. Taxonomy (NCBI): domain Eukaryota; kingdom Viridiplantae; phylum Streptophyta; class Magnoliopsida; order Solanales; family Solanaceae; genus Nicotiana; species Nicotiana attenuata. Next base: position 13,068,242 of record NC_031989.1, read on the forward strand.
CACTTCCAAACCACCCCAAAATTACACCACCGGTTCTCCTCGTTCCCCTCTTTCCAACCCTGCCCTTGGTTTCCCTCGAATCAACGCCGAACCCTTCGAATAACGGTTTAAAGTTTTCCGGCCACGACATCAGTTGTCCCAAATTAACCCAAATTCACACCACAGAACCGCCCAAGCCTCCTCTACCCAACCCCCATAGCCACTTGTCTCGAACATGGCCGGAACTGTTCAAACATTGAATCAAAAACTCGGCCAAAACCCCATCTCTTCCAAATCCGCCCAAATTAACACTCTACGCTCTCTTCACCATCCTCTACTAGAATCCTTAAACCATTTTTCCCAAATCCAACCGGCGCTGATGGAATTACAAATCTAGGGTCTAAGGAGGTTCAAGTTTCTTCTGGGTGTCGGAAGTTTCGGCTTGGTGTGGTTGGTGTGTTGTACTTAGTAGAGGCCGAATCAGTAAGTTCCCTCGTCTTTGTTCAATTGTTTTCCGTTTATAGTTGAATCTGGGTTCCTGCTTTTGGTTTTTTATGGTTTAATCTTGCATTGATTCTATTCTCTTCAAAGTTTGTTCATACCAGTATAGGTTTAAGCTTACTGATTAGTTTAGGATTAGTCTTGATGCCATTTTTGATTCATGTTTTGTTCTTTTCCCTCGCTTAATTTTGTTCATGCTTTTACACTTCATTCGGTGTTGATTCATGATTAGTTCTTCTCATCTTGCTACGAGTTCAAGTAACTAATTAGGGTTGCTGTTGCATTTTGAGTTAGTTCTATGTTCTGATATGTATTTGTTTGGATTGTCTGATTAGTTTAAATTTGGTTAGTTTAAGTTGTGATTAGTATTCTAATTTCATACTGATGATATAGTCAAATTGATTAGTTGGTCTGATTGTTGATGGTAATTGGTAACTTGAACTTCAGTAGTTAGTTTTGATTTAAGATCTGAATTTGAACCTGGTTCTAGCTGGTTAACCATGGTTAGTCAATAAGGTTGGGGTTGAATTAGTAATTCCAAGCTAGTTCAAAGGGTAGTTTAGACAGGAAAAAGGGTAGTCTCATTAAGATTGGTAAATTTAGAACCAAGGTAAGGGTAGAATAGGAATTGTAATGGGTATAGAACCTTCTAGGATGGACTATAGTGCAGGTTTCAGTAAACTTAGGGTAGTTGCTTGTGGAACAAGCCAAGAAGCAAGGGGTAAAAATATAAATAAAGAGGGACTAAAAGGCAACTGCAAATCGGAAATACTCCTGAAATTCTGCCTATAAAAGGCAGTGTATTCTGCTTTGGAAGGGGGGGGGGGGGGTTTCAGCTCCGAAATTTCTTTCCCAAAATTTCCTCTCCAATTTCAGATCTGATTTGAAATTCAAACCTTCAAAAATCCAAAAACAATAGAAATCTAATAGAAAAATCCCCAAAATTACTGTTACATTAGTGTTACTTAGGTCATTTTCAGATTCGATCATTGAATTCAATTCTCTAGCTCATATAGGATGAAAGCTACTTGAATTTCCTTGTGTTTTGTTCAATATTTGAGGATTGAAGACAGTTTGAGTCATCTAGGCAGTGGATTTGGGAGATTAGAGTCAACTGTGATCTTAGTTTGAGTGTTTTACTTTCCTGTGTTCATTTCTGGGTATTCGAGCTGGTTTTGGATTGCTTCAGTGATAGAAATTGTTGTTGTGTTCGATCTATCGCTGGAGTTTCAAATCTGTTCCTGAATTTGCTGTGTCAACTGATTTATTACTGAATTTTGAACTTATTCCTGGGTTGCTGCTGAGACTGTTACTGCTGCTGATTCTTTTCTTCTTCTTATTGACTTCACTGTACTTCCGAGGTACACGTCTTGAATCTACTCTGCTGTAACNTAAATCAAATATAATCTAGATGGTTCTGTCAACAAGTACAAGGCGAGGCTCGTTGCTATAGGTTTCCATCAAAGATCATTGGGGCTTGACTACGGTAATAACTTTTCACCGGTAGCTAAACAAATTTAAAAACTGTTCGAACACTCGTTGCTTGTCATTATTAATAACTGGCTTCTTTGATAAGTGAATTTTAATAATGCTTTCCTTCGAGGAATGCTACAAGAGGAAGTTTACATGAATCAACCACCTGGCCAACTCATATTTGTCAGTTTCATAAGGCCATCTATGGCCTTAAGCAGGCACCTCGTACATGGTTTTTTGAACTAAAATCATATCTGCTTGGGCACACTTAGATAATTACTTATTTATTTATGTATGCTTAGGTTTCTCATTGTATTTATTGGTTTATATATGTTGATGACTTGATTATTAATGGTTCTTTTTCTCTTGCCATTAATTAGTTTGTTAAGCGTCTTGGAAATAGGTTTTTGTTGAAGGACCTTGGTGATCTGGAGTATTCTCTTTCATAGAGGTATGTCGAACCATGACGGACTATACTTCACAAAATAAGTACATCTTGGATGTCCTTGAACGTGTTCAGTTGCTTAAAGCCAAGGCAGTTTCAACCCCACTTTCAGTCACTCATAACTTAGGCCTTGCTGATAGCTCCTCTTTGATTGATCCCACACAGTATCAAGAACTTCTTGACTGCCTTCAATATCTTGAATGCATTCGTCCAGATATCGTATAATCTGTAAACTATACGGGGTCAAATTTGACTAATCACGCTTCTAAGCCAGCACGACCGACCGTACATACGTGAGTAAGGTTAAAAGGACGACTTGGGGACAATACGAGGGACGACCTCATGACCACGTCGGCCTCTCTATAGCGTGTACTTTATTTTTGTCTTTTAAATATTTAAATAAAGACTCTTCGCTATATAAAGGGGGTCTGAGATGTGTAAAGGGAATTCGATTGATTATTGATAATACAAGATCTCTCTAACATTGTCTCTCTCTCTTCTCTCTAAAATTTCCTCTCTCATCTCTCTAAGATTATCATCTTCTCCCTACCCCCCCCCCCCCCCCCCCGATTTATATTATTTCTAACCGAATCAACCACAAAGATCATCCTAGAGTCTATTATCTCGATTACGATTTACCCCTTCAACTATATTGATTGATTTGCTTAAAAAGTATTCAACAACTTTTGAGTCAAACAATTTGGCGTCGTCTGTGGGGATTTCGGTAGCAGAAATCGTAGTTCACATCTAGGATATCAAGAACAACAATCACTATCCTTCAAACTTCGTAGAAACTAACAAATGGCAAATAAAGAATCAAGGCTGAAGATGATAGCAGATGTTTCAACCAACCTCATAGGCCCACTCAACAAGGCCGGTTGAGAAAATGCCGCAAACGTAACACCAAGTAATGTTCCGAGGAGGAAATCTCACCCTCTTCACTTGAAGATCTAACGATCTTGAATGAAAGAGGGGCTTCAACATCCGCAGTAAAGGAAGTGCCCCCAGTAGTCAAAAAGCTACTAGAGGAATGGTTGACGAACACTCTAAGTGGCATGCTCAAGAAACCATCTCAGGGAAATCTCAAAGATTCATCAACGGCGGAAATTGTTGCTGCCGCTGGTGAGCCAAGTTTTATATGGACAAGCAACGCCCACACCGATATCAACGCAAATGACAATGCACTCGCGACCATTCTTAAGAAAATAGAAGAAATGGAGAACGAGAATAAAGCGCTTTGTGATCAAATGAAGGAGCACCAGGAAAGGGTAGACAAAATACCTGGTGCCCCTAAGCTACTATAGAAGTGCGATGTGGGAAGGTTCGTCGAGCAACCGTATAGTGAGGAAGTTGCTCCTCACCCAATCCCTAAAACCTTCAAGATGCCCCATACCTGAGAATATACGACGGGACCACAGATCCGGAAGGCCATCTGATCCATTATGTAACCGCTGTAAAAGGCAACGACTTATCGAAAGAACAGGTACCGTCCGTGTTGCTGAAAAAGTTTGGTGAAACTTTGACTGGAGGAGCGCTAACATGGTACTCCCAACTACTAGCCAGATCGATATCGACATTCGAAGAGAAGGCGGATAAGTTCGCCACCGCTCATGCAGGAGCAAAGAAGGCTGAAGCGAGGGTCAACGATATCTTCGCAATCAGGAAAATAATGGGTGAAGGACTCAGGGACTTCCTGGCCCGATTAATAGGGTAAGAATGGACTTGCCGAACGTATCAGAAGGAATGGCGATTGCTGCTTTCCAAAACGGGTTTAATAGAGACGGGTCAAAAGCAACCAAGAAGCTGCTCAACCGACTCATGAAGTATCCCCCTACCACGTGGGAAGAGATTCACAATGTCTATTGCGCAGAAGTAATAGCAGATGAAGACGATCTTAATGGTCCAACCCAACGACTGACATCAGTGAAATCAGAGGTAAGGAGGGATCGACGTAATGACGGGCGACGGGAACCACTCCCACGATTCAATAGAGAAAGGCATCACCCTTACGTCAGAGCCCCAAATCTGCCTCCTCCAAGACATCCAGATGCCTTTCAACGACATGCCGCCCCGCTTCGGAATGAAAGAGGTATGCCTCCATTATTATCCTCTCATAACTTTTGTGTCTCCCTTTCAGAAATAGTGTACGCACTGGAGAAGCTGGGCACAAAGATATAATGGCCGCAGAAAATGAAATCAGATCCTAGTGCAAGGAGGTCTAACGTCCTATGTGAATTCCATCAGGAAAGAGGACACAAGACCGAAGATTGCCTAGGTCTACGATAGGAAGTGGTCAGAATGTTGAACCAGGGATACTTGAAGGAACTGCTCAGCGATAAAGGGAGAGCTAATTTCGCCAAAGGATGCGATCAATCCCAAGGACCGCCAAAGACACCTTCTCCGGCACACACCATATAGATGATCGTCGGTGGCGGCGACGACTCGGCAATCAACCATGTAAAGTTCACCACCACACACAAGTTGAAGCGCACGATCGCTCACGAACGGTATGATGACTTCGAAGATAGTATCACCTTCGATAAGTCTAATGCCGACGGTTTGTCTTTCCCTCATTACGATGCTTTAGTTATAACTTTACGCATTGCTGATACTGATGTGAAAAGAATCATGGTAGACGACAGAAGTGGTGCGTGTATTATCCACCCAAGAGTCCTCATGAAAATGAGGCTCGAAGATAAGGTAATACCGCGTTGCATAATGCTAACGGGTTTTAACAATGTAGTAGAGCGAACCTCCGGAGAGATATCACTGCCAGTTTTGGCAGGAGGAGTCACGCTGGAAACCACATTCCACATCATGAACTAGGAAACGGCTTACAATGTCATCATAGGGCGTCCGTGGATACACGCCATGCGAGCCATCCCCTCGAGCCTCTATCAGGTAATCAAATTTCCCACCCCGTGGGGAATATTTAGCATCCGAGGCTAGCCACGTACTGCCCAAGAATGTTACCGGATCGCCCAAGACTACACTCATACCAAGCAGCTAAAAGGAGCAAGCGCGAAAGCATATCAATCAGCCATGTCGGGAACTAAAATCAACCCGACAACGGAATTCATTAGGGACCCAGATGTCGCAGAAGCTTGCAAAGCGACAGTCGAGGATCTTGACCCGGTCCAGCTGGAGAGCACCGATAGTTCAAAAAGAGCCTACATCGGGCACAACCTCTCCGACCCAGGTAAGTACCATGAATTCTTAACTAATCATGCAGATTTATTTGCCTTCTCCCATTTAGATATATCAAGGATCCCAAAAGACATCGCCACTCACAAGCTAAATGTCGATCCACTTTATCCGCCCGTACGGCAGATAAGGAGGAAATTTAACGCCACAATCAACGAGGCAGTCAGTGAAGAGGTAGATAAACTGCTAGCCAACGGTTCCATCAGGGAATCGAAATACCCCCAATGGGTCACCAACGTGGTCATGGTTAAAAAGAAAAGTGGGAAATGGAGAATGTGGGTAGACTTCACAAACCTGAACAAGGCATGCCCAAAGGACTCCTTTCCATTACCCCATATTGACCAGCTGATAGATGCAACAGTAGGGCACGAACTGCTAAGTTTCCTGGACGCCTACTCTGGCTATAACCAAATCCTGGTGGCCAAAGAGGACCAAGAGAAGACAACTTTCATCACCCATCAAGGTACATACTGCTATAAAGTGATGCCCTTCGGGCTAAAAAATGCGGGTGCAACATACCAAAGGTTGGTCACCAAGATGTTCAAAGAACATCTCGGTAAAACAATGGAGGTCTACGTCGACGACATGTTAGTGAAGTCGGCAAAGAAGGAGGACCACATCGACCATTTAAAGCAAGCCTTCGAGATACTGAGGCAGTATGGGATGAAGTTGAACCCAGAAAAATGCGCCTTCGGCGTGGCCTAGGGAAAATTTCTGGGTTTCCTCGTATCACAGCGAGGTATCGAAGTCAACCCGGACTAGATCAAGGCTATAGACACAATACCCGAGATTCTGAATAGCAAGAAGCAGGTACAGAAACTAACAGGGCGAATAGCCGCTTTATCAAGGTTCATCTCACGGACCTCGGACAGATGCCACAAATTCTTCAGTGTGCTGAGGAAAGATCGTGGGCTGCAATAGAACGAGGAATGCATCGAGGCACTAAGGAAATTGTTGGCATATCAATCTTCGCCACCACTGCTCGTCAAAGCAGTTCCAGGCGAGTGCCTACTCGTGTACCTGGCAGTGTCCGAAGTCGTTGTCAGCGCCGTCTTGGTCCGCGAAAACAAAGGTACGCAATCCCTTATTTATTATATCAGCAAAACTTTAATAGATGCCAAGACGAGGTACCTGCACCTCGAAAAACTGGCTTTGGCATTAGTCATAGCTTCACGAAAGCTCAGACCTTATTTTCAATGCCATCCCATAAAGGTAATAACAACCTTCCCCCTGAGGGGCATCCTACATAATCCCGAGCTCACAGGTAGGCTCGCCAAGTGGGCCATAGAGCTTAGCGAGCATGACATAACCTACCACCCAAGGACCGCCATCAAGTCGCAGGTGCTCGCCGACTTCGTTGTCGACTTCAGTATAGGGATATTGCCAGAGGTGGAACAAGAGGCCCTCCGGGCCTCTGCTCACACCGACCTCTGGACCCTCTACACTAACGGCGCTACGAATGCCTTGGGATCGGGATTGGGTCTCGTCCTCGAAGTCCCCACGGGCGAAGTAATTTGCCAGTCCATACGATGCACCGAGATGACTAACAACGAGGCCGAGTATAAGGCTGTGATTGCAGGCATGAAACTAGCCATCAGATACGGAGCCCGTCGACTCATCCTCCGTTGCGACTCTCAACTCATCGTAAATCAAGTCGCCGGGACTTACCAAATTAAAGAGCAAAGGATACAAAAATATCAGTCAAAAATCCATAAGCTGATGCCTGAGTTCGACGAATGTTGCTTCGTGAAAATTCTCAGGGCACAAAACGTCGAGGTAGATAGCCTAGCCAAGCTACCCGCAACCACCAAAAATATCAACAAAAAAATATGGTCACTCTCCTCCATTCGGCCGTCGACCACGTCGAGGTATTCTCTTTAAACTTGACTTGGGACTGGCGCAACCAGTTTGTATCCTACCTGCAGGATGGAACACTCCAACGCAAAAAAAAGAAGCCAAGAAACTCCAGGTGCAAACTGCCCGGTACAGCCTGATAAATCACGACCTTTACAAGAGAACGTTCAGTGGACCCCTTGCTACGTGCCTCGGGCCACATCAAATGAGGCAAGTATTAGAAGAGGTGCACGAAGGCCATTGTGGCGCCCATACAGAAAACCGCGCCCTTGTTCGATCCCTCATCCGCGCCGGTTACTACTGGCCCACCATGAAGAAAGAGGCAGCAGATTATGTTCGAAGATGCGAACAGTGCCAAAAGTACGCCCCCATGATACACCAGGCGGGGGAACTCCTCCATTCAGTCACCTCACCATGGCCTTTCATAAAATGGGGGATGGATATAATCGGCCCCCTGCCGGCATGACGAGGAAAGGTACGCTTTCTGTTAGTTTTAACTGACTATTTTTCTAAATGGGTGGAAGAAGGTGCGTACGCACAAATACGCGAGCAAGAGGTCATCGCCTTTATATGGAAAAATATCATATGTCGTTTCGGCATCCCCAAAGAAATCAGCTGTGACAATGGGCCCCAGTTCATCGGAAGAAAAACAACCGAATTCTTCGAGAAATGGCACATCAAGTAGATACTCTCCACTCCGTATCATCCCGCCGCTAACGGCCAGGCCGAGTCTTCCAACAAAACAATATTGAACATACTGAAAAAGAAGCTCGAAGAAGCCAAAGGGCTATGGCTCGAATTACTACACGAACTATTATGGGGATACCGGACTACGCCCAAGTCTAGTACAGGGGAAACAGTGTACTCACTGGTCTACGGGACCGATGCAGTCATACCCGTCTAGATCGGAGAACCAAGCCTGAGATACTTCCATACCAGCGGAGCAGACAACGACGAAAGCAGGTTACAAGACCTAGACGATGCCGAAGAACGAAGAGACATGGCCCATATAAGAATGAATGACGGCCCAAAAACAGCAGGCAGAAAGATATTAAAACAGGAAAGCCAAAGTAAGACCGCTCAAAGTCGGCGACTACGTCCTCAAGGCCAAAACACTGGCATCGAAAGACTCGAACGAGGGAAAATTGGGGACCAACTAGGACGGACCATACAAAAGCATAGTAGCGGCAAACAAAGGAGCGTTCCAACTAGAATCGATGGAGGGAAAACCACTCCAAAACAATTGGAACGTCGCCCACCTCAAGTACTTCCACTTCTGAAAGGCATCTCCTAAGTCGTACTCTTTTTCCCTGGCCCGAGTTTTATCCCAATTGGGTTTTCTCGGGGAGGTTTTTAACGAGGCGGTGAAGGGGATACCTGGTGGAACAGGAGCGCATCTTCACCATATCGGCCAACCGACATGGTCCGAAGGCCAATACAATGAAGGGACTACTCTAGAATTCTCCATTATATGAACAGAATTCTCCATCGTATGAACAGAATTCTCCATTATATGAACAGAACTCTCCATTGTATGAACAAAATTCTCCATTGTACGAACAGAATTCTCCATTGAATGAACGAAAATCTCTATTACGCGGTCAAGCGTTAAACTCCATTACACGAACAAGAGTTAATCTCCAAACCACGATGGATACTACCTCGGCGACAGTCAAAGTAACATCCTAATGGCTAAGGCCATCGACATCAATTCAACCTCGTTCGAACCATGATGGATACTACTTCGACAACAGTCAAAGAAACATCCTAATGGCTAAGGCCATCGGCATCAGTTCGACCTCGTTCGAACCACGATGGATACTACTTTGGCGATAGTCGAAGTAACATCCTAATGGCTAAGGCCATCGACATCAATTCGACCTCGTTCGAACCACGACGGATACTACTTCGACGACATTCGAAGTAACATCCTAATGGCTAAGGCCATCGGCATCGGTTCGACCTCGTTCGAACCACGACGGATACTACTTCGATGACAGTCGAAGTAACATCCTAATGGCTAAGGCCATCGGCATCGGTTCGACCTTGTTCGAACCATGACGGATATTACTTCAACGACAGTCGAAGCAATATCTTGAGAGCCAAGGCCATCGGCATCGGTTCGACCTCGTTCGAACCACGACGGATACTACTTCGACGACAGTCGAAGTAACATCCTAATGGCTAAGGCCATCGGCATCGGTTCGACCTCGTTCGTACCACGATGGATACTACCTCGACGACAGTCGAAATAACATCCTAATGGCTAAGGCCATCGGCATCGGTTCGACCTCGTTCGAACCACGATGGGTATTAATTCAACGACAGTCGAAGCAATATCCTGAGATCCAAGGTCATCAACATCGGTTCGACCTCATTCGAACCACGGCACGACCATTTGACGAACGACAAAAATAACCTCTACGAAGGCTAAGCATTACAACAAACGGAAGCAGCACAAGTAAAAATTATATTACAACAAAAATATATCTTTACATTCGCCCCCGTGGACGAGTCCCAATACACTATACAAGCCAAAAATCTACATTACAAGTTCATAGCTGCCTGTCACCCCTTGAGAGGTAAGTGTCATTGTACCAGGAACTGGAGTCGAGGTTGTTAACGTCTTCGGAAGTAGGCCCCTACCCATCGGGAGAGTCGGGGTAATAACCACAAGCTTCACGAGCAGCACGAGCCTCGTTCCTCCGTGCCTGGACTTCTTCCTCGATCGCTCGGCCCGCAGCATGAAGCTCACTATACATGTCGAGCTTAGCCTCCGCAAAAATCCACATTTTATGCGCACTATGACACGCACTCTGATCAGGCGAGGGATGAGACAAGGAAGACTGAGAAAGCCTATTGATCTCCGCCATCCTGGCGTCAAGTTCGACGGTCATACCCGCCACCCTCCGTTGCAGGTCGACGTTCTCTGCCGCCACCCCACGACTCAACTCGAGCTCATCATCTTTTGCCCTGAGGAGCTCCTCCAACTCACTGTTACGGGCCACGGCCCTCATCAGCTCGCTATCTGCCTCCTCCAACTCAGCTCCTCTGCGCTCCGACTGGGACTGCCCCCGCTCGACCGCTGCTCGATGCTTAGAGCGGTACTTCCGATACTTTTTTAACATCTTTTTGAAGAGGGCCGTCCGTTTCTGCTCATGGCGTCCCCTCTCCACCTCCAAAACAAGGGTCTGAAAAAGAAGAGAGAGAGCAGAAATAAGCGCGCCTCAAGTCAGTCTAACAATACGCGGAAAGGAGAAATGGAATAAAGATTACCTGCAAAGCCATGCCGGAAACCCTTCGGTATAGCTCCGCGTCATCCAGCGTACAGAGCACCTTGCTCTCGGAGGTGGCACACAATAGGGTAAGGGCCAAAGCAGCCTACTCGTTGTTTTACAGAAAGTTGTAAGCCACCGAAATCGTAATACGACGGTCGGAGCCATCCGTCATCATCTCCACATGGGTAAGCCACCCACGAACTCATCGACATCCCCTTGAGCAATGTCAGAGTTCGATTTATCCGCTTCATCGCTAGGCCCCTTGACGTTGGTCGATGACTCTCCCTCGACGGTACACGTGGAACTAGCACCGGGAACGACACTCCTCTGTTGAGCTGACCTCCCCGAAAGAATGGCGTCGGCCATGAATGAAGGTCTGTGCATCGGTCGAGGCACCTCACTCTCCCCGGCTTTGGTAGCCACCCCCTTGCCCTTCTCAAGCCTCCTCCGCTTTCTTTTTGGCGATTCCTCACCATCGAAGGGTTCATCCACGGATTGTAGAGCCGGCGCCAACGATGCCGACTCCCACATAACCATAGTCGTGGATGTAGCCCCCTATAAAGGAGCTGGAGGGAGATCCCCTCGGACAGACTCGACCAATATATCTTGAACGTCTGAAGCGACGTTGGATCGTTTGGAAATGGGGACTGCCGCCCTCTTCCTCGAAGCGCCTCGATCTGCCGGCACAAAAAGAAGTGAGCAGGTTTACAAAGCAAAAACCAAAAATCTACCTGAAGAGACTTTGGGGCCATAACGCTGCATGAAGGCAGGCCAAGTGCGGGTCTCTTCCGCGTGGGGTAGCAAGCCGGCAACCCATCTCCTGAGATTGGCAACGGGCCGGGGCGGATGAGCTATAACTGCAATATAAAGGTTAGAATTGCAACGGTCACAAGCGACAAGGAATTTAATAAACTACGATACTTACGTTTCGAATTCCACCTCTCTGGGAATCCGGCGGGATTGGAGACCAAGTTCTCGGTCCTAACGAAAAAATATTTGCGCCAAAACCCACGACTCGCTTGGTCGTCGGTCTTGACCACCAATCCTCTCGTACCACGGCCTCCCAAATGTACCATGGTTCCTCTTAAATATCAGGCACTAAACAGTTGTAGGAGGTGATGGACCGTGACTTCACATCCGGCCAACTCCGCGTACTTAGTCAGCAGCCGAAGCACCTTCAGAGTATACGGCGTAAGTTGAGCCGGACAAATATTATAGAACCGGCAAAATTCCTCCGCCAAGGGGAAAAGAGGAAGGCTGTAACCAATCGAAAATGGGTACTCGTAAAAAGTGCAATACCCTGGCCTATGAACATCCACATGATCCCTCCCCGCCGGAATCTTCTCTACGTGAGCGGGTATGCTATACTTCACACGGAGGTCATCCAAGTGATTTTGCAATGATCGAAGAACTCTGGAGCCGGAATGGGAGAGTCCTTACTAAAATCACTTCGAGATAAGGTACGTTGTGGCAGCAGCTCTTCCATAGTAAGAGGACTCATGTCCTCTTCCTCCTCCGCCCTTCCACCATCAGAAGGCGGTGGCACGATTGACGGGGCAGCCGCCGGGATCCTCTCGTTGACTTGGCGAGGTTTAGGCATGATCTCGATGAAGAAAGGGTTACGCACAACACAACAAAGGGAAGGAAGATTTTTTATCAGGAGGAAACACAGGAATATGGAAGTATACACTAAAAGGATAGAATGTTTTTGCAAATGATCAAAAGCTTGAATCAGGTTAAACCCTCCCCCTATTTATAGGGTTGGGAGGCGCCAGAATCGAAGAGGCGGAATTTGAACCAGCGCGGGAAACCAAGCGCCAGAGCTGTTGATTCCTGCCTTGAGAATACGCGTAATGATGACGCCTGCGGACGCTGACGTCACACGGGGAAAGGCGTTATGTTCCGATGATCTGACAGTCATGATGACTTTCTCATACCTGTCACACCACGATCCTTTGATAAGGTCAAACTCTCCCGAAACGAAGGTATCGATTCCGCCCATCGAGGACGCATCTCGCTGCGACCCCGACGAGCGAAGGGACTAACTATATGGGGTCGAATTTGACTAATCACGCCTCTAAGCCAGCACGACTGACCATACATACGTGAGTCCGGTTAAAAGGACGACTTGGGGACAATACGAGGGACGACCTCATAACCACGTCGGCCCCTCTATAACGTGTACTTTATTTTTGTCTTTTAAATATTTAAATAAAGACCATTCGCTATATAAAGGGGGTCTGAGCTGTGTAAAGGGCATTCGGTTGATTATTGATAATACAAGATCTCTCTAATATTATCTCTCTCTCTTCTCTCTAAAATTGCCTCTCTCATGTCTCTAAGATTATCATCTTCTCCCCCCCCCCCTTCCCCCCGATTTATATTATTGCTACAAGAATCAACCACAAAGATCATCCTAGAGTCTATTATCTTCGATTATGATTTACTCCTTCATCTATATTGATTGATTTGCTTAAAAAGTATTTAACAACTTTTGAGTCAAACATAAACAAGCTTACTCAGTTTTCTAGCCAACCAATTGAACGCCATTGGTCTTCTCTCAAGCAGGTCTTGCGTTATCTTAAAGGCATGGTAGATCATGGTATCTTTTCTTTCTCACAATTCTGCATTCACTTTGCATGCCTATTCAGATGCAGATGGGAGGGGGGGTAAAGATGACCAGAGCTCAACAAGTATTTTTTTTGTTTCCATGGGCAAAAATCCAGTATCTTGGTGCTCTCGCAAACAAAGGTTTATTCGACTGAAGCCGAGTATTGTGATGTGGTTTCTGCTACTGCTGAACTTTGCTGGATTATTAATTATTTTCGTGAGTTATCCGTTGCTATGGATGATGTTCTGACACTTTTTTGTGACAATTTTGGTGCTACTTATCTCTATGGGAATCCAGTCTTCCACTCCAGAATGAAGCACGTAGAAATTGACTACTATTCTGTCCACCCGAAGATTCAAAGCAAAGTTCTTCATGTCGTCCACATCAATTCAGGTGACTAGCTTGCCGACTTGTTTACCAGAGCTCTGTCACGTGATCTTTTTGAGAAAACTGCTTCAAGATTGGTATTTCCAAATGACCCACCATCTTCAAGATTCAATCAGCACATGATTGCTATTGTTTCTCTCGATATCTTGCTCTATTAATAAAATTACTTATATATTGATCTTTGTAATTAAAATCCCTGATTCTTTGCTTCCTTTATTCCTTTATTGTGTTCATTTAACCTCTATATAAAAAGGCTTCATAATCAATAATAGGCAAAATACCTTAAACCACCCCTAAACTTGACTCAAATTATTAGTATTTTTCCTGAACTATGTTCGATCTTAATTACCCCTCTCAACTTGGCCTTTTGAGGGTCATTACCCCCCTAGACGCTGATGTGGCGAAAAGTGTGGGTGCACTCGCCTGCCACGTAGATTTTTCTGTCTATGACATTTTTTAACCCTTTTAAGAATATTACTTTTTAGATAATTTTTTTCGAATAAAATTTATAATAAAACTTGGATATAACTACATTATTTAGGCAAAATATTTTTATTTGACCAAAAATAATAGTAAGTTTTAGTAGTTAATTTATTTTTTGAATTTGACCTGTAAATAAAGATTTATACAGTTGAAATAAATAATCAAGGCATCTAAAAAGTTATAAAATATATAGTTGAAATAAATAGTCATTGCATCAAAAGAAGAAATAACAAGAGTGTACAATTGCACTTGTAATTTCTTGCAATTGTACACTCTTTTTATTTCTTCTTTTGATGCATGACTATTTATATCAACTGTGCATTTTCACTTTTTTTAGGTAAAATCTGTAAAAGAAAAAAAACAAAAAACAAATTAGAGCACCGTAATCAAGATCTATATAAAAAAATTACAGCCAAAATAATTAATTTCAAACTATGTATTTTTTAATAACTTTTTAGATGCCTTGACTATTTATTTCAATTGTATAAATCTTTATTTTCAGGTCAAATTCAAAAAAAAAAAAATTTAACTAAAACTTTATTTTTTTGGCCAAATAAAAATATTTAGCCTGAATAATGTAGTTCTATCCAAGTTTTATTATAAATTGTATTCGAAAAAAATTATCTAAAAAGTAATATTCTTAAAAAGGTAAAAAGATATTTTATTTAAAAAAAATGCCACATAGACAGAAAAATTCACGATGGCAGGTGAGTGCACCCACACTTTTTGCCACATCAGCGTCTAGGGGGGTAATGGCTCTCAAAAGGCCAAGTTGAGGGGGTAATTAAGACCAGGTATAGTTCGGGGAGGATACTAATAATCCGAGCCAAGTTTAGGGATGGTTTAAGGTACAAGGGTTTTTGCCGTTATCCATATCTGTTATAATTGCCATTTTGAATTAGTTTGTGTTTTTTCACTCGAGGTTGAAGATGATCAGGGATAGGACATGTATAATATGGGAATTAGTGGGGAAGTCATATGAGTGGCACAATTTTTGGTTTAAGCCGTTAGTTTCTAACAAAGACTAACAGATAGACGATTATTGCAATCTTTAGAAATAATTTAGGGGTGATTTCTGTTTGTGTGGTAATAAAAGGTTGTTGAGAGCAGTGCTTCAGAGCAAGATAAGTTGCCCATCAAGCAGGAGTGGGGGATGCGCTCAAACTCAAAAAATAATCGTTGACACGGTCAAGTCTTGCCGATGTCGACGATTAGGAATTGTATTTACAAAATTTGAATCTTTAAAATTACGTGACTGAAATATTAGGGAAAGTAAGGAAATGTAATAACTCTTCTGGTGTAAGAGAGGTATCATGTCACTTCTCCTGAAAACATATGTGTGTGCATGCGCATTAGTCGTGGATTTTCATATTTCTCAAATAAAATGTGCTCAGAGAGTTGAAATAAAACTTCTAAAAATATTTAAATTTTTAACAACACAATGGAAATAAAAGGCAATAACAAATTGATCGCTCCAAGGCACTTATGATTTAGTTTGAAAAAAAACCATCTTATTGTCGCGATCAAAGAAATAGAAGTGAAATGCTTATTAAATCAAACTTCAGTAAGCAAACATTTTGAAAAAAAAATAGCAAGCAAACACCTAGGAAAGAGAAGAGCACGTCAAGCACTTTGATGACGAAATTTTAAAGAGCACATAACTAGACATCAAAATATGTAATAAACAAAAAAAAAAACGAAAAAGGTTAATTGAAACCGTAAAAGAGACGAATGTTAAAATATCCTAAACGAATTGTTGGTAGAAGCATATGAGATGATGGGGATGCCATATATATGTTTAGAAATCCGTATTATGGATCGAATACATGCATCGAGTGTCCTAAGTGTTATGTAACAAAACAAGTTCATATGCTTGAGAAGGCAATTACCGCTATAATAAGAAAAGACTCATCACTAAATTCATCCAGGTATTTTGTAGTCACCAAAACCCATGGTCTTCTCCTTTATATATCTCCAAATTACGGGCCTAGGTTGTGGACATATTCCTTGCCATAACTCCATCGGGCTTGTTTCTTAGCTCTTCATGGCTATGGCTGCAACATGAGGAGCTAGCTATTCTCCACCATTTTCATATTTGTATTTGCCGAATCGGTTTTAATACTACTACTTGTTGGACTGCGTTAGCCTAATTGTGACTCATGACATATGTCATGGGCGGCTTTCCAGCCATGCCCCATGACCTCTTGGGCGCGCCCCGTGGCGTCCTAGCAAGCCTCCCAACGCCTAGCGCCACGGACGGTCCCGTGGTCTTGGCCGCGCCAAGTGACAAGCGCGCAGGTGCCTCTGTCGCCCCACCGATATCCCTCGCCAGCGCCCAGCCGCAGGCAGATTCCAACAACGCCGCGCGCGCAGACCCTAATGCCAAAGACACTGCTGCTGACAAAGGACCTGTTCCTGCTTTGTAGAAAACTAAGTCCTTTCCATTGTAAATATAGAGTAGTTTTATTTCATGCACTTACATTATGTTTCTCCAGCTTATTCAAGTCTAGTCCTGTAGCTTTGATTTATTTTTTTTAAGTACTATTAGGGGGGATCAAGCAATCAAACTTTCTAGCAAGCAAGCAATTCTCTGTACTGGTGTCTCTCTCCCTCGACACCGCCTTGCTTTTCTGTAATAGCTTTTATTAATGCAATCAAGCTTTCTTTCATTCTCAATTCTCATTTTTGTTCTCTCAATTGCTCTTGACATTGATTTTTCCGTGCGGCACTGACAATCTAGTCTAGCGCACGGAGGGGACCTCAGTTGGCGGACAGCAACTGCATTGACATCAGTTGCTTAGCCTTACGTTGCCCTTCCAAGGAATCTCAGGAAGGCGCCGCGTAATAGTTAGTATCAGAGCCTAGGCTCGACATCGGACGAGGGAACGTATTGACATTACTACCATTTCTGACCATGGTGAATCATGGGGACCGCATTGCGGCTCTCGAATGGACGGTAGAGGTATTGCGGCCTATTATGGATACGGTGCCTGAACTAAGAACCAGCCTACTGCAAAGGTTGGACGACCTGGACCGCAGGGTGCTTCATGTCGAAGTTGACGTTGAAAACATCAGTCGCGACTCCGAAGGAGACCGGCAGACGACAGCCACAAAGGCAGCCGAAATTTTTGACAAATTCGAGGGGCTCCAACAGGAGCGCACCGAGGATTTAGCCCACAGGGCACAAGAGGCAGAAAAGGTGACTGCCATGCAACAAACTATTGACAAATTGACAGACCAGCTCAATTTGTCAACGCTGCTTTACAGGGCCTACTCCGAGGAGGTGGAAACCAAATTGGAGGTGCTGTGAACTCCACTTCCGCGACAAAGAAACTGAAAATTCCTGAGCCAAAGCAATACAGTGGAGCTAGGAATGCCAAGGAAGTGGAAAACTTCATCTTTGATGTCGAACAGCATTTTGATGTTGTTGGGGATCTGGAGGAATCTAAGAAGGTAGCAACTGCTGCCATGTATCTTCAGGGTGATGCTAAAATCTGGTGGCGGGTGAAGTATGAAGCCATCAAGGCCGGTGAAGATGCTCTCGAGACATGGGCAGAACTGAAGGCAGCCATACGCCTGCAGTTCTTCCCCCAGAATGTTGAATACAATGCCAGGAGAAAACTACGGGAGCTCCGCAAGATAAAATCAGTGCGGGACTACGTGCGAGAATTCTCCGCACTCATGCTAAGCATACGCGACATAGGAGACAAGGACAAACTCTTCACCTTCATGGAAGGGTTGAAACCTTATGCCCGCGTGGAGCTACAGAGACAACGAGTAGATACCCTTCCCAAGGCAATCCAAGCAGCTGAATGCCTTGGAGACTATCAAATGGAAGCTCGAAAGGACAGGCCTCAGCCGCCTGCCCGAGCAGGTTTCAAAGGGGGCCAACCTAGCAATGGTTGTCCTAGCAAATGTGGGGGAGATCGGAACTCAAACAAATCTAGGGCTCCTTCCTCAAGAAGCAACAGTGCGGCTTCAAACAACAATGACCGGGGAAGAAAGCCTCCTTCAGGATGCCGTCATTGCGGTGGACCACATTGGAACAATGAATGCCCACATGCACAGATGAATGCCCATCAGGCTATTGATGATGGGACGGAGGACGATTTCGACGATGAGGACCAGACTGAACCAGTAGGTTCTTTCAATGCAATTGTTGGTTCCATTTCTGAGGCGTTAGCAGAGACCAGTGCTGGTATCCGTAAGAAAAAGGACCCACGTCCAGTCACGAAGAAAGGGAAAAAGAAGGCAAATGAAGAGACTCCTCCTAAACAAGAGAGGACCTTAATGTTCGTTGAGGTGAAGGTGAATGGCAAGCCCATTCGGGCTATGATAGACACGGGTGCCACCCACAACTACTTAGCCTCGACTCAGGTGGAGCGCCTTGGACTAGTTGTAGGGAAAGGTAAAGGCAGTTTCAAGGCTATCAACTCACCTCCCCAACCAGTGGGTGGAATAGCCAAAGAAGTACCAGTGAAGCTTGGCCCCTACGAAGGAAAATTCAACCTGCGAGTGGTGATCATAGATGACTTTGAGCTGATTGTTGGACTGGAATTCCTAAGGCAAACCAACACCATGCTTGTACCATTTGCAGACATGCTACTGATGATGGGAACCAATGGGGCCAAGCCCTGCATCATCCCGTGCCTTCCCATGAAGATGGCCGTTGAGAACATCTCGGCCTTGCAGCTGAAGAAGGGGGTCAAAAGGAATGAGCCTACGTTCCTGGCAACCCTCTGCATTGAAGATATAGAACGCTCCTCGGGTCCCATTCCTGAAACCATGAAGGAGTTACTACTGGAGTTTGAAGTTGTTATGCCACAAGACATGCCAAAGCGGCTCCCGCCTAGGCGCACTGTGGACCATGCAATTGAGTTGGTGCCGGGCGCGAAGCCACCTGCCTGGGCGCCCTACAGAATGTCACAATCCGAATTCACCGAGCTCCGGAGACAATTGATGGAAATGCTAGATACAGGGATCATTGTACCCTCAAAGTCCCCATATGGGTCCCCTGTTCTATTCCAAAAGAAACATGATGGCAGCCTGCGACTCTGTGTGGATTATCGAGCTCTAAACAAAATCACAGTAAAGAACAAGTACCCTATTCCGTTGATGGCAGACTTGTTCGATAGACTGGGTGGTGCGACGGTGTTCACCAAGATAGACCTCAAGATAGGTTATTGGCAAGTTCGGATCGCAGAGGGTGATGAGCACAAGACGACCTGTGTAACAAGATATGGGTCGTACGACTTCCTGGTTATGCCGTTCGGCTTGACTAATGCTCCAGCCAAATTTTTGCACCCTGATGAACCAAGTCTTCCGAGAGTACATTGACGAATTTGTGGTGGTCTACTTGGATGACATTGTGGTATATAGCCAAACATTGGAAGAACACCTAGTGCATTTGCGGAAGGTCCTAGCTCGTTTGCGGGAGCATGAGCTATATGCCAAGCTGTCCAAATGCTCCTTTGCTCAGAAGCAAATTGACTTCCTCGAACATGTCATTGAGGAAGGACGCATCAAGATGGACCAACAGAAGATCCAGGCCATCATAGACTGGCCGCCGCCAAAAGATGTCCACGCCTTGAGGGCGTTCCTTGGTCTGTGCAACTTCTACCGGCGATTTGTGAAGAACTACTCCCTTATCACTGTGCCATTGACAGAACTCCTCAAGAAGGTCACACCTTGGGATTTGGGACCAAGGAGAGCGGAGGCCTTCAACGTATTAAAGGCGGTTATATCTAGTAGTCCCGTCTTGGCTCTCCCTGATTTGGCCAAGCCGTTCGAGGTACAAACGGATGCATCTGACTACGCTCTTGGTGGGGTCTTGATGCAAGAAGGGCACCCCGTAGCATACGAGAGTCGGAAGCTGAAGGATGCAGAGCGGCGCTATGCCGCCCATGAGAAAGAATTATTGGCTGTTGTCTATTGCTTGCGCCTTTGGAGGCACTATCTGCTGGGGACCCCGTTCGTGGTCAAGACAGACAACACAGCGGTCAGCCATTTCATGACCCAGCCAAAGCTGAATGGTCGACAGGCCAGGTGGCAGGAACTCCTAGCTGAATTCCACTTCAACCTGGAGTACCGCAGTGGAAAGACCAATCATGTTGCTGATGCACTCAGTCGGAGAGCTGACCTAGCATCGGTGTGCCTACTCGCCACCCTAAGGGGGAGTGAAGTAGCCACCTCCATCAAGAACCAGATACAGGATCTACTCACAAAGGATCCCGCTGCTCAGTATTTGGTTGATTTGGTAGGACAGGGCAAGACTCGCCAGTTCTACGTGGAAGATGGTTTTCTGAAAATCAAAGGGAACCGACTTTATGTTCCGAAAGGAGGAGATTTGCGGAGGACTCTTCTTGCGGAATGTCATGATACTCTGTGGGCTGGCCATCCCGGTGAAGAACGCACCATGGCGTTACTTCGTCGTGCCTATTATTGGCCTCAAATGGTCGATGATGTCTCTCAGTATGTGAAGACTTGTCTAGTATGCCAGAAGGACAAGTCTGACCGCTTGACACAAGCGGGACTCTTGGAACCACTAGCTGTTCCAAAGAGACCTTGGGAAAGTGTTTCTCTGGATTTCATCACCGGATTGCCCAAGGTCGGAGATCTCACAACTATCTTGGTTGTGGTAGACCAGTTTTCCAAGTATGCCACCTTTATTGCAGCCCCACAATATATATCAGCAGAAGATACAGCTCGAATCTTCTTCTCTTATGTCGTCAAATATTGGGGTCTGCCCAAAGACATTGTTAGTGATCACGACTCACGCTTCACCAGCAACTTTTGGACCCAACTTTTTAAGTGCCTTGGGTCAAAATTGAGTCACAGCTCAAGTTTTCACCCGCAATCTGATGGCCAGACAGAGCGGTTCAATGGTATGTTGGAGGAATATCTACGCCACTTTGTAACCGGATCGCAGAAGAATTGGGTGAAGCTTCTGGATGTTGCTCAACTGTGTTTCAATTCACAAAAGAGCTCTAGTACAAACAAAAGCGCTTTTGAAATTATTACCGGACAGCAACCGGTACTCCCACACACTGTGAATGCACCAAACACGGCTAAGTCTCCTCGAGCTACTGGCTTCTCAAAAGAGTGGAAGCGGAATCTGGGGATAGTGCGGAGCTATCTTGTCAAAGCTCAAAAGCGGATAAAGAGGCATGCTGATCAGAATCGTCGCTTTGTTGAATATCAAGTAGGAGACAAAGTGATGGTCAAAATCCCAAAGCGGTACTTATTTGCGGGAGTCCATGACCCTCGCCTATTGCAAAAATATATTGGACCCTTGTCCATTGAGAGGTGCATTGGGAAAGTTGCATACCGGGTGGATACCCCAACTTGGTGGAAAATTCATCCTGTCTTCCATGTCAGTCTCCTGAAACCTTTTCGAGAAGACACGGAGGATCCTTCAAGAAGCCAGCTTACAATACCCAGTATTCGGGGTCCCAATTCAATCGGAAAAAGGCGTGTTGAAGCTATCCTTGATGACAGAGTGATTCATGCTTCAAGGAAAGATCACCAAGAATTCTTGGTGAAATGGAAGGGCTGTGATGCAGAAGAGAATACTTGGGAGAGGGGAACAAACCTCAAAGCCTACAAGAGCCTCATTGAAGATTATTTTGCAAGTAAGGCGCCGAGGACGTCGCCAACTCAGGTGGGGGAGAATGTCATGGGCGGCTTTCCAGCCATGCACCATGACCCCTTGGGCGCGCCCCGTGGCGTCCTAGCAAGCCTCCCAACGCTAGCGCTACGGACGGCCCCGTGGTCTTGGCCGCGCCAAGTGACAAGCGCGCAGGTGCCTCTGTCGCCCCACCGATATCCCTCGCCAGCGCCCAGCCGCAGGCATATTCCAACAACGCCGCGCGCGCAAACAACATCGCGCGCACAGACCCTAATGCCAAAGACGCTGCTGCTGACAAAGGACCTGTTCCTGCTTTGTAGAAAACTAAGTCCTTTCCATTGTAAATATAGAGCAGTTTTATTTCATGCACTTACATTATGTTTCTCCAGCTTTTTCAAGTCTAGTCGTGTAGCTTTGGTTTATTTTTTTTTAAGTACTATTAGGGGGGATCAAGCAATCAAACTTTCTAGCAAGCAAGCAATTCTCTGTACTGGTGTCTCTCTCCCTCGACACCGCCTTGCTTTTCTGTAATAGGTTTCATTAATGAAATCAAGCTTTCTTTCATTCTCAATTCTCATTTCTGTTCTCTCAATTGCTCTTGACATTGGTTTTTCTGTGCGGCACTGACAATCTAGTCTAGCGCACGGAGGGGACCTCAGTTGGCGGACAGCAACTGCATTGACATCAGTAGCTTAGCCTTACGTTGCCCTTCCAAGGAATCTCAGGAAGGCGCCGCGTAACACATAATATGTTTTGAATCAAGCATGTACGACTTTTTCCAAATGTCGCATGCCTGTCTTAACTTTTGCAAAATGCCGCATGCCATTTAAGACAGTCATTATATGTAACATGTATTTCTAATCAACTTCTACCAAAAAAATTTGTTAACACACAGCGAATAAAAGCTCCCCATATTTCCCAATTCCAAGTGACTTGATCTTCCAATCGTTTGGTTCGGCCAGTTATTTTGTAAAATTTATAATATACGTATTTTTATAGGACTTAGGAAAACTCTCTAGACATTTTTACAGTTTAAAAGATGATGAATTAAGAAAATATGAAAGATCGAAAATATATTCTGTGTTCCGAGGCCTTAAAACCCTCTTTTTGTCTCACCTCGATTTGTGTGCGCAGTCCGGGCGTGTTTTCAGAAAACTCTTGTGAAACTAAGTAAAATATGGAAATTGGCTTTTAAAATTTAATAAAGTTGACTTTGGTCAAGATTCTTGGTAAACGAACCCGGACCCGTGATCCGACGGTCTCGTAGGGTCCGTAGTAAAATATGGGACTTGGGCATATGCCCCCAATCGATTTCCGAGGTCCCAACCACGAGAAATGAATTTTTGAAAGAAATTGTTTAACTGAAATTATAAGAGTATTCGGAAATGAAAAGAGGTTTGAAATTAATGGTATCGGGCCCGTATATTGGTCCGGAGCTCGGTACAAGTCTTATATAATAATTAAGTTGAATCTATGAAGTTTGGTAAGAATCGGAGTTCGTTAGGTATAAATCCGACCTTTATTTGAGAAATTAGAAATTTTGATGTTCTTAAGTGATTTCATGAATGTGGTGTTTAACTCATAGTTGTTGATGTTATTTTGATGATGTAATTGCACAAGCAAGTCCGTGTGATACTTTTAGACTTGCGTGCATGTTTGGTTTGGAGCCCCGAGGGCTCGGGTGAGTTTTGGATAGGCCACGAAGTGAAATTGGACTTAGGAAAAAGTTGATGGTATCTGATATTTTTGCCCAGGCCTCTGATCTCGCAATTGCGAGATTAGGCTTCGCAATTGCGAAGTCCTCAGGCATGGGAATTGCAACCCAGGCAAATGGGAACCTAGCCTGGGCAGGCCTGTGTCGCATTTAGCCTTGGTCGCAAATGCGACCCTTTCTCGCAAATGCGAAGGTGATAGGATTTTCTCATCGTCGCAAATGCGACAGATTCTTTGCATTTGCAAAGACAACAGGCCCTGAAGGGGTTCGCAATTGCGAACCCTGGTCGCAATTGTGACATCTGCGACCAGTTAATTATGACTTAGACGTATTTTTCTTCATTTTTCAAACCCTCTTGAACCCTAAGCTCTCTCGGGCGATTTTATAAGAAAAAGTTCTTCTCCAAATCAATTGTAAGTCATTTCTAACTCATTTTCTTTAATCAATAACATCTTTTCACATGATTTCAACTCAAAATCAAGGGTTTTCATGGGGAAAATTGGGTGTTTCGGGTAGAACATGGGATTTTCAAATTTTGGGGATTTGGACCTCGATTTAAGGTCCGATTTCAAAATAAATTATATATTTGATTTCGTGGGTGAATAGTTAATCGGCTTTTGGTTCGAACCTTGGCTTTTGACCATATGGGCTCGGGGTCGATTTTTTACTTTTTGGGAAAATTTTTAGAAAACCTATTTTCTTTTTTTGGTTAAAGAAAACCTATTTTCATGCATTAGAATTGATTCATTTAGCATTTATTGATATCGTTAAGTAAACTGTGGCTAGATACAAGAGAATTGGTGGTGGAAACAAGAGGTAAAGCGATAGTTGAGGCTTGAATTGTGTTCGTGGCATTGAGGTAAGTGTTTGGTCTAACCTTAGCTTGAGGGATTAGAAGTTGTGTCTTAATTTCTATGTGTTAATTGTTAAGTACGACATATAGGCATGGTGACGAGTATCTATAAGTTGGTGTCAAGCATGCCCGTGAGTCTTATACTATGATTAATGTGACTCCCTTTCGTATTGTTTATGCTTTATATGATGACTTCTATTGTTGAACAAGGCTTGTGGAAGTATTATTGGTAATTGAACATTATAGAGCGTTGGCTCAAATTGAGAATTGAGTTGTGAAGTAAATATGGAAAAGGGAAGAGGTTTATGATATCGTCTCCCTTGTTGGGATGTTATTGTTGTTGATATTATCTCCCTTGCCGGGATGTTATTACTCATGATATTGTTTTCCTTGCCGGGATATTGTTGTTATGCTATTGTTCCCTTGCCGGAATTTTATTGTTATATTATTGATTTCCTTGCCCAAATTGCTTTGTGATTGTTGCTTGGGTGGGGTAGAGTGTAAAGCGCGAAGGGTGATGCCGTGCATGATTTTGAGAAAGTTAATGCATGAAGGGTGGTGTGGTGCCGATATTGTGAGGTAAAAGCACGAAGGGTGATACCGTACCGCACAATGTACAATGTTGTGCCATGATATGAGTGATAATGCACGAAGGATAATTTCGTGCCATGATTATGTGAGGAAAAAGCACGAAGGGTGATGTCGTGCCTATTCTATTGATTTCTATGGTGAGGATGAGAGTAAAAGCATGAAGGGTGATGCCGTGCACATGTTATTGAGTTCTTGATTCTTGATGATAATTTAGTTATGGCTTTCGTTACATTCCTCTATTGGTTTTCTGTTGTTACTTGATATTCCCTATAGCATATTTTTCCCCCTCCTATCTTTAACTGTAAATTTCTGCCTTTATTTTTTCGTTGTATATGATTTAACTGCACAGGTTTATTTGGTAGTCTTGTCCTAGCCTCGTCACTACTTCGTCGAGGTTAAGCTAGGCACTTACCAGCACATGGGGTCGGTTGTGCTGATACTAACTCTGCACTGTGTGCAGATCCCAGTGCTACAGCTTTTGGACCACAGTGATGTTGTTGCCTTCAGTCCATCAGGCGACCCAAGGTAGTCCTGCAGGCGTCCGCGGGCTTTGGCGTCTCCTTATATCTTTCCATACTATTTCTTCTATGTATTTCAGAAACAGCTTTGTATTTATCTTTCGGACCCCCATTTGTAGTATTCCTAGACAGTCTGTGAGATTGTGACACCAGTTCTGGGTAGCTTATATTTATGGATTTGTATCGGCATTATCTTAAATTGTTATATTTCATTATTCCGCTTTATTATTTTCGCTGTTTATATAAGGTTAACTCATAATTGTTAAGGGATTAAATAATTGAAATAATTTGCTTGCCTAGCTTTCACTTGTAGGCACCATCACGACTCCCGAGGGTGGGAAATCCGGATCGTGACAAGTTGGTATCAGAGCTTTAGGTTGCTTAGGTCTCACAATTCACGGACAAGCTTAGTACAGTCTGAGGGATCGGTACGGAGACGTCTGTATTTATCCCCCAGAGGCTACAAAGTTAGGAAAAAATAACTTCACATCTATTCCTTCCTGTCGTGCGACTTGATTTCTCAATGCTAATTGAACTTCCACTCTATTCTTTCACAGCTGGTGAGAACACGTACCGCTTCATCAGCTGACCAGTAGCCCGAGCCCCCAGTAGTAGCTCCTGCAAGCGGAAGAGGTCGAGGCCGTGCTATGGCCCGAGGCAGAGGTAGGGCTCAGCCTAGAGCTCGAGCAGCAACACCAGCGGCAGAGCCTCAGGTTGAGCTTGACGATGAGGTTCTAGCCCAGACAATTCTAGCAGGACCACCTCAGGTCCCAGAGGGGTTCATCGCCACCCTAGTACCTCATGATGCTCTGGTCTGTCTAATAGGCCTTATGGAGAGTGTCGCCCAGTCATGTTTGCTTCCTATAGCACCAGCCGTCTCTCGGGCTGGAGGAGGAGCCCAGACTCCTGCTACTCGCACTCCAGAGCAGATGGCTCCCCGTTTCAGACTCCAGCAGCTCAGCCAGTTGGGGTAGTCAACCTGGTGTGGTGGCACAGATCGGAGAGGGGCCAGTTGTATCTGTTGATGCCTTGTGGAGATTGGACAGGTTCACCAAGCTCTTCACTACTACTTTTGGTGGTACATCTTCTGAGGATACATCTTCTGAGGATCCCCAGGAAGGCTGTTGTGAGCATGTGATTTTTGCCCCATAAGAAATACTCCTATAAAATCCCAAGAAAATAGATTTTTTTTTTGTTAACTATTTACCCTTTTAGGAATTTTTGTAGAATTTTCTTAATTATTTGTATTTTTCAGTGCATGTTTAATTTATTTAAAATCATGAAAAAATACCAAAATATCATGCATTTACATTTAGGATTTATTTTTATATTTTTAGGATTAATCAGTAATTATTTGTTTTATAGAAATTTGAAAATCACAAAAATAGCTCATTTTTAAATTTTTGTCTTTAATTTTTAGTTTATTAATTTTTTCACTTTTAATTTAGAATTAAATGATGTTTTATAATTTTTATAATTACTTAAATAGTTTAATTTCACATTTTTAGATAATTTAGGATTCTTAATTATCAGGATTTTTGATTTAAAAAAAAGGAAAAGGAAAATAAAGAGAGATTTGAAAAAAGAGTGTTATTTGGGTTAATTTCACAACTAAGTCTGGACCAAACTAGCCCAATTCACGGGGAGAAATTCAAAAATAGCCAGATTTACCACTAGTCGTTGAAAAATAGCCAAGTTTCAAAAGTCATCGAAATTTAGCCACTTTAAATCTGAGCGAAAACACAGTTCAAAATCCGGAAAAATACGCCCGCAAATTTTACGGGAGTTCCAGCATAAGTATGCTGGAACTCCTGTAAATTTTACGGGAGTTCCAGGATAACTATGCTGGAACTCCCACAAATTTTACGGGAGTTCCAGCAAGTATAATTGTCGAGTATAATATACTGGAGTTTGGAGCACTGGTGCTCCAGTCTCCCGCAAATTTTACAGGAGTTAGCAAAGTATACCGGTCCAGCATAATATGTTGGAGTTCGTACACAAATGCACCAGAACTCCCGTATATTATACTGGACCGGTCCCTGTTGCAGCAAAATAATGGCTATTTTTCATTGACTTGGTAAACGCTAGCTATTTTTCATTGACCAGTGTGAAAACTGGCTATACCATGATATTTTAACCAATTCACGTCCACAACCTAAGCCCAAACAATTAATCCACCCGGTCCAGCCCCGCCTAACCCCAAATCGACCCCGTTTCGTGTGTCATTGATCACAGTCGTTGGATTTTGCTAATCCAACGGTCCGAAACTAACCAACCTTGTACCTTATAACTGTCCGAAATTAGTCAAACCCCCACCCCCTCCAACCTCAAAAATTCACTCAGCCTATCTCTCATCTCTCTCTAAATGCTAAACCCTAGCCGCCCTCATACACCACGCCGCCTCCCTGTAAACCACCGTCGGAAATCGCCTCATGGCGGTTTCGCAAAGCCCTCCAAATTTACACCATAGAACCCTCATCCGTTCCTCATTACAGATCTCCAACCAGTTTTCCTCGAATCATTGCCAAAACTTTCGAATCTTGGATCGAAGAATCCGGCCAGAACCCCAATCTCTCCAAATCACTCCAAACTCACACCCCATAACCTTTGCACACTCCTGAACCCTAAACCACCATTAGTCCCCCTCGAATAACCTCGAACTTGTTCAAATCTTAATTCTCAAATTCCGAAGAACCCTAATTTCTCCTTTGTTCTTCTGATGTTCAAGTGCTTGGGTAAATGAACTAAAATATCGATTAGTCGACTGTACTTGTTAAGGACAGTCGATTAATGGTTATTAACGTTCATTTATGCCTTTTGAAGTAGTGGCCGAGTTCTTAATAAAATCAAAATTTTAGGTAATTTCCTTTTCTTTTATTTTTCTGTTTACTTTTACTTTGTCTTTAAGTGTTTTTGTTCTTATGTTAACTATTTCCGTTTAGCTGCATATTTTAGGAGTTTTTTATTCTTAGATTTTTTCTTTCTTTGTTTCACAACTGTTAGTTTATCTATTTATTCTTGGTCAAAGCATGTTTAAGTTTATTAAGCAATTGCACAAGTCTGGATTTAATTAGGTTAATTATTAGCTTTTATTGTATTATCATATTTGTTTCTTTGATTGTTACCATTTCTGCCATCAACATTTGTTTAAATTCAGCTTTTATTTAGGGTTAATTAGATAAGCATTTTCATTTACTGATTAGTTTAGTTTTAGTCTTAAATTGCATCATCATGCTTCTTATTTTGTTTGTCATTTCGACTAAGATTTTGGATCTTTTTTTGTGTTTCTGCTTCTGTTTGGCTTGATTTGGAAATCAATAGAACTTTAGGGGTTTAATTGAATCCAAAAGAGTTTAGGTAGAGACTGCAATAAGCAAGCTTTAGAAGCGCAATTTAGGATTTTTCTAATTGAAAAAATATCAGAATATTCTAGAACAGGGGCAGTTGGCCTCATTTGGTTAGTACAAAGTACTAAAACCAATAGAGGAAAACCAGCTGTCCAATTCTGTTGGAATATGTTGTTTATGACTGAGGAATAATTTCTTCAGCATATGGCATTGTATATCCCTATGTATAGTGCCTTTCATACACAGATTTGGACACACATTTTCATCAGCCTTTTTACTAAAAAAGCTCTACTTTTTCTGAAAAGTTTATACTCCAACAGTCTTGGAAAAACTCCAAAAAATCTCTCATTCCTCACAAGTTAAAAACATGGTTTGAAATAGAGAGTGTTCTGGGGTTGTTCAATTGGTCATTTCTAGATTGAAGTGGTTGATTTAGGGTTTGTGGTCTGTTGTGGCTCCTATCCTGTTGTTGTTCTTTCTTTTTTAAAGTTTCAGCCAGTTTTGCACCTTTTTGTTGCTGTTTTTGTTGTTGTTGTGCAAGGTACTGAACTTCACTCTCTCCATGTAATGTTTGTTGTTAAAGAAATGTGAAATCAGTTGTATGCAAATGATGTTTGGTGCAAATGAATGTCTTTTTATGATAGTATTTAGCTTAATGACATGAATGTAGTTGAATCTTGAATATGTGAGTTTAGATTTTGAGCATGAGCAAGTTAATCTATACATGAATGCCTTATGAGTTTCAGTTATGCAAAGTTAGCTATTAGGACTGATTTTGAGTTTTTTTAGTCACCTTTCTTACCTTTGTTTGAATATACAAATTCCCTTTTTCTCTAAATCCTTTTGTTTGTCCTTTTATCTATTTGATTGTAAGCTGATACTTGCGGATTGGCTACTAATTGGCCAAATCATCAAGGTCAAAAGCTTTGGAAATGGAATCAGGTTGCCGTGGACAAATCATGTTCAAAAGAAGCTCGGATCCGTCAATGAGATGGAATTTGTAATAGCTTTAGCTTCAAATATTGTTAGTTGGGTATTAGGACATGATGTAAAGTATTTTCTTTGAGTAAATATTTTATTTTGGAAGACTGCAACTAATTAAGTCTTTAAACTCATATGGTGGGATTCAAATAGTCGTATTAGAAGCTAGATTATATTGTGGTTATGGTTTAAATGATGGTATTGGGCTAGATTATGAGCCCACTCTTTAAAGATGATAGGGTTGTTCTTGTTTAACATGGGCTGAATTTTTGGGCCCAAGTGAAAGTCAAATAGATCTGGGTTGTTAAACTTGGATCCTAAGCCCAAAAATGTGAACCCAAGTGTAGAAATTCTCTTCTGATAAAACGAATAGGTGTTTTATTGTCATTCATGTGGAGATTAAAATTTGGGTTTGATTTCTAAATACTTGTTTCAATTAGCAAAAATTGATATTTAGTTGCTGTTAATTTTAAAGGTAGGTAGGCCCAAATAAAACGCATCAAACATCTGGGCCCGCCTAAGTCTAAGACCAATGTGGGCTGCCTAGTTCAGATCCAGCAATGCTTCTCCGGAATCCTTCTGATTTCTGGGCCAATTCTTTGAGCCCAATTGCAGCTTTCAAGCTGATTCGTTCAATAAGCCATTGATGGCCCAACCCTTTTTTAATCAATTTAGGTCCAAGAATGCACCCTAAATTCGTTGTTAATTAATTGATTTAGTTTCAATCTTAGGTTAGTTTCAAAGAAGAATATCCTAAGATGGCCTTAAATAAACTTCTTTTAAAATCAATTGGGGTGTGCTATGCCAAACACAACCGCTAAGCCCATGGCCCTCATAAATTAGTTAACTCCTGTAAAATTTGTGGTGTGCCATGTTCCATCCAATAACCCATGGCCCTCATGTAATTAATTCAAACCTAATAAAATTGAGGTGCGCCATCAATTAAACTTTCCATGGCCCTCGTAAATGTTGTTAAACCTTCATAGTTGCTTTCGGTGCGTTATTTAAATAATTCAATCATGGCTACGGGTACGGTTCCCGTGACGTAGTTGTGATTTTAATTTCGGGTGTACATTTCATGTGACCCAATTATCAACAATGTTAAATAGAACGTGTTACGAAACGCGGGTGCATTTCATGTAACATGGTTTAAGACGTGTTTTAAATAACGTTGAATCTTCCTAAAAGCGATTTAAATTGATTAAAAACGGTTCTAAGGTTAAAATGCACAATAGGTTAAAACATGTAATAAATCGGATAATAGGCCAATTTAAATAGTTTAAGCGACTGTGCTAGAACCACGGAACCCGGGAATGCCTAACACCTTCTCCCGGGTTAACAGAATATCTTACTTAGAATTTCTGGTTCACAGACTTTTAAAATAAAGTCAAAATTTCCTCGATTTGGAATTTTAAAATAAACCGGTGACTTGGGACACCCAAATAAATTATTCCAAGTGGAGACTCTGAAAATTAAATAAAATAATCCCATTGGAACAATATCACTTAAATTGAAAAAACTCCCATATGCCCTCTCGGGGTGTAAAAATGAGGTGTGACAGCTGTCATGAGGTTCTTCGGAACATAGGGATAGTGGAGACCAGTGTGGTTAACTTTGCTGCTTTTTGTTTGTCTGGATCCGCCAAGACATGGTGGAGAGATTATTGTTTGGCTAACCAGCTGGGTCACCAGCTTTGACTTGGGATCAGTTCTCTCAACTATTTCTGAAGAAGTTTCTTCCTATCACTCAGAGGGAGAACTATCGGAGGCAGTTTGCGAGTCTCCAGTAGGGTTTTATTGCTGTTACTCAGTACGAGACAAGGATTATTGACTTGGCTCGTCATTCTCTTCTTATACTTCCCAGTGAGAGAGAGAAAGAGAGAGTGAGGAGGTTCATTAAGGGATTTGTTCAGCCTATTCGATTGCAGATGGCTAAGGAGACGGGGAACGAGATTTCTTTTCAGGATGCGGCCAATGTGGCAAGTAGAGTTGAGATGGTTCTATCACAGGAGGGTGGTCAGGGGTCTAACAAGAGGCCTCGTTATTCGGGCAGGTTCAGTGGTGCCCCATCTGGAGGCTCAGTGGTGCCTGTAGGAGCCATCCTTCCAGGCTGTTTCATTCAGCACTTCAGGCTTCTCACAGTGCTCCAGATGGCCGTGGTTCTCATATGCAGTATTCAGATCAGTTGCCTTACAGTGCACTGCCAGCTCCTTTTAGTGCACCTCTGCTCCAGAGTTTTCAGAGTGGTTATTCAGGCTATCAGGGTCAGCAGTCTCAACAGCTGAGAGCATGTTATACTTGTGGCGATATGAGGCATATTGCTATATTTTGCCCTCGAGCACCGAGCAGCTCTCAGCGTCACAGTTCCCGTGCCATAGTTCAGGCACCGAGTGTTCCACCGCCTGCTCAGCCAGCTAGAGGTGGAGGCAAGCCAGCAGGAGGCCGTCCCAGAGATGTAGTTCAGAGTGGTGGGGCCCAACCCTAATGTTATGCTCTTCCAGCAGACCTGAGCTTGAGGCTTCCGATGCAGTTATCACAGGTACTGTTCTGGTTTGCAGTAGAGATGCTTCAGTTCTATTTGATCCAGGATCTACATACTCCTACGTGTCATCTTATTTTGCACCGTATCTGGTCATGCCTAATGAATGTTTGAGTGCTCCTATTTATGTGTCTACACCGCTGGGTAATTCTATTGTGGTAGATCGTGTCCATCGTTCATGTATAGTTGTGATTGGGGGTCTTGAGACTCGAGTAGATTTGTCACTTCTGGATATGGTTGATTTTGATGTCATATTGGGGATGGACTGGTTATCACCTTACCACGCTATCTTGGACTGTCATGCCAAGACTGTGACCTCAGCCTTACCAGATTTACCTCTTTTAGAGTGGAGAGGGACTCATGGTCATTCTACCCGTAGAGTTATCTCATATATGAAGGCTCGGCGTATGGTCGAGAAGGGGTGTTTGGCCTATTTGGCATATGTTTGTGATTCTAGTGCCGAGGTTCCTTCTATGGATTCTGTGCCTGTTGTTCGTGAGTTTCCTGAGGTATTTATTTCAGACCTGCCGGTTATGCCACCCGACAGGGATATTGACTTCTGCATTGATTCGGCTCTGGGCACTCAGCCCATTTCTATCCCGTCGTATTGTATGGCTCCGCCTGAGTTGAAAGAATTGAAGGAGCAGTTGCAAGAAAGGCTTTATTATACCTAGTGTCTCACCTTGGGGTGCGCCGGTGTTGTTTGCTAAGAAGAAGTACGGATCGATGAGGATGTGTATAGATTACCGGCAGTTGAACTAGGTTACAATCAAGAATAAGTTTCCATCGCCAAGGATTGATGATTTGTTTTATCATCTTCAGGGTGCCAAAATATTTTTGAAGATTGATTTGAGATCTAGCTACCATCAGTTGAGGATTAGGGCATCCGATGTCCCTAAGACAGCTTTCCGCACTCGGTACGGGCATTATGAGTTCTTGGTGATGTCATTTGGGTTCACAAGTGCCCCAGCAGCTTTCATGGATTTGATGAACCGAGTGTTCAAGCCTTACTTGGATTCGTTCGTGATAGTCTTCATTGATGATATTTTGAGCTATTCCCGCATCCGGGAGGAGCATGAGCAGCATCTGAGACTTGTTCTTCAGACTTTGAGAGATAGTCAGTTGTATGCTAAGTTTTCGAAGTGTGAGTTCTGGCTGAGATCAGTTGCATTATTGGGTCATGTTGTTTCAGTAGAGGGTATTCAAGTGGATCGGAAGAAGATAGAGGCAGTCAAGAACTGGCCTAGACCCGCATCAGCTACATAGATTCGGAGTTTCTTGAGTTTGGCGGGCTATTACCGTCGGTTCATGGAGGGGTTTTCATCTATTGCAGCCCCGATGACCAGGTTGACCTAGAAGGGTGCCCAGTTTAAGTGGTCGAACGAGTGTGAGGTGAGCTTTTAGATGCTCAAGACAGCTTTGACTATGGCGCCGGTGTTGGTTTTGCCCACAGGTTCAGGGCCATATACAGTTTATTGTGACGCATCTCGTATTGGACTTGGTGTGGTGTTGATGCAGGATGGCAAGGTCATTGCTTATGCTTCGTGACAGTTGAATATTTATGAGAAGAATTATCCAGTTCATGATTTGGAGCTAGCAGCCATTGTTCACGCATTGAAAATTTGGAGGTATTATCCGTATGGCGTGTCATGTGAGGTGTTCACAGATCACAAGAGTCTATTGCATTTGTTCAAGCAGAAGGAGCTAAATTTGAGGCAGAGAAGGTGGTTGGAGCTATTGAAAGACTATAATATCACCATCTTATATCATCCGGGAAAGGCC
Organism: Nicotiana attenuata; assembly: GCF_001879085.1. Taxonomy (NCBI): domain Eukaryota; kingdom Viridiplantae; phylum Streptophyta; class Magnoliopsida; order Solanales; family Solanaceae; genus Nicotiana; species Nicotiana attenuata. The sequence goes on from NC_031989.1 coordinate 13,102,408, forward strand.
AATGTGGTGGCCGATGCTTTAAGTAGAAAGTCAGCCAGTATGGGTAGTCTTGCATATATTCCGGTCGATGAGAGACTGCTTGCTTTAGATGTTCAGGCTTTGGCCAATCAGTTTGTAAGGCTGGATGTTTCTGAGCCCAGCCGTATGTTAGCTTGCACAATCGCTCGTTCTTCATTATTTAAGCGTATCTGAGATCCGCAGTATGATCATCCTCATTTGTGTGTTCTTAAGGACACAGTGCGGCACGGAGGTGCCAAACAGGTTACAGTTGGAGATGATGGATTTTTGGAGATACAGGGTCGTATTTGTGTGCCTAATGTAGATGGACTTCGAGAGTTGATTTTAGAGGAGGCCCATAGTTCGCGGTACTCTATTCATCCGGGTGACACTAAGATATATCAGGATTTGCAGCAGCATTATTGGTGGAAGAGGATGAAGAAGGATATTGTTGCATATGTGGCTCAATGTTTGTATTGTTAGTAGGTAAAGTACGAGCATCAGAGACCTGGTGGTTTGTTCCAGAAGATTGAGATTCCTGAGTGGAAGTGGTATGACTATGGACTTTGTTGTTGGACTCCCACAGACTCAGAGGAAGTTCGATGTTGTGTGGGTTATTGTTGATAGGCTGACTAAGTCAGGACATTTCATTTCTGTGGCAGTTTCCTATTCTTCCGAGAGGTTAGCCGAGATCTATATCCGGGAGATTGTTCGTATTCATGGTGTGCTCGTGTCTATCATTTCGGATCGAGGTACGCAGTTTACCTCACATTTCTAGAGGGCAGTTCAGCGTGAGTTGGGCACACGAATCGAGTTGAGCACAACATTTCATCCTCAGATGGACGGGCAGTCCGAGCGTACTATTCAAATTTTGGAGGATATGCTCCGAGCTTGTGTCATTTACTTTGGAGGCTCGTGGGATCAGTTCTTGCCTTTACAGACTTTGCCTACAACAACAGCTACCAGTCGAGCATCCAGATGGCTCCGTATGAGGCATTATATGGTAGGCGGTATCGGTCGCCAGTTGGATGGTTTGAGTCGGGAGAGGCTCGATTGTTGGGTACGGATCTAGTAAAGGATGCCTTGGACAAGGTCAGGATCATTTAGGATAGGCTTCATACAGCTCAGTCCAGGCAAAAGATTTATGCCGACCGTAAATGTGGCATTCATGATCGGTGAGCGGGTGTTGCCTCGAGTGTCGCCTATGAAGGGCGTGATGAGATTTGGGAAGAGGGGCAAGCTTATCCCTAGATTCATTGGCCCGTTTAAGATTCTTGATCGAGTGGGAGAGGTAACTTGTCCTATGAGGAGGAGCCGGTAGATATTCTAGACTAGCAGGTTCGTCAGTTGAGATCGAATAGTTTCCCCTCTGTTCGTGTTCAATAGAGAGGTCAGTCTGTTGAGGCAGTGACCTGGGAGTCCGAATCTGATATGCAGAGCCGATATCCCCATCTTTTCTCTGACTGATGTGTTGCACCCCCTTTTTCTCGCGAAATCGAGTTTATGACATTTTTGGGAGGACAACTCGTTTCCTTTTGGGAATTGGGTTTTGGAATTGAAGAGTCGTCACCCAATGATTAAGTGCATTAGGACACTAAGAGGATTTTGATTTAGAAACCAGAGATTTGGGTAAGGGCAGAAATTATCTCGAGGGGAAGGTGTTAGGCACCCCTCAAGATCCACTAGTGTGGTTCCCGGCCATGCTACAATTGTGACTTTAAATATAAGTAACATGTAAGAAAGTAGGACTTTTAAATAAGAGGGTATTTCACATATTGGTTGCAAATATATGGAGTTAAAAGAAACAAAAGAAAAGCTTTATTTTTGAGAAAAATAGTTTGAAATGAAACAAACAAGTAAAAGAGAGAGGTCATAGGTTTATAAACAATATGGATCACCCCACACAACACCCGGTAACCACTTATACACATGGTGTTATCACGTGGTCATTATCTACCCTTTTCACCCCCGTTAAGGTATTCAAAGTGCGGAATGGTATCGTCACTTATTGCATGCTATTACCCGTCCCAATCCTATCAGTCCTGGAGGCATTTGGGGCTACTAGTCCTAATGGAAAGGGAGATTTGGCTTTTCACAGTTTAAAAGGATAGAATTCTAGGGAGACAATCAAAACATATAAGGCAGATACGGGAAAGCACATATCAGTTTAAGGGCTCAAAGAGGCATCCTCATTTAAAAGCAGATTGTTCAGCATGACTTGCAAATACTAGTTATGGTCTGATTTAAACGTTAAGGCACGCTGATTTATCACATATTTCTCATATAAGAAGTCTGAATTAGGCCTACCCCTAGTTGTAATTATCAAAGACTGATGCCGTTAATCAATTACCTAATGGCTTGCTTAGGTGACACTTATAGGCATGATATCTAACAATGTGGAAGTATACTGATTTAAAAGAAGGCTTGTTGATTGTGGAAGAACATAAGTTCTGCAGATTTCAAACAACGGTACTACTGATTTTAGACTTGTGGACGATTCAGATTCAGTTGATTACTCCTATAAGCATGATTTCTAAGCGTTATTGATTTTAAAACGGTTATGAAAGTGCAGGAGACCTATAGACATGGTATCTAGAATGCAATTGATTATTATTTAACCTATAATTGTTTGCCTAATGATAGATGTGAAATGCGGAATCCTATAAATAGGTTACCTGTATGCAGAAGTGCGGGAAAAAACTGAAAGACAGGATTTCTATATGATATGTAGAAATGCAGAATCCTATAGTCAGGATTTCTATATGAAATGTAGAAGTGCGGAATCCTATAGTCAGGATTTCTATACGAAATATAGAAGTGCAGAGTCCTATAGTTAGGATTTCTATATGAAATGTAGAAGTGCAGAATCCTATAATCAGGATTTCTGTGTGAAATGTAGAAGTGCAGAATCCTACAATCAGGATCTCTAATGCAGAAGTGCAGAAACTGTAGGTAGGACTTCTATATGAAATGCATAAGTGAAAAGCAGGCTGTGATTGCAGGAATAAATACCTAAGATCATGATGTCTACCCGTATGCATATATGAGTGACCCTCTTTTTTTTTACTAAAACCCCATAAGTTATTGCAAATTATTACACACCAGAATGAATCAAGAAAAAGTAAAATTATATCAGAAATTAAACTACAACCAAGGAGCCCAATTCAGACTCAAGTTCTAAAATATGAGATGAACCAACTCCAAAGATCAGATTTCCAAAGCCTTTTCTCTTATTTGGGATGTGTTAAAGTTCCCTAGGAGTCTCAGATGGACTCCGGGCAGTGCTTACACCCCAAATATATTGTAGATGTAAGATAGTGTAGTGTGGAAGAGCCAATCCTCAAATGTCCAAGTTCAGAGGGAACTCAAGGTCCCAAAGCAAGGCTCATAGGAGGGGAGCAGAACTTAGAATCTAAGAGAGAGTGCAAGTGCATAGAGGGGATTTAGGGAAGGCCATGGCAGGCTGGTGGTCATACCCAGCAATTAGGAGTGCTAGCATACCCCTAACCAACCTGTTAGCCATACTGTTTGGGAGTTAGGATCCATTAAGGATCAAGTTCAGACATGAGCAACAACTTGGATGTTACCATGTTCTGAACTTTAACTCAAACACTTAGAAGGGAGTAGGGGGTAGGGGTTCACAATAGAAACAGATATAGGAAAAGAACATGCATAGTTAATATTAATTACTGAGCATGGACAATAAAGCAAACAAGATTGCAGAAGCTGTAACTAAAACATATTGGGATGATGGCTGAAACTAAACTAGAACATACCAGTTCCAGGGAAACAAACAAGTAAAAGCAGAAGTCTTGTAAAGCCAAATTGTAAGCAACAGCCAGAAGAAACTCAGATGAGAATGTTAGAGTAATTGAGAGTGTCTTAAAGATTATTGAATTGGAAGTGTATGTAAAAGTACTGAATTCTAAGTGTGTCTAAAGTGCAGAAGGGTAGTCCCCTTTTATAGTGCAGAAGGCGAGCAAGAAAAGGTAAGAAAATAGCATTGAAATCAATCTCCCTTTAATTAAGGGATTCTGATTTCGAACGAGTAAAAGATAATTAAGGAAAGAGTTGATCAAAATATTTTCCAAAGCAGTACAATAAGGGCAAATACATAGAAGTTTATTTAAGGCAAAAGTCCAGTGGTATGCGGCTTGTGAAAAATAAGGAAAGGGAATCAATCAAACAACCAAAAAAATCAAAATCGCAGGCTTTGTTCGAATGAACAAAGTCACGAAAAGGTAAAGAGGGTTCGATTAAGGAAAATCAGTAACAATCGGTCAAACCTTATTAAAGGAGTTTGGAATCAATCAATGATTGGCACAACCTTTTTGAAGGAAGAATTACTCATATATAGAGCACATAAATATATGAATCAAGAAAGAACTGTCATGTTACTTAGAAAAGAGTCTAGCATAGAAAGGTTCAGAATCATAAGCAAAGAAGTTCAAATTCAGTTTATAGACTCAGAAAGAGTCTGATAGTCCAGGGTTCCAATGTAGAACCCTAGTCCAAAAACCAATCAAAATTGCCAAAAACCCCAAATCCTAGGGTTTCAACTCGAATCAGATATAGATACAAGCGGGCAAGCCATTGAAAAAGGCTCAGAGGTCTCTTTCAGAGACTTATGAGAAACAAACAGATATGATAGCGGGTTTGAAACAACAAAGAAAGAAAGCTGATTTAAAGCATAAAGAACATATTTTAAGAAAAGCTCGGAACTTAAGCAAGTTCAGATGAGGAAAGAAGTGATATTAACTTAAGAAAAAAGTAGATGAAACATGTTTAGCAAGAACTCGAACAAAATCTAGTAAAGAAAACAAAATTAAAGAACTCAGAAAGAAACACGTACAGTAGAAGAATACTGGAAAGTATAGCAAAGAACATGTAGCAAAATATAACAAAGATTGACATGCGAGCCTAGTCTAAAGGCACAGTAGAATACAAAGGTACAGAAGTGTCATGTATAGTAGAAAGAAAAGCAGAAGAACAACACATGCGTGGTAAACATAGTATAGGCAAACACACATAAAGAAAAGAAAAAGGAAGAATCAGAAAGACGTTTTGCAATCCTTTCAGAAACCCTAAGTCGAAAAGAAGCAACTTGTGAAAGAAAAATTGGGGAAAATACTTTAAAAATTCAGTAGAACACGGATATAGCATAGATCTAAGAAAACAAATAGAGAAAAACCTCGAATAACTTAGGATTTCGGAGAAACCCTAAAAATGAGAAGGGCTTGGAAGAAAGTCCGATCTGGAGTCGAATGAGTTAGAAACAGGCTCTTAATGCTTTGGATAAGCCTGAGCATGGCCGCAGAGGCCATAGAACCATATATCTGAGAATATCTGAAAGAGAACCATCGAGGGTAGACCTCAAAACTTCGAACACCCATGGTCTAATGGTGGAAGGGGGTGTACGGGCCATCCATGGCCTGAGAAGCCATGGATTCCGGTGAAAGGCGGTTGAAAAGGGGTAGAAGAAGGTTAGGGTTCCAAAGAACTTTCGAGAGAGTTTTGGGAGAGGAGACTGTTTGAAGGCGGCGGACCAAATGAGAATGAGGGGATTAGGGTGTAGTTGGTGGGGTAAAAAATGTAAGGAACGATTCTGGCCGTTGATCAAAATGATCAACGGCCTGGATTGAAAGGAAGTGCCGGGCGGGCAGGTTTTTTAATTGGGTCGGGGGCCAGGTTAAAAACGAATTTGGGCTGGTCCAATTGGGGGTTAGGATTGGGTCTATTAAGGGCTGAAATTGAAATATGAATAGGCTGTAATTGAAATGAAATGAGGCTAAATGATAAATAGCCAATTTTTCCTATTATTTTGTAAATATAGTAAAAATGATTCAAAAAGAAAATTGCTAGTACTAAGCCAGTTAATAATATATAAATATTAATTAAAAATATTGGGACCAATTTCACAATTATAAAATACTATTAATCTTACAATAGGCTAAAATTGCAATTATATGCGATTTGGCTTTAAAAATGCCAAATAAATTCATAAAATATATACAAAATTACCTTAACTTTATTTTTGTATAAATATAGGAATTAAATAAATTATTCACCAAAATGATAGTTTTGGGAATAATTATTGATTTTTGTACTGCTAAAATGGACAATAACTTGATTTTAAAAATCTTTAAAAATTGGAAAAAATACTGAAATAATTGGGTACGCTTATATAAGCATGTATTTGTTATTTTGAAAGTGTTTTATATATAAAAAAGAGCATAGAAAAAAATTGGGTATCAACAGCTGCCCCTCTATACCCGGGAAGGATGAAAGAGTTGTCGGGTAAAGATATGATGGCCAATTTGACCGAACGAAATGATCTGAAGAATTTTGACCGAAATCTGGTTCCTGAGCTGCGTACATATCCCTGGTTTTACAGGAATCAGGCCATATGTAGTTCAGGATCCATCGACGGAATATGCCGATGGAGATTTTTTCAAGAACGGACGCGATATTCAGGTTGGGAAGGATGGTCAAAGTCTAATAGGCTGCAGGAACTGGAGCGGGATCGCTCCTGCCGAGATGGCCGTTGCTAGCTGGTTTACCTGCAAATGAGCAATACGAACATATATTGTGCGTAAATTTAAACGTGATGCAAGTTCCCGTTGGACCATTAATGTTGTCTTTGGACGGTTAGGATGACATCCTCAAACCATGACGTCCTGGGCCATGAAGCATATAATAAGGATTCACAGGCTATGAAATGATGTCCTCGGGCTATGAGAATGATGCCTCCGAACCATGATGCCTTTGAATGATGATATGCAAAAGATAAAAATGGGGTCCTCAGGCCATGGCATGGCGTTCTCGGGCTATGAAAATGGTTCCTCCAAACAATGTTGCCTTCGGACAATTTGGCAATCTTTCAGCCCATGAAATGGAGGGGGTGGCTATCTTTCAGCCGATGCAAGATGTAAATAAGGTGGCGATCTTTCAGCCGATGCAAAATGTAAATAAGGTGGCAATCTTTCAGCCATGAAAGCGTATATTTCAACCGTGCAAGCGTAAATAAAGTGGCGATCTTTCAGCCGTGCAGAATTTAAATAAAGTGGCGATATTTCAGCCGTGTAGAATATAAATATGGTGGCGATATTTCAGCCGTGCAAAATGTAAATATGGTGGTGATCTTTCAGCCATGCAGAATGTAAATAAAAGTGGCGATATTTGAGCTGACGCAAGATTTAAATAAAAGGTGGGTTATTTCAGCCGGTGCAGGATTTAAATAAAGGTGGCTATATTTCAGTCATGCAGATGGAGGTAGAGCTTAACCTCGAAAGGCAGAATGGTAGCCTTATGCAATGCAGAGAAATGCGGATGGAGACAGAGCTTAGTCTCGGAAGGCAGCAAGGTAGCCTTATGCAATGCAGAGAAATGCAGATGGAGACAGAGCTTAGTCTCGGAAGGCAGAAAGGTAGCCTTATGCAATGCAGATAAATGCAGGTGGAGACAGAGCTTAGTCTCGGAAGGCAGAATAGTAGCCTTATGCAATTCAAGAAAAATAAAAGGCGAATAGTAATAAAATCTCTTAGCTGATAGCTGATATTGTGGCTGCTGGGGATATCGTGTACGGATAGCAAGTGCAGATAGGTGATAGTTCTGAGAGTTGCATTCCTGAGAAGTGTGAGTGTATAAATATATCTGATGATTTTGTGACTCAGGTGCCTGCATCTAAAGAAAAATCGTGAGTTTGTAAAAGGGGGGAAAGGTTAGTTCGTATCCCTGCTGACTTTGCCTGGCCCGCTCGACTCTACTTTGCTGATGCTGTGTGTTTTCCTGGGGTAGCGTTGCAAAACAAAACAATTTTGATAACGGACATGCATGATTTAGTAAAAATACGACATAAATACACAATCAAAAATATCTTTCTTTAGATGAACCGACGACTTCAACGCGGTTCAAGACATTGCAACCTCTATCTCCGAAATTCTGAGGGTCCTCCTCAAAATTCTGCCCCAGTTTACTGGGTTGCTTCTCCTGACGTTTGCGTGAGATAAATGGCTAAAATCAACTTCGGAATTTTGAGGGTCCTCCTCAAAATTCTGCCCCAGTTTCCAATAGTAGGGTGAAATGAAATTTTTATTGAATTGTAACCGAACCCATAGGGCTGCCTACGTACCCCCTCTTAAACGGGAATCAGGTCAGACGTAGTTCGAATTACATCATATAAGGAAATCATAAATGCTACACATAGTATCGTTTGACTGCGTTTGAATTGATCGGTTTCGGCCAAACTTCTCCGTCCATTTCAGCAAGTATGAGGGCTCCTCCTATTAGAACCCGGTGAACCATGTACGGGCCTTGCCAATTGGGAGAGAACTTCCCCTTGGCTTCATCTTGATGCGGAAAAATCTTCTTTAGTACCAGCTGCCCTGGTGTAAACTGTCTTGGCTTGACTCTTTTGTTGAAGGCTTTGGACATTTTGTTCTGATAAAGCTGACCGTGGGAAACCGCATTCATTCTCCTCCCATCTATAAGAGCCAACTGCTCGTAACGACTCTTCACCCATTCTGCATCGTCGAGTTCTGCTTCCTGTATGATCCTCAAGGAAGGGATTTCTACTTCGGCGGGAATGACCGCTTCTATACCATAAACCAGCATATAGGGTTGCCCCGGTTGATGTGCGAACTATGGTGTGGTATCCCAATAAAGAAAATGACAACTTTTCATGCCATTGCTTATGATTCTCTATTATTTTCCTTAGTATCTTTTTGATATTCTTATTAGCAGCTTCTACGGCTCTGTTCATCTGAGGTTTGTAGGCTGTAGAATTCTTGTGTTTGATCTTGAAGGTTTCACACATGGCTTTCATCAAGTCACTGTTGAGATTGGAACCATTATCGGTAATGATTGACTCCGGAATTCCAAACCGACAAACAATACGGTCGTGGACAAAATCTGCCACAACTTTCTTAGTCACTGCTTTGTATGATGCTGCTTCGTCCCATTTGGTGAAATAATCAATTGCCACTAGAATGAACCTGTGCCCGTTTGATGCGGCAGGCTCGATAGGTCCAATGACATCCATTCCCCAAGCGGCGAACGACCATGGCAAGCTTGTTGCATTAAGCTCATTTGGAGGCACCTTTATCATGTCTGAATGTATCTAACAGTGATGGCACTTTCGGACATACTGGATGCCGTCCGTTTCCATAGTCATCCAAAAATAACCAGCTCGGAGTATCTTCTTTGCTAAGACAAAACCATTCATATGTGGTCCGCAGGTCCCAGCATGGATTTCTTCTAGTAGTCTGGATGCTTCCTTTGCATCGACACACCTTAGTAGTCCCAAATCAGGAGTTCTCCTGTACAGGATTCTCCCGTTGTGAAAGAAATTTTTAGATAACCTCTGAAGTGTGCGCTTCTGAGTGGGATTTACAAGCTCTGGGTATTCTCTTTTTGCCAAGTATTCATTGATATCATGAAACCAAGGTTTTCCATCCACTTCTTCTTCGACATGAGCACAGTAAGCTGGCTGATCATGAATCTTTACTGGAATAGGATCTATAAAGTTCTTATCTGGATGTCGAATCATAGACGATAGGTTAGCCAATGCCTCGGCAAACTCATTCTGGATTCTGGGAACATGCCAAAATTCTGTCTCTATGAAGCTCTTCCTCAACTCTTGTACATGATGCAAATATGGGAGTATCTTGGAGTTCTTAGTTTCCCATTCCTCTCGTACCTGATGTATAAGCAAGTCTGAATCCCCAATTACCAGCAACTCTTGGATGTTCAGATCAATGGCCATCTTGAATCCCAAGATGCAGGCTTCATACTCGGCCATGATGTTGGTGCACGGGAATCTGAGTTTCGCAGACACCGGATAATGCTGGCCAGTTTCTGATATCAGGACTGCTCCTATGCCAACTCCTTTGAAATTCGCTGCTCCGTCAAAAAACATTCTCCAGCCATCATAGGATTCTGCAATGCCTTTTCCTATGAAGGATACCTCCTCGTTAGGAAAATACGTTTTTAGGGGTTCGTATTCTTCGTCCACGGGATTTTCAACGAGATGATCCGCCAATGCCTATCCCTTGATTGCTTTCTCAGTCACATAGAAGATGTCAAATTCACTTAACAGGATTTGCCACTTGGCTAGCTTGCCAGTGGGCATGGGCTTCTGAAAGATGTACTTCAGCGGGTCCATTCTTGATATGAGGTATGTAGTGTAGGCACAGAAATAGTGCCTCAACTTCTGAGCTACCCAAGTCAGAGCAAAACAGGTGTGTTCTAACAGAGAGTACCGGGCCTCGTACGGGGTGAACTTCTTGCTAAGATAGTAGATGGCATGTTCCTTCCTCCCCATTTCATCATATTGCCCCAGAACACAACCGAACACTCCATCCAATACTGCAAGGTAGAGTAGTAGGGGTCTACCTGGTTCGGGCGGAACCAAAACTGGCGGTGTTGACAGGTACACCTTAATTCTATCAAAGGCTTTCTGACAATCATCAGCCCATTTGGTAGCGGCGTCCTTTTTCAATAGCTTGAAGGTCGGTTCATAGATGACAGTGGATTGTGCTATGAACCGGCTGATGTAGTTGAGTCTCCCCAGGAAACTCATCACGTCCTTTTTTGTTCTTTGGCGGTGGCAATTCTTGAATGGCTTTAACTTTTGATGGATCCAGATCTATTCCTCGTCGACTTACAATGAACCCCAGTAGCTTTCCGGCAGGAACCCCGAATGCACATTTCGCGGGATTCAGCTTCAAGTTGTACCTTCTTAGTCTGTTGAAGAACTTCCTCAAATCTCCCATGTGATCAGTGGCTTTCTTGGATTTGATGATGACATCATCTACATACACTTCGATCTCCTTGTGTATCATATCATGGAAAATGGTAGTCAAGGCTCTCATGTAGGTGGCCCCAGCATTCTTTAACCCAAACGGCATCATTTTGTAACAATACATCCCCCACGGCGTAATGAAAGTCATTTTTTCCGCGTCTTCCTCATCCATCCATATCTGATGATACCCAGCAGAACAATCAATGAACGTCTGCAGCTCATGTTTGGCGCAGTTGTCAATTAGAATGTGTGTGTTAGGCAAGGGGAAGTCATCTTTCGGACTGGCCCGGTTGAGATCCCGGTAGTCGACGCAGACTCTAACCTTCCCGTCTTTCTTCGGCACAGGCACAATATTGGCTAACCATGTTGGATACTCTACTACTCTGAGAACCTTAGCTTTGACTTGCTTAGTGACTTCTTCCTTGATTTTCAAACTCATGTTAGGTTTGAACTTTCTGAGCTTCTGCTTCACTGGTGGACATGTCGGATCAGTCGGCAGTTTGTGTGCCACAATAGATGTACACAGACCAGTCATATCATCATACGACCAGGCGAATATGTCCTCATATTCCCTTAGAAATTTCGTGTACTCTTCCTTTTCTGATGGTGATAGATGAATACTGATGTGCATTTCTTTGACATTTTCTGCATCTCCCAAGTTAACAACCTCAGTCTCGTCCAGGTTGGACTTAGGTCTATTCTCAAAATCCTCAACCTCCTTAACAACCTCTTCTGGTATCTCATCCTCCTCTGAGTCTATATCTGTTTGTTGCGTTGTCTCGTTGCATGTCACAGTCATCGGTTCATCAAGGTAAGTAATAGTAATGCCCGAAGCTTTCCGGGATCTGGTGGTTCTGACGGTCCAATTATGGAGTCGTGCTCCTCGTCTTACGGCTTGTATAGAAGGGCCTTCCTCCCCCTCCTCCTCGAAAATGACACAACAGTCCATGTCTTCCAAGAATAAATTCCTCATTGCCGCCAGTGCTTCTTCTTCTTCCGACCCATATATGACATCGATTGGCTGGAAAGTCTGCTCCAAATGGGGTATCGGCTGCTCCAGTGGGTAGTAAGGACTGCGCCAAGGTGGCGGCCATTCATTGAACTCTTCCCAGGTGTACTCATACCCCAGATCAAAAGTGGTACCATGTTTCTTCAGCTTGATGGGCTTGGCGATTCCTTGGAGGTTTTTGCCAAGTCCCTTGCCAGGTCCATATCCGCTCTAGTTCAGTATGTTTTCAATCTTGTTGTCCCACCATTTATCCTTATCAATGGCATTGACTTGCTTGATGTGATGATAGGTATCTCCGCCCATCTTCCTTCTTCCTCCGATTGCTGGGATGGTCTGGCGACTGTATATGGGATTGCTACCGTCGCCATGAATAATCACCTCTTGGTAATTCCACTCAAACTTCATGGCCTGATGTAAGGTTGATGTTACAGCCCCGGCAGCATGAATCCAAGGTCGTCCCAGAAGCAAGTTGTAAGATGCGGGTATGTCTATTACTTGAAAATCAACATGAAACCAAGTAGGCCCCATTTGTAGACATAAGCTAATTTCCCCAATAGTGGACCTTTGGGAACCATCAAAAGCTTTGACATTGATGGCCCCATCCTTGATCTCATGCAGGCTTTTCCCAATGTTCTGAGAGTTACCAATGGACAAATATTGAGGTTAGACCCTCCGTCAATCAGGATGCTGGTGATGAAATAATCCTCGCACTGCACAGTAATGTGCAACGCCTTGTTGTGACTCAAACCTTCTGGTGGCAACTCATCTTCTTGGAAAGTGATCTTGTGACTCTCCAATACATGCCCCACCATGTTTGCCATTTCTCCTCCGGTGATGTTGCTTGGTACGTACGCCTCACTCAGCGCCTTTAATAAGGCATTCTTATGTGCGTCAAAGCTTTGTAGTAGAGCTAAGATAGAGTTCTGGGCCGGTGTTTTGTTCAATTGATCAATGACCGAGTATTCCTTTGCTTGTATCTTTCTCCAGAGATCATCAGGCCTAGTTTCAGTGACGGTTGGCCGTCTAGAGGCCTGCTTGCTCGACTCGGCTAAGTGTTCCGGAGTATAAACCCTACCGGTCCTCGTCAAACCTTGTGCCGCAACTGCTTCTCCAGTTTTGGCTTTTCCTTTTCTCCTTGCCTCGGCTGTGTAATCCCAGGGGATGGCCTTCGTATGGAATGGTGCTATGGCCGATATTGCTACTGGAATGGATACCCTTGCTTTGGGAGGTAATACAACAACCTCAAATGGTACAGATGCCTTTGGGGACCCAAACTCGACCTCAATTGGCATTGGCGTCTTTGCGGAGGATGGTGTTTCAAGATCAACTGGTATGGACATGTTCACCTCGGTGCCTTCAGAAGTCTGAATCTGGACCATAATCGGGTTAAGGGTGATTGTTGGTTACTTTGGCTCGTCACCTTCTGCTATCAACCCGATTGATCCCTTAGGGTCCCAATCATCTTCTATCTCAATCATATGAACGCCTCCACCCTTGTGGTCTGGTAGAGGGTTGCTGCGGACATTCGGAGCAGGATCCTTTACTACGAGATCTTGTTGTCAATCAAAGCTTGGATCTTATCCTTTAGAGAGTGGCACTCATCAATGGTATGCCCCTTCATGCCAGAAGATATGCATAGGTTTTGTTTGGGTTGAACCATTGGGAGGGGTTTTTGGTGGTTATGGCAGGGATAGGGGTGACATAACCAGCAGCTTTGAGCCTTTCATATAGCTGGTCTATAGGTTCGGCAATGGCGGTATACTGTTTGGGAGGTCTGTGATCGAAATTCGGTCGGGGTCTAGGAAAGTTTAGGTGAGTGGGAGGTGATTTGATAGTGGGCTTGTTGGGTGTTGTAGGCTTGGTAGACGTGTGCCGGCTGGGTGTATCTGGTTGAAGTGGGCTGATATGTAGGTGGTGGAAGGGATTGATAAGTAGGTGGTGGAGCTTGGTAGGAGGCCGAGGGTGCTTGGTAATTTGGGGTAGGTTAATATGTGAGAGGAGATATCGGGTAAGTTTGGTATTTGATTGGGGATTTTGTTCTTTGTGCAACCATCATGGCGCTTACGTCTCTTTTCTTGGACGTGCCACCAGACTGTAGAGCCTTGTTGGTAGCCTGCAAAGCTTCAAGGTTTGTGACCATACCACTTTTAATGCCTTCCTCGATCCTTTCCCCTAGCTTGATGATGTCGAAAAATTTTTGGCTTTCAATCAGCATCAACGTTTCATAGTATTGTGGATCTTGAGCTCGGACGAAAAACCTGTTCATTTGTTCTTCTTCTAAAGCCGGTATGATCTTAGCAGCTTCTGATCTCCAATGAGTAGCATAGTCGCAAAGTGTCTCCGTAGGTTTCTTTTTTAGGTTCTGGATGTAGAACACATCTGGCGCATTTTCTGTGTTGAATCTGAATCTGTCCATGAAATCGGACGCCATACTTACCCAATTCGACCATTTCATTGGGTCTTGGCTAATGTACCAAGACAGAGCATCTCCTTTCAGACTTCTCATAAAGAGTTTCATGCGAACCTTTTCGTCCTTTCCTACTCCAACCAGCTTGTCGCAGTATGTTCTCAAATGAACCCTGGGATCCCCGGTGCCATCAAACATCTCGAACTTGGAAGGTTTGTACCCCTCGGGAAGCTCGACATCTGGTTGTATGCAAAGGTCCTCGTTGTTCAATCCCTCGATCCCTTTGCTTCCTTCAACACCCTGAACTCGGCTAGTCAACTTCTTGAGTTCTGCGGCCAGGTTCCTGATAAGGGAGTCTTTGTCATCAGACTCAGGTGTGCTTGAAATGGGTTGAGTAAAAGTGTGGTATGGTTTCCACATATATGGGGGTGTTTTGGTGAGTGTGGAGATGATCATTTGTGGAGTTCAGTGGTTCAGGGATGAGCAGCGGGGTGTTGTTGGAAGTGTGGCAAGTGTCACAGTAGTGATGGGAAGCGGGTTGGTTTTGTGGTTTCGGGATCTTTTGTGGAGGTGCGGGGTTTTGAGTGTTTGGAAAGTTGACATCTGGGGTGGTGAGGGAAAACGAAAAGCTTGCCGAATTCCGAACTTGATCAAGTTCCTCCTGAAACTTCAGCAATTTTTGCTCGAGTTGGGAAGCACTTTCTTTGGAGACATGAGTACCCTGAGTGATTTCCACCCGTTCGATCGAGTTTTCCTTTCTGATGTTGCTTAAATCTTCCATTCTTCCCTTGTTCCTGTTTCTGACAGGACTAGGAGGAGGAGTGGGTGGAGGCCCCTTGGATCTTGTGGAGTATGATGACGATGCCAAAGTGCACGAACTAACCTTTGGGGAGGGGAATAAAACAAAAGTAAAAACAAAAAGGTAGCAAGTTAGTGCGGATCAAAAGGGAAAGATTTGCGATATTTAAACACATAGTACGAGAATGTAAATCGAGTCCTAACTTGGGAGCCTCGTTGTGCCCAAGGTAGGCCTAGCGACAAATTGATTTGGAGAACTTATAATGCTAAATGCCTCATTTTATTGATAAGAATAAGACGAATCCCAAAACAACACTAAAATAGCAGAAGATAAAATGTCACTAATGGCCATTGGCCTTATTACATTCTTGTCACACCTCCTTTTTACGCTACTACACCCGCAAGGGCGTAAAGGAGTTTTTCAACGGGATTTATTATTAGATTTCAGAGTCGCCACTTGGGAGATTAATGGTGTCCCAAGTCACCGGTTGAATCCCAAACCGAGGAGATTATGACTCTGTTAACAGTCCGCGAACCAGAAATCCGGGTAAGGAATTCTGTTAACCCGGGAGAAGGTGTTAGGCATTCCCGGGTTCCGTGGTTCTAGCACGGTCGCTCAACTGTCATATTTGGCTTATTTATTTGATCTTGGTACATGTTTCAACTTATGTGCTTTCTAACTTTGAACCGCTTTTATTATCATTTAATTTTTATAGAATTGCAACGTCGTGAAAACACGTCTCGAACCACGTCACATAAATGCACCCGTGGCTTTTGACATATTTCGACTTCGTTGAGATTTGAATTTGGGTCACATAAATGTGCACCCGTATTTAGGAATGTAAAATTATTTAAAGTGCGTGCCTAAAGAGACTATCGCGTTATTATCTTTGGGGAAAGCCGTGAAATTCGCTAAACGGCCCGTCCCGAATTCTAAGTATTTTAGTATATATATTTAAAGAGAGGGTCCCGCAGTTTATGCGTTCTATTTGGGCGAGGCTCATCTCATTTTATTCATTAAAGGGCAATCCTAAAGCAACTATAATTTTCTATTTTTATTTGTCTCTAATAGCACAAGTAAAGTCCTAATTACTTATCATATGTGAGAGGGCCTAGTTCTTATAATTCAATTTCAACCAACCAAGCCCAATAACTGAATGAGTGAAACAGGACACCTTTCACAAGTGATTTAACACAAAACAGGCTTCATTTAGAATGAGATGAGCGATTTGAGCCCATGACAAACCCATAAACGAATTGCACAAAAACCTCACTACTCAGACATGGGCGCTAGTTTCAAACAATTCAAACACAATCCAGTTAAGCTCATATGAAGGCCTACTGGAATTCCACAACTACTCTAGATACTCGAACTATACCTAATTAAACATGATAACCACAGAAGTCACATTCTTCCAGGAATACATTGAATTGATTCAAAGGTTCTCCAGCTAAAAACAGTTTAGAGTTTATCAGCATTTGAATTATATTAAACAAATACATTGGATGCCTATTCAACTGTTGATGCAATATAATACAAACAGATAGAATTCCAGGAGCAACTGAGCAAATGTTTCATTTCATTTCCATTTCCAAAAGCTACAATGACCAGATTCGAACTGTGTACCTGGAAATATAACGAATAGGAGGGGAAGTTAGCAACAGAAGAGCAGTCAGCAGCAGGAATCCGTAATAACCAGCCCAGAAATAACGTCAATTGAACCCAGTAAAAGCACGAACACCAAATCAAACAGGGCAACCAATCAAACTAGCTTGACTAACACCAAATCTACTTGAAAATGCACCAAATCACTTCAATAAACCACAAACTCAACTAAAACTGGAAGATGTGAAGTGATTCACTAGAAATCAGACTCAATCTGCAGCTTTTCAATGAAATAGTAGGTTTTTTTTTATTTTGGACAGTTTTCTATTATTTTTGGTTTTCTTTTGAAATACTAGATCTAAGACTGAATTTGAAATTCGAACAGCTAGAAATCTGAAGACTGGTTTTTGGGGAAATTTGATGGCTCCCCCAAAACCTCTTTTCTAAGGCAAGCAAGTTGCCCTTTATAGGCAAACCTTAGGGGAGAAGCTTCTAGATTTCCCTCACACTTTTCCCCCTTTTTATTTCAGATTTTACCCAAATGGTCCTCTATTTTCTGACTTATGTTCCAAGTTATTATCCTAATTTACTGAAATCTAAACTAGGGCCCTATTCTAGAAAGATCTAAGGGGTTCTAGTATGACCTACAGCATTTCTGTCCCATCCTAAGTACCCAAACTGCCCCTGAATTCATTCTGAAATTACTAGTTCTATACTAGTTGAACCCAACCTCTTTTATCAACCATGGTTAACTAAAATGGTATAAACTATTCAGCTATAACCAATCACCCCAAACTAAACATAACCATTACTTGAAAACAAACGAAGAACTAAAGAACAATTACTTAATCAAAATCATGCATTAACAGTACTTAAAAAGATTACTTAGACTACTTAGAATAGCTACTGAACAAACTAACTTCTGCACAACTACTTGAACAAATATGGATCCAAAACACAAAATCAGACTATTAAACCTAATGAACCCCAATCTTGAAGAACTCAAACAAACAAATTATTACCAGAAGAAGGGCAGACATATTGAATCAAAACTAACAGAAAATCCGATTGAACTAACAATTAATCAACCCGACATTTGAACATTAAAACTAACAGAAATAAAACGAAAATCAAATCAGAATTAACCAAACTAAAACTCAGAAATAGCACAGAAAACAAGCTAACTAACAACAAAAGCACGAATTAACTAACAAAAACTAAAACTCATGAAAACAATAAAAAATCGAGAAAGAAACTTACTGACCTAGGCTTCAACCTTGACTGACTTCTCACTTGGTTCTCAAACAATATTATGTGTTTGTTCTCTCTAAGAACAACCACATAATATAATTCGAAACCAAACGAGCCCTTGACTAACCCGAGAAATTCCAGAAATATGGACAGAAACCCTAGATCTGCAATTTATGAGGCTCTTCTTAGATTTGAGGGGTTTTGGCTTGGGATTCAGGATGAGGGGGTCACGGAGGCTATAGGGTGCGATTTTGGGGATGATTTGTGGTGGCGCCGCCACCAGATACCTAAGGCGGCGGCTAGGGTTCTTGGCTTCAAACTCAAATTCGACGAATTCAAGGCATGTTCGAAGGAATTTGACTGTGGATTAAGGGTGTGGAGAGTGAGGAGCCACTAGGGTGTTCGTGTGGTGGTGAACGGAGCCGGCGCCGCCACCGAAGGAGGAGAGGATTTTAGGGCGGCGCTAGGGTTTGAGGGTTAGGTTTCTGATGAATGGAAACGATGGGGGACGATGAGGAGGGGGGGTGAGGGATTCAGACACTTATATAGAGACAACATCGTTAGTTCTCGTCCATTGGATGAAGGAGAATCAACGGACGTGATTAACCTTGACGAAACGAGGTCGTTTTGGTGGGGGTGTGGGACTGGACCGGTGACACTTGGGCTTGGACTAACCGGTGTGGGCTTGTGTCAAATGGCTGTAATTTAACTGGGCCAGACGAAATCTTAACTAAAAATGGCCCAATTCCGGTATTTCTTAAGACAACCCTTCCTTCCTTTTTTTTAAAAAATTGTTTTCACTTTTTCTTTTATTTATTTTCTGATTCTTGAAATGCCAAATTGAAACTCAAAAACCAAATTGACACTAAAAAATTATATTTTCTAATTTCCAAATACCCTAATTTCCAATTAAACACAAATTAAGACAAATTAAAACTAAAAATGCAAAAAGTAAAAAGACTATTTTTGTTATTTTCTTTTCTTTTGTTTTTAACACAACTTAACTACTAAAATATGAAATTAAATCCTAAATGAAAATGCCAAGTATATTTTTTATATTTTGCATTAATCAAAATGCACAAAAAAAAATGCAAATAATTAACATAAAATGTCATAAAAATCCACAAAATTGCAAAATACTGAAAGGAATCATTTTGTTTGAATTTCTGGGAATAATTCATATAGGGCACAAATCACGTGCTCACAGCTGCCCCTCTTTGCCCAAAACACGAAGAGTTTTCGTGCAAAGATAAGTGAGCGAAAACGAGCGATTTTTGCCCGTTCGAATATTCCGTGTGAAGCATTTTGAAAACCGTCTGACCGTACCCTGCTTCGGAGGCTGCCTACATATCCTTGGCTAAAAAGGAATCAGGTCAGTGTAGTTCGGGAAAGTTTGGTAGCTGGGACTACCAGGAGCTGTGATTTTACTGCTGTTGCTGCTGCTACTGCTCGCTGACTTCCTTATTACACCGTGTTAAAACAAAAGAAGCTAGCCTATGCTATGATCTATGAATTACAAAAATAATCCTATCTATGTCTTCAATCTTGCTCTTGTGTTGCCTCGAACTGGTATTCTTCCAATGGAATCCTTGTTGTTGACTTGCATTGAGATCGGAGATGTTTCGTCATTCCTCCGAGTGATGATTGACTGCTGCAATTTGAAATATATGCCTCTATTCTCCAGGCGGGCTCCTGATTGCTGGTGCTTGAAAAGTATTCCCTTGTTGGGCTCCTGACTGCAACCCTTGGAAATTATTCCCTTGTTCTCCAGGTGGGCTCCTGACTGCAACAAAATAGACAAACAAAGAAAATTTTCTGCCCCAGTTTGGTGACTGGGTACATCATGTTATCAAATACTAAAAATTTAAAAGCTAAAATAAATTGAATTGTACTTCCCTTGTTTTCCAGGTGGGCGCCTGACTGCTTGAACTTGAAATGTATTCCCTTGTTCTCCAGGTGGGCTCCTGATTGCTGATCTTGAAAAGTATTCCCTTGTTCTCCAAGTGGGCTCCTGATTGCTGAACTTGAAAAGTATTCCCTTGCTTTACATGTGGGTACCTGCAATCAAAACAAACAAAACAAACGAAATTTTCTGCCCCAGTTTGCACTAGGAAGATTTATGAGTTGTTAGCAAAATTGTAAACCACTTATACTATCGATGCAATGCTGAGAGTAAACTAAAGACTAGACTAGGATATGCGTCTCCTACGAGTAAAACCAAGAAACTTTGACTAGCAAATGCGTCTGCTAAAATAAAACCTGAATGAACCAAACTAGGAAGTGCGTCTCCTAGGGGTGAATTTAAATGACCAAGACTAGGAAGTGTGTCTCCTAGGGGTGAAAACTTTAGTGACTAAAATTAGGAAGTGTGTCTCCTAGGGGTGAAATTTTAATGATTCAACCTAGGAAGTGCGTCTCCTAGGAGTAAACTTAAATGATCCAAAACTAGGAAGTTCGTCTCCTAAGGGTGAAACTCAATTTAGGAAGTGCGTCTCCTAAGCAGTATAACCTGAAAAACCTAGACTAGGAAGTGCGTCTCCTAGAGGTGAAACTTTAATAAACCAGAATAGGAAGTGCGTCTCCTAGGGTCGAACTTAAATGACTCAAGCTAGGAAGCGCGTCTCCTACGGGTGAAGTCACAATTTAGGAAGTGCGTCTCCTGAAACAAAATACCACTTGAAAGGCCCAGACTAGGAAGTGCGTCTCCTAGGGGTGAAACGTCAATTACTCAAACTAGGAAGTGCATCTCCTATGAATGGACTATCGATTTAGGAAGTGCGTCTCCTACAGGTGTAGATCAACTTAGGCTAGGAAGTGCGTCTCCTAGGGGTGCAACTTCAATGACTCAAACTAGGAAGTGCGTCTCCTATGAACTATCAATTTAGGAAGTGCGTCTCCTACCACAAAATATGACTTGAAAAACTTAGACTAGAAAGTACGTCTCCTAGGGGTAAAACCTCAGTTTAGGAAGTGCGTCTCCTAGGGATAAAACCTCAGTTTAGGAAGTGCGTCTCCTACAACAAAATATAACCTACCCAAATTAGGAAGTGCGTCTCCTAGGGATGATGTGTGATCTTCCAAATAGCCTTTGCGTAAGCAGAATTGGCGCATTACACCTGAAAATTTCAAGCTTCCCAGCTTTGATATGAACATAGCTTTCATCCCTGTTTCAGACAAAGAAAACTTGTTAGTTTAACCATGGTGGTTGGTTTGTGGCCTTGGCTTTGAGTACGATTGCTCCTCCACGTGCCATGATAACTTTGATTTCACTCTGAAAGACATTGCTTGCTTATTGACTAACCAATTTCTCTGTCACCCTTATCACAGAAAATACCTCTTCTCCGTCCAGCCCCAATACCCTTTATCTGTTGCATTGCTCCTGAACTGACATTTACCAAACCTTTT
>NC_031989.1:13123708-13154192 GCF_001879085.1 Nicotiana attenuata
GCTTCCCCGGCCTTGCAGGCTGTAAGAGCACGGAAGATGTCGGCCAATATCATAGGTGCAAGAGTACTTTTGGCTTGAGTAATTAACGTGCTGACGACCCCAGCTATTTTTATGTCAATGTTCTCGTCCTTCCTTGGAAATACTAAAAGCCCCAGGAAAACCACCATAAAAGCGAAACGTCGATGCTCCTCCCACTTCTGGCGATTTTCTTTGCTACATATCTTGCTTTCTGGGTTGTTGAACCCCCCGATGTGGCCATATCGATGATATATGAAGTTTAGAGTACAAAAGCCATTTGCCAGATCTGTGTTATGGATGGTTCTGACTATCTTCAAAGAGTCTAGAAATCTGTGCACGACTACAACTCTGGGGGCAACCAAGTATTTGTGCCTCAAAGGAACCTCATCTTTCCCAATGTAGCCAGTTATTTCCTCTAATGTCGGGGTAAGCTCAAAGTCCGAAAAATGGAACACGTTATGTGCTGGGTCCCAACATGTAACCAATGCTCTGATAATATCTCCCCGAGGCACAATATCTAGCAAACCGGTAAGCCCTTTCAAATGTTTCTTGACTGCATCTTGCCCTTCTCCGCCTAAACCTGTTCCCCACAGACGTAACTCCAAAGGGATTTTATGCATGATTGAAAATAGTTCATTTTGAGTCGTGCTCATCCTGCACATTTATTAAGGTGAATTAATCACTTATTTATGACCTAAAGGAAAAGACACTATTTTCAATTCTAATTTCCAAAAATAAAGCCCAGCTTTGCCAATACGGCCTTTCAACACTTCAATGAGAAGACTTTAAGGCTGTACCCGCTAACNTATAATACAAACAGATAGAATTCCAGGAGCAACTGAGCAAATGTTTCATTTCATTTCCATTTCCAAAAGCTACAATGACCAGATTCGAACTGTGTACCTGGAAATATAACGAATAGGAGGGGAAGTTAGCAACAGAAGAGCAGTCAGCAGCAGGAATCCGTAATAACCAGCCCAGAAATAACGTCAATTGAACCCAGTAAAAGCACGAACACCAAATCAAACAGGGCAACCAATCAAACTAGCTTGACTAACACCAAATCTACTTGAAAATGCACCAAATCACTTCAATAAACCCCAAACTCAACTAAAACTGGAAGATGTGAAGTGATTCACTAGAAATCAGACTCAATCTGCAGCTTTTCAATGAAACAGTAATTTTTTTTTTTATTTTGGACAGTTTTCTATTGTTTTTGGTAAACTAGATCTAAGACTGAATTTGAAATTCGAAATTCAGCTAGAAATCTGAAGACTGATTTTTGGTGAAATTTGATGGCTCCCCCAAAACCTCTTTTCTAAGGCAAGCAAGCTGCCCTTTATAGGCAAACTTTAGGGGAGAAGCTTCTAGATTTCCCTCACACTTTTCCCCCTTTTTATTTCAGAGTTTACCCAAATGGTCCTCTATTTTCTGACTTATGTTCCAAGTTATTATCCTAATTTACTGAAATCTAAACTAGGGCCCTATTCTAGAAAGATCTAGGGGGTTCTAGTATGACCTACAGCATTTCTGTCCCATCCTAAGTACCCAAACTGCCCCTGAATTCATTCTGAAATTACTAGTCCTATACTAGTTGAACCAACCTCTTTTATCAACCATGGTTAACTAAAATGGTATAAACTATTCAGCTATAACCAATCACCCCAAACTAAACATAACCATTACTTGAAAACAAACGAAGAACTAAAGAACAATCACTTAATCAAAATCATGCATTAACAGTACTTAAATTGATTACTTAGACTACTTAGAATAGCTACTGAACAAACTAACTTCTGCACAACTACTTGAACAAATATGGATCCAAAACACAAAATCAGACTATTAAACCTAATGAACCCCAATCTTAAAGAACTCAAACAAACAAATTATTACCAGAAGAAGAGCACACATATTGAATCAAAACTAACAGAAAATCCGATTGAACTAACAATTAATCGCTTGACTAATTAACCCGACATTTGAACATTAAAACTAACAGAAATAAAACGAAAATCAAATCAGAATTAACCAAACTAAAACTCAGAAATAGCACAAAAAACAAGCTAACTAACAACAAAAGCACGAATCAACTAATAAAAACCAAAACTCATGAAAACAATAAAAAATCGAGAAAGAAACTTACTGACCTAGGCTTCAACCTTGACTGACTTCTCACTTGGTTCTCAAACAATATTATGTGTTTGTTCTCTCTAAGAACAACCACATAATATAATTCGAAACCAAACGAGCCCTTAACTAACCCGAGAAATTCCAGAGATATGGACAGAAATCCTAGATCTGCAATTTATGAGGCTGTTCTTAGATTTGAGGGGTTTTGGCTTGGGATTCAGGATGAGGGGGTCACGGAGGCTATAGGGTGTGATTTTGGGGATGATTTGAGGTGGCGCCGCCACCAGAGACCTAAGGCGGCGGCTAGTGTTCTTGGCTTCAAACTCAAATTCGACGAATTCAAGGCATGTTCGAAGGAATTTGACTGTGGATTAAGGGTGTAGAGAGTGAGGAGCCACTAGGGTGTTCATGTGGTGGTGAACGGAGCCGGCGCCGCCACCGAAGGAGGAGAGGATTTTAGGGCGGCGTTACGGTTTGGGGGTTAGGTTTCTGATGAATGGAAACGATGGGGGACGATGAGGAAGGGGGGGTGAGGGATTCAGACACTTATATAGCGACAACATCGTTAGTTCTCGTCCATTGGATGAAGGAGAATCAACGGACGTGATTAACCTTGACGAAACGAGGTCGTTTTGGTGGGGGTGTGGGACCTGACCGGTGACACTTGGGCTTGGACTAACTGGTGTGGGCTTGTGTCAAATGGCTGTAATTTAACTGGGCCAGACGAAATCTTAACTAATAATGGCCCAATTCCGGTATTTCTTAAGACAACCCTTCCTCCTTTTTTTTTAAAATTGTATTCACTTTTTCTTTTATTTATTTTCTGATTTTTGAAATGCCAAATTGAAACTCAAAAACCAAATTGACACTAAAAAATTATATTTTCTAATTTCCAAATACCCTAATTTCCAATTAAATACAAATTAAAACTAAAAATGCAAAAAGTAAAAAGACTATTTTTGTTATTTCCTTTTCTTTTGTTTTTAACACAACTTAACTACTAAAATATGAAATTAAATCCTAAATGCAAATGCCAAGTATATTTTTTATATTTTTTATTAATCAAAATGCACAAACAAAAATGCAAATAATTAACATAAAATGTCACAAAAATCCACAAAATTGCAAAATACTGAAAGGAATCATTTTGTTTGAATTTCTGGGAATAATTCATATAGGGCAAAATCACGTGCTCACAATTCTTAAAGCAAAAGAAAAGACTCCTATCTATTTGGTCCCGGAAGGACCTTCCCCAGGTTGAATGTTCTCGTTAATCAAATCCTCCAGTTCGCGTAGATTTACCAGTAAAAATGCTTTTGCTAGGCGCTCTCCTTCGTTTCCTTCGGCATTCTGGCAGTCGGTGACTCTTTTCCTCACTTTTCCTTCCAATTCCAGCAGACTGTATTCCAGATATTCTAACTTTTCGCTAGCTTTGGTGGCCCTCTCTTTCCACTCATTGATTTGGTCATTTGATGGAAGACTCCTCCACCAGTCTAGCAAGAGTGGGGGCGTGCTAATCATACCGAAACTGGGAATCTCGTGCCTCATTTTCTGCGAAACAAAAGTGTTGGGCCCTTACCCCCGCAAGACTTGACTATTTAAATATCAATAATTGGCATAAGCAGCATTTAGTTCTCCAAATAAATGCACAGACGTGGTAGTCTCCGTTTTGGTTTCAAGGAAACCCAGTGGACTTTGGACAAGGCTATCTTAAAGGGTCATTATGCGGACAACACAACTGACTCGGCTAGGTTTCGACAGTGATGCATGCACAATTGAACAGAGTAGGGTTTCTATGGGGTATTAAACTGGTACCCTTGAGCGGACAACTCAAGAGGGAAAGACAAGGAACCTTCGACTACACCGTCGATCGACTGGTTTTACCGTAAATACCCCTTTGCCAAATTTAGGGGGTGATAATATCGGAAGGGCGCAACCACTCATTATAAACGTTGCTATGGTATTTTGTTTGGCACGAGTGGAATATGATGTTGAATATGCAGTTACAAGTTGTCATGTATTTGCACATTCATAAAGTAATAATTACAATAATTGCTCATAATTACAACAGTATTAAAGAAAAGCGGTTAAAGAAAGCACTAAAAAAAAGAAACAAAGAGCCAAGTCAGTTTTGTAGTAGAAGGAGAGATAAAGACAATAAATAAAGGCAACAAAGAAGCAGTAAAGTCACAAGTAACATGAAATGGTAAAAGCCTAAAAAGGATCCCCAGCAGAGTCGCCATGCTGTCGCGCTCCCTTTTTCTCGCAAAATTGGGTTTATGATATTTTTGGGAGGACAACTCGTTCCCTTTTGGGAATTGGGTTTTGGAATTGAAGAGTCGCCATCTAATGATTAAGTGCATTAGGACACTAAGAGGGTTTTGATTTTAGAGACCAGAGATTTGGGTAAGGGCTAGAAATTATCTCAAGGGGAAGGTGTTAGGCACCATTCAAGATCCACTAGTGTGGTTCCCGGCCATGCTACAATTGTGACTTTAAATATAAATAACATATAAGAAAGTAGGACTTTCAAATAAGAAAGGATTTTACATAATGGTTGCAAATATATGGAGTTAAAAGAAACAAAAGAAAAGCTGACAAAATAGTTTGAAATGAAAAAAACAAGTAAAAGAGAGAGGTCATATATAAACAATATGGATCACCCCACACAACACCCGGTAACCACTTATACACGTGGTGTTATCGCGTGGTCAACATATCCATATCTACCCTTCCCACCCCGTTAAGGTATTTAAAGCGCGGATGGTATCATCACTTATTGCATGCTATTACCCGTCCCAATCTGTGACGACCAAACCCGTAGTCTCATGTATTACAGCCCCGTTTTCCCCATTTATTGCTCTTTCATGTTTTATTAGCAGCAACGGGTGAGTTAGAGTTGAATTGAATTGGTTTGGATAGGAAATGAAACACTTAGTCTCTTCAAGGAAGGTTTGGTTTGGAAAAGCCAACCGAACGTTGACTTATTAGTTAGAAGGCTCGGATGTGAATTCCGGTGTTTCGGTTAGCTTCGGGAGGTGATTTGTGACTTAGGAGTGCGATCGAAATTGAATTTGGAGGTCCGGTGTAGAATTAGGCTTGAATTGGCGAAGGTTGAATTTTGGCGAATTCCGGTTGGTAGGTGAGATTTTGATCCGAGGGTCAGAATGGAATTCCAAGAGTTGCAGTAGCTCCGTTAGGTGATTTTGGATATGTGTGCAAAATTTCAGGTCATTCGAAAGTGTTTTGGTCGAGTTTTTGATCGAATGCGTAATTCGAAAGTTTTGAAGAAACTTAGGCTTGAATTCGATGTGAGTTGATGGTTTTAGCGTTGTTTAATGTGTTTTAAAGATTGAAACAAGTTTGAATAAGGTATTAGGATGTGTTGGTGTTTTTGGTTGAGGTACCGGGGGCCTCGGGGTGAATTCGGGTGGTTAAACGAGAGTTTTGAGGTGTATTGCAGGTCAGTTTTTTGCTGTCATCTGGTGTTCCCGCTTCTGCGGAAATGGACCGCAAAAGCGGTACCGCAGAAACGGGTATGTGGTCGCAGAAGCGATCGTTGGCCGGCTAGGGAAATTCCGCAAAAGCGGAAGGTGGCTCGCACCAGCGGGTCCGCATAAGCGGACACTGTACCGCAGAAGCGGATTTGAGGGAACCGCAGAAGCGGAGTTTGAGTCGCATAAGCGAAGTCCGGGTTCTTAAGTGAAGACCGCATAAGCGGAAATTTGGCGGCATAAGCAGTCCCGCATAAGCGGTAGCGGGACCGCAGAAGCAAAAAGGACTGTTGGCAGAGGGGTTTTAATATTATATTTCCTCCGCGAGCAAGAGGTAGTTTCTACCATTTTTAAGCGACTTGGAGAGCTTTGGGCGAGGATTTTCGAGGGTTTTGACTGAGAATCAATTGGAGGTAAGTCTCTTGGTCTAATTACTCGAGTTTATGGTAAATCTATCGTAGAAATCAGTAGGATTTCATCAAAGACGGGTCAAGTTAGGGCTTGAGAAGTTAGGATGTAAAAATGGAATTTGGAGGGTCAAACGAACTCCGATTTTGGTAAATCTTATATGTACGGACTCGTGGAGAGACGAGGAATCCGGTTATGTAAATTTTGTAATTTTTCGAGAAGTGGGCCCGGGGCTCGGGTTTTGCCAACTTCGTGAATTTTGGTGTTTTTCGAGTCTTTTCGATTGGGTTATGTTTCTTTAGCCTATTGTAATGTATTCGTTGTGGTTTTAATCAGATTCGGCGTGCGAAGAGGTGGATTCGAAAGGCAAAGGCATAGAGAGCTAGACTTGTGGCCGGCTTGAGGTGAGTAATAGATGTAGATGATGACCTGAGGGTTTGAAACCCCGGTATATCACATTGTGACGCTATATTGAGGCGAGACACGTACTCTATGATGAGTGCGGGGTCGATTGTGACTGGGGATTGTGACCTAGTCCGTTCCGATTGATGTTCGTACTGTGTTCTTCACTAGAAATTGTTTGGTAATCATCCTACTTGGATTTTATGAATATGTTTGGGGCTTTGTGCCTATCATTTGCATCCTTCAGGGATCCTTATCACTGCTTCCATGATACTTAGCATATTTCATGATATCAGTCCTGAGTTAGACACTGCCTTGAAATGTCTAGTAAATAAATAAAGGTTTACACACTTAGTTCTATAATTCCTAATAATTAAAACTAAAAATGGACAATTTGACTGTGCCCGAGTGGCTTGCATGCATATATATATCTGGACTGAGTGTGGATCGAGCTGCACGTCGCAGCGAATGTTACGATGATATTGCGCTTGGGCTGTAAGAGCCCCTCCGGAGTCTGAACCCCCACAGTGAGCGCGGGTACCCAAATGGATCGGGCTGCACGCCGCAGCGGTCTTGTGCATTGTAATGCATTTTACATCTGTTGGTCTTAATTGTCATTGTTTGCTATTGTTTTGTCGTTTAACGTGCTGAATCGTTGATTATAGCTTTATAATGTAATATTTCGGGATTTCTTGCTTTCAGCCATTATATATGTTTATTACTCACTGAGTTGGAAGTACTCACTTTACTCCCTGCACCATGTGTGCAGATTCAGGTGCTCCGGAGACTTAGTGGAGCTGTTTGCTGTCTTCGTGAAGCTTATTTTCAGGAGTTGTTGAGGTAGCTGCCTGACGTCCGCAGGACCCGACTTCTCCCCTTTATTTCATTTATCTTTTCATATCCTAGACATCTTTATTACTATGGATATATATACTACTCTGTTACATCTAGAGGCTCTAGACTCGTGACTCCAGATCTATTGGGGATTTCTTGGATTTTCGTTATTATTTTCCGCACTTTTTTATTTAGTTTCGGATTGGAACCTTGACATTTGATATTTTAATCGTATTATTTGTTATCGAAATTTCGTATTTGGGTTGAGAGTATTTGATTGGTCGGGCTTGCCTAGCATTAGTGTTGGGCGCCATCACGACCGGGGTTGGGGTCGTGACACAGTCCTATCAGTCCCAAAGGCATTTGGGGCTACTAGTCCTAATGGGAAGGGAGATTTGGCTTTTTAGAGTTTAAAAGGAAAAAATTCTAGGTCGACAATCAAAACATATAAGGCAGATACGGGAAAGCACATATCAGTTTAAGGGCTCAAACAGGCCTCCTCACTTAAAAGCAGATTGTTTAGCATGACTTGCAAATACTGGTTATGGTCTGATTTAAACGTTAAGGCAGGCTGATTTATCACATATTTCTCAGATAAGAAGTTCGAATTAGGCCTACCCCTGGTTGTAATTATCAAAGACAGATGTCGTTAATCAATTACTTAATGGGTCGCTTAGGTGACACCTATAGGCATGATATCTAACAATGTGGAAGTATACTGATTTAAAAGAAGGTTTGCTGATTGTGGAAAAACATAAGTTCTGTAGATTTCAAACAATGGTACTACTGATTTTAGACTTGTGGACGATTCAGATTCAGTTGATTACTCCTGTAGGCATGATTTCTAAGCGTTATTGATTTTAAAACGGTTATGAAAGTGCAGGAGTCCTATAGACATGGTATCTAGAATGCAATCGATTATTATTTAACCTATAACTGTTTGCCTAATGATAGATGTGAAAAGCAGAATCCTATAAAGAGGTTATCTGTATGCAGAAGTGCAGGAAAAAAAACTTATAGACAGGATTTCTATATGATATGTAGAAATGCAGAATCCTATAGTCAGGATTTCTATATGAAATGTAGAAGTGCAGAATCCTATAGTCAGGATTTCTGTGTGAAATGTAGAAGTGCAGAATCCTATAGTCAGGATCTCTAATGCAGAAGTGCAGAAACTGTAGGTAGGACTTCTATATGAAATGCATAAGTGAAAAGCAGGCTGTGATTGCAGGAATAAATACGTAACATCATGATGTCTACTTGTATGCATACATGAGTAACCCTCCCCTTTTTACTAAAACCCCATAAGTTATTACAAATTATTACAGACCAGAATGAATCAAGAAAACGTAAAATTACATCAGAAATTAAACTACAACCAAGGAGCCTAATTCAGACTCAAGGTCTAAAATATGAGATGAACCAACTCCAAAGATCAGATTTGCAAAGCCTTTTCTCTTATTTGGGATGTGTCAAAGTTCCCTAAGAGTCTCTTATCTGTAGATTTAAGATAGTGTAGTGTGGAAGAGCCAATCCTCAAATGTCCAAGTTCAGTGGGAACTCAAGGTCCCAAAGCAAGGCTCATAGGAGGGGGGCAGAACGTAGAATCTAAGAGAGAGTGCAAGTGCATAGAGGGGATTTAGGGAAGGCCATGGCAGGCTGGTGGTCATACCCAGCAATTAGGAGTGCTGGCATACCCCTAACCAGCCTGTTAGCCATATTGTTTGGGAGTTAGGATCCATTAAGGATCAAGTTCGGACATGAGCAACAACTTGGATGTTGCCATGTTCTGAACTTTAACTCAAACACATAGAAGGGAGTAGGGGGTAGGGGTTCACAATAGAAACAGATACAGGAAAAGAACATGACTAGTTAATATTAATCACTGAGCATGGACAGTAAAGTAAACAAGATTGCAGAAGCTGTAACTAAAACATATTGGGATGATGGCTAAAACTAAATTAGAACATACCAGTTCCAGGGAAACAAACAAGTAAACGCAGAAGTCTTGTAAAGCCAAATTGCAAGCAAACAGCCAGAAGAAACTCATATGAGAATGTGAGAGTAATTGAAAGTGTCTTAAAGAGTATTGAATTGGAAATGTATGTAAAAGTACTAAATTCGAAGTGTGTCCAAAGTGCAGAAGGGTAGTCCTCTTTTATAGTGCAGAAGGCGAGTAAGAAAAGGTTAGAAAATAGCATTGAAATCAATCTCCCTTTAATTAAGGGATTCTTATTTCGAACGGGTAAAAGCAATTAAGGAAAAAGTTGATCAAAATATTTTCCAAAGCAGTAAAATAAGGGCAAATATATATAAGTTTATTTAAGGCAAAAGTCCAGTGGTACGCGGCTTGTGAAAAATAAGGAAATGGAATCAATCAAACAACCAGTAAAATCAAAATTGTAGGATTTGTTCGAACGAACCAAGTCAGGAAAAGGTAAAGAGGGTTCGATTAAAGAAAATCAGTAACAATCAGTCAAACCTTATTAAAGGAGTTTGGAATCAACCAATGATTGGCAAAACATTTTTTTAAGGAAGAATTACTCATATATAAAGCACACAAATATGTGAATCAAGAAAAAACTGTCATGTTACTTAGAAAAGAGTCTAGCATAGAAAGGTTCAGAATCATAAGCAAAGAAGTTAGAATTCAGTTTATAGACTCAGAATGAGTCTGATAGTCCAGGGTTCCAATGTAGAACCCTAGTCCAAACACAAAATCAAAATTTCCAAAACCCCCAGATCCTAGGGTTTCAACTCGAATTAGATATAGATACAAGAGGGCATGCTATTGAAAAAGGCTTAGAGGTCTCTTTCAGAGACTTATGAGAAACAAATAGATATGATAGCAGGTTTGAAACAACAAAGAAAGAAAGCTGATTTAAAGCATAAAGAACATATTTTAAGAAAAGCTCGGAACTTAAGCAAGTTCAGAAGAGGAAAGAAGTGATATAAACTTAAGAAAAAAGTAGATGAAACATGTATAGCAAGAACTCGAACAAAGTCCAGTAAAGAAAACAAAATTAAAGAACTCAGCAGGAAACACGTACAATAGAAGAATACTGGAAAGTATAGCAAAGAACATGTAGGAAAACATAACAAAGATTGACATACGAGCCTAGTCTAAAGGCACAGTAGAATACAAAGGTACAAAAGTGTCATGTATAGTAGGAAGAAAAGCAGAAGAACAACACATGCGTGGTAAACATAGTATAGGCAAACACACATAAAGAAAAGAAAAACGAAGAATCAGAAAGACGTTTTGAAATCCTTTCAGAAACCCTAAATCGAAAAGAAGCAACTTGTGAAAGAAAAATTGGGGAAAACACTTTAAAAATCTAGTAGAACACAGATATAGCATATATCTAAGAAAACAAACAGAGAAAAACCTCGAATAGCTTAGGACTTCGGAGAAACCCTAGAAATGAGAAAGGCTTGAAAGAAAGTCCGATCTGGAGTCGGATGAGTTAGAAACAGGCTCTTAATGCTTTGGATACGCCTGAGCATTACCGGAGAGGCCATAGAACCATAGATCTGAGAAGATCTGAAAGAGAACCATCGAGGTCAGACCTCAAAACTTTAAACACCCATGGTCTAATAGTGGAGGGGGGTGTGTACAGGCCATCCATGGCCTGAGAAGCAATGGATTCCAGTGAAAAGCGATTGAAAAGGGGTAGAAGAAGGTTAGGGTTCCGAAGAACCTTCGAGAGAGATTTGGGAGAGGAGAGTGTTTAAAGGCGGAAGACCAAATGAGAATGAGGGGATTAGGGTGTAGTTGGTGGGTTCAAAAAGGTAAGGAACGATTCTGGCCGTTGATCAAAATGATCAATGGCCTCGATTGAAAGGAAGGTCGGGCGGGTTTTTTAAATGGGTCGGGGGCCGGGCTAAAAACGAAATTGAGCTGGTCCAATTGGGGGTTAGGATTGGGTCAATTAAGGGCTGAAGTTGAAATATGAATAGGCTGTAATTGAAATGAAATGAGGCTAAATGTTAAATAGCCAGTTTTTTCTTTTATTTTATAAAACTAGTAAAAATGATTTAAAAAGCAAATTAAGAGTATTGAGAAAGTTAATAATATATAAATAGTAATCAAAAATATTGGGACCAATTTCACAATTATAAAATAGTATTAATCTTAAAATAGGCTAAAATAACAATTATATGTGATTTGGCTTTAAAAATGCCAAATAAATTCGTAAGATATATACAAAATTACCTTAACTATATTTTGGTATAAATATGGGAATAAAATAAATTATTCACCAAAACGATAGTTTTGGGAATAATTATTGATTTGTGTACTGCTAAAATGGACAATAACTTGATTTTAAAAATTGGAAGAAATACTAAAACACTTGGGTACGCTTATATATGCATGTATATGTTATTTTGAAAGTATTTTATATATAAAAGAATGCATAGGGAAAAATTAGGTATCAACATCAGGTACTTCTTTTCTATGTCTGTTCGAGGACGATATCCCCTAAATTTTGTGCTTCGAGGCCATAAAAACCTCTTTTTGTCTCAACTTGATTTGTTTGCGCAATCTGGGCGCATTTCCGGAAAGCTCTTATGTGAAAACTAAATAAAATATGGAAATTGGCTTTTAAAATTGAATGAAGTTGACTTTGGTCGACACTCTTGGTAAAAGGACCCGGACACGAGATCTGACGGTCTCGTAGGGTCCGTAGTAAAATACTGGACTTGGGCATATGCCCCGAATCTAATTTCGAGGTCCCTAGCCCGAGAAATAAATTTTTGAAAAAAATTATTTAACTGAAATTATAAGAGTTTTTGAAAATAAAAAGAGGTTTAAAATTGATGGTATAGGGCCCGTATTTTGGTTTCGGAGTCTGGTACAAGTCTTATATAATAATTAAGTTGAATCTGTGAAGTTTGGTAAGAATCGGAGTTCGTTTAGTATAAATTGGACCTTTATTTGAGAAATTGGAAATTTTGATGTTCTTAAGTGATTTCATGAATTTGGGGTTTAACTTATAGTTGTTGATGTTATTTTGATGATTTGATTGCACGAGCAAGTCCGTGTGATATTTTTAAACTTGCGTTCATGTTTGGTTTCGAGCCCCGAGGGCTCGGATGAGTTTTGGATAGGCCACGAAGTGAAATTGGACTTAGGAAAGTTGCTGGTATCTGATATTTTTGCCTAGGCCTCTGATTGCGAGATCAGGCTTCGCAATTGCGAAGTCCTCAGGCATGGAATTGCGACCCAGTTGTCGCAAATGCGAACCTAGCCTGGGCAGGCCTTGGTCGCAAATGCGACCCTTTCTCGCAAATACGATGTCGCAAATGCGACTAGTCCCTCGCAAATGCGTAGGTGACAGGATTTTCCCATGGTCGCAAATGCAATAGATTCTTCGCATTTGCGAAGACAACGGGTCCTAAAGGGGTTCGCAATTGTGAACCCTGGTCGCAATTGCGACATCTGCGACAGTTGATTTGGACTTAGACGCATTTTTTTCATTTTTCAAACCCCTCAAACACTAAGCTCTCTTGGGCGATTTTTTTAAGGAAAATATCTTCTCCAAATCAATTGTAAGTCATTTCTAACTCATTTCTTTAATCTATAACATCTTTTCACATGATTTCAACTCAAAATTAAGGGTTTTCATGGGAGAAATTGAGTATTTTGGGTAGAACTTAGGATTTTCAAATTTTTAGGATTTGGACCTCGATTTGAGGTCCGATTTCAAAACAATTGAATTATTTGAGTTTGTGGGTGAATGGGTAATCGGGTTTTGGTTTGGACCTCGGATTTTGACCATGTGAGCCCGGGGTCAATTTTTGATTTTTGG
The DNA here is from genome assembly GCF_001879085.1 of Nicotiana attenuata. Lineage (NCBI taxonomy): Eukaryota > Viridiplantae > Streptophyta > Magnoliopsida > Solanales > Solanaceae > Nicotiana > Nicotiana attenuata. Next base: position 13,136,811 of record NC_031989.1, read on the forward strand.
GGGAAATCTTTAGAAAACCTATTTTCATGCATTAGAATTGATTCATTTAGCATTTATTGATATCGTTAAGTAAATTGTGGCTAGATACAAGCGAATTCGTGGTGGAAACAAGAGGCAAAGCGATAGTTGAGGTTGAGGCTTGAATTGTGTTCGTGGCATTGAGGTAGGTGTTTGGTCTAACCTTAGCTTGAGGGATTAGGATTTGTGTCTTAATTGCTATGTGTTAATTGTTGAGTACGACGTATAGGCATGGTGACGAGTATCTATACGTCTGTGTCAAGCATACTCGTGAGTCTTATACTATGATTAATGTGACTCTGTTTCGTATTTCATGCTTTATATGATGACTTCTATTGTTGAACATGGCTTGTGGAAGTATTATTGGTAATTGAACATTGTAGAGCATTGGCTCAAGTTGAGAATTGAGTTGTGAAGTAAATGTGGAAAAGAGAAGAGGTTTATGATATCGTCTCCCTTGCCGGGATGTTATTGTTGTTGATATTATCTCCCTTGTAGCGATGTTATTACTCATGATATTGCTTCCCTTGTCGGGATATTGTTTTATGCTATTGTTCCCTTGCCGGGATTTTATTGTGATATTATTGATTCCCTTGCCCAAATTACTTTGTGATTATTGCTTGAGGGAGGAAGAGTGTAAAGCATGAGGGGTGATGCATTTTGGGTCATCACTTACTTTTAATTGAATTTTGTATCTCCGAGGCCTTGAAAACCTCATTTATCATCACCTCGAATTGCATGCACAGTCCGGACGCGTAGCCGGAAAGCTTAAGTATGAAAATCTGTGGAAAATGCTAAGTTTTGATTATAAAATGAGCTAATTTGACTTCGGTCAACGTTTTGGATAAACGGACTCGAACCAGTGATTTGACAGTCCCGGAGGGTCCGTAGGAAAATATGAGACTTGGACGTATGACAGGAATCGAATTCCGAGGTTCCAAGCCCGAGAAAAGAATTTTTAAAGAAAATTATTTTCTGAAATTGTTTAAGGAAATTTTAAATGAAATCTGATTAGAACATGATGGTATCGGGCCCGTATTTCGGTTCCGGCGCCCGGTACAGGTCTTATATACGATTTAAGTCATTTTGTAAAATTTGGTTAAAAACGGACGTCGTTTGACGTGATTCGGACCTAAATTGCTAAAGTTGATGTTTTATGAAGTTTGGGAAAAATCCTTTGATTTTGAGGTTTAATCCATTGTTATTGAGGTTATTTTGGCGATTTGATCGCACGGATAAGTTCATATGATGTTATTGAGTTAGTACGAATGTTTGGTTAGGAGCCCCGAGGGCTCAGGTGGGTTTCGGATGTGTTTCGGAAGGTTTCAGACTTAAGAAAAATTACAGGTTTTAAGCTGTTGGGTTTCTGGTGTTTCCTTCTTTGCGTTCGCGGGAGTACCCACGCGAACGCGATTGGTTAATTATTGCTGAAGGAATTTCCTTCTACGCAAATACGCAGCTCAGGTCGCGAACGCGAGGCTTTGGGGGGATAACCTTTCGCGAACGCGACTCGTTGGACGCGAACGCGAGGGCTCGAGGGGATCCTTCTCCGCAAACGCGAGCCCATTTACGCGAATGCAAAGGCTTATCCAGCCTGACCCATCGTGAAAGCGAAGGGTCTGTCGCGAACGCCAAGGGCAGTTTCGCCCAGTGATTTTAAAAGACCAAAAACAGAACACTTTCGGGATTTTATAAAAAAATTCAAAACTTCTTCTTCTCCAAAGCTCTTAGGCAATTTTTGAAGCATTTCTTCACCACAATCTTTAACTTGTTTTCTTCCATTTTCATTGACACCCACAAGATTTCTAGGCCTAAAACATGTGATTAAGGGTAGAAAATTAGGAATTTGGGTAGAATTAGGGCTTTTTGATTCTTTATGATTTAGACCTCATTTTGGGGTCGGATTTGAAAACAAATTATATATTTGGTTCTCGTGGGTGAATGGGTGATTGGATTTTGGTTCGAACCTCGTGTTTTGACCAAGCGGGCCCGGGATCAATTTTTGGATTTTTGGGAAGAATGATTGGAAAGCTATAATTAGGCGTTGGATTTGAATTGTTTAGCATTTATTGATGTTATGAAGTCAATTATGTATAGATACACTTGATTTGGAGCCGAATTCGAAAGGAAAGGCGGTAATTGAGGATTGAGTTGGCCGTGGAAGTTTAAGGTAAGTGTTCGGTCTAACCTTAGCTTGAGGGATTAGGAGTTGAGTTGAGTCCTATTTTCTATTTGTTTCTTATTGAGTACGACGTATAGGCATGGTGACGAGTATCTATACGTTGGTGTCGAACATGACCGTGAGTCTTTAATTGATACTTGTTGTATTCTTGAATGATACTATGGTTGCAATAGTGGGTAAATCCTTGATATTGAGCAAAGACTTAGTTTATTTTCGTGGAATCTACTTATGACAAAGAAATGGTGATAACTGAAATAAGTAGGAGTTGAGTTGAGATTGGTTATAGCTGATTCTCCCTTGTCGGGACGTATATACTTGTACGGTTGAGTTCCCTTACCGGGATAGTGTAGCTTATTGTTCATCCCTTGTCGGGACAGTTATTATGATTATTGTTAACTGTATATTTGGAACAGGTTGTGCGCCGCAACATTGATATATATATGGATCAGGTTGCACGCCGCAACAATAATATGTCGGATCGGGTTGCACGCCGCAACAAATATTATATTGGATCGGGTTGCATGCTGCAACAGTTATATGTATATATATCGATCAGGTTGCATGCCGCAACAATGTTAAATGATAAGGGATCGGGTTGCGCGCCGCAATAGTAGTATTATTGTCTCGTTGTAGATAATGTATTGTCCTTTCATATCTTTATTTAGTTTCTGCTAGATTTGATATGTTCCTCGAAGCATGTACTACCTCCCTTTTAAACTACTTAATTCCTATTTATTCTTCCGCCATATATTATACAACTGCACAGGTTTATCTGGAGTATGGTCCTAGCCTTGTCACTACCTCGCCGAGGTTAGGCCAGACACTTACCAGCACATGGGGTTGGTTGTGCTGATGCTACACTCTGTACTTATGTACAGATACCGGAGCAGCATTGGGTCAGCAGTAGTAGGGGAGCCAGCCTTCAGTCCACCGAGACTCCGAGGTAGTCCTGCAGGCGTCCGCAGGCCCGGCGTCTCTTCTATCAATTTTTATGTTCTGTTATCATTTGTACTCGAGACAGACTATGTACTTTCTTTCAAACACTTATATGTAGTAATCATAGATGGTCCGTGAATGTTGTGACACCAGTTTCTGGGTAGAGGCATATGTTGATTTTCGTATTATTTTGGTTTATTTTGTCTATGTCTTCCACTTAATCTCATATTCCGCTATTATTTAAATGTTTATCACTTGTTAATATAAGTTGTAAAAGGATTAAAACAAAAGAGTTAAAGATTCCTGATTTTGTGGCTTGCCTAGCTTCTACGAGTAAGCGCCGTCACGACTCCCAAGGGCGGGAAATCCGGGTTGTGACAGATTTTGAGAGTGTTAATGTACGAAGGGTGATGTCATGCCAATATTGTAAGGTAAAAGCACGAAGGGTGATGCCGTGCCGCATGATGTACAATGTCGTGCGATGATATGAGTGATAATGCACGAAGGATAATTCTGTACCATGATTATGTGACGTAAAAGCACGACGGCTGATGTCATGCCGATTTTATTGATTTATGTGGTGTGGATGAGAGTAAAAGCACGAAGGGTGATGTCGTGCACATGTTATTGAGTTCTTGATTCTTGCTGATAATTTAGTTATGGCTTTCGTTACATTCCTCTATTGGTTTTCTCTTATTGCCTGATATTCCCCGCAACATGTTTTCCCCCTCCTATCTTTAACTGTAAATATCTGCCTTTATTTTTTCGTTGTATATGATTTAACTGCACAGGTTTATTTGGTAGTCTTGTCCTAGCCTCGTCACTACTTCGCCGAGGTTAGGCTAGGCACTTACCAGCACATGGGGTCGGCTGTACTAATACTACAGTCTGCACTGTGTGTAGATCCCGGTGCTACAACTTTTGGACCACAGTGAGGTTGCTGCCTTCAGTCCATCAGGCGACCCAAGGTAGTCCTACAGGCGTCCGCAGGCCGTGCGTCTCCTTTTATCTTTCCATACTGCTTCTTCTATGTATTTCAGAAACAGCTTTGCATTTATCTTTCGAACCCCTATTTACAGTATTCCTAGACAGTCTGTGAGATTGTGACACAAGTTCTGTGTCACGACCCAGTTCCCGAACCCGATCGTGATGGCGCCTCTCGCAAAGACAAGGCCAGCCAACAGAACAACATCACCTCTTTTAACAGTTTCTTAACATCAATAAGACTAAAACATTAATAACATTATCATAGGTGCGGAAGAAAAGTGATAAAACAGGGAACCATCCCGACACAGCCCGAAACCGGGGTGTCACAAGTCATGAGCTACTACGGAGTCTACTAAATACAACTACAAGGCCAGTAATATATAGAATAGAATTTAGAACCAAAGGAAGAAGTGCGGTGCCGCGAACGCTGGCGGTCACCTTGCTCAGCTACGATAGCAAAATCTTCAATCAGCTCAAAATCCGCTACCGGGTGAACAAATACCTGCATCTGCACACGAGGTGCAGGGAGTAATGTGAGTACTCCGACCCAGTGAGTAATAAAAATAAACAATGACTGAAAGCATGAAATCTCATAAAGGCACAAATAACGATATCTCAAGCAGTAAAATCATTTAAAATAACAATTCGGTGAAATATCATGTGAAATTTCCTTTAAACCAGTAAAAACAGGTAATTTGGCAGTAAAATGACAAGTAGAAATCTGCCCCTCGGGCTCAACATTAGTATCTCAGAACAGTATCAGCCCCTCAGGCTCAGAACAGTATGAAGCAACCAATCAATGAAATAAGAGCACATAATTATTATGGCAGATAATGCAGATAACGAACAAATGCATGAGTGCATTGCAATGGATATGACGGTACACTCTAGTACCCACTGCGGCGTGCAGCCCGAGCCATCCAGGTATAACTGTAACGACCCTGCTGGTCATTTTTGGAATTTACGCCCCGATCCCCCATTAACTGCTTCCCCTAAGTTCATTTCTGCTATTTTGGTTTGTCGGGACGTTCGGTGTTGGGATTCGGAGTGTTTTGGGACACTTAGTCCCTAAATGAGAGCTTAAGAGTTGAAAAATGGTCCGTAATCGGAACAGTGTAAAGATAACCTCGGAATGGAAATCTGATGGTTCCGTTAGCTTCGTTAGGTGATTTCGGGGTTGGGAGCGTGTTCGGAATGTATTTTGGAGGCTCGTAGCTCCTTTAGGCTTGAAATGCCGAAGTTTGAATTTTTGAAGTTTCCGGTCCGATAGTGAGTTTTTGATCCGAGGGTCAGATTGGTATTCCGAAAGTTGCAGTAGCTCCGTCATGTCATTTGAGATGTGTGTGCAAAATTTCAGGTCATTTGGACGAGGTTTGGTTAGGTTTTTGATCGAAAGCGTATTTTGATAGAATTTAAAGTTCTTAGGCTTGAATCCTTGATTTAATCGGGTTTCCGGTGTTGTTTGAGGTGTTTTAAGGATTGGTACAAGTTCGAATAGGGTATTAGGTGGTATTGGTACTTTTGGTTGAGGTCCCGGGGGCCAAGGGATGATTTCGTGTGGTTAAGGGGAAAAATTCCTAAGTTTGCAGCAGCTGGTATTTTTTATCCTTCTGGTATTTTCGCTTCTGCGGTTTGAGGACCGCAGAAGCGGCTCCCTCATCGCAAAAGCGGGATTGGCCCTTCCCCTCAGAAACCGCAGAAGCGGTCAACTTTCCGCAGAAGCGGAACCGCTGAAGCGGTCGTGTGTCCGCAAAAGCGGAATCTGCCCCTTTAATGAGAAATAGTAGAAGCGGTTGTTTTTCCGCTTAAGCGGGACCGCAGAAGCGGCCCTTTGTCCGTAGAAGCGGAAATGACTGTTCAGAAATATCAATTTCGAGGGTTTAATTTCATAAGTTTGAAAATCGATTGAGAGCTCGGGAGAAGGCGGTTTTTAGTGGGTTTTGAAGAGAAAATCATTGGGTAATGTTTCTTTGATCCCTTTTCTTTATATTTCATCATTATATAGCTAAATACATCATTGGAATTCGAATTTAGGATCAAAATTGGTTAATTTGGGTTAGAACTTCATAGACCAAACTATTGGGTTTTCGGGGGGCATTTGGCCTCCGATTTGGGAGATTTTTCATATGGTTAGACTCGTGAGAGTACGAAGGTTCTGAAAATTTGAAAATTATTCGATTCCGAGACGTTGACTGGAGGGGCATTTTGGTCATTTTACCTATTTTCGCGCCCTAGCTTTAATTTTTAATAGTGGAATCAGTTGTTTGCAATATTATTTACGATATGTAATTGAATTGAATAGATTTGGGCCATTTCGAGTCGGATACTCGTGGCAAAAGGCGCGGTTTCTAGTGATATTGAGCCGGTTCGAGGTAAGTGGCTTGTCTAACCTTGTGGGGGGGACCTTTCCCCTAGGACATGTTCTGAATATTTGAATGCCTCGTACGTGAGGTGACGAGCGCGTACTTGAGCAAATTGTTGTAAACCCGTTTCTACTTGGAGTATTTACCTTGAGATTTTCTGTTTACTTGTTCATTTAAACTGTAGGTTTAGACCTGTGCTAGCTTAGAGAAGCATGCTTAGCTGACTTACTTTCTTAATTGTTTAACTGTACTATTTGTACTTTGTGAAGCATGTTAGGTTAGAATTTCTATTACCTGTACTAGTTTAGCATTTATTCTGAGATTATGAGTTGTTGTTGTGGTGTGCTTTAAATTTGGACTACGGGACGGCTTCCCGGGAGATCCCCCTGTACCTGACTTATTCTGGATTGAAGGTGCGGGATACCAAGAGATCCCTGGCACGTGTTTCTATATATATATATTGGGATACCAAGAGATCCCCGGCTCACTTATTGAGGATACCAAGAGATCCTCGGGATACCAAGAGATCCCTAGTGCATATGATGCGGATACCAAGAGATCCTCGGGATACCAAGAGATCCCCGGCTATTATTCCTGGTTGAGAGCAGTATTTTCCTTGTATTGTTACCGTTACTTTCTATTACTGTTCTCCTGTACTTATCCGGCTTAGATTTTTACTGTAGACTTTATTTAGACTGTTTCCGTTATCTTATTATTTATTATGTTTATCTCAGTAGGGCCCTGACCTTCCTCGTCACTACCCAACCGAGATTAGGCTTGGCACTTACTGAGTACCGTTGTGGTGTACTCACGCCCTTCCTGCGCATTTTTTTCATGTGCAGATCATCCAGGTACCTCCACTCAGACGCACTATCAGTGAGGCAGGAGGATTTCGGAGACTTCGAGGTAGATCTTCCGCGTCCGCAGACCGACGAGTCTCCCTCTTACTCTATCTTAGTATCTAGTTTTCTCTCTTTCGGTTGTTAGAATATTCTGGAGTTTTGGAGCCATACTGTACATTTCTATAGCCTGTGTTGCCCGTGAGTTTCCGGGTCTTCGGGAATTTCAGTAGACTTGTGTTATTGAGTTGTACATGCCGAGTGGCATACCGTACAGTTTTCTTCTAGTTATTTAAATTTGTTTACTCTGTTTTTCCGCAATTATTATATTTCCGCAATATTTGGCTTATCTGGTCGTGGGGACTAAGTGCCATCACGACATGTTCACGACGGTGAACTAGGGTCGTGACTAACAGATGAAGAACCATGCATGAGTGCAATGCAATGCATATGATGGTACACTCCGGTACCCACTGCGGCGTGCAGCCCGAGCCATCCATATTTATTTATCGTCGACGGCGCTTACTGGGGGTGTGTGCAGACAATGGAGGGGTTCCTACGACCCAAGCGCTATACCATCATAAGGCCTGAAAGCCTACTCACCTCTCCCGCGCTCACTGGAATGGGCTCAGACTCCGAAGGGGCTCCTACAGCCCAAGCGCAATATCAAGCCATCTCGTGGCATCAAATCTAAGCCCTCGGCCTCATATCAATATCGATATAATCAACCAGGCTTTCGGCCTCAATATCAATATAATCAACCAGGCTCTCGGCGTCAATATCAATAGAACACTGCTACGGCGCGCAGCCCGATCCATGCTCAATCCAGAAATCATCATAAGCCCCTTGGGCATTTGTAAAACAGTAGTTCTCAGCCCAAAATGTCATTTAGAAATATCATTTAAGTTTTCAAATCTTAGAAAGATGGCTGAGTTTGCAAAACAGTATGTAAAACCTTGGACTGAGATCAAATGATATGCAAAATATGCGAAAACCGTGATATCAATCTCTGAAGGATTCAAATAATTGGCAAGAAGCCTAAATGTAACAATTTAATCCAAGTAAGGATGATTCTCAATTTAGTTCAAGTAGAAAACACGATAAAAACATCTCTCGGGGCGGACCGAGTCACAATCCCCAATGGTGCTCTACCCCACGCCCGTTATCCGGCGTGCAAGTCACCTCAATATAGCGTTATGATGTGAAATTCCGGGGTTTCAAACCCTCAAGACATCATTTACATCAATTACTCACCTCAAACCGGTGAAAAGTCTAGCTTGATATGCCCTTGCCTCTCGAATTGGCTTCCTCGTGCGACGAATCTACCCAAAATCACAACGAATATGTCGCATTATGCTAAAGAGACAATACCCAATCGAAAACAATTGAAAAATATCAATATTCACGAATTTGGCAAAACCCGAGCCCCGGGCTCACTTATCAAAAAATCAGAAAACTAACGTCATCGGATTCTTTATCTCGCCACGAGTCTAACCATACAAAAATTATCCAATTCCCACAACATTTCGACCCTCAAATCAATGATTCTATCCAAGAGGGTTTTCTATACTTTTCCAACAAAATTCGCGGATTAAACACCAAAACTAGTGATAGATTCAAGTTATACAACCAAAATTGAGTTAAGAATACTTACCCCGTTGTTCTCTCCAAAAATCTCCCGAAAAATCGGCTTATCCGAGCTCCAAATTGGTAAAAATGGAAAATATTTTCGGAACTTCAAAAACAATCTGTCCAGAAATTTTCGTGTTACTGTTCACCCCGTGTTACTGTCCACCCGTGTTACTGTTCATGGTACTATTTACGGATACTGTTACGGGGCACTATTACGGGTACTGTTACGGGACACTGCTCATGGGGCACTGTTCAAAACTACTGTTCACAGTGCTGTGAAAAAAAATGCAGCAGCTTTATTTTTCGTGCCTAAATCGATCCGTTAACCTTCCGAAATACACCCGATACCCCCGGGACCTCAACTAAAAGCACCAACATGTCTTAAAACATTATCCAAACTTGCTCCAGTCGTCAAAATATCTCAACTAACGCCAAAATCATAAAATTACATCGAATTCAAGCCTAAGTTCTTTTAAAACTTCTAAAACACGCATTCGATCAAAAACCTATCCAAAACACGTCCGAATGACCTAAAATTTTGCACGCATATCCCAAATCACATAACAAAGCTACAGCAACTCTCGAAATTTCATTCTGACTCCCGGATCAAAATCTCACCTATCAACCGAAAATCGCCAAAATACTAACTTTGCCAATTCAAGCCTAATTCTACACCGGTCATCACAAAAATATTCCGGACACACTCCTAAGTTCTAAATCACCTAACGAAGCTATCCAAACCATAAAATTTGCATTTCGAGCTCTCTAACACATAAGTCAATATCCGGTTGACTTTTCCAACTTAAGCTTCCTTAAAAGAGACTAAGTGTCTCAAACCTTACCAAAATCATTCCGGAATGACTTCAAATTTTGCACACAAGTCACATTCGACATTACGGACTTGCCCCAACTTTCGGAATCGCATTCCGACCCCGATGTCAAAATTTCCACTTCCGGTCGAATTTTCTCAAAACCTTCAAGTTTCTATATTTAGCCAAATGACTTCAAAATCACATCCGGACATCCGAATTCACTTCCGATCACGCTCCCAACTCCAGAATCACCATACGGAGCTATTCCCAGACTCGGAATCCTAAACGGACAACTATAACACTGAAATGCCTTCCAACCCAAATTTATGAAATTCTTCTAAAATACTAACTTCCACAATATACGCCGAAATGCTCACGGGTTATCCAAAACCAAATCCGGACATACGCCCAAGTCCGAAATCATCATACGAACCTGCTGGAACTTTCAGATCCTGATTCCGAGGTCGTTTACTCAAAATTCCAATCTTAGCCATTTTCTTCAACTTAAGGTTGCCGCAATGAAAATTTTCTTTCCAATTTGACTCCGAATTTTCCGAAATTCAACTCTGACCATACGCACAAGTCAATATACCTGAAAAGAAGCTATTCATGACTTCCAACTGCTGAACGACGCGCTAGAGCTCAAAACGACCGGTCGGGTCGTTACATTCTGGGTAGCTTATGTTTATGGATTTGTATCGGCATTATCTTAAATGGTTATATTTATTTTTCCGCTTTATTATTTCCGTTGTTTATATAAGGTTAACTCACACTTGTTAAGGGATTAAAATGAAAAGGATTAAATAATTGAAATAATTGGCTTGCGTAGCTTTCACTAGTATGCGCCATCACGACTCCCGAGGGTGGAAAATTCGGGTCGCGACAGATGGCTAGAGTATAGATCCATCAACTATTCTACAACAACGTAAAAGAAACTAAGCAAATACAACAACAACAACAACAACAACAACAACAACAACGTACCCAGTATAATTCCACGGGTGGGGTCTGGGGAGGGTAATGTGTACGCAGACCTTACTTCTACCTGGAGAGGTAGAGTAGAGTTGTTTCCGATAGACCCTCTGCTCAAGAAAAAGGGAAAGAAAGAATCGGGGAGAAGAGGAGGAGGAAAGAGGGGCAGAAAGAAGGAAGAGGGAGGCAAAAGACGATAAGGAAATTAAAGAGGAGAAAAGTAGCATCAAATAGTAACCATCAGGGAATAACAATATCCGGCAAAAGGGAAGAAGACTAAGCGAATACAAATAAAACATAAATTACACGAGTGGAAAGATATTAATCAAGTTGAGATTCAAGAATAAAGTCTATAGAAGATTAAACATTCGAAAAGATAAATCTAAATCACACGAAAGAAAACATATTCAATACATTATACTCAAAATTTATTTTCTTTATTATTTTTAAGTTGGAGAGAGCAAGAGAGAGAAAAAGTATTTACATTACTTATACTGCTATGGATGGAAGTCATCTTTTTTTTGAACGGTAGGAAGCATATATATATATATATATATATATATATATATATATATATATATATATATATATAAAATATACTTACATAGAAGTTATATAATCCTGAAGGATATTACTATTGCTTAGAATTACTAGACTATTACAGACATTGGAATTTAATTTTTTAATACCCAAACAAACACCTTGCATGTCCTTTTATGGATGGAAGTCATCATCATCTAACAAACTGGAAAAAAATTTATTTTAAAAACTTGTCTTGAATAATATAGTCGTTTGTCCAAACCTTATACTAGTAAATATATTTTATTAATGATTATCAATAACAGAATCGACACTTCATAATTTGACTATTGCTTATTGATTTATTTTTTTTGTCAAATTGTAAAATCTATTTTTTTAAAGAAAATTATCATACAATAGAGCGTATTTTAATTAGCAGACTCTTAATGTACCTGTAAAAGCTCTTTCTCTCTATCAATGAGAAGTTTGGTTCCATCAGAATATATACACGGAGGAAAATCTTGGAGAGCAAGTCTCCTAAGTCTACAAGGAAAATCTTTTTTCGTTTCAACCAATGGGTATTTTTTCATGATATAAAAAAGTAATTTTTGTTATACATAGAATTGTATTTATGGTGAATGTCTATATTTAGAGAGATTCTAGGATCCATTGCTTGGTGGCTAAGTCACCATCTCCACTATAAATAAAGGGTTCTATTCTATTGTAATTCATCCCAATATCAATATGAATTCTCTCTCCCTACTTTTCTATGCAATATTGTTCTTCTTCTTTTATTGTTTCATAACACATTATCAGCACGAGATTCTAACCAATTGAGTAGAAGCTTTGGGATTGATCATAATGATTGTCAATTGTTCTATGAATTTTCTTCATGATTAAATTCCGGATTTAAGGTAAGTATTTTACTTTATTTTTCTCTTTTAAATTCTATAATTTGAGTTTATATACCAGCAAAGACAACAAAGTTTGATTATCACTCTAATGGAGTTTGTAAGAAATTATAACCACATGAAGTGGTAAAATTTCTATGTCTTGCCATGATCAAATTTATGTATGATTATGGGCACAAGAAGTGCATATATACTCGTCCCATTGAATTTGCTCCATTCTCATTCCCTTAAGAGAATGTGATAGCAATATGTGATAAGTCTGAAAGAAGACAAAATTATTACCGTGAAGGTATCAATGGATGTGGACGTGGCAATAGACGAAATTATAATCGTCATCATTGTGGTAATGAGAACAATAAGGATTCTCAAAATTCTCCTTCACTTTGTGAAAGTAATATTTGTCATCGATTTGACATGAGATTTTATTAAGCACATATAGATGATTATGGCTCATTCATGATGTGAATGTGACAACATCTAATTTATGAATACATATTCATTCTTGGAAGAATATGAACGTACTAGTGGTAGTGAATATACCACACTCACCTCTAGAAGGAGGTTTGAGATGATACAAGAAAATAATGTCATTATTATGGCATGAATGGTCATTGGTCACATACCTATTGCATGCCAAAATATTTTGGTAATGTGATTATTAAAGATAACATTAATGCAAGAAACATATCTTGCATATAATTTTGACCATAACCATGATGGTATGACTTTCTCTTTAAAAGAGATATTCACCATATGGATGTTGATGACTATGTGGTAGTACCAAATTAATTGAGAGCTCTGGAAGAGCCAATTATTACTACTTTGGAGAAACACAATTGATTACCAATAAGGTATTGTGTTGTAGTAAGTCTCAAAGAAACTTATTCAGTTTCCAAAGTATATGCGAAAGCGATTTATTATTGAGACTATAAATAAAGGAAAGATTTAATATCTTCTATTACTACAACTTGTAGCTGGGTAATATGTATGTGAAAAGCTACCCGCTTTATTCTCCAGTTTGTACTACACAAATAAAAGAATACCACAGTAAAGTGGATGTCTATTGATATAAAAACCCATGTCATAATAAACTTGGAGTTTATTGATAATTGCACACGTCATGGTGTAAATCTGAAGTTTATCAATATTGATAATTTATTCAGTTGGCATAATTGGTTTAGTCATATCAATTTAAGTATAATGTGCAAAAATAATAGAGAATTCACTTGGGTAAATATTAAAGAACTAGAAAGTTCTTTACGAATTCTCTTACATGGCTTGTTCTCATTAATTAATAGATCAATTAAAATTGGGATTGAATCCCATGAATGCTGGAAATATCAAGGGTGAATATGGGTCCATTCACCTGCCATGTATACCACATAAGATGCATCTATGAGATGGTTGCATGTGCGATTATTATTAACCCGCAAGTGGTGTTTGCAAGGTGACTTGCTCAATAATTTAATTTAGAGCATATTCCAAATTTTCTATTCAAGAAGTTCATCTTGATAAGTTGGTCTACATCACAGCTGGTTAAGCAAAATGATTTATTGAGTGCCTCCACTTAATAGCTAAACATTTGCTTATGAGAACAAAGTTTTGTATATCAGTTTGATATACGTTATATACGAAAGTATATTAATTTCTCACCTCACAAGTGGTTCATAGTCAGGAACAAATAATTCCATCTTATTATTATTGATGTGCGGTGTATATTTTGATTAACACCATAAAGCACAAAGATGAGTTCTCAAAGTTGAGAAAACAAGTTAGTTTTTCTAACATGAGGGGAGACAAGAGACAACAGTTGAGAAAAAGTTACATGGAATGAATTATCATTTATACATCTAGATCCTCGAATAAAATAATATGAACTTGAAGTTCATAAAAGGATAGTTCATGTGCAATTTATTGCAAAGCATGCCAGACGCATTTGCTGACCCAAAGAAAGTAACTATATTCTCATTGCAAATGCTCATATTAAGTCCTAGAAGGACAAAGTCTATGGTACGCTTAAAGCATATAGACAAATCGGTTTCAAATAAACTTCTTGATAAAGAAGATGAGCAAATGATCAAAATGATCATAATAAAGGAGGCAAGTGATCTAGAAGATCACATGACATAACACTTCATAAAATCTCAGGAGAAATTCAGGTACCTGAATATATGAATGAAGACATCTCTATGTTATGTTATTATGAAAATATATTGAAACTGATATAAGATGTTTGTCGACGACATCTATGATAGCGCTAAGTATAGATGAGGATCGTAAGTCTGTCGCTAACAGACACAAAAATATTGGCCAAATGAAAGAGGCACAATTCAAATAGAATTGGTTTCATATGAAAGACATGTCGTTTTGGACCTACAGTTCAAACACTTGAAAGTATAAAGTCAATGGTATGTGCAATCAGTTTTCGATATCTTATATGTCTAGCATGACATGAAAACTTGATATGCATCTAAAGTCTATTTAAATGGCTTATTTGACTATACTTATATGACAATCCCCAAAGGATTTAAATTGCTTAAAGCATATACAATTCTTGATCTTGAAGTACCATATCCTCAGTGCAATTTATGCACAAATGTATTTTGCTATAACTATAAGCATGATAATGTGATAGCGAGAATACCTCCATAGAGATATTGAAGAGCCATTCTACGATATTTATGAAGACATTATATATCTATCAAGAATGATGATTTCAAGGTGCAATATATTCATTCAAGTTAATATGGCTGATTTGTTCATCAAATCCCTACCAACGATCTTTTGAAGATGGTGCACAAGATTGGAATGCAAATGCTCAAGGATGTGAATTGATGCTCTCATCAGGGGGAGTTAATACACGTTGTACTCTTTTTCCCTTACAAGGTTTTGTCCCACTAGGTTTTCCTTGCAAGGTTTTTAACGAGGCAACCAAAAGACGTATTGTTAGATATGTGTACTCTTTTTCCTTTTCTAGAATTTTTTTTCCATTGGGTTTTCTTTTAGTTAAGGTTTTAACGAGGCACATTATCTGTTGAATAGACATTCAAAGGGGAGTGTTATAAATAGAATTGTATTTATGGTGAATGTCTATATTTAGAGAGATTCTAGGGTTCAATGCTTGGTGGCTAAGTCACCATCTCCCCTATAAATAAAGGGTTCTGTTCTATTGTAATTCATCCCAATTTCAATAAGAATTCTCTCTCCCTACTTTTCTATACAATATTGTTCTTCTTCTTTTATTGTTTCATAACAATTTTTTTATTTTAACATAAAAAAAAAACTTTCTTTTCATGATGTTAAAAAAGAATTTTTTTTCATTTCAACAAAATGAGTATTTTCTTTTCATGATGTAGAAAAAGTAGTTCCTTTGGGTTTGTGTGAATTTTTAGAGACTTGGGAGGGGGGCTGAGAAGATAAGCATAAAAAATATTTTCCTAAAAAAAAAAGTTTTACTCTTTAACCAAACACTAAAAAATATTCTTCGAAAAAAGTTTTCACTTACCAACCAAACAAGGGAAAATAAGTGATAAAACCACTTATTTTTCATAAAAATATTTTCTAAAAAAACATTTTCTTTCGTGCCAAACACATCCCAAGTCTCCTAATTTTACATGAATATCAATTCTATACATGGAATCCTTAGCAATATTTGTTATCCTTTACAGTACCTACCGTTTATAACCACTCGATTATTAAGCGACTTTATTACGGAAAGAGTAGTTTAATGAAGTCAGGCTATTAATTAGTTCTTGAAATGCATTAAAAAAAAAAAAAGTTTATTAGACAAGTTCACCATTTGATTGTTCACTGTAACATTTAGCAACAACCTATATATAATAGGAATTTTTACACCCTATAGAAAAGCTTAGTACCCTATTTATCAATAATAAATACCATTTTAAAATATTACATCCTATAAATACTTTTTATCCTTTATAGCAAAAAATCTAAATATAGTTACATCCTACAATTAAGGCATCATATATGCTAAATATTATTTTTCTCTCTCCCATTTTGTATTTTCTCTCACATAATTACCGCGTATCTGCAAACCCCAATACAATCTCTCTCTGTTTGCATACAACCAGACTCTCTTCTCCCACAAACCCTAGTTTCTTAACTCTTCTCCCACCCAAATTCTCAATTTTCTGCTCCGCGTCACCAACGTTATCATCAGCCATTGTCTGAGCCGGAATATGAGCAACCACACTCGCATACTTCACAGATTGCATCCACGGTGGAGAAACCTCTTGGGCAGCTAACGAAATACTTCAAAGATTGCATTCACAGATTGCATTCGTATTAGAATCTCAGCTGTAGCAGATTGCATTCACAGATTTCGCCTATTTGTATTCAGTTGTATTCGAATGTATTCTTCAGCTGTATTCACTTGTATTCAGGTTTAATCAGTTGTATTTAACTATTTTATTCAGCAGTAGTTAGTTGTATTCAAGTGTTATACAACTGTATTCAGTTGTATTCAGTTATATTCAACTATTTTATTCAGCAGAAGTTAGTTGTATTTTGTTGCATTCAAGAGTTTATTCAGCTGTATTCAGTTCTATTTTTGTTGTATTCAAGTATTTTATTCAGATGAATTAAGGTGTATTTTGTTGTATTCAACTGTATTATTCATATGTATTTCTCTTTATTCAGCTATAATCTTTATTATGTATCTTTCAAATACAGATTAATGAGGGGTCGTTTTAGTTCGTTGAGTTAAATTAGGAGAATATCATGTGATTTTATTTTCTTCCGTTTTTAGCGCAGATACGTTACTGTATTTAATGTTAATGTCGCTTGAATACAGCTAAATACATGTCAAACTTAGCTGGAATTCCAGATTTTACGCCTATATTTTTGGCTGTATTTAATGTTAATGTCGCCTGAATACAGCTAAATACATGTCAAACTTAGCCGGAATTCCAGATTTTACGCCTATTTTTTTGGTTGTATTAATGAATACAACAGCTTAAATACATTAAATACATTGTATAAAAATATAAAAGGTATCTATAACACGTAATATAGCAAATGGTATCTATAAATGGCTAATTAGACCAAAAAGATGGTGTTTTATGAAAAATTTCCTATATAATATGTGGATTTTGACCAAATAAAATTATCAATTTGCCTAGCTAACTAATCTACGGGGAGTAGAGTATCTCTTGAAAAACTGCGCTTTTCTCAAAGACCATCATATCTCTC
>NC_031989.1:13154212-13154312 GCF_001879085.1 Nicotiana attenuata
ATTTAAAATAAGCAAGCAAGTAGACTTTCTCATGCAAGTAGACTTTCTCATGCAAGTTTTTATAGAGAAAAGTATTATATAAAAACTTGCATGAGAAAGT
>NC_031989.1:13154332-13169217 GCF_001879085.1 Nicotiana attenuata
AGAAAAATAACAAAAACAAAAACTATTTCTGTCTTCTTCAATTCTTAAATTTTTATTTTTAAGCTATGGAATTCGATCGAGTCTGGAGGTTGGTTCGAGCTACATAACCAGTATTTTGCGAGCATTATATTTATATATTTTAGATGTAATTAAAAGTTATGCATATTCTCTTGTATTCAGTTTTAATCAGTTGTATTTAACTATTTTATTCAGCACTAGTTAGTTGTATTCAAGTGTTTTATACAACTGTATTCAGTTGTAGTTAGTTATATTCAACTATTTTATTTAGCAGAAGTTAGTTGTATTTTGTTGCATTCAAGAGTTTTATTCAGCTGTATTCAGTTGTATTTTGTTGTATTCAAGTGTTTTATTCAGATGAATTAAGTTGTATTTTGTTGTATACAACTGTATATAGTTTTACTCAACTGTATTATTCATATATATTTCTCTTTATTCAGCTATAATATTTATTATGTATCTTTCAAATACAGATTAATGAGGGATCATTTTAGTTCGTTGAGTTAAATTAGGAGAATATCATGTGATTTGATTTCCTTCCGTTTTTAACCAGTTTAACCTTCCAGATTTTGCGCAGATACATTACTGTATTTAACGTTAATGCCGCTTGAATACAGCTAAATACATGTCAAACTTAGCCGGAATTCCACTTTTTACGCCTATTTTTTGGTTGAATTAATGAATACAACAGCATAAATACATGAAATACATTGTATAAAAACATAAAAGGTATCTATAACACGTAATATAGCAAATGGTATCTATAAATGGCTAATTAGACCAAAAAGATGGTGTTTTATGAAAAATTTCCTATATAATATGTGGATTTTGACCAAATAAAATTATCAATTTGCCTAGCTAACTAATCTACGGGGAGTAGAGTATCTCTTGAAAAATGCGCTTTTCTCAAAGAACCATCATATCTCTCTTACCTTTTTAGTCCATGATAGCAAGTAATTTAGCTTGGTGCAAAATCTCTAGATTTTAGTCCTCTATCACGTGGAAAATAGATAATTGGATGCAGATGTATGTACAAGGTTAATCATAAGGCAAATAGGAGTATAAGATTTAAAGCTAGACTAATGCATAAAAGGGCATACTGAGCAGGCATGCAGTGATTGCACAAAAACTTTTTCACCTGTCGTAAAGATGAGCAATTATATATAGAGCTCTTATTGCCACTGCAGTGAAGCAGAAGTAAAGCATTTTCCAATTAGATGTGAATATATAATACTTTTCTCTATAAAAACTTGCATGAGAAAGTCTACTTGTATTAGAAACCCCAAGGCTAGTCTGCAAACTCAACAAATTTCTATATGATTTAAAATAAGCAAGCAAGTAGACACGAGAGAAGTTGCATCAAACGGCTGAGAATGTTAAGTTTTGCATGTGAGTCTTACCATCACTTGTTAACAACTACTTTAATTTATTTGGTTGGTTTAAAGGGAAAATATGTGCTCCACGTCAGGTATAAATAAACCTATACAAATACCTCATTATACAAGATACAGTGTTGGCTTTAGATTACTTCTTTTCTTTCTTTCTTTTTCCCATTTTCTTTTCTTAGCATAAACTTGGTGCTTATCAATAATGTCATAAGGGCATAAATGAACAGAACAGATAATATTTATATTTTTGGATCAATAATTGGACAGAGGGTATATTTAACCGTGGCCAACGGTTCATGGGTAATGTTGGCCCTTTTCCGTCTGTATATTCTTGGTTGTGGAATGAATATACAGAAAAGGACCACATATGCTAGTGGACTATGCGAATTAGGACAGATATGTCCGTCGTTAATAGTTTGATACTGATATACTTAATTCGTCCAATACTTGCTCATTCACGCTCTTAGTTTAACAGAACCACTATTTTGTCTTTCTTAAATAATTAATAATCGAATCCAACCAAAATATGTTGACCCGATCCGTTAGGACCCCACCCACCCTTATTTCAAAGATATTTTTTGATATATTATTTTTGTTTGATTGAGAAATTGTGTGATAATCATATTTATTTATTTGAGCAATTTGATAATCGATCTTTTAATCCTACTAAAAGTAGTGATTGATATTTATTTATTATTTTAATAATATAATATTTAAATTAGTTTGTGCTTTCTTCAATCATATTATTTGTAATGACCCGGCCGGTCGTTTTTAGAATTTATGCCCCGTTCCCCTATTAACTGCTTCCTCTAATTTTATTTCTACTATTTTGGTTTGCCGGGACGTTCGGTGTTGGGATTTAGAGTGTTTTGGGATACTTAGTACCTAAATGAGAGCTTAAGTGTTGAAAATGATCTGTAGTTGGAACAGTGTGAAGACGGCCTCGGAATAGAAATCTGATGGTTCCGTTAGCTCCGTTAGGTGATTTCGGGGTTGGGAGTGTGCTCGGAATGTATTTTAGAAGTCTGTAGCTAATTTAGGCTTGAATTGGCGAAGTTAGTATTTTGGCGATTTCCTGTTGATAGGTGAGATTTTGATCCGAGGGTCGGAACGGAATTCCGAGAGTTTCTGTAGCTTCGTTAGGTGATTTGGGATATGTGTGCAAAATTTCAGGTCATTCGGACGTGTTTTGGTTGGATTTTTGATCGAATGCGTGTTTTGGAAGTTTTAGAAGAACTTAGGCTTGAATTCGATGTAATTTGATGGTTTTGGCGTTGTTTGAGGCGTTTTGATGATTGGAACAAGTTTGTATGATGTTTTAGGAGGTGTTGGTATTTTTGATTGAGGTCTCCGGGGCCTCGGGGTGATTTCGGATGGCTAACGGGAATTTTTGAAGTTGGAAAATGCTGCAGAAATGCAGCAGTCAGTGCCAAGCAATTTTGTTCTATGCGATCGCAGGGCTCTAATGCGATCGCATAGGGTTAGCTACAGTACCCAGGAATTTTGTTCTATGCAATCGCATAGAGTTAGCTACAGTGCCCAGGAATTTTGTTCTATGCAATCGCATAGGGTTAGCTACAGTACCCAGGAATTTTCTTCTATGCAATCGCATAGGGTTAGCTACAGTGCCCCGGAATTTGTTCTATGCGATCGCAAGGCTCTAATGCGATCGCATAGTGTTAGCTACAGTACCCGGACAGAATGTTAAAAACATTTCATCCGCGAACCAAACCCAATTTTTTCCACCATTTTTGAGCAACCTTGAGAGCTTTTGGACGGGAATTGAAGGGGTTTTGACGGAAAGTGATTGGATGTAAGTCCTATGAACTAAATACATGATTATTTGTGAAATCATCTTTGAAATTCATGAAAATTTAGCCAAATTATAAGAAATTAGGGCTTGAGTTTTGAAGTCTAAATTCGAGATTTGAGGGGCGATTTGTTGTCTGATTTGAGAGATTTTTATATGGTTAGACTCGTGAGAGTACGAGGGTTCTGGAAATATAAATTTTACCCGATTCCGAGACGTGAGGCCCGAGGGGCATTTTGGTTATTTTACATAATTTCGCGTATTAGCTTAGAATTTAATTGTAGAATAAATTAGTTGAATTATTATTTACAATATGCAATTTAATTGAATAGATTTGAGCCATTTGGAGTCAGATACTCGTGGCAAGAGCGTGGTTTCAGGTTGACTTGCACTTGTTCGAGGTAAGTGGCTTGTCTAACCTTGTGTGGGGGACTTTGTCCCTTAGGATTTGATATTGGTAATTGAATGCCTTATACGTGAGGTGACGAGCGCGTACTTGAGCTAATTGTTGAAAAATCCGTTTTTACTTGGACTATTTAAATTGAGTTTTCTTGTTTACTTGATTTATTCAAATTGCAAAAATTTAGCCTGTGTTGGTTTAGAGGAGCATATTTAGTTGACTTACTTGCCTATTTGCTTAAACTGCCTTGTTTGTGTTCTATGAAGCATATTAGGCTAGAATCTACTATTATTTGTTATGAGTTTGGTAATTATTTGATATTTTGAGCTGCTGTTGTTTGATTTAAATTTGGGACTACGGGACGGTATCCCGGGAGATCCCCTGCACATTTATGTTCTGGATTGGAAGTGTGGGATACCAAGAGATCCCTGGCACATGTGTATATAATTGATGAGGATACCAAGAGATCCCATAATTATTATTGAGGATAACAAGAGATCCTCGGGATACCAAGAGATCCCCGAATTATTATTGAGGATACCAAGAGATCCTCGGGATACCAAGAGATCCCTGAATTATTATTGAGGATACCAAGAGATCCTCGGGATACCAAGAGATCCCCGATTATCATTCCGGTTGTGAGAAGTATTTTACTGGTATTGTTTTATTTCGGCCTTCTATTACTGCATTCCTTATTTATCCTGTTTTCGATTCTAGCTGTAGACTTTATCTATATTGTTCTCTTTATCTTATCAGTTATTATGTTTATCTCAGTAGGGCCCTGACCTCCCTCGTCACTACCCAACCGAGGTTAGGCTTGGCACTTACTAAGTACCGTTGTGGTGTACTCATGCCTCTTCTGCGCATGTTTTTCATGTGCAGCTCCAGGTACCTCCACTCAGGCGCACTATCCTCGCGGCGGAGACATCTAGTAGGAACTTTGAGGTATATTTGTCACGTCCGCAGACCAGGAGTCTCTATCTTATTCCAGCTTCAGTATTGTCACGGAGGGCGAACTGGGGACGTGACATTATCATCTAATTTATATTTCTCATAGGTGCTTGTTATGAAATAATTAGTTAATAAAAATTGAAAAGAGGCACCCTTGTTTTAACAGTGGTGCTTGTTATGAAATAATTAATTAATAAAAATAGAAAAGAAGTACCACCGTTTCAAAAAATTATTACTTATTTCATAAAAAATTTGTAATGCAGAAAAAAGTAATACAATAAACTAACAATCATATAATGATCACTTATCTAACAAAAAAATGGATCCATCTGGTTAAGTTATAGTGAACATGGAGTTATTTGTATTGGTGAAAAATATAAATAGATTATAATAAAAATAAAAATAGATGGTAAAATGATTGAAGAAGCATAAACTAGTTGGAATATTATATTATTAAAATAATAAATAAATATCAATTACTACTTTTAGTAGGATTACTTCCCGAAATGATGTATAACAAAAAAAATCGATTATCAAATTACCCAAATAAATAAATATGATTATCACATAATTTCTCAATCAAACTAAAATCATATATCAAAAAATATCTTTGGAATAAGGGTGGATCGGGTCCTAACGGAGGGTCAGCAGATTTTGGTTGGGTTCGGTTATTAATTATTTAAGAAAGACAAAATAGCGGTTCCGTTAAACTAAGGACATGAATGAGCAAGTATTGAACGGATTGGGTATATCAGTATCAAATTACTAACGACGGGCATATCTGTCCTAATTCGCAAAGTCCACTGGCAAATATGGTCCTTTTCGTATATTCACTCCACAACCAAGAATATACAGACGAAAAAGGGCCAACATTAGAACTGTTGGCCGCGGTTAAATATACCCTCTGTCCAATTATTGGTCCAAAAATATAAATGTTATCTGTTTAGTTCATTTATGCCCTTATGACTAACTGTAAACTTAAATTATATTTTTTATTAAAATTTCACGTGTCATTTTATTACTGATCCAATCCAATTATATAAATGAAAAGGCTAAAAATGCCCTGAACTATTGACCAAGACTAAATATATCATCCACCCATCTATCGGTTCTTTTTAATATTGAAACCCATATTTTTTAGTGAACACCTAGGTCGTCAAATTAGCCTGAAATGGATAGGGTAATATTGGTCAGTAATTGACCATTTGTTATTGGACATCCGATCATTTACATGAAATAAGAAATCAAATTACGCATATTCATTACTCTTAATAGTCAATATTCATTTCTTGTGGATAATTTCAATTTGAGGCCAATATTTTCCTTCCGTTGGGAGCATTTTTAAACCGATAGGTGGACGGAGGGTATTGTTTGCAACAAATTTTTGACACACAAAAGAATAAAGTAATTTTATTAATCAACTGTGTGTAGAATTTTGTTTATCCCTTGATTCTTCTCTCCTAATTATCTCTGTGATTCGAGCGCTGCAGCAGCGTGTTTCTCAAACGTAGGATGATGCAGACTTTCCTGGATGTATATGATATCCATGAAAATATGTTGTGATCTTCTTGAAGTATTTGGTTATCAAGAATTATCCGGCCATATCTTTGTGAGTATCCCATGAGTTTATGGGATATTCGAGATGATATGTAACTCTGTTTATAGGAGTGACCTAGGTTAGGGGAGTAGCATACTAGTTAGGGTTTTGATACAGTAGCCTTCAAGTTAGGGTTTTGACAGAGTAGCCTCCAAGCAACCCTAATAGACTCCTCAAATTTCAAGATTAGTGTCTTGAATTTAGGATTTAGCCCAAATTTCATATAGGCTTGATCCATTAAAATTTTGATGACTACATGTATATTTAGTTCTTGGCCAATAGTTTAGGAGTAGTTTTGACCCTTTTCCAATATACAAATATCATACCTCCGACATAAAAATGTTACAAGCAAACTGGATTTCGTTTATTCATGATTCAAACTGTAACAATTTAACAATCGGATGATTTCCTTTTTATAAAGAAGAAGAAGAAGGGCTTTTCCCTATTCTTTTTTTTTATTCCATTTTTTAGATGATTGATAATGTTCCTTTGAAATCAAAGAATATTGAAATAGCGCATTCTTCCTTTTCCAAAAGCTATTAATTTATTATAGGAACTTCCAATTATGTCAGGAAAGGATTATATATATAATAGAAGAGGGTCTGTATATTTATCCAATTCATCATATTCTTCTTTTCTTTATAGTAATAGTAAAAGTATAGACCTTTCTAATACTGATAACATGTATACGAAATTTCTTCAGTTGCTTACTCGGCCTAAGCAAGCCTGACCGTACACCAGAAAGAAGTTCTTTCTCCATCGAACAGGAATCTGACGACCCAATGGGGTCATCACTTATTTATTACCCATTCTGTACTTCCGAGGCCTTAAAAACCTCCTCTCGGATTACCTCGATTTGCGTGCGCTGTTCGGACGCGTAGCCGGAAAGCTTAAATATAAATTCTGTGAGAAAAATGCTAAATTTTGATATTTAATTGAATAAATTTGACCTCGGTCAATATTTTTGGAAAAACGGACCCGGACCCCGTGTTTTGACGATCCCGGAGAGTCCGTAGGAAAATATGGGACTTGAGCGAGTGCCCGGAATTAAATTCCGAGGTCCCAAGTTCGAGAAATGAATTTTTGTGCGAAATTGTTTTCTGGAAATAATTAAGGAAATTGAAAATAAAAATTGATTAAAAGACTGTGGTATCGGGCCCATATTGTGGTTCCGGCGCCCGGTACAAGTCTTATATATGATCTAAGCACTTTCTGTAAAGTTTGGTTGAGAACGGACGTCGTTTGACGTGTTTCGGACCCGAAATGGGAATTTTATGTTTTATGAAAAATTTGGAAAGGAATCATGAGCCTTGAGGCTTGATTCGATGTATATGATGTTATTTTGGCGATTTGATCGCAAGTATGTGTTCGTAGGGTGTTTTCGAAGTTGTTTGTATATTTGGTTTGGAGCCCCGAGAGCTCGGGTGTGTTTCGAGTAGGTTCCGGGAGGTCTTAGACTTAAAATACCAGATGTTGCAGGTTCAAGAAAAGTTGCAGGCTCCAGCGCGTCCGCGGTCGCCTTAGCGCGGTCCGCGGTGTGTGTTGCCCGGCCGCGGTCGCCCTAGCGCGGTTCGCGGTAGGTGCCGCGCGGCCGCGGTCGTCCTTGTGCTGTCTGTGTAGCAAACTTCAGAGAGCCAGCGAGTCTTCAGTTATACCAGCACGGCCGCGGTCCTTTTTGCGTGGTCCGCGCTGGGGCTTCAGAGAGCAGCAGGTCTCCAAGCTGCTCAGCGCGACCGCGGTCCTTTTTGCGCGGTCCGCGCTGAGGCTTTAGAGAGTATAAATACACGGGATTTTCAGTTATTTTCACTTTCCAAAAATCCAAAACATAAGAGGCGATTTTCCAAGCAATTCTTCTTCTTCAGAACGATTGATAAGTGATTTCTAACTCATTTCCTTCACTCCTTAACACCTTTTAACATAATTTCAACTTCAAATCGAAGATTTTAATGGGGAAATTGGGTATGTTGGGTAGGACCTAGGTTTTTGCTAAAATTGGGGGTTGGACCTCAATTTGAGATCCGATTTCAAAATTAATCACATATTTGGATTCGTGGGGGAATGGATAACCGGATTTTAGTTCGAACCTCGGGTTTTGACCACGTTGGCCCGAGGGGCTTTTTGGTCATTTTACCTAAATTTGCGTCTTAGATTTAAATTAAATAGTAGAATCAGTTCCTTGAGATGTTATTTACGAGATGTAATTGAAATGAATAGATTTGGGCCATTTGGAGTCGAATACTCGTGGCAAAAGTGTGATTGCAAGTTAATTTTGGAGCCGATTTGAGGTAAGTGGCTTGTCTAACCTTGTGTGGGGGACCTTCCCCTTAGGATATGAAAATTGGTATTTGAATGCTTTGTGTGTGAGATGACGAGCGCATACTTAAGCTAATTATTGAAAATCTAGTTTTTGCTTAGATATTTAGACTGAATTTCTTTCTTAGCTGCTTTATTCCATTTGCAACTATAGCATGTGTTAGTTTAAAAAAAAATATGTTAGTTGATCCAAATTGCCTATTTGCTCGAGTTGCTTGTTTGTACTATGTGCAGCATGTTAGGCTAGCATTACCTGTTTGTCTTGAAATTCTGAATTTTATTTTCTGAATACCTTCTTGTTGTGACTGCGTATTTACTTTGGGACTACGGATGTGGGATTCCGATAGCTCCCCCCCCCCCCCTTGTTTGTTTACATTGGGACTACGGGTTAGATTCTCGGTAGCTCCCCCCCCCCTCCCCCCCCGTACATTTACTTTGGGACTACGGGTTAGATTCCCGGTAGATCCCCCTGCATATTTACTTCGGGACTGTGGGTTCGATTCCCGATAGATCCCCTGCACATTGATAGTTGAACTACGGGACGGTATCCCGGAAGATCCTTTGGATAAACTCATATGATGGACTACGGGACGTTATCCCGTAAGCTCCCTGGACACTTGATGAAAGGACTACAGGACGGTATCCTGGGAGATCCTCGGTGTTGGTATTGGTATTGAGCGGTTTTACTCTGTGTTATGTTAAATTTCTGAGTGTTGATTGTTGTCTTGTATAGTCTGTTTTACTTCATAGTTGTAACCATTATTTCTGCTAATTTCATACTGTTACAAGATTTATTACTGTTATTACTCTCAGTAGGGCCCTGACCTTCCTCGTCACTACCCAACCGAGGTTAGGCTTGGCACTTACTGAGTACCGTTGTGGTGTACTCATGCCTCTTCTGCGTATGTTTTTCATGTGCATACCCAGGTACTTCATCCCAGGCGCACTATCCTTGAGGCCAGGAGAGCTACGGAGACTTTGAGGTACTTCTACAGCTTTCGCAGATCAAGGAGTCTCCCTCTTTATTCTATCTGTAGTACTTAGCTTTCTTTCGCACTTTTGTTTAGACAAATTCTGAAGATTAGAGCTGTATGTTACTTCCATTAGCTTGTGTTCCCGTGAGTTTCCGGGTTTTGGGGTGTCATAGTAGACTTCCGCACTTATTTTGAGTTGTATATGCCGAGTGGCAGTTATATACAGATTTCTTTTAGCTGTTCAGTTTTAATTAATTATTTTCGCAAGTTACGTTGTTTTTCTTCACTGTTAGGCTTACCTAGTTGTAGGAACTAAGTGCCATCACGACATGTTCACGGAGGGTGGACTGGGGTCGTGACAGGGAATGGATGAAGAACGAGGAGGCATTCTTCATAGAGAAGAGCCTTAAGAAATTTCACGATAAGTGAAGAGGGAATGATGAATCGGTGGAGAATGGGAACAGAGAGTCGCTCCATAAACGAATGAATGGGACTCCCGGTCCTGATCGAACCAGACATTCCTACAACCCGGGGAATCGGCAGAAAGAGATGGGTCGAATACTAGAATCTGCCCAAAAGTCTTGACTTTTCCGAGGCAGGGCTTCGACCCGGAAAGGAAGGAATGAGTTCACAACGTTCAAATAAGCTACTCGACCGACTAAAGCTAAAAAGAGAAAGGGAGATGACTCTAGTTGTTGAGTACCCTAAGGAAGGTATCAGATCGACTTCTAGTTGTAGCGGATCTTACTTACATCGGTTCTAGCGCTTTCTCTTGATTCTATTTTTGAAAGATTTTTCTTGCTCTTTTGGGAAGCTTTTGGACCTAGCGAAAAGGGCGCTAAGCCTTCACGCAAGCAAGCGCAAGAGAAGCGGAGCACGAAGCTACCGCTTCACCCAATCGACTAATATACAACAGTCACGACCTACTTTGATTCAAAAGGAAGGCGAAGGGTTTGGCAACAAGCAAACGGCTTTCTATCATAGTTGCAAGGGTTCCAAACCTTAACTACTTAAGTACCAAAGGCTGCTTTCGATTGGTTTCATAATGGGGCTGTTCACTACAAGCTATCAGCGTTGTCTTAGATTGAACGTTGACTTATCTTATTGCCGTTCAATCTCTAAAAATATTAGGAATCAAAGCAAGGAAAGTAGCATTGATAGAACGGGGGATCGCACCTTCAGCAAAGAAATAAGGTGACCAGCTGGAAGTTTTTGAAATTCCAATAATATTTTATATATAAAAAGAATTCCGAAAGCCATCAGGCTTTAAAGGATATGGGAGACCTTTTTTTGGGTTAGTGCGCGTCGACAAACGTAGGGTAGAGTAACTATTTTTAAATCCTAGCCTTTCTGCCCCAAGGCAAGCATTCCAACCAAGCCAAGCAGCTATAGATCTTGAGCGTAAGAACTAGCACTAGACTTCTTCCCCCTTTCTTTTCTACTTTTTCTCTCTCCTTTGTTTGTGTTTCCACCCGGGCTTTTCATTCTGTTTTATAGAGACCCAAGGAAACTCAATATAATAATAAATGTAGAAAGGTGAGGGTGAGGTACTTTCCCCGGCATACAGAAAGAAAATCCAGGACGACGGCTTTCAAAAGATGAGTAAGGGACACAGAGAGGGAGGAGACGAAGGGAGAGGGGCTTTTTCGAAAGCCTAGAAACTTATACGTATATAGATATAGTGAGTGTGTCAGTCTGCTTGGTTCTTTGCACCTAGTTTTGGTGTAGCAACTATATTTCGATTCATCCACTTTTTTCAAGGGTTCCATAGTTGGACCTTGAACCCCTTTCATATGATGGGAGTTGCCGGTGTATTGGGCGCTGCTTTGCTTTGCGCCATTCATGGTGCTACCGTAGAAAAGACTTTATTTGAAGACGGTGATGGTGAAAATACATTCCGTGCTTTTAACCCAACTCAAGCCGAAGAAACTTATTGGATTGAGCCTTGGTATGGAAACTTACTAAGTGATCACTTTCAAATTCAGAGAAACCCTGGAATTAACAAAAATGGGCAATCCTGAGCCAAATCCTGTTTTCCGAAAACAAACAAAGGTTCAGAAAAAAAGGATAGGTGCAGAGACTCAATGGAAGTTATTCTAACAAATGGAGTTAAATGCATTGGTAGAGGAATCTTTACATCAAAACTTCAGAAAGAAAAAAAAAAGCCAAGAGGCCGCTAGAGAAAGGGTTTTGTTTTCGAGTCTGTTTCCAATTCTTCCGACCTTGAATCTAGGTTTTCCCTAATGCCACCTTGCTGCTTTCAAAGCTACACTTGCTTCCTTACTTCATAAGCTAATAAGAGATTCTATTATTCTACACTTATCCAGATGCTTACGCTGGATGGAATGCCCTTAGCAGTTTTGGCTCTTATATATCCGTAGTTGGGATTTGTCGTTTCTTCGTGGTCGTAATAATAACTTCAAGCAGTGGAAAGAACAAAAGATGTGCTCCAAGTCCTTGGGCTGTTGAACAGAATCCAACCACACCGGAATGGATGGTACAAAGTCCTCCAGCTTTTCATACTTTTGGAGAACTTCCAGCTATCAAGGAGACGAAAAGCTATGTGAAGTAAAAGAAGAAAAGGTCGTCGATTTCTACTAAGAACCCAACAGAACTTTTCAAAATGTGGGTTAAAAAACTACTTGTGTAGGTCGGGGTTGAGAATTGGGGGGTCGCGCCCTACCCCGTCGGCCTAAGCCTCGCTTTGAGAACGAACGCTTTCTAACTCTCTATGAGGAGTGAAAGCCACTTGACTGTAAGGAGAGGAGCTCCGACCCTACTTCAATTAAAGCCCGCCCCCCTTATTATTATTATATATCTAAATAATATTAAGCAACCGGTTCGCTTTCCGGCTCAAACGGGCAGGGGCTTTCTATTTGCTTGCAATGCCGGCTGTTCGCCTTTAGTTAGAAGTAGAAGTAGAGGGTGCTGTTTGCCCCACACTTCAGAAAAAGTAAAAAAGTATGGATGAAGTAAAAAAAAAGTACATAAGGAGTTCAGTAAAGCCGAGCCCAACTATTATATTGATTATGCCAAACATAGCTTTAGAGGCTCTTACTAGATAGGGCGGCAGAATAGAAGTCTCACTACTAGCTTTTAGTCTTAAGCAGGCAGCTGCGGTCAGGAATGAATGTTATACTAAACTATCCGCCATTTCATTAGGACTGCACTTGCTTAGGCCGCACCTTCGACATAAACTTGGCATGCTAAGGTACTTCTTGGACACAAAGAGAAAGACATAATATAATAATAAATTAATTAATATTAATTAATAAAATAAGGGTTGGTTAAGAACTATTGA
The DNA here is from genome assembly GCF_001879085.1 of Nicotiana attenuata. Lineage (NCBI taxonomy): Eukaryota > Viridiplantae > Streptophyta > Magnoliopsida > Solanales > Solanaceae > Nicotiana > Nicotiana attenuata. The sequence goes on from NC_031989.1 coordinate 13,167,085, forward strand.
CTGTAAACCATAGCAGTTGCAGTCACTCAATGGAGATGTTCGCCTTTGTTTGGAATGAAGATGGATGAACGGGCACTTGAGCCTGGAACTGATGAAATTCGGGGAAAACATAGAAGCGGTCACTATACTGGGGGGCAAGACATGACCGCGACTTAAGAAAAAAGTACCCTTGAAAAGACTAAATGAACGAATAACACCAGGCAGTATAGGAGTCCTTTCTTTGATCGGCCTTCCCCAGACCGGAACTGAAAGGACATACCAGCCCCCGAAGGATTATGAAACATTCTGGGGCTACAAAGATAGTTATTAAATCGTTAGCACCACATAAAAATATTCCCCCTAGAGTAGTTGTTAATACGAATAAGAGAAACTAAGAAAATGAGATGAATATAGCTAAACAGCCGCAGCAGAAAGAACGAATAGCCAAAAGTCAAGGTGCATAGCGGTCTTTTCAAGAATAGGGGAGACAAGGATATTTTACTCAATTCCCCTCTTACTATTTTAAAGAGCGAAAGAAAATGAGATAGAGTGGAAGAGAAGGGAACCTTATTCTTAGTCAAAGTCTATTCAATATACCCATAGTCTAGTGGTTAGGATACCTCTCTTTCAAGGAGGCGGAGATTCGAATTCCCCCAGGGTGGAAGAAGAATTATTCCTTTGATAACAAGCTAATTAAGCATCATTATTTGGGATTCTTTCGCTCTATCAGAGAGGCAATTCAAAAACGGAAATTCGAACAATTGCGACAGAAGTTCATAGGTAGTAAGCGTGAACACCTCTTTTAGTTTTGTGATTGCAGCAAAATCTGATGGAATAGAATTGATTACGAAAAAAAAGGACAAATGGAATAGATATTGTAGGCAAAAACGATTAGAGCAGGATAAGAATATGATAAATCATAACCTTATATGACATTGAGTAACATTTTTATTTTATTTTTTTGTATTATAAATAATTGAGGGAGGAAGGGAGATACGAGGCGGTGCTAAATGATTGACGAATAGATTTCAACGCATTCATCGGCTATTGGGAATTTGAAAGGATAAACAATAAAAATGTACTACACTATTTAAGCACAAAAGGAGTATTCAACTTTTAGAACTCATGTAAAGATGAAATTTAATTACACCTGAGTAGGGGTGTGCATTCGAATCGGTTTATCGATAAATCGAATCGATTATTTGTTATCGAAATCGAAATCAAAAAAATCGAAACCTTATTGAAACGATAACGATAAGCATATGTACAAATCGATAATCGATAAGTAATTATTGATAAGGGTCAAAATCGAATCGATAAATCGAATGCACACCCCTAAACTGTAGACACTTGTAAAATGAGTAATTACCTATTTGTGTAGATTAATATAACATACAGAATGTATATATATTCCGCTACTATTTTGTAAGCGGCTATACAATATCATTTTTCCTAATCTATACCTTTCCGTTATCCTAAGTCCCTTATCCTATTATTTCCTCTATCACATTTAAGGAATGATAATATTTAAAGATCAAAGGAATGAAGTTCAAATTAATGGAAAACAGAATTAGCTGTGATGATGTATTTTGTTTTGTTTTGTTTTTATACCGTTGGAGTGTTGGTGGCATACATTTAATCCCTTACTTTAGTTTTGTTGCATGTGCTTGTTGACACAATTTTTATGTTATAAATGGTGTTCGTCTTATTTTAGCTTCTTTTGTCCATATTAGTTAGGCGCGTTTATAGCGATATACTTTCCGTGGAATCCCGCAAATTTTCTTATTGGTGTAATCGATAACCGAATCGATAAGCCCCCAAAATCGATAAATCGAAATCAAAAAAATCGAAACCTTATTGAAGCGATAACGATAAGCATATGTACAAATCGATAATCGATAAGTAATTATCGATAAGGGTCAAAATCGAATCGATAAATCGAATGCACACCCCTACACCCGAGTTAACTTTAAGAATAGTCACTAAACTTTATAATATACTGGTATCCCTTCAGCACGCATATTCTATATCACTTTTTTAATGAGCAATATAGCCAAAAAAATAAAATTAGAAATAAATATAAATATATATATATATATATATATATATATATATATATATATATATATATATATATATATATATATATATATA
>NC_031989.1:13169295-13299498 GCF_001879085.1 Nicotiana attenuata
ATATATATCATGAGATTATAACAGTGAAATATTTTATGATATTATCTATCCACCTCCTATATAAACTAGCTAATAGTACCATTTTAGTAAAAAAATTACACCAACATTAGCTAAACTCACAGCCAAATATAACAACAACAACAACATCCTAGTATAATCCCACAAGTGGGGTCTGGGGAGGGTAATATGTACGCAGACCTTACCCCTACCCCGAGGGGCAGAGAGGTTGTTTCCAGGAGACCCTCGGCTCAAGAAAGTAAAAAGAGACGATAAGTTAGTACTATCAATAAACTCATAATAAAATAACATAAAATACATAACATAACCTAAAATAATGAAATAACAGCAATATAGAGAAATATAGGAAATAAGAAAAAGATGGAAGGTATACTAAAGCCAAAGCCCTGCATCAGTAGCTGATCAGTAGTATCTAAGACTAATTCCTAACTGGCTAGTCTCTGTCTAGTGCACTGTAGAAATATCCACAACTTCCCCTAACCTACAACCTTAACGCTCGACCTCCACACATTTCCTGCCAAGGGCCATGTCCTCCGTAATCGTAAGTCGCGACATGTCCTGCCTGATCACCTCTCCCCAATACTTCTTAGGTCTCCTCTACCTCTCCTCGTACCCACCACAGTCAGTCGCTCGCACTTTCTCACCGGTGCATCAGTGCTCCTCCTCTGAATGTGCCCGAACCATCTAAGTGTTGCTTCCCGCATCTTGTCCTCTATGGGGGCCACGCCCACCTTCTCTCGAATATCTTTATTCCTAATCTTATCCATCCTTGTATGCCCGCACATCCACCTCAACATCCTCATCTCCGCTACTTTTCATCTTCTGGATGTGTGAGTTCTTAACCGGCCAACACTCGGTCCCATACAACATGGCAGGCTAACCACTGCTCTATAAAACTTACTTTTTAGTAAACGGTGTACTTTCTTGTCACACAGAACTCCCGTTGCTACCTCCACTTCATCCACCCCACCCCTATACGGTGTGTGACATCCTCGTCGATTCCCTCCCTGTCCCTTGAATAACTGACCCAAGGTACTTGAAACTACCCCTCTTAGGGATGACTTGAGAGTCAAGCCTCACTTCCACTCCTGCTTCCGTCGGCTCGGCCCCAAATTTGCACTCAAGGTATTCGTGTTCTTCGTCCTGCTCAACCTCAAACCTTTTGACTCAAGGGCATGTCTCTAAATCTCTAGCCCCACGTTGACGCCACATCGTGTCTCGTCAATTAGGACTATGTCATCAGCAAATAGCATGCACCATGGCACCTCCCTTGAATATGATGCGTTATGGCATCCATCACCAGGGCAAATAGGAAAGGGCTGAACGAAGACCCTTGGTGCAACCCCGTAACAACCTGAAAATGCTCGGAGTCGCCTCCTACTGTCCTAACCCTCGTCTTAGATCTTTGATACATTGTCTTTAATCACCCTAATGTAGGGCAACCGGGACCCCTTTAACCTCTAAGCAGCTCCATAAGACCTCCCTAGGAACCCTGTCGTACGCTTTCTCTAGATCGATAATGCAGATCCTTCTTCTTATCCCTGTATTGTTCCACCATCCTCCTAATAAGGTGGATAGCTTCTGTGGTAGATCGCCCCGGCATGAACCCGAACTGGTTGTCTGAAATAGACACCGTCCTTCGCACTCTCATTTCTACCACTCTCTTCCAGACTTTCATAGTATGACTTAGTAATTTGATACCTTTATAATTGTTACAGCTCTGGATATCGCCTTTGTTCTTATACAACGGAACCATTGTACTCCACCTCCACTCTTCAGGCATCCTATTAGTCTTGAATATAACATTAAACAACCCAGTAAGCCATTCCAAGCCTGCTCTACCCACACACCTCCAAAGTTCAACCGGAATTTCATCTGGCCGGGTAGCTCTGCCCCTCCTCATCTTACGTATTGCCTCCATGACCTCATCGACCTCAATGTCCCTACAGTAACATACTTCATGGGGGCTGTCGGCATTCCTCAATTCACCTAATACAATATCCTGATCCCCTTCTTCATTTAGAAGTTTATGAAAGTAGGTCTGCCATCTCCTCTTAATCTGGTCATCCCCCATCAAAACTTTGCCGTCGTCATCTTTTATGCACCTCACTTGGTCCAGATCTCGAGCCGTCCTCTCTCTCACCTTAGCGAGTCGGAATAACTTCTTCTCCCCGCCTTTGTTCCCTAGTTCCTCATACAGACGAGCAAAAGTTGTCGTCTTAGCCTCCGTTACTGCCATCTTCGCCTCCTTCCTAGCTACCTTATATCTCTCAATGTTCGCTCTCTTATCCTTCTCGCCAGTGCTCCCTACTAACCGCAGGTAAACCGCCTTCTTCTCTTCCACTTTACCTTGTACAACTGCATTCCACCACCAGTCTCCTTTGTGGCCACCAGTGCGGCCCGAAGATATCCCTAACACCTCTCTCGCCGCCTTCCTTATACAGTCTGCCGTTTATAATAGCTAATATCCTTATTGCGTTAGCCAAATGACCCCTAAGACCTTTTGTGATCAAAGTTAAGAAGCGTAGCGGAGGCAGGATTTCCATGAAGGAAGTTAAAAAAAAGTTGAAAAATTAGAAGAGATCATAGATAGCGAGAATTGAACCAATAACCTCACAAAGGTTTAAACCCCCTTGACCACTAAGCTATGCTTTTGAATTGTGTCAAGAGAATTCAAAACATAATATATAGAGGTAAAAAACATATTTTACCTTATATATACCGTGTAATTTTTCGATCCGTCCCCCTAAATTCTCGCCTGGCATAGAGTCAGTTTCCTGGATGGTCATTCATGTTGTAGAAATTACTTAAGAAAGTCACTGTTGTTTTTCCTAGGATAATAAAAATATAAAATAATTCATGTTTACTTGTACATCTCAAAAGCTCAATAGTCACACTCTCTCACTAAAATTATTTGTCATATCATTTAAAATGCCTATTTATACAAGAATAACCCATTTTATAATTATTTTTTAGGATAATAGATACTCATGTGCATTTTTTTTCCACTGACGATCTCTAATACTCTTGTGGCAATTTTATTTTTTAATTGCGATAATTTCTAGAGAACGTAACAAATAATCTTCAATTACATTACTAGTTTTGCGGACCTTAATGTCGTCACAAAAAGTCTTATGTGATAACTTTTCAGTTGATTTTGGTGATTGACAGTCCTATTTCTTGTTAGTGTTTCTGAGATTGCTTTTTTTTATTTTCTATTTTCTTTTGCGATAGTTGATATTCATTTTAAGGTATAAAAGAAATTTAGAATCTTATCACTATGTTGTCATTCCAACCGAGCCAAACTAGTCTTCATATTTTTTAACTTTGTCATTTTATTTTGTTGGGCTAAACATTTAAAATTTTGACTAGCTTTTTATACATTAGAGGTCAAGCTTCAAATTTCATTGCTTTTGAAAAGCTTTTGAATTGACTCAGAAGCGTACTCTATATTTAGGTTCATATGCTGATCCAATAGGGCTTATTTTTAATTGGCTGACTTTTAATGTACTTACCGTTCATAGATTTCAAATGCCGAGAGTTGAGACTTCGAAGTTTCAATTATTAAGCGACTTTATGAAATGTTGTTTATTGAAGTACATTTTGAAAAAATGGCTTATTAAACAAGTTTACCATTTGATTGAATGAGATTAATGTTTATCCAATATTGTGAATTTTAAGATATGTAATATTTGGATTTTTGTTATTGGTGTTATTTTACCATATCTTGTACTGCATGATAAAATATATGACACAAACATTTGATTTGTGTACTAACCAATTTAATAGGTCATTTATGTCAATTATCCAAAAAAGTGAACTTACAACACACACACACACACACGGAAATAACATCAGTGCTCCTTTAATTATTATTAGCTACACGTAAAGTCTAAGTAGGGATGTACATTGTTCGGGTTGGTTCGATTTTTATCAAAACTAAACCAACTATATCGGTTTAGATTAGTTCGGTTTTGCTGGATTTTTCGGAATTTTTTTGTTACATGAATATTATTTCAATCTTACTTTGTTAAAATTATAAATAAACTTTTGATAAGTGAGTATATGTCTAGTAAAAATTAAAAAAAACGACAAACATATGATCTATTAAAATATTCTTATGTAAAATTATTTTTTAGTAATACATGATAGTTATTTTCTTAGTCATCTTACAATAATATTTCGTTCATATACGCTTACAAGGTTAACCAAATTTAATAATTAAACATAAAAACTAATATGATACCTAAATAATGATATGTTCTATTCTATTTTAATTATCGAAATATCATTTCGAATTCGGAAAAGAAATAAAAAATTTAATAGATTTTGACATATAAGTATGGAATAATAAAGAGATTGACGTATATACTTAGTAACATTTAATAAGAAAGTGATAATACAACTTGTTATCTAAAGTAAATAAAAATGGATGCACTTTATACTTCTATGAAATATTACATTCCATGAGAGAATCCCAAATAATTTTAGATATTTTTTAAAGAAAATTTTATATAAAATCTTAAAAGTATATATAAAATGATAGGGTTATATGTCGGATTGGTTGAGTTTTTCTACTCAATACCAAACCTAATTGAAAATATTAATCGATTTGATTTAACTTTTGAGTTTGATGTGATATTTCTGTTCGATTTAAACATCCTAATTCTACGTGATTAAACGAAAGGTTATTTATTAATTGGATGTAATTCCTAAGTGATCAATTAGGGTTTAATTAAAGACACAAAAGGCACGTTGACGAGGCAAACTCATACATTCAGGGAGCAAAACTACACATGTGACGATCCGACCCGTCGTCTCATGAGTTACCGCTTCGATTTCCCCATTTTCAGCTTCCTTATGCTTCATTATCCATATCTTGTGTAATCGAGTTGATTTGAAGTGGTTTTAATAGGAAATGAGACACTTAGTCTCTTTTAAGAAGCCTTAAGTTGGAAAAGTCAACCGGGCATTGGCTTATGAGTTAGAGGGCTCGGATGTGAATTTCGATGGTTCAGTTAGCTCCGGGAAATGATTTGTGACTTAGGAGTGTGATCGGAAGTGGTTTTGGAGATCCGGTGTAAAATTATGCTTGAATTGGCGAAGTTAGTATTTTGGCGAATTCCGGTTGATAGGCGAGATTTTGATATAGGGGTCGGAATGGAATTCCGAGAGTTGCAGTAGCTCCCTTATGTCATTTGGGATGTGCGTGCAAAGTTTCAGATCATTCGAACGAGGTTTGGTAGACTTTTTGATCGATAATGTGTTTTTAGAGTTTTTGAAATTTTTAAGGTTGAATCCGACGAAAAATTTGTGTTTTGATGTTGTTTTGAGCGTTCCGAAGATTGGAACAAGTTTGAATGATGTTTTAGGATTGGTTGGCATGTTTGGTTGAGGTCCCGGGGGGCCTCGGGTGAGTTTCGGGGTGGTTTCGGACCATTTTTAGGCTATTTTTAACTGCTGGTTTTTGGCTACAGCAGTGTTCTATGCGATCGCGGGGAGTAAAATGTGAGAAACGTGCCAATGAATCGCGATCGCGGAAAGCCTTTCGCGATCACGGAGAAGAAATATTCTGTTGCGTTGATCCCACTTCGGAAGCTTATATCTCACAATCTATAAGGAATTTGGAGATGATCAAAAAATGAAAATTGTAGCCCTTTGTGTCTAGTTTTCAGAAATGTAAATTAATTAGAATTTTAATTTGTATAAAAAAAGTTATGGTGGTTACCCTATAGGCTACCCGGGAAGGTCTCTAATACACAGGGATGACTTTGAAAGCTTATATCTAGCATTGTATAAGGAGTCAGGAAATGAGCAATGTATGAAATTATAGCTCTATGTGTCTAGTTTTCAGAACATCAAACCATTTGTAATTTGGAGTTGTGTGAAAAAAGTTATGACCATTATACTGGAGGCTGTCCGGAAGAGCTGAGAACTGTTCATCGCGATTGCGAAGCATTGACCGCGATCGCGAAGAGTAAATTTTGGGCTGGAAAAATTGTTCTCCGCGATCGCGAAGCATTTTCCGTGATCGCGAAGAGTAAATACCTGGGCAGAATATTTTAAAACACGTCAGTCGCGATTTTGGGGCTCATTTACTCCATTGTTGGTCTTTTTGAGAGCTTTTTGGAGGAAATTGAAGAGGGATTCAAGGAGAATCGATTGGAGGTAAGATTTTTGAACTTAAAACTCGTTTTTATTATGAAATCCACCTAGAAATTCATGGATATTAAGCTAAAGTGGAAGAACTAGGGCTTGAGTTTAGAGATTTTTATTTTTGAATTTGAAGGGTCATTTGAGGTCGGATTTGGGAGTTCTTGGTATGTATGAACTCGTGGCGAGATAAGGAATCCGGTGATGTTAATTTCCTGATTTTTCGAGAAGTGGGCCCAGGGCTCGGGTTTTGCTAATTTCGAGATTTTTGCTATTTTTCAGTTGTTTTCGATTGGGTATTGTCCCATTAGCATATTGTGACGTATTCGTTGTGGTTTTGGTTAGATTCGACGTGCGTGGAGGCCGGTTTGAGGGGCAAAGGCGTCGCGAGCTAGAGATTTCACCGGTTCGAGGTGAGTAATGATTGTAAATGATATCCTGAGGGTTTGAAACCCCGAATTTGCACACCGTAGTGCTATATTGAGGCGACTTGCACGCCGGATAGCCAGCGTGGGGTAGAGCACCGTTGGGGATTGTGACTTGGTCCGTCCCGGTTGTTGATTTTACCGCGTATTTGACTGAAAATTATTTGATATTATCATGATTTGGGTTGATTGCCATATTTAGGCTTCGTGCCAATTATTTGAACCCCCTTCAGGGGTTTTTATCACTCTCTCCTCACTATTTGAAATATTATTGAACTCAGTCCATTTGAATTACACTCTTTCATGAACTCAGCTATATTTTTACTCAACTTGGAGTTTTAACTGATATTTGAACTATTGTTCGAGCTGAGCATTCTTGTTTTTACTGATGCCGGAGGGGCTTATGATCATTTTTTGGACTGATTGAGGCCGAGGGCCATATGTGAGGAGGCTTTCAGGCCTCGAGTGATATGTGAGGAGGCTTTCAGGCGTCGAGCGATATGTGAGAAGGCTTTCAGGCCTCATGTTGATATGTACAGGCTTTCAGGCCTTATGATGATATAGCGCTTGGGCTGTAGGAGCCCCTCCGGAGTCTGCACCCCCACAGTGAGCGCGGGTACCCATGTGATTTGAGAGTGAGCCCGAGGGGCTGATTTTGTACTGTGTGACTGATACTGAGCCCGAGGGGCTGATATTGTTCTAAGTGATGTGATACTGTGCCCGAGGGCTGATACTGTTCTGAGTGATGTGATACTGTGCCCGAGGGGCTGATACTGTTCTGAGCGATTGATATTGAGCCCGAGGGGTTGGTACTGTTTTGAGATGTGCCAGAGGGGCGAACTTTGATGTGCTCATCTTGCATATTTACTTGTCTTTTTACCTGTTATACTGTGGTACTTGTGCCCGAGGGGCGGATTTTCTGTGTTTATCAGCACTAACTGTTTTGAAATCGTTTTCGTAATTATTGAAAAGATCATTTTCAAAAGAGATTTGAACTGAGCCAAGGTATTTCTAAAGATTTCACAGATTTCACTATTTTTCTCAGAAAATTGTACCCGGCTTCTATACAGCATGTTGGTTGCTTTACGTGATTTATTGCTGCGCAGTTATTATTTACTTTTATTACTCACTGAGTTGGAATACTCACTTTACTCCCTGCACCTCGCGTGCAGTTGCAGGTATTTATTCACCCTGTAACGGGTATTGGCTGCGTGGAAGCAGAGTCGTAGAGGTTTTAGCGAGGTGACTGCCAGCATTCGCAGCACCACTGTCTTTTTATGTTAGTCACTATTCCTGTTTAGTGTATTTCTAGACTTGTAAAGTGGAATTACATTCTTATAGATGCTCGTGATTTGTGACATCCCGGTTTGGGCTGTGTTTGGTCGTATTTCCGCTAAGTAATATTATTGAATCATCTTTAAAAATTGTTTACTCCTGTTTATCTATTTTTAAAAGAGGCAATTAGGATTGGTTGACTGGCCTTGTCTTCACGAGAGGCGCCATCACGATCGGAGCGGGGTTTGGGTCGTGACAACACAGCACATTATCTGGCTCTAACATGCTTTGAATGCTTCAGCTCAGCACAATGTCGCAGTCTTTACTCAACCGCCTCACTTTTTGTTTCAACAACTAGCTGCTGATAGTGCAGGGACAGTCTATCAACGTATTATAAAATCTAGTACTCACACAAATATGCTGGATATGTCTCTAGGGCTAGAGTTGGATGCTTCTTTTTGTAATGGCCTGTAAATAGGTCCTTGTAATATTATTATCTATTAATAGAAGTATTTTTGACAACCAAAAAAAGATGGAGAGGAAAAGCAAAAGAGATTATTTTGCGGAAAAGGTGAAAATGAAATCCTCAGTACCAGGTGTCTGCAAGCAAAGGACGAATAGCACAGTCAAACGGCAGGAAATTAAAATCGAATCGTTGAGCATCTCAAACCAACGGCTGTGATGCGTCTACGCCAGCTGCTGGCCCCCACGCGTGCAGACTTATATTTTGTGTATTGTGTGCGTGGGCTGCGCATTAAATACGCAAGATTTTTGCTCATTAATATTTTTTCAAACGGTTTTATTAAAATACTTCCTCCGGTGCACTTTAATTATTATTCTCTCCGTTTCAATCTAAATAATATAATTTGACTCGTTATAAAATTTAAATTTTTTTTATTAACTTGTGATCTTAAAAGCTTAGGGATAAAAGTTTTGTGCGGTTATGAAATTTATGTGGTTATAAAAGCTTCTCATTAAGGATAAAATAAATAGTTTAAAATTTAATTATTTTCAAATTTAGAAATGCGTTATTTATTTTGGAATATACTAAAAAGTCATTTAATTTGAAACCGACGGAGTAATTTTTTAGCTTTTTTATAGTGGTCTGCGATAACTATTTTTTCATATATCAAGAAGGAATTAACTTCTTTTGTCTAAAGTTACTCTTATTAAAGAGCCTAGGTAGGGGTGTCAATGGATATTTAAAACTCGACTAGACCGACAGAATCGTATTGCACGAAATCGCTTTTTAGGTTTTATTTAATAAAATCATATATTTTTATATAAATCCATAACTGCATCGATAATTAGGGTACATTTTTTATTTTATAAAAATAAAACGAAAAATACTGAACAGTACCAATAAATTTATATGTTAAAAATATATTTATATTTTAAGCTTAAAAATAATAAAGCATTAAATTTTTCCTCGGGGCTTGAAATTATGAAAACGCTTACATGCCAACAAGTAATTAAACTCTAAATCCTAATTCTCAAACATGTTATGCTACTCCTACTAAAACTAAATTATTCCCAGCATATTCACTAGCAGAATACGAAGTATTATAGCGATTATGAGTACCATACTACAATGTATTGAATATATTTCATTTCGTATTATTTATATTATCTTTTGAATATTGAATCTTCTGTAGATTTATTCTCGAGTCTCAACTTGGTTAATATCTTTTTACTCATTTAATTTATATTTTCTTTGTCTTTGCATAGTTTCTTTTATATTGTTGTAGAGTAGTTGACGGATCTATACTCTAACTACTTTCATGTTTACTTAATTCGTCACCCTTTAAACAGTAAAATGTCTATAAAGTTTTGCTATGTCCTATAAGAGTAACTATATTATCACATTTAACTTCTACTAGTGACTTTTACATGAAATTTAAATAATATTAAAAAAATAGCCAAACCGTACCGGTACCTAAGAGAAACCGATAGGATTGAGACGGTTTCGAAAACTCTAGTTTTGGATACACATAACTGAATAACCGAAAAATTGGTATGGTATAAATTTTATATAAAAAGACCCGCCGAACCGAGCCATTGATACCCCTAAGCATAGGAGTAATTGTTATATTTTTAAAGAACAAATAAAGTTTTATATGGTCATTTTTAATATTATTAATTAATACTAAAACGTGATTCATAATATGTGTGAAAACAGCTAAAAAATCAACTAAAATGTATCGAATGGAGTAAGTAATTTAATTAATTCAAGCTTTTGTATTCTTGCAATACATTCTGGAAAAAAAATTAAAGTTTATTAGAGAAGTTTACCATATAACTAATTAATCTATTGCATGATAAATATACGACGACTTAAACATTTGTTTGAATAATGTACTACAATAAATTTATCGACTTTTTTTTTTTGCATAACCAACATCCAAAATTAAATAAAGCAAATATTTTAAATCAAACCACAAAAACAAAATATACAAAAACTGCTCCACAACGCAACTGGTCATTTTGCTCCTCACTAATCAACTTTCTTTCATAGTGTCATTTTGCTTCTTTTTTTTTTTTTTTTTCATGTCAGTAGAGCCGTTAATATGGGCTTGGCCTATTGGGTCAGCCCAGCCTAGCCCGTGATTAGCTGGGCTAGAATTTTTGGAGCCCGTTTAAAAATGAAGCTTTTAAGCCCGGCCCGAGTAAGCCCGTGACCCGCAAGGCTTGATTGAGGCTGGGCCGGACCGGACCGTGGGCCTAATAAAATATTTATTTAAAATATATAAAAAATAAAAAGTATACTGCCTTTAGATATAGAAAGTCAGAATTGGATCTTTACTAAGAGGAACCAAAACTTGATCTTGAGAAGTTTCAAGAGGTGATGTTGTCATGTATTGGAAGGACCATTCTAGAAAATATCTCAATCTTTCAATGATGGTGCGTGATGTACTTAGCATTCTTATTACCATTTACCATCGGAATCAATATTTAGCATTGGTGGCGTGTTCTTACAAAGTACAGAAGTTGCATTTATTATGAAAATGTCCAAACACTTGTTACTACTTGAAATTGGCTGCACAGGTTTTCCCGAACTCAAACTGGTAATATTTTTTATGTGAGTTTAAATACTATTAATATTTAAAATTTAATTATTTTTAATATTTAACTAATTAATATTGCATATGAATTGTAGATGAAAGTGAAGATGTTAAGACAACCTTGTCACAGGCGGATTCAAATGTGTTTGATGAAGATGATGTGTTGGGTATCTCATAAGCATCATGAACGTTCTCTTTAATAGTTTGTTTTAGTTTTGACTTTTAGTGAATGAAATATAGTCCTGTCTTTTACTTTTTTTTTTAGTATTTATTGTCATATATTTGAACAATATAAAAAGTTATTAAGTTTTGCGTATTTTTTCGAATAAGATATTTTTTTAACTTTTAAATAATTATCTTTTTTAGGTCAGAACTTAAAGAAAAAATATAAATTATATTTTTAAAAACGATGGGCCGGCCCGTGGGGGCCCGCGACCCACATAGGGTTGGGGTGGCTGACTATTATAAGGCCCATCAAAATGGTGGGCTAGCCCAGCCCAGCCCGTCAATTGCTAAAGCCCACGTGGGTTGGGCTGGGCTAGCCCGGCCCGGCCCATATTGACAGCTCTACATGTCAGCTATGAGTCTTCCATGGCTTCCATTTTCTCTTCAAGCTTTAACCTTGATGCAAAACAGCAGAAACTCAGATTATATACACTTTTTTATAATATATATATATATAGAGAGAGAGAGAGGCGGACCTAGGATTTGAGCGCAGAGGGTGCACCACCATCTGTAAAATAGGCTATGTCCCGAGTCGACTTATTCCGGGAACTTTGCCGATGTGAATGTTAAAGGCACAATAGTTTGCATTGTTTCTAATCGTGGAGACCGGATAGAAGCTGGATTTTGGGCTTTTGAGTGAGGGATTTGTAAAAGAAAAATGAAGTGGTGCCCCATTAACGTATAACGCATGTAATATAAAATGGTGCCCAATTTTTTTATGCACCTATTTTGATCCCTCGAGTCCAAATAATTATTACTTAGGTTTCGGACTAAGTTCACTACTATTATTAAATTAATATTGAATTCATAAAAGATAAAAAAAAAGAAGTAAATGAAGTTAACTACCAAGTTACAAAGAACTATGTTGTTATTGAATTCAAAAAGGGAAAAAGAGAAACAAAAATATTTAGGAACTTTGTTACGGTTAGGTATTGAACCCTGGACCGCTAGGCACGGTTAGAGTTTGAACGGATGACTCGACCAACACAGCTGCCCATCTTTTTTAAATGCGGGCACATATAATTTATTTACTGTTTCGTGATGTATATGCAGACATATATACACAACTTTTATCGAGACTATCGGGTGCCGGTGACCCCTTTACACATAAGGTGAGTCTGCCTCTGTTAATTTATATACACACACTGATTTTTATGAATAATGGAGATATGTAAGAATATATAAAAATGGAGAAAAAAAAATTGGAGCCTAAAATCAAGAAACCCCTAAACCTATTAGTTGTCTTTATAAGTAATTAGGTGTAAGTATTCATAATAATGGTAATTAGGCTCCCATAATCACGTAGCTACGTAAAATTCTGAATATTACTAACAAAACTTATAGGATGAGGATTTCTTACCATCTTCTGTAATTTTTTTCATGGATTTATTTACTTGGAACTATTTGTAATAGACTTTCAAATTTTGTTCCTCAACTTTAGTTTTGTATGCGTATTAGTAATGATTAAGCTTGTTAACCAATTTATACTTGCACTCTTGAACTGCTAATTCAAATGGTGAATAATCATTCTAAATTAATGATTTGCACGGACGTGACTGCTTAAAACAATAAAAAGTGTATTATTTAAGCACAATCGGAGTATTCAATTTTTAGAACTCATGAGATTTTAAAATGCACTGGAATTAACTTCAAGTGTAGTCACTAGTATCTCTTCACGCGTTGCATGCATATTTCGTATTACGTTATGAATTTATTAGAAATAAATATATATCTCATGAGATTATAACCGTAGGATATATCATGGTATTATCTATCCACTTTCTATATGAAATAGCTAACACAATCATTTTAGTATAAAATTAAACTAACATTAGCTGATACACACAACCAAATATAAAATAACTATAATTCCAAACTTTATAATAGCTAATATACTTATTGCGTTAGCCAAACGAGCCCTAATTAACACCCTTTCGTGAACAAAGTTAAGAAGCGTACTCTATATTAACGTTATATGCATTCTTTAATTAGCTGACTTTTAATTTACTAACAGCTCATTGATATCAAATGTTCAGAGTTGAGACCTTATTAAACGGTGTACTTCTATCCTTGAAGTACATCCTGAAAAGGAAAAAAAATTGGCTTATTAGACAAGTTTACCATTTGATTGAATGGGATTAATGTGCAATTTGTGACCTTTAAGCCAGGCCGTTTTACGAGTGTTTCGTCCCCGAACGAGCTCCGAACGAGTTTTAATTCTGCCTTTTAAACCAGTGCTCCTAAGTGATCGATTAGAGTTAATTAAAGCAAAAAATTGCTCCAAATAAAATGGCACGTTGACGGGGCAGAGATGGAGAGGAAAAGCAAAAGAGATTATTTTGCCGAAAAGGTGAAAATGAAATCCTCAGTACCAGGTGTCTGCAAGCAAAGGACTAAGAGCACAGTCAAACGGCAGGAAACTAAAATCGAATCGTTGATCATCTCAACTCAACGGCTGCGATGCGTCTATGCCAGCTGTTGGCCTACGCGTGCAGACTTATATTTTGTGTATTGTGTGTGTGTGGGGGCTGCGCATTAAATTGGCAAGATTTTTGCTCATCAATTATTTTTTTAAACGATTGTATTAGAACACTATACTTTAATTAAATTTTTAACCTTTTTTTGGTCCATAATAATTAATTTTTTTAGATATCAAGAAGGAATTAATTTTTTTGTCCAAAGTTGCTCTTAGAGTAAAGAGCCTAGGAATAATTGTTTATATTTTCAATGAACAAATTAAGTAAAGAGCGGAGAAATCACTCTACTCGGAACATAATCAGTCACACCACGCCACTCGATCCGCGGTACACCCGGCATAGCCAAAGTGACTGTCTTAGCATGACAGTCTAGAATAGCATGACACAAAGATAACCAATCCATGCCCAAAATAACATCAAAGTTCACCATGCTCAATAGCAATAGATCAACTCGGGTCTCCAGACCCCCATTAGTCAAAACACATGACCGGTAAACACGGTCCACAACAACAGTATCGCCCACCGGGGTAGACATATGAACAGGTAAAGAAAGAGACTCCTGGGGCTCACTCAAATAGTGAGCCAAATATGAGGACACATAAGAATAGGTGGAACCAGGATCAAATAATACTAAGACATCTCTGTGGCAGACTGAAACAATACCTGTAATGACAGCGTCTGAAGCAATGGCTTCTGTCCTGCCTGGAATAGCATAAAAACGAGCCTGGCCACCGCCTGATCGACCTCCACCTCTGGGGCAACCCCTGGCTGCCTGATCTCCACCCCTAGCTGTCTGGGCGGGTGGCGAAGTAACTGGAGCAGAAGTCGAGGGCTGACCCCTCTGCTGATGTTGACCGCCACGAAGTCGAGGGTACTACCTCCTCATATGCCCAAACTCTCCGCACTCATAACAACTACCCGGTGATAGAGATGGGGACTGAAGGGAACCCCTTGCACCGGAGTGACTAGCAGATGAACTCGGCGCAGAAGAACCCTGAGCTGATGGGGCATGAGATGAACTCTGAGCTGGGAGGGCGCTGAGTGAAGACTGGCCCTGCCGAGACTCATGATGATCACGGCCTGAAGATCCCCCTCGATAAACTGGACGGGCCGACTGAGCAGGCATGAAAGAACGGCCTCTACCATGCTAGAACTGGCCCCTCGAAGGAGCACCACTGTAACTGCCCGATCCACAAGGCCTTTTGGCCTCCCTCTCCTCTCGCTTTCAATGGCGAACTCACTCGATATCACTAGCGATATCCACCACCTCCTCGAACGTAGAACCCAATACCCTCTCTCTGGTCATCAGAATACGGAGATGGTAGTTAAGGCCATCCATAAATCTCCTGATCCTCTCACGATCTGACGGAATCATCCAAATAGCATGACGGGCCAACTGTGAAAACCTCATCTCATACTGGATCACGGTCATATCCCCCTGCGTCAACCACTCGAACTGCCTATGCAACTCCTCTCTGCGGGACTGCGGTACATACTTCTCCAAGAAGAGAGCGGAGAACTGCTGCCAGGAAAGGGGTGCTGCACCGACAGGCCTACGCCTCTCAAAATTCTCCCACTAAGAAAAAGCAGTCCCGGTAAACTGAAAGGTGGTAAATGCCACACCACTAGACTCAAGAATGCCTGTTGTACGGAGCATCCGCTGACACCTGTCAAGAAAACCTTTATACGGTTAGGAATTAGGTTAGGTCAAATGGGGATTGGGTATGGGCTTGGATCTAAGAAATTGAGTTGGACCATGTCTTTTATTTTTGTGTTTAAATTTAGCCTAAGAAGACTAAATAACACAATATATCTATAAAGTGTAAAAATTATTCTTAATTAAAATAAACTAATATAAAACTAAATACTAAAAGTGACACTAATTTTTTTGTATTTTCAAATGTTATATACTATAAATATAAATATACTAACTGACTTTAAACTAAAGATAAAATTGTAATTTTTATTTTTTTTGATAAAATAAAGTAAAAGAGTCAACACTATTTAGAGCGATACTAAACCTAAATTAAATAGTTACGCTAAAATGTGTAAAATCTTGGGGAGGGTCAAAAATTACATGTCTACAGCTGCCACTCTTTGACTGGAAACGCGAAGAGTTTTCAGACAAAGAAAGATGAGACAGGTTTTTTGACCCGACCTTATTTAGACAGACCAAAAACTAAAAGAAAAGAGAATGTGCTCGAGCCCTGGTATTTGAGCTTCCTGCATATCCTTGGCTATAAAAGAATCAGGCCACGTGTAGTTCAAAAGTGAATGAGGTGATAGAGTACCGAGGTGGAGAGCCTATTGAGGTGCCGTCGAGGTTCCGGTCCGCGGTCCCGTTATTACATCAAAAATCAAAATTGAAAAAACTAACTAAGCCTATCAACTACGAGTTACAAGATTCCTATCTATGAGTCTTCTGAAGCTTTATCTTGACTCTTGGTTGGTTCTTCACGCGGACTCTGATCTGAATCTTGATGCTTGTTAGCTGCAGGTGTTGGTTCAATCTTCTTAAGCTTTTTCAAATCATGACGGGTCATGCAGAGCTTGTGACTTATATTATGTCTTGAGCAGTCCACATCTTTTCTGAACTTCCGCACTTTGGATTCACTTTTTTTTTTTGGATTGAGACTACTTCTGTTGGTCATCTCGGATTGTTGACTCGCATTCTTGCCGCGAGCTTCTGCTACTTCTAACTTGAATTGAATTCTGAAATAACTTCCTTTGTTCTCCAAGTGGGCGCCTGCTACTACAACAAAACAGACAAAATAAAAAAAAAATTCTGCCCTAGTTTTGTACCGGGAACATCTGTGAGTGTTAATCGAATCCTCTTACCCAAAAGAGTTCTATGAATTTAAAAGCTAAATCCTATTATCCAGGAGGGGTCCTGAAAACTAAAATTAAATCTCATCTTAAGAGTGAAAATTTGAAGGCTAAATTCTATTTCCTAAAGGTAAAACTTGCGCTAAATCTCATCGTTTATGAGGGTCCTGAAAACTTAAAACTACATCCCATTATCCATGAGGGGCCTGAAAAACTTTAAAATTAAATCTCATTATCGAGGAGGGTCCTGATTTCAAGACAACTAAAGATTGATAACTTAAGAAAACTGAAATTGACCTTCTTTTTTTTCAAATCCAGACTTCCTTTTTTTCAAATTATCCTAGGAGAAAATTCGTCAGACTAGGTTTTCTATCTTAGGAGAAAGATTCATCAGACTAAGACGTTTATCCTAGGAGAAAATTCATCAGACTAGGTCCTTTGTTTTTTGGTATCTTAGGAGAAAGATTAATCAAACTAAGATTTCTATCATAGGAGAAAATTCATCAGATTAAGATTTTGATCCCAGGAGAAAGTTCATCAGACTAGGATTTCTATCCTAGGAGAAAGTTCATCAGACTAAGATTTCTATCCTAGGAGAAAATTCATCAGACTAGGTTTCCTATCTTACGAGAAAAATTCATCAGACTAAGATTTTTATTGGGAGAAAATCCATCAAACTAGGGCTCTTTATCCTAGGAGGAAAAATGTGAGTGCAATGGCAACATTTTATGCATATTAGCGAGACAAATAAAGGAAAAGATTTGAGAAACTTCCCTTTGTCGGCTCTTCTCTTCTCTTTTTTTTCTCTTTTTTTCTTTTTTCTTTTCTTTTTTTGAACCATTTTCCTTACACTGCTTTGTTCCTGTTTCACACAAAGAAAAATTTGTCAGTTTTGAAAGTGGTGGTCGGTTTGTGGCTTTGAGTCTTGAGCAGCTTGGCTTTTGCTCGATCATCTTGAGTCGGTCTCAAGAGATTATTGTTCTGCACAAACTTTGATTATTTTACACCCAGTACCATGTGTATTTGCGGCTCAATCAGCCTTATCCCAATTGGAGATCTTTGCTTCTGATATCTTGAATGACTTCCTACTTTTGAGCAATTTGTCTGTCAAAGAGAATCACAAGTTATCTTTGTTTGTGCTAAGTTGGCTGACAAGAATCTTTTGGGGGAGCCTTTGCATGAATCCTCAAGGCATGTTGAAAGTAACAACTGGGTGTGCTGGCTAAATTTACTTTGTGCAACTGAAAAGTTGGTAGCAGATTTTGAAATCTTTTCTTGCTTGTTTTGACAAGGACCGACTCAGAGTAAAGGACAAAATAATGCAAAGAAACAATATTAACAAGAGATGCCGTCATCAGGGAGGGCGGAAGGAAGAGTTTTTCTTTTACTTTTTTTTAAGAAAGAAAAGGCTTTGTTTTTTTTTTGTTTTTTAATGAGGTAACTAGCCTATGATCATGACATGCATTTTGGACTTAACGGCCTGATCTAACAAACTGATCCAAACTTCCCTTTTTAACATTCTTATGATCTTTGGAGTCAGTCTTGTTCGTGCCGATTCTTTTCATCGGCTTCATGACTCACTTTCGACTAGTGGTGCCCTGAGGAGTTTTCACCAACAAGTCTCTCTTATTTATTCTTCTCTACTTACCGTCGCCTTACAGTGCCCGTGAAGGTTTTCACTAGCAAGACTCTCTCATTTTCTTTTATTTTTCTTTTTCTTTTGCTTTCTTGTGCAACTTGACAGTGTTCTATGTTGCGTGACAACTGTTGCTCATTGCATGTTTCTCTTGGCATTATTGAAGGCATATCAGGAGGTCTTTATTTGGAAGGATTTTGGATAGGGTTGGAAAGAAAGGACGTCATGAAGGCTCAAAATAGACTCAAAGTAAAGGGTTGTAGACTTACAACTCTTGGAATCGACTCTTTCAAAAGTGAAATAAAATCTTTGCCCCAGTTTCAACTATTGAGGATTTTTGGGAATTTTTTTTCTTTTTTGAATTCTTATATGGTTGGACTGAATCGTGAGGCTGCCTACGTATCCTTTTTTAAAGGAATCAGGTCTAACGTAGTTCAAACATCTGACATAACTTTTTCTTTTCATCTTTCTTCTGGTTTTTTTCTATCTTTTTTTTTCTTTTTGTTTTCAAAACAAGTTGCCCCAGCTTCTATTTTCTGGGGGCATGGACCTTTCACTGTTCTTTTCTTCTACATATCTTTCACTTGTACTTTCTAAGAATTGCCCCAGTTTGTACTCTTGGGACATGCACTTTTTTTTCTTTTTTTTTCTTTTTTTTTTCATTTTTCATTTTTTTTTTTGACTCTTGACTCTAAACTTGATTCCAAAAGAGGGTGGTCAAAGAAAATAACACAGGTTCAAAAGGGGTAACAAAGGGTATAAAGTGTTTGGATAGCAGAAAAAGGGCCTCCCAGCCTCGAGAACGCCAATTATAGTATCCTTTCGCGATCACATCATTGATGAACATGCTTGTCTTCTTGGTTTTTTTTTAATGTAAAGCTGTATGAGCAATACTTTTCTCGATGTGGATGACCCTTGTCAATTTGTGTGACTTTTTTTGGATTTTGTCTTGTGTAGAAGATGTATTTTGCCACTAACTGATCCATTTCAAATTGTCTGGAATACACCTTCTATTGAAAAACACTTTCTATCTCTTAGTGCTAAACAGACTTCAACCCGTCTGATTATCCTTAAGCCTGATCTTCTCAAATGATTGAAAAGGTAGAGATCCTTAACTTCCATGAGCATGACTGCTTTGGTTCTATGTAAACTTAGCTCATGTTTATTTTCCAAATGTTTCACGTGTCTATTCTTCTTCAAAAGTGTCTCTTTCTCACTTATGCAATTCAAGACTAAATCAGTTTTCTAAGATCTGGCCAAAAATTCCGCATGCATGTCATGTCACTAGAACTAACATGAAAAGAACAATGCACAAAATAGACACAAAATGACTGACTGCTCTTTATTGAATAAAGGATAATAGGGTCTGATAACACAAAAGAAGAAGAAAAGACGACAAATATAAACTACCATGGCTGAAGGAGGAGTGACTTTCCAGTTACTAAGCGACATCTTAGCCACACATTCGCACATCAGCATTACTACGACATTTGACCATTTTGATTGTTTTGGATTCAACACTCAAATTTTGACAATCATCCCGAGCAGCCCATGTGTTATTGCTCAAATCTGGTAAAGTCAACCCCCACATTTGCCTCCATTCTTAATTTTTCGCCGCCAACTTGCCTACTTGCCCTTTCGTGACCTTGGATCAACAACAACGGTGCTTGTTCCATTGGTTGAGAAAATATTTTTATTTCCGAGATATCTTGGATTTTTTTTTGTGACTCGCCATTGCAAACCAACAAACCGACCACCTTTGACTAGCTTTTATTTCAAAATAACAGGGATGTTAGAATAAACACTCTCTTTCTTTTTCCATTTTTTTCTTTTCTCTTTTTTTTTTCTTTCCTTTCTCTTTTTGTTTTTGTTTTTGTTTTTCTTTCTTCTTATTTTGTTTTTTTTTTGTTTTTAACCATTCGATCGAACCTGGCGTGGGTTGCTTACGTATCATGACGCCGCATGAATCAAATCTTTGCGTAGTTCGGGAAGATTAGGAATAAAGAAAATAAACTAAATCTCTTTTTTTTGAATTTTGAATTTTCTTTTTTTCTTTTTTTTTCTTTCTAATTTTCGAAAGATAGACTTATAAAGAATAAAGAAAATATTTTTTTATTTCAATTTTGTTTAACTTCGAAAGAATAACTTCTAAAGAAGAAAGAAAATATTTTTGAATTTTTTGACTTTTATGTTAAAATTGTGAAAGAAAGTCTTCTAAAGAAAATATTTTTTAATCTTGAATTTTCTTTTCAATTTTTTGAAAGAAAAACTTCTAAAGGAGAATGAAAATATTTTTGATTTTTTAGAAGAAATTAAAAGAAAATAATTTTGGTTTTTTTTTAAAATTGGGGTCTTAAAGAAAGACTTTTCTAAAGAAGGAAGTAAAAGAAAATATTTTTGGATTTTTAGAAGAAATTAAAAGAAAATATTTTTGATTTTTTCTTTAAAATTAGGGTCTCAAAGAAAGACTTTTCTAAAAATGAAGTAAATAAAAATATTTGGATTTTTTGAAAATTGGGAGCCGGAACCGATGAGGTTTGCCTACGTATCTCACATCCGGTGAGAATCAGACCCGCGTAGTTCGGTCTATTTTGACGGAACAGAAATTGACTTATTTTAAAATGACTTTTCCTATTCTTTTTTTCAAAATTTCGACAGAGTTTCAGGATATTTCAAATACCTACCTCACTCTTTTTTCTTTTTTCTTCTTTTCTTTTTAGATTTTTTTTTCTCTCTTTTTTTTTTCATTTTCTCTCATGATTCTAGAAGCCAGTAACCATGCAAGCCGAAACAAACAAATGCGCAGGTAGCACGTAAGATGCATCAGGATAGTCTTTTTAATTTGGGTACACTTGACCTAGACGGACCCAACCCCTGTGTTGAATCCCCAAAGTCAGATGCACGTGATGCAAACAAGCGTTCCTACTAGGGATCCGACATGAGGCTATGTTATTCTAGGTCTAAAAACTGGGTGTATTGTTCTAGACCTGGCTTACCTGAGCGGACAACACGAGCCGAGAGGGGCAATATACCGGTAACCAAAAGGACACTCCGGCTTTGTAGCTGATCCGATCCTCGTTCTAAATTAGGGTATGACACTAACAGAAAAGAAGTCACGCCAGCGTGCACTTCCCAGGAGATTGAAGAGAGGGATTTCGTAGCAGTTTATATACTGTTCAAATAATATCAAAGCGGTAAAAAGCGACATTTAGCACATTAGGCCCAAACATGTAAAAATCAGATAATAAATAAAGCTAAGTATAACAGTTATTCGAAGCTCGAATTCTTGAACCCTGAACCAGAGATTCTGGGTTCTTATCCCCAGCGGAGTCACAGAGCTGTCACACCTCCTTTTAACCTGAAAAGGGTATTAGGGAGTTTTTTCAATTTAAGTGACATAAATCGAAATGGGATTATTTTATTTATTTATTTTTAGAGTCGCCACTTGGAATATTTATTTGGTGTCCCAAGTCACCGGTTTATTTTAAATCCCAAATCGAGGAAATTTCGACTTTATTTAAAAGTCTGCGAACCAGAAATTCTAAGTAAGGAATTCTGTTAATCCGGGAGAAGGTGTTAGGCATTCCCGGGTTTTGTGGCTCTAGCACGGTCGCTTAAACTATTAATAATTGGCCTAATTATCTAATTAATTACATATTTAAAGCCTATTGTGCATTTTTAACCTTATAAACCGCTTTTAATTATTTATGGAATTATTCTGGAACAAGTTAAGATGGTCGTACACTTGTTTGTTTGATACACATTGCGAATCGTGTCACGGGAACCGTACCCACAATCTACAACATGTTTTAATTTATTAACATTATTAGAAGTTGTGGCCGGATCACACAAATGTACCCCGAATTTGAAAATTATGTATCACAGCTACGTCACAGGAACCGTACCCGTAGTCACGATGATTCATTATTAGTCGCGTCTATAGCAAGCTACGATGTTCAAAAGTCATTTCCTAAGTTCGAGATTTTTGTAAGGCCAAATTTATGAACAAGATATTATTGGAGGGCAAATAGGCTAGCTAACATGATCTATTACTTGGTCAGGTTCCTTATGGTCCAAACCCCACCTTATGGCCCATTCTTATTCCTTGCCAAGAAAGAAACAACTCCAATTTTCCATCTACCCGATTAAAAGCATTTATTCAAGAAACATGACTACATACATCCCAATCGAAATAAACTAATTAAAACAATTTAAATGAAAACTAAGGCGTACTACTCAAACAACGTAAAATCACAAATCAACCAACAGGCGCACCAAGCTAGCATAACATAATGCAATAAGAATGAAAATTGAGAAATGGACCTTTTATTGATAAACAAATCTGAAAATTAAAAATCAATCGAGCTAAACAAAGCAACAATCCTTGGATCGAAATACCAAAATTAAAAATCGGAACCTCGGACCAGAATTTCGCAGCGAATATTGGAGAAATCGTAGAATCGTTTATCAGGGAGGTGACCAAACTCGCCATATTCACGATAATCATTATCACCAACTCCTATGGTGCGTTTTTCAAGCTGAAGAAGTAATGGTCTACGTGTACATATATCACTACCACGGTTTTTCAGGATAACAAAATGAAAAGGATTAAAAAAGCAATTTTTATGGCCAATCTGTAATCCATCTGGATTCGAACTCATTATTCTTCACACTCCACTGATCCCTTAGAGCATTTCTACCATGGATTTCCTGGAACTGGAGGCAATCGAAGTCCTCAGGTGGTCTTCGAATTCATAGCCAGTAATAGAATCCGAAAGCTCAGCGCCTATTTTGTTATCCGCTACTATGTTAAAACAAAAAATCAAGAAAAATGTTAGAAGAATAAAAGAAACTAGAAAAACAGTAAAGAATAAGAAATATTCCGAGTCCACAATTTGCTTGTGTGTCCTTAAGGAATTTTAACCCCCTCACACGTTGCCAAGATAATGGATTAAATCCTCCCAGGATGAAACGGAATAAACCTTCCTGCAACAGTGGCAATACAAACTGCAGGATACCAACGAACTCAAAGAACGGAGCAAAATCACACTTACGAATTTGAGAGAGAGACTGCGAATTCAAATGCAGTATTTTTTAGAAAGAAGGAAGTTCTGTAGTATTTTGGTATGTTTTCGTATGTTAAAAACGAAGCCATGCCTCATAATTTATAGGCAATTATTGGAAGAGGTGTGATGTCTTTTCTGGAAAAGGTGTTTGTTCAGATTTTACGCGTCCTGCCGCGGTCCTACCGCGGTTATGCCAGGACCGTGGCCAGAGTGGTCCTCTAAATCTGCAGAAGTGTTCTGGCGCGGTCCTACCGCGGTTACGCCAGGACCACGGCCAGACTATCCCTCTGAATCTTCAGCAGTGATCTGGCATTTAATTAATTATTAAATAATTAATTAAATAAATTTTGTCCAAAAATTAATCTTATCGATCATTTTCCAAATCCAAATCCAAATCCAAATCCAAATCCGAAGCCGAAGCCGAAGCCGAAGCCGAAGCCGAGTCGAGCGAGCGACGACGACGGCGCGAGGGTTCATTCTCTTCAACTCCTTTTAAGAGCTTTAAGAAGTGATTCTATATATAAGCACGCAAATGTAGTTGTCCCTCACCAATGAGGGACAAAGTGCAAGTCAAAAGTTCACTTCATTCAAATTTTCATTTCCCTCCATTTTATTTTCCACCATTTTCAATTCACACTCGTATACTTTAAAGCCCAATGCTTAAAGTCCAACAATCCCCCACATGAATGGGAATGGCTGTAACAAGAATGATCATAGATGAAAGTTGTGTGATTTGCAAGTAAGGATTAATTGCATCTAGATAAGTAGGTTTCCCTTTGAACTTTCCGTAGTGAACATATGTCGGATATACTCGGTCAATCGGTAGATTTGATATCTTTGGATCGTCGAACTTTAGTGTATACCTAGACAACCATATGTCACACAACCAACCCTTAACCGTCTTTTGGTTCTCATTGTTGTGTTCGTTTCAGCCATGAACACCGCCTGGTTTCATAAGTGCGTAGAGAATTGGCCTTACAGAATTCTCATTGAAGCGGCTTCCACTTCACACTTACATAGGTGATTCCTAAACGTGTAATCCTTTAGATTGACACTATTTGATAAATACCACATCAGACTTAGGTAATCATTAAAGAACGTGTAAAGTTCTATCCTTGTTACTGAACATTGTCTTCATCACGAGAATGGACCAAAGATTTTACTTTGACAATGTTGAACCGGTCAATCACAACTTTGTTTGAGCTCCTTGAACCTAGATCTCGGAATATCCAAAATTCTAGGTAGAGTTACCGCCATGTTGACTTGTCCTCGGCCATAGTCCCATTCCCTTAGATGATTTCTCAACTCCCTCTCTAGTTAAGCCTTTTGTAAGCGGATCCGCCACATCATCCTTTGACCTTACATAATCAATAGTGATAATTCCACTAGAAAGTAGTTGTCTAACGGTGTTATGTCATCGTCGTATATGACGAGACTTTCCGTTATACATAACGCTCCCTGCCCGTCCTATTGCAGCCTCACTATCGCAATGTATGCAAAAAGGAGCCAAAGGTTTTGGCCAGAACGGAATGTCTTCTAAGAAATTTCGAAGCCATTCAGCTTCTTCACCGGCTTTATCCAAAGCTATAAACTCTGATTCCATTGTAGAGCGAGCGATGCACGTCTGTTTGGAAGACTTTCAAGATACGCCTCCTCCACCAACAGTAAAAACTATCCACTTATGGACTTTGTTTCTGTTGAGCCGGTTATCCAATTTGCATCACTATATCCTTCGATAACCGCAGGATATTTATTGTAGTGCAAAGCGTAGTCTTGGGTATATTCCAAATATCCCAGAACTCGTTTCATTGCCACTCAGTGATGTTTGTTGGGATTACTTGTGACTAAGTTTACTTATTGCACAAGCTATATCAGGTCGTGTACAGTTCATGATATACATTAAGCTTCCCAACACACAAGCATACTCCAATTGAGACGTACTTTCACCTTTATTCTTTATAAGAGATGATGGTTTAAGTCAATTGGAGTTCTTGCACTTCTAAATTCCAAGTGTTTGAATTTTTCAAGTACCATTTTCACGTAATGTGATTGAGACAAAGCTAGACCCTGAGGAGTCCTCTGGATTTTAATTCCTAGAATTACATCGGCAACTCCTAAGTCTTTCATATCAAACTTATTAGCAAGCATACGCTTAGTAGCTTGAATGTCGGCAATGTATTTGCTCATTATTAGCATATCATCAACATATAAGCAAACAATGACTATATGATTTGGAACGTTCTTAATGTAAACACATTTATCACATTCATTAATCTTAAAGCCATTTGACAACATGGTTTGGTCAAATTTCGCATGCCATTGCTTGGGTGCTTGTTTTAGTCCATAAAGGGACTTAACAAGTCGACACACCTTCTTTTCTTTTCCCGGAACCACAAACCCTTTAGGTTGGTTCATGTAAATTTCTTTCTTTAGATCACCATTTAAGAAGGCTGTTTTTACATCCATTTGATGGATTTGAAGACCATATAAGGCGGCTAACGCTATTAGCATCCGAATGGATGTAATTCTTGTTACCGGCGAGTATGTGTCAAAATAGTCAAGACCTTCTCGCTGTCTAAATCCTTTGACAACAAGTCTTGCTTTGTATTTGTCAATAGTACCATCGTCTTTCATTTTCTTCTTGAAAATCCATTTAGAACCCAATGTTTTGTTACTTGGAGGAAGATCAACCAATTCCCAGGTATGGTTGCTCAATATGGATTCTATTTCACTATTGACAGCTTCTTTCCAATATTGTGCTTCTGAGGAAGACATTGCTTCCTTGAAGGTACGAGGCTCATTTTCTAGCAGGAAAGTCAGAAAATCTGGACCGAATGAAGTAGATGTCCGTTGACGTTTACTTCTTCTCGGATTTTCCTCATTAGGCATACCATCTGTTATTTCCTCCCGAGGTCGTTTTGACTTTTGGTAGGTCACTTCACTTTCCTTTTTATACGGATAAATAGTTTCAAAGAATTCAGCATTATCTGATTCTATTATCGTATTAACATGAATCTCAGGATTTTCTGATTTATGAACCAGAAAACGATATGCCTTGCTATTGGTTACATATCCAATAAATACACAATCAACCGTTTTTGGACCTATCTTAACCCTTTTAGGTTTAGGAACTTGTACCTTAGCTAAACACCCCCACACTTTGAAGTATTTCAAGTTGGGCTTCCTTCCTTTCCATTTTTCATAGGGAATGGACTGCGTTTTTCTATGAGGTACACGGTTGATTATTCGGTTAGCTGTAAGTATAGCTTCCCCCCACAAGTTCTGTGGTAAACCAGAACTTATCAACAACGCATTCATCATCTCTTTCAACGTTCGATTCTTTCTCTCCGCAATTCCATTAGATTGTGGAGAGTAAGGGGCAGTTGTTTGGTGAATAATGCCATTTTCCAAACATACTTCTTCAAAAGGAGATTCATATTCTCCACCCCTATCACTTCTTATCATTTTGATCTTTTTGTTTAGTTGTATTTCAACTTCACTCTTGTATTGCTTGAAAGCATCAATTGCCTCATCTTTACTATTAAGTTAATAAACATAGCAATATCTCGTGCTATCGTCAATAAAAGTAATAAAATACGTTTTCCCACCGCGAGATGGTGTTGACTTCATGTCGCAAATATCTGTGTGAATTAAGTCTAAAGGACTTGAATTCCTTTCAACGGACTTATAAGGATGCTTAGCATACTTTGTTCCACACATATTTGACATTTGGAATTAATGCAATCAAATTTTGGCAATACTTCTAAATTTATCATTTTTCGCAATGTTTTGAAGTTGACGTGACCTAAGCGTGAATGCCATAAAGTGTTTGACTCAAGTAAGTAAGAAGAAGCATTAACTTTATTGATAGGAACTGCTATTACATTTAGCTTAAAAAGACCCTCATTCAGGTAACCTTTTCCTACATACATATCATTCTTACTTAGTACAACACTATTGGAAACAAAAATACATTTGAATCCATTTGACAAGAAGTGAGGTAGACACAAGATTCTTGCGAATTTCTAGAACATGGAGGACTTGGCTTAGAGTCACATTTTTCCCGACGTCATCTTTAACGCAATCTTGCCAACTCCTTCAGTTTTGGCTGTAGACGAATTTCCCATGAAAATTGTCTCGTCGGGTCCTGCGGGGGCATAAGAAGAAAATAACTCCTTGTTAGCACAAACATGGCGGGTGGCTCCAGAATCTATCCACCATTCTTTAGGATTTCCTACCAAGTTGCATTCAGACAACATGGCGCACAAGTCCTCCATTTCTGCAGCATTTTCAACCATGTTAGCTTGATTCTTCTTCTTCTTATCATTCTTTGGTGCACGACAATCCACGGCCTTATGCCCAAATTTTCCACAGTTGTGGCAATTACCCTTGAACTTTTTCTTGCTTGGGTAATTCTTTGGTCCAGAAGCCTTCTTTCTCTTCTTATTTTGTGGTGCCTCCTCAACAATGTTAGCCCTTATTATTGTTGAGTTTCCACGTGACTTCTTTTCAGCATTTTTATTGTCTTCTTCTATCCTCAAACGAACAATCAAGTCTTCAAGTGTCATCTCTTTCCGCTTGTGTTTTAGATAGTTCTTAAAGTCCTTCCACAATGGAGGTAACTTCTCAATGAACGCGGCGACTTGAAAGGCCTCATTTATGACCTTACCTTCAACAATAAATTCATAATTAATAACAAGATAACTCTTATTTATAAATTTATTGATTCGGGTCATACCTTCAGCAAGGAGGTCATGCACAATGACTTGTAATTCTTGGACTTGAGTTTATGACCGACCTAGTGTCAATCATCTTAAAATCCAAAAACCTGGCCGCCACGAACTTCTTAAGTCCGGCATCCTCAGTCTTGTACTTTTTCTCAAGTGCATTCCATAACGCTTTTGAAGTTTCCATGACACTATAGACATTGTACAGGCTATCTTCCAAACAACTCAAGATGTAGTTCTTGCACAAGAAATCAGAATGTTTCCATGCTTCATTTACAACACATCGTTCGTCATCTGGAGTGTTTTCAGCCAGGACCGGAGGATCCTCCTTGATGAATCGCTGCAAACTCAATGAAGTAAGATAGAAGAGCATCTTCATTTGCCAGCGTTTGAAGTCGATACCGGAAAATTTTCCGGGTTATTTTGCTGGTGCCATAACATGAGCAGGAGTTGAACGGCTTGATGAAGCAGCCACATTTGTAACAGTAGCACCCATTCCCGTAACATTTCCATTAGTTTGGTTTTCATTCGTCATTTTTCTGTAAAGTTGGAAACAAAACAGAACTTGGTTAAATCAGTGAAGTTTTGATATCTTCAAACTGAATACCAAATCAAACATACAACACGTAACAATGGTGAAGTTTTTATATACTTCAAACCCGTACGTTTATTATTCCGGTAAAGTTTTGATATACTTTAAACTGGACAGAACAATTATTGGAGTAGAAAGAACGAAGGCTTTAATCTCCAAAATAATATACAAAATATAGATAACAGTTTTAATATATATTTCAACACAGAAACGTTAATATCAGGAAAATTCCTTAAGCTTGTTATCCGCTACTCTGTTAAAACACAAAATCAAGAAAACTGTTAGAAGAATAAAAGAAACTAGAAAAACAGTAAAGAATAAGAAATATTCCGAGTCCAGAATTTGCTTGTGTGTCCTTAAGGAATTTTAACCCCCTCACATGTTGCCAAGGTAATGGATTAAATCCTCCCAGGATGAAACGGAATAAACCTTCCTGCAACAGTAGCAATACAAACTGCAGGATACCAACGAACTCAAAAAACGGAGTAAAATCACACTTACGAATTTGAGAGAGAGACTGCAAATTCAAATGCAGTATTTTTCAGAAAGAAGGAAGTTCTGTAGTGTTTTGGTATGTTTTCGTATGTTAAAAACGAAGCCATGCCTCATAATTTATAGGCAATTATTGGAAGAGGTGTGATGTCTGTTCTGGAAAAGGTGTTTGTTTAGATTTTACGCGTCCTGCTGCGGTCCTACCGCGGTTACGCCAGGACCGCGGCCAGAGTGGTCCTCTGAATCTGCAAAAGTGTTCTGGCGCGGTCCTACCGCGGTTAAGCCAGGACCGCGACCAGACTATCCCTCTGAATCTTCAACAGTGATCTGGCATTTAATTAATTATTAAATAATTAATTAAATAAATTTTGTCCAAAAAATAATCTTATGGATCATTTGACAAATCCAAATCCTAAGCCGAAGCCGAGCCGAGCGAGCGACAACGACGGCGCGAGGGTTCATTCTCTTCAACTCCTTTTAAGAGCTTTAAGAAGTGATTCTATATATAAGCACACAAATGTAGTTGTCCCTCACCAATGAGGGACAAAGTGCAAGTCAAAAGTTCACTTCATTCAAATTTTCATTTCCCACCATTTCCAATTCACACTCTTATACTTTAAAGCCCAATGCTTAAAGTCCAACATATTTCTCTTGTGCGTTCTTCTTTTTAGCAAGAGTGAGATTGAGAGATTCAATGGATGGAGGCGCTGATCTAGGGGTGGAGGAATTAGGAAATTAAAAGCTGATAGCTGCCGTCTTTTTTTTGTTGTTTTGGGATTTTTTTGGTCTTAGCTAGGCTTAGGTCTCCTTTTTGGATATAGGAATTATGTATTATTTTATAGGGATATGAATTAGGTTAGGTAAAATGGGGATTGGGTATGGGCTTAGATCTAGGAACTTGGGTTGGACCATGTCTTTTTTTGGGTTTAAATTTAGGCTAAGAAGACCAAATAATACAATGTATCTATAAAGTGTAAAAATCATTCTTAATTAAAATAAACTAATATAAAACTAAATACTAAAAGTGACACTAATTTTTTTGTATTTTCAAATGTTATATAGTATAAATATAAATATACTAACTCACTTTAAACTAAAGATAAAAAAATATTTTTTTTTGTAATTTTTATTTTTTATGATAAAATAAAGTAAAAGCGTCAACACTATTTAGAATAACGATACTAAACCTAAATTAAATAGTTACGCTAAAATGTGTAAAATCTCGGGGAGGGTCAAAAATAACATGTCTACAAACTCAAACCCTCGATTTCACTCTTTTCTGCACAGCAATTTCCGCTTCTGCGAGGGGTCCACCGCACCTGCGGTCCTGCTTCTGCGGCTCGGGCTCCGCACATGCGGAAATTTATTAATGTGATGACCTGGCAGGTCATTTTAAGAATTAACGCCTGGTCCCTTATTAATTGCGTTCCCCGTGTTTGTTTCTGCTATTGTGAGTTGCCGGGAGGAAATATTTGGAGTTTCGGAGAGTTTTGGACACTTAGACCCTAAATGAGAGCTTAAGTTTAGAAATTTGACCGTAGTCAGAACAATGTGAAGACGGCCTCGAAATGGAATTCTGATGGTTCTGTTAGCTTCGTTGGGTAATCTCGGATTTAGGAGCGTGTTTGGATTGTGTTGTGGAGGTCCGTAGCTAATTTAGGCTTGAAATGCCGAAAGTTGAATTTTTGAAATTTCCGCTTCGATAGTGAGATTTTGATCCGAGGGTCAGAATGGAATTTCGGAAGTTGAAGTAGCTCCGTAGGCTTGAATGTGACGTGTGTGCAAAATTTCAGGTCATTCGGACGAGGTTTGATAGACTTTTTGATCGAAAGCATAAATTGTGAGTTTTTGAAGTTCTTAAGCTTGAATCTGATGTTAAATTGGTGATTTGACGTTGTTTTAGGTGTTTTAAGGATTGGTATAAGTTTGGATAGTGGTATATGACTTGTTCGTGCTTTTGGTTGAGGTCCCGGGGGCCTCGGGATGATTTCGGATGTTTGACGGAAAGGTTTGTGTTACTGTTGTGTTTTTTACTTTGGGACTACAGGACAACATCCCGGGAGATCCCATGTATGTATTTTTTATTTGAACTGAAGTGCGAATACCGAGAGATCCCCAGCACGTCTATTGAGGATACCAAGAGATCCTCGGAATACCAAGAGATCCCTAGCATATATTGAGGACACCAAAGATCCCGGGATACCAAGAAATCCCTAGCGTACATTGAGGATACCAAGAGACCCTCAAGGTATAAAGAGATCCCTGGCATATATTGAGGATATTAAGAGATCCTCGGGATACTGAGAGATCCCCGGTTATTACCTTTGTGAAGAGTGGTATTCCTTGTGATTGTTTTTGTCTCTATTTCAGTTATTGTTATCCTTATTATCCTGTATTAATTCTTACTGTTAGCTTTCAACTGTACTGTTTTATCTTATATTGTTATACCTTATATTTAATTTAATCTCAGTAGCGCCCTGACCTTCCTCGTCACTACCCGACCGAGGTTAGGCTTGGCACTTACTGAGTACCCCTGTGGTGTACTCATGCCCTTTCTGCGTATGTTTTTCATGTGCAGATCCAGGTACCTCCACTCAGACTTATCACGCGTGAAACGAGGCGCTTGTAGAGACTCCGAGGTATATCTGCCGCGTCCGCAGACCAAATAGTCCCTTTCTACTCTCCCTTTAAGTATTAGCCCTTCTTTATTTTCTTTTCTTTGTTAGATATTCTGGAGTTAGATACTTGTTGACTTCAAAAGCTTGTGTTCATGAGATTCCGAGTTTTGGGAAATGTTATTAGTTTCAAGAGTTGATATTATGTATGCCGAGCAGCATTTTAAACAATGATTTATTTCACTATTTCGGCTTTTAAATATTTCTTCCGCAATTTTTGTTTATTTTCCGCATTGTTAGTCTTACCTAGTCGTAGAGACTAGGTGCCGTCACGATCGTTCACGGAGGGCGAACCGGGGTCGTGACAACTTGGTATCAGAGCTCTAGGTTCATAAGAGTCATGAATCACAAGCCGGTTTATTAGAGTCTCACTCATCGGTACGGAGACGTCTATACTTATCTACGAGAGACTATGTAACTGTTAGGAAAATTCCACTTCATTTGATTCTTGTGGTGCGAGATTTTTATATCACAATTCTAAACTTCTGTCTTCTATTCTCTCACAGATGGTGAGGACACGTGCTACCCAAAATGATCAGGCACCCGTGCCCCCTACTACAGCCGTCAGAGGCCGGGGCTGGGGTAAGGGTCGAGGATGCCACGCGGTGCAGCCAGAGCACCCGCGTGAGCTGCTACCGAGGAGCCACCAACAGTTCTAGCCAGAGCCCAGGCACCTGATACGCCTACTGCTACCACTACTCCAGCACTTCAAGAGACTCTGGCACAGTTCATGAGCATGTACACCACTTGTTGATACCCAATTTTTCCTTGTATTTTTAATATGCAAAATACCTCCAAAATAGCATGTATATGCATGTATAAGTATGTCCCAACATTTTATTATTTTCCCTAATTTTTAAAAGATTTTGGGAAAATGCACAAGTACCCCCTTGACCTATACCTGAATTTCCAACTACACACTTTTTCTTCACGGGAATTCTATTACCCCCCCTAAACTTATTTTAAATGGAATTATTTGCACCCTTAACGCTGACGTGGCAGAGTGTTTGTATTTCACTCTCCCAAAGGAGAGTAAGAAGAAGGAAAAAATGATTTTCGGATTATTTTTTATTCTTTTTTACCATTTTTTCTTACTTTTTTTTCCTCTTCCTTTTCCCTTTTCTTTGTCTTTTTTCTTTTACTTTTTTTTTCGTTTCTTCTCTAATTCCGGCGGATATTCATTCACTGGTGACTTTGTCTAACCGTTTTTCTTCCATTTTTTCTTTTCCCACACAAACTAAACTCTCAAAAAGATCTATTCATAAGCAAAGCAAAATACACTCAGATTTTGGGGAAAAATTCATCATCGGAAAACCTTCCCACGCCGGAAAAAAAATAATGTATTGAAATTTTAACTGGAAAAAGTTTTCTCAGCATATATTCGTTTTTAATTCTTTTGCTCTTCCTCCCACACATAAATTACACTTTATATATATATATATATATATATATATATATATATATATATATATATATATATATATATATATATATATATATATATATATATATATATATATATATANATAACCAAAAAAAATGAGAATAATAAGAAATAAGAAAAAAGGATAAGAAAAAGAAGAAAGAATAAAAAAAGTATTAAAAATACATGTGGGGGCGCGTGTAGCTCACCACTTGCCAAGAGTTTGGTTGTCAGCGTTAAGGGTGCAAATAATTACATTTAAAATAAGTTTAGGGGGTTAATAGGATTCCCGCAAAGAAAAAGTGTGTAGTTGGGAATCCGGGTATAGGTCAGGGGGGTACTTATGCATTTTCCCAAAGATTTTTTATCAATTTATTACCTTATTTTATAAAGAAAAAATCCAATAATTATTCCCAAAATTATCATTTTGGTAATTCATTTATTGGACTCTCATATTTATACCAAAATATATCTAACATGATTTTTGCACATTTTTTACAAATTTATTTAGTATTTTAAAAGCTAATTGCAAATAAATGCAATATTAGCCTCTTTTAAAGTTTAATTGTTTTTATATTTTAAAATTAACTCCAATATTTTTAATTTGATAATTACGTATTATTAATCATTTTAGTACCTTTAATTTATTTCCAAAAATTATTTTACTATTTTTAATAAAAATAAAAGAGAAAAATGGCTATTTAAATACTAGCCCCGTTTATTTCAATTATAGCCCTAAGTCAACCCCCAATTAAACCCAGCCTGAGGCCCAATTACCCTGACTCAAATCCTAATCTATCCGACCCACGACCCTTCTAAATAACCCGCCCGGATCCCACATTCAATCCAGGCCGTTGATCAAAATGATCAACGGCCACCCTTTAATCTTTCCTTTTTTATTTCCCATTACCCCCTAAAGCTAATCATTTCTCACCGGTAGCCGCCTTTGAATTTCCATTCTCTCTCAAACTACTCTCCAACCCTAGCTGCCGCCTTTAATCACCACCCCGAAATTGCCTGAATCAATGGCTTCTGAAGCTATTAAAGGCCTGTACCTTCCTCCTATTACTCCTACATGCTCGATTATTATAGTTTTAAGACCAGACCTTGAAGAAGTTTGGTCCAGACCTTGGTCTATTTCAGTGCTATGCTGTCTCCGGTCGTCTTCGACCGTGTTCCGGCCAGCCATGGCTGTTCAAGCCTGACTCTTGGCTTCTCCTGCTCAGATCAACAGCTTTCCGAGCCTTTCTCACCATCTGGGTTCTTCTGAAACCCTAACATTCGAGGTTCTTCTGATTCTTTTAGATCCGTTGTAGAACTGTGTTTTCTCCAAGCTTTTAAACATTTTCTCAAAGTTTCCTTCAGAACTCCTTTTACCTTTTCCAATTTAGGATTCTGTTAAGTCATTTCAAAGTTTTTCTGATTTTTAACATGTTCTACTGTGTTTTTCATGTTGTTCTTTTGCTAGAGTATGCATGTTAGAAGTTTTAGTCCTCTTTGAGACTTGAATTTATTTGTTAGTATTCTTTGCTTGATTTACTTGTTTTCATCTCTACACTCGATTGAGGGTGAAAACCCTAAATTTGGGAATTCATTCGAGTTTTGAGACTATTTGTTATGTGATTGCTTGTTCTTCATCTCTGAACTTGTTTGGTTTCAAAACCCTAATTTCTTTGGACTTATTCGAGTTTCTGAAAGTTGTTTCATCTGTTGCTCGATTGAATTTCTAAATCTTTTGTTTTTGTATATGATTCTGATTTCCTGCTAAACTTTTATTCGATGTGACTACCTGTGTTTGCTACTGTATGATGTTTCTCTTTGTCCTAAATTCAGCTTTGCATGCTTAATACTTTTATACTCTTTTATATGTAGAATTTCCTTCTGAAATGACCTTCAATTTTGGGATTGATTTCAAACCTCCTTGAATAATTTTGATTGCATTCATGTGTTAAGTGATTTGACCCTTTCCTTGTTTCGCCTTACTGATTTCCCTGTTTCTTGGTTGATTTGAAAACCTTCCTTAGACCTTAGATTCCCCTATTTCTGACTTGATTTATTTGTTTATTCAGGAATCAGTAATTTTCCTTGATTTACTATGTACTTATTGTCTCTATATTCTGCAACTTTACTTTATTTACTTACCTTATTTGGTTAGCCGAGTATTTCAAAGATTCTTCCCTTAATTAAACTCCTATGTATTTACCCCTAATCGCCTACTTTGCACAAGATGTTTACTCGATCTCTTTCCTTAAATAATTTCTGTCCATTACCGTTTAAGTTTGAACTCCTCAATTAAAGGAAGTTTATCTACTGATTGATTTTAATTGGTACATAGTTCCATAATTACTACTCCCCCCGTTTCATATTAAATGAGCTACTTTCCTTTTTAGTCTGTTCCAAAATAAGTGACACATTTCTAAATTTGGAAATAATTCAACTTTAAACTCTTTATTTTACCCTTTTTGCCCTTAATGAGAAGCTTTGATAGTCACACAAATGGCATGGACCCACAAACTTTTTACCCCTTCTTCTTTTAAAACCACAAGTTTCAAAAGTCTTCCTCTTTTTTCTTAAACTCCGTGTCAAGTCAAACTAGCTCAAACAATATGAAACGGAGGGAGTACTAAACTATGATTCTTGCCTTTTTTTTGCACCTGTTTTCAAACTATAAATGCCCCGCTCTCTCACTAAAACAACACACACAAACACTCTTAGTTTTCTGAACTCACACTCATACTCAAAGTATTCTCTCTTGTTACTTCTATTGTGGACTGCTCTCAAGCCCTGCTGCTTGCTTTTACGGTATTTCTCTCTTTGAAACTGGTATGTCCTGATTAAGATTTTCAGCAATCACAAAATGTGTTTACTTAATACTTTTACCCTTTTGTCTGCCTACTGCTTGTGTTTAGTTCAATACTTATTTTAGCATGTTGCAATTTCATTTTGAATGTTCTGCACCTACTATGAATCCTAAATGTGTTTGATGCTAATAGTTTGTTTGAGGCATGACAATATTGAGTATTACTGTCTATGACTCAAACTTGATTCCCCTGGAATCATAACCTCTATGTCACCATCATATGTTGTGTATTCTTGTTGATTTTGTAAGCATAACAACACTCTTCATTGTTGTGTATGCCCAAAATTAGCTAATGCCTAAGTACATAGGCTCTTTGCAATCCCCAATCCGTGAACCCCCTTTGTGTGAAATCCTCTATCCTGTAACTGTTTCCCAGCCCCTCGTCCCCTCTTTTGTACTTTCTTAGTTCTTTAAAACTCTGTTTCTTCACTTGCACTCTCTCTTAGACTTAAGTTCCGCCCCCCTCTTGTGAGCCTTGCCTTGGGACCCTTTGAGCTCCCTCTGAACTTGGACACACTTGAGGGCTGGCCCTTCCACACTGCACTTATCCCTATCTTGGTAATACAATTTGGGTGTGAGCACTGCCCAGAGTCCCATTGAGGCTCTTAGGGAACTCTGACACACTCAAATTGGAGATAGGCTCTGGATCGATGGTCTTTGAGTTGGTCTATCTCATAATTCAGACAGGAAGTCAAGAATCAGGCCTTTTAGGGTTGTAACGATTTTCTTTGTATTTTTCTGATGTATTTATTACTCTGGTTTGTAATAATTTTTAAGAATACTCGGGGTTGGCTAGTGAAATAGGGTTGGGGTAATTATGCATGCAAAGGGTAGAAATTATGCCTATAGGACTGTTCTAATTCTGTATATTCAACTACATATAGAAATCATGCCTATAGGACTGTTCTAATTCTGCATATACAACTACATATAGAAATCATGCCTATAGGTCTGTTCTAATTCTGCATATTCAACTACATATAGAAATCATGCCTATAGGACTGTCATAATTCAGCATATTCAACTTCACCTAGCAATCATGCCTATAAGATTGTTCTAACATCATTCTGCATAATTTAAACTGCATTTAGAAACCATGTTTATAAGGTTTAAAACAAGTTCTGCATCTAGAAACCATGTTTATAAGGTTTAAAACAACTTCCGCATTCATAAGTGTCTAAAATCAGCAACGTGTAGAGAACATGCCTATAGGAGTTTCTAAATGAATCTGATTCGCTTCACCCAATGCTAGACGTAAAAAAAAATCAGTAGTAATATATAACATCACCTATAGAGCCTATAATCATTTGTTTAATTCTGCATCTCTTTTGTAATCTATGTCCCTCGCTTTACAGTGTTAACAAGCATGCATCTTTTTTTATGATTTCAAACAATTCATTTTGAGCCTTATTGTCTTATCACCTTCAAAGTTCAATAGATACCATGCCTATAGGATCCCGTCTGAACACTTAGGCAAGCCTTAGAGTAATAATTGAAAACTGAATCCGCTTCTGTTAATTATTACAACCAGCATGCAATCCTGATTTGGGCTTCTTATCTGAATTATGTAATAAACCAATCTGCCCCAATCTTTTAGACCCCTTCATATTTAATTCTAATCAGACCTAAACAGTATGTGCATGTAATGCTAATTATATGCTTTCTATGTTTACGGAGGTTTATATGAGCCTTGTTTGTTTCTATGTATTTTTCCCAAAAATATGCAATATGTGTTTTTGTATGTCGCCTTAAAATTTTACCTTTGAAACCCCAAATAAGCCTAATATCCCTCCCCTTAGGATTAGTAGTCCTAAGTGCCTCCGGGACTGATAGGAATGGGACGGGTAATAGCATGCAATAAGTAATCGAGACCAATCCGCGCTTTAAATACCTTAACGGGGTGGGATGGGTAGATATGGATATGATGACCACGCGATAATGTCACGTGTAGCCCCTCATTGAGGAGTGATTACCGGGCATTGTGTGTAGTGATCCATATTATTAATAAACCTTGGACCCACCCTCCCTTTATTCTTTATTTCTTTTCTTTAACATTTTAACTCTTTATTTTTAAAATCAGCTTTTCTAATTGCTCTTTCAAATCTTGTCTACAACCTTTATATGTTGAAATCCCCTCTTATTTGAGCCTTATTTGCTTATATGTTGATTGTACCCAAATTTACAATAATTGTCTGGCCGAGAACCACACTAGTGGATTCTGAGGGGTGCCTAACACCTTCCCCTTAGAATAATTTCAAGCCCTTACCCTATCTCTGGTTATTCAAATCAAAAAAATTCTTTTGGTGTCCTAATGCACCCTAATCATTAGGTGGCGACTCTTCAATTGCAAGCCCAGTTCCCAAAAGGAATGAGTTGTCCCTCCAAATGTCATAAACCCGATTTCGCGAGAAAAAGGGGGCGCGATGCATGGCGACTCTGCTGGGGATTTTTTTAGGCTTTTACCATTTCAGGCTATTATTGTGAATTTATGCTTCTTTATGCGCAATTACTTGTTTATTTCTTTTAAGCATTTAATTTCCTTTTCAACTACAAAACTGACTTGTCCTTTGTTTCTTTACTTTCCTTTATTACTGCTTTAAATTATCAAAAACAATTGTATTTACTGCTTTCTTAAACGTGCAAATACGTGACAACATGTCTTTAATTATTCCATAATTATGCTCGACATCATATTCCACTCGTGCCAAACAAATACCATAGCAACACTTATAATGAGTTGTTGCGCTCTTCCTATATTATTACCCCCTAAATTCGGAAAGGCATATTTGCGGTAAAACTAGTCGGTTAGCGGTGCCGTCGACAGTTCCGAGCCTTCCCCCTTGAGTTGTCCGCTCAAGGGTACCAGTCTAAAACCCCATAGAAACCTCACTTTGTTTAACTGTGCATGCATCATGGTCAAACCTAGCAGAGTTAGTTATGTTGTCCGTATAATGACTCTTTAAGATAGACTCGTCCAGAGTCCACTGGGTTTCCCTAATACCCAAACGGACATTATCACGTTCTGTGCATTTATTTGGAGAACTAAATGCTTAATGCTAATTATTGATGTTAAATAGTCGAGTCCGGTGGGGGTAGGGTCTAACCCTTCTGTCTTGCAGATAATGAGGCACGAAATCCCCAGATTCGGCATGGTTACCAACATCCACCCGAGATTGCTAAGCTGGAGGAAAGATCTTCATTCCAGTGACCAGGCTCTTGTCCGAAAATATCTAGGGAATCTACCCTCCCTCCTGGAAATCCAACCCAACAACAAGATCATAGAAGCTGCTACTCTATTTTGGGATTGTGAAAGGTCTGTCTTCGGCTTCGAGGAAATTGAGATGACACCCTTGCTAGAAGAAATAAGAGGATTAGCCGGTTTGGTATGGGAGACTCCAGGTTTATTGATTCCTGAGAACCGCAAGGGCAGGGGTTTCCTCAAAATGATGGGTCTGAAGAAGAATCCAGAACTGACATGCCTCAAAGAATCCTATATCCCCTTTGACTATAGAATCTGGGAATGCAAAAGTGACCACCGTGAGATACAGGAAGCCAATCAAAAGTTAATTGAGGAATGGAAGG
Source organism: Nicotiana attenuata (assembly GCF_001879085.1). NCBI lineage: Eukaryota > Viridiplantae > Streptophyta > Magnoliopsida > Solanales > Solanaceae > Nicotiana > Nicotiana attenuata. The sequence goes on from NC_031989.1 coordinate 13,208,810, forward strand.
ACATGGCCGTCAATGCCAACAAGCGACTAGGATACCTGGAGCGAGGCATAGTGGAGATGGAAAGAAGGTTTCTCAAAAGGGTCGAAGACAGTCAGAATGCTGAGGGGAACGAAGGCGAACATCTAGCCAGAGCCTACCTGCTACTGGGACTTCGCGAGTTGGGGAAGTTGTTCGACGGAGCCAAGGATGCCGAATCTAGGGAGGGTCCTTCAGGGACCAAGTAGATAGGACTTTGTCTTTTCGCTATTTAAAATGTAATAAGGCCGATGGCCATTAGTGACTTTATTTTTCCTGTTATTTAGTGTCGATTTGGGATTCGTTTATCTTTTATCAATAAAATAAGGCATTTAGAATTCCAAGTTCTCCAAATCAATTTGTACCTAGGCCTACCCAAATTAGGACACGATTTACATTCCCGCATTATGTGTTTAAATATTGCAAACATTTTTTTTTCATGAACCCAACTAACTTGGTTACCTTTTTGTTTTATTTTTGTTTTGTTATTCCCCTCCCTAAAGGTTAGTTCGTGAACTTTGGCAACCTCATCCTATTTCACCAGATCCAGGGGCCCTCCACCCACTCCTCCTCTCAGTCCCGTCAAAAACAAGAACAAAGGGAAGATGGAAGATTTGAACAATGCCAGAAAGGAAAACTCAACTGAACGGGTAGAGGTCACTCACGGTCATGGTAGTTTGGTTCCCAAGGAAAATGCATCCCAACTGGAACAAAAGCTGCTGAAATTTCAGGAAGAACTTGATCTGGTCCGGAATCTGGCGAGTCTGTCATTTTCCCTCACTACTCCAGATATCAATTTCCTAAATGCTCTGAACCCTACACCTCTACAGAATATCCCAAAGCAACAGAACCATCCTGCTCCTCACCACCACTGCAACACCTGCCACACTTCCAACAATACCCCGATGCTCATCCCGAAATCACAAAACTCCACAAATGACCACTGCCACACCCACCATAACACCTCCATCTACGTGGAGACTATGTCGCACTCCACCCAACCCATCTCAAGCACACCCGAGTCTGATGATAAAGATTTGTTTATCAAGAACCTGGCTGAAGAACTTAAGAAATTGACTAGCCGGATCTAGGGTGTTGAAGGAAACAAAGGAATTGAAGGGTTGAATTATGAAGATCTTTGCATACAGCCCGATGTCGAACTGCCTGAGGGGTACAAACCTCCTAAGTTCGAGATGTTTGATGGTACAGGGGACCCAAGGGTCCATTTGAGAACATACTGTGACAAGTTGGTCGGAGTAGAAAAAGACGAGAAAATTCGCATGAAGCTTTTCATAAGGAGCTTGAAAGGAGATGCTTTATCTTGGTACATTAGCCAAGATCCAAAGATGTGGTCGAACTGGGTAAGCATGGCGTCCGACTTTATGGACAGGTTCAGGTCCAACATGGGAATGCGCCGGATGTATTCTACATTCAAAATCTAAAGAAGAAGCCCGTAGAAACATTCCGCGAGTATGCTACTCGCTGGAGGTCCGAAGCTGCTAAGGTTAGACCTGCCTTAGAAGAAGAACAAATCAACAAATTCTTCGTTCGGGCTCAAGACCCACAATATTATGAAAGGCTGATGTGATCGAAGGCCACAAATTTTCTGACATTATCAAGCTAGGGGAAAGGATCGAGGATGGCATCAAAAGCGGTATGGTTACGAACTTTGAGGCCTTGCAAACTACAAATAAGGCCATACAGTCAGGAGGTGTGTCCAAGAAAAGGGACGTAGGAGCCATAATGGTTGCAAAAAGAACCAAATCTCCCATCAAATACCAAACCTACCCAATGCCTCCACTCACATATCAGCCTACTCCAAACTACCAAGCACCCTCACCCACTTATCAATCACCTCCACCACCCACATATCATCCTACTTCACCCAAATATTCCCAACCCGCACATGTTTACCAAGCCTACAATACTCAACCAGCCCACTATCAATCCCCATCTTCACGCCAAAACTTCCCTAGACCTCGACAAAACTTTGATCGGAGACCTCCAAAATAGTATACGGCTATTGCTGAACCTATCGACCAGTTGTATGAAAGACTTAAAGTTGCTGGTTATGTCACCCTATCCCTGCTGTAACCCCTGAGAACCCTTCTCAGTGGGTTAATCCAAATAAATCTTGTGCATACCATTCCGGCATGAAAGGACATACCATTGACGAATGATGTTCTCTGAAAGATAAGATCCAGACTCTAATTGATAACAAGATTATTGTGGTAAAATAGACTGCTCCAAATGTCCGCAATAACCCTCTTCCTGACTACAAGGGAGGAGGCGTTCACATGATTGAAATAGAGGATGATTGGGATCCCAAGGGATCGATCGGTTTGATCACCGAAGGTGACGACCCAAAGAAACCGATAGTCACCCTTAATCCGATCATAGCCCAGATTCAGGCCTCTGGGGATGCCGAGGTAGATATGTCCATATCGCTGGAGTTTGAAGCATCACCATCTGCAACGACGCCAACGCCAATTGAGGTTGAATTCATGTCTCCAGGAAAGGCACCTACACCATTCGAAGTTGCAGTTTTACCGCCCAAGGTGCAGGCTCCGTTCGGAGTAAAGATAGCCACGCCAGTTCCAGTGGCGATGTTAGCCGTAACACCGTTCCATACAAAGGCTATACCATGGGACTACATAGCCGAGGCAAGAAGGAAAGGCACGGTTATGTTCGGAGAGGCTACTGCGGCACAGGGCATGATGAGAACTGGTAAAGTTTATACCCCGGACATCTGGCTAAGTCGAGCAAGCAGGGTTGTAGCCGGCCAACCATCACCAAGACCGGGCCAGATGATATCTGGAGAAAGATACAGGCCAAGGAATACCCGGTCATTGACCAGCTGAACAAAACACCAGCGCAAATTTCTATCCTTGTTTTGCTACAAAATTCCGATGCACACAAGAATGCCTTGTTAAGAGTGCTGAGTGAAGCATATATGCCACGCAACATCACCGGCAGAGAGATGGCTAACATGATAGGACAGGTATCGGAAAGTCACAAGATCACTTTTCATGAAGATGAGCTGCCGCCAGAAGGGTTGAGTCACAACGAGGCATTGCACATCACCGTGCAATGCGAAGACTATTCTATCACCAGAATCCTGTGATGGAGGGTCCAGCCTCAACATTTGTCCGTTGGTAACACTCAGGACAATGGGTAAAGGACTGCACAAGATCAAGGACGGGGCCATCAACGTAAAATCTTTCGACGGGTCCCAAAGGTCGACCACTGGGGAAATTAGTCAGCGTTTGCAAATGGGGCCTACTTGGTTCGATGTAAATTTTCAAGTGATAGACGTGCCAACATCTTACAATCTGCTGTTGGGACGACCCTGGATTCAGGTTGCTGGGGCCGTAGCATCAACACTACATCAGGTAGTGAATTTTGAGTGGAATCACCAGGAGGTGATCATTCACGACGACGGTAGAAATCCTATATACAATCGCCAGACCATCCCAACAATCGGAGGCAGAAGAAAGATAGGTGGGGAGACCTGTCACCACATCGAGCGAGTCAACGCTGTTGACAAAGACAAATAGTGGGACAACAAAATCGAGAGCATATTAAATTGGAGTGGGTACGAACCGGGTAAGGGGCTTGGCAAGAACCTCCAAGGAATCGGTAAGCCCAATAAACTCAAGAAGCATGGCACCACCTTCGATCTGGGATATGAGTATACCTGGGAAGAATTCAACAACTGGTCGCCACCATGGCGCGGTCCTTACTATCCGCTGGAGTAGCCAATACCATACTTAGAACAGACTTTCCAACCGGCCGATGTTATCTATGGGTCAGAAGAAGAGGAAGCGCTGGCGGCGGTGAAGAATTTGTTCCTAGAAGATGATGATATGGATTGTTGTGTCGTTCTCGAGGAGGAGGGGGAGGAAGTCCCTTCCATACAAGTTGTGAGTGGAGGAGCACGCCTGAATAACTGGATCATCAGAACCACCAGAGCCCGGCGAGCCTCGGGGTAGCAAGGCTGAACAAGCAACTTGCACTATCTTTTATTTTTACTAGTTTTTCTTTCGCATTTTAAATTTCCGCAATAAGATCTTCAATGTTCAAAACAGTTATGGAATTTATCAAAGTTCAATTTTCCTTATAAATCAACACTCTTATTATTTTTTTCTCATTACTCTACTTACACAGCATTACTATTACATATCTTGAGGAACCGACGACTGTGACATGCAATGAGACAACGCAACAAATGGAAGATGACATACCGGAAGAGGTTGTTAAGGAAGTTGAGAATTTATAAAATAGACCAAAGTCCAACCTGGACGAGACAGAAATTGTTAATCTGGGGGATGAAGAAAATGTCAAAGAAACACGAATCAGCATTCACTTATCGTCATCAGAAAAGAAGGAATACAAAGAATTTCTAAGAGAATATGAGGATATATTTGCCTGGTCGTATGACGACATGACGGGCCTGAACACATCTATTGTGGCTCAAAAACTGCCAACCGATCTGACATGTCCGCCGGTAAAACAGAAGCTCAGAAAGTTCAAGCCGGATATGAGTCTGAAAATCAAGGAAGAAGTCACCAAGCAGGTCAAAGCCAAGGTCTTCAGGGTAGTGGAATACCCGACGTGGTTAGCCAATATTGTGTCAGTTCCAAAGAAGGACGGGAATGTTAGAGTCTGTGTCGACTATCGAGATCTCAACCGGGCCAGTCCGAAAGACGACTTTCCTTTGCCAAATATACACATCCTGATCGACAATTGCGCCAAGCATGAATTGCTATGATTTGTGGATTGTTTCACCGGTTACCACCAGACTCGGATGGATGAAGAAGATGCTGAGAAAACGACTTTCATTACGCCGTGGGGAATGTACTGCTACAAGATGATGCCGTTTGGGTTAAAGAATGCGGGGGCCACCTACATGAAGGCTATGACTACCATTTTTCATGATATGATACACAAGGAGATCGAGGTGTACGTAGATGATGTTATCATCAAGTCCAAGAACGCCACCGATCACATGGAAGATTTGAGAAAGTTTTTCAATAGGTTGCGAAGGTATAACTTGAAACTGAACCCCGCAAAGTGTGCATTTGGGGTTCCCGCTGGAAAATTACTTGGGTTTATTGTGAGTCGCCGGGGAATAGAACTGGATCCATCAAAAGTCAAAACTATTCAAGAATTGCCACCGCCAAAGAATAAGAAGGACGTGATGAGTTTCTTAGGGAGACTCAACTATATCAGTCGGTTCATAGCACAGTCCACAGTTATCTGTGAGCCAATCTTTAAGATGCTAAAGAAGGATGCCGCTACCAAATGGACCGATGACTGCCAAAAGCTTTCGACAGAATCAAGGAATACTTGTCAACACCACCAGTTCTGGTCCCGCCCCAGCCAGGTAGACCTTTACTACTCTACATTGCAGTATTAGATGGTGCCTTCGGTTGCGTCTTGGGGCAGCATGATGAAATGGGGAGGAAAGAGCAGGTCATCTACTATCTTAGCAAGAAGTTCACTCCGTACGAGGCCCAGTATTCTCTGTTAGAACGTACCTGTTGCGCTCTGACTTGGGTGGCCCAGAAGTTGAGGCACTACTTTTGTGCCTATACTATATACCTCATATCAAGGATGGATCCTCTAAAGTACATCTTTCAGAAGCCCATGCCCACTGGCAAGCTACCAAGTAGCAAATCCTGTTGAGTGAATTTGACATTGTCTACGTGAATCAGAAAGCAATCAAGGGACAGGCACTAGCAGATCACCTTGCTGAAAACCCCGTGGATGGAGAATATGAACCCCTGCAAACATATTTTCCTGACGAAGAGGTATCATTTATAGGAGAAGACATCGCAGAATCCTATGATAGCTGGAGAATGTTTTTCGATGGAGCAACAAATTTCAAAGGAGTTGGCATAGGAGCAGTCCTAGTATTAGAAACCGGTCAGCATTATCTGGTGTCAGCTAAACCCAGGTTCCCGTGCACCAACAATATAGCCGAGTATGAATCTTGCATCCTAGGGCTCAAGATGGCCATTGACATGAACGTTCAAGAGTTGCTAGAGATTGGAGACTCAGACTTACTCATACATCAGGTTCGAGAAGAATGGTCAACCAAGAACTCTAAGATACTCTCGTATCTGCATCACGTACAGGAGTTGAGAAAGAGGTTCACAAAGACAGAATTCTGGCATGTTCCCAGAATTCAGAATGAGTTCGTCGATGCATTGGCTACCTTGTCATCCATGATACAACATCCAAACAAAAACTTCATTGATCCCATTCCAATAAAGATCCACGATCAGCCGGCTTACTATGCCCATATTGAGGATGAAGCAGATGGAAAACCTTGGTTTTAGGATATCAAGGAATATTTGACAAAAGGAGAATATCTAGAACTTGCAAATCCTATTCAGAAACGCACACTTCGGAGGCTGTCCAACAATTTCTTCCGCAGTGGAGGAATCCTGTATAGGAGGACTCCTGATTTGGGACTACTCAGGTGTGTCGATGCAAAGGAAGCATCCAAGCTACTGGAGGAAATCCACACTGGGACCTGTGGTCCACATATGAATGGTTTTGTCTTAGCCAAGAACATATTCTGGGCTAGTTACTTTTGGATGACTATGGAAACAGACTGCATCCAGTACGTCTGGAAATTCCACCGCTGTCAGATACATGCAGACATGATAAAGGTGCCGCCCAATGAGCTCAATGCAACAAGCTCACCATGGCCTTTCGCCGCTCGGGGAATGGATGTTATTAGATCAATCGAGCCCGCCGCTTCTAACAGACACAGGTTTATCCTAGTAGCAATCGATTATTTCACCAAATGGGTCGAAGCAGCATCTTACAGAGCAGTAACTAAGAAAGTCGTGGAAGACTTTGTCTGTGACCGTATTGTTTGTCGATTCGGGATTCCAGAATCAATCATCACTGACAATGGCTCCAACCTCAACAGTGACTTGATGAAAGCCATGTGTGAAACCTTCAAGATCAGACACAAGAATTCTACAACCTCCAGGCCTCAAATGAACGGAGCTGTAGAAGCCGCCAATAAGAATATCAAGAAGATATTGAGAAAGATGATAGAAAAGCATAAGCAATGGCACAAAAAGCTATCATTTGCTTGTTAGGATATCGCATCGCAGTCTGCACGTCAACTGGGGCAACCCCCTATATGCTGGTTTATGGTACATAAGTCATCATTCCCGCCGAAGTAGAAATTCCTTCTTTAAGGATCATACATGAAGCTGAGCTTGACGATGCAGAATGGGTGAAGAGTCGTTACGAGCAACTAGATCTTATAGATGGGAAAAGAATGAATGCAGTATGTCAAGGTCAGCTTTATCAGAACAGAATGTACAGAGCCTTCAACAAAATAGTCAAGCTGAGACGGTTCACACCAGGGCAGCTGGTATTAAAGAAAATCTTTCCGCATCAAGATGAAGCCAAAGGGAAATTCTCTCCCAACTGGCAAGGCCCATACATGGTTCACTGGGTTTTGACAGGAGGAGCCCTTATACTTGCCGAAATGGACGGAGAAGTTTGGCCAAAACCAATCAACGCAGACGCAGTCAAGCGTTACTACGTGTAATCTTTATGTTTCCCTATATGATGTAATTGAACTACGTCTGACTTGATTCCCGTTTAAGAGGGGATACGTAGGCATCCCTAAGGGTACGGTCTTCAATAAAATTTCATTTCCCCCCACAATTGGAAACTGGGGCAGAATTTTGAGGAGGACCCTCAAAATTCCAAAGTAATTTCAGCTAATCATCGCAAGTAGCCGTCAGAAGCATCAGCCCGTTAAACCGGGGCATAATTTTAAGGACCCTCAAAATTCTGTAGCAAGAGAGGTCGCAATGTCTTGAGTCGCGTCACAGTCGCCAGTTCATCTAAAGGTTGTTTCTTAAATATATACTTATGTCATATTTTTTACAAACTCATGCATGTTCATTATTGAAATCAACATGTTCAGCAACGCTACCCCCCAACGTTGCATATCGTATTACCAAAGATCTGAACAGGTCAAGCAAAGCCAGCGGGAATGCGAACTAACCTCCCCCCTCCCCAAACTCACGATTTTTCTTTGGATGCAAACACTTGGATTGCGAAAGCATACTATACACCCACGAGACAAACGTTGTTCAGAATACAACTCTCAAAATTGTTGCATTTACCAGAATTTGCTACCCACGCACACCGGTGATATTCCCTATATCACAATGTCCCCAGCAGTCACAATATCGCAACTTGCTATCACCTAAGAGAACTCTATTGCTATTTGCCATTTTATTTTATTTCTGCATTGCATAAGGCTACCATTCTGCCTTCCGAGACTAAACGTTGTCTCAATCAACATTTTCTTTATTGCATAAGGCTACAATTCTGCCTTCCGAGACTAAACACCGTCTCCATCTGCATTTTTCTGCATGGCTAAAAGATCGCCACCTTTACATTTTGCATGACTGAAAGATCGCCACCCTTACATTCTACATGGTTGAAAGATCGCCACCTTTACATTTTGCATGGCTGAAAGATTGCCACCTTATTTACATTTTGCAAGGTTGAAAGATCGCCACCTTTACATTTCGCATGGCTGAAAGATCGCCGCCTTATTTACGTTTGCATGGCTGAAAGATCGCCACTTTATTTACGCTTGCATGGCTGAAAGATCGCCACCTTTACATTTTGCATGGCTGAAAGATCGCCGCCTTATTTACATTTTTGCATGGCTGAAAGATCACCACCTTTACATTTTGCATGGCTGAAAGATCGCCACCCTTACATTCTGCATGGCTGAAAGATCGCCGCTTTACATTTTGCATGGCTGAAAGATCGCCACCTTTACATTTCGCATAGCTGAAAGATCGCCGCCTTATTTATGTTTGCATGGCTGAAAGATCGCCACTTTATTTACGCTTGCATGGCCGAAAGATCGCCACATATTGCATTTCATGGGTTGAAAGATTGCCAAATACTGAATTTCATGGGCTGAAAGATCGCCAAATTATTTGAGGGCGTCATTGTTCGGAGGCACCATTTGCATAGCCCGAGAACGCCATGCCATGGCCTAAGGATCCCTTTAATCTTTGCATATCATTATTCAAAGGCATCATGGTTCGGAGGCATCATTCTCATAGCCCGAGAGCACCATTTCATGGCCTTCGAATCTTTTATTATTATACGATTCATGGCCCAGGACATCATGGTCTAAGGACGTCATCCTAATCGTCCAAAGACAACATTCATGGTCCGACGGGAATTTGCATTATGTTTAAATTTACACACAATATACGCTTGTGTTACTTATTTACAGGTAAACCGACGAGCAACGGCCATCTCGGCAGGAGCGATCCCGCTCCAGTTCCCGCAGCCCTATCAAACTTAACCATTCACCCCGTCCTAAATATCGCGTCCGTTCTTGAGAAGTCTCCGTCGGCATATTCCGCTGACGGATCCTGAACTACATATGGCCTGATTCCTGTAAGACCAAGGATATGTAGGTAGCTCAGAAGCCAGATCACGGCCAAACCTCTTCAAACCATTTCGCCAGGTCAAAATTGGCCATCATATCTTTACCCGACAACTCTTTCATCCTTCCCGGGTAAAGAGGGGCAGCTGTTGATACCCAATTNATACTTTTACTCAATAGTGGTATCGGGGTCAATTTCCACAGGGAGCTAGAAAGGGAGTTGGATATTTGCTTAGCCTAGAAATGCGTTTTTGCTTCTAATTGATCTTCTATCATTTTTGGGTTTTTATGATTATCAACTACAATTTAACAACTACTAATTATAACTAAATTATGCTAAGATATTTAATTCTAGGTTGTATGCAAGATAGAGAAAGGCACTAGGGTCGTGGCATCTACCTAGGTGGTCAACTAACGGGTAGAGATTCCTAATGCTAGAATGATGATTATGGGGTGTATGCTATAACCGTTGCACGATTGCACTCACTCTCACACCTCTCGGTAGAAAGAGTGATTTTGCCCAATTGACTCTCTCGAGACCAATTGGGTAGGCTAACAAACCAAGCAACTTAGGGTTCAAGTTGGGTAATTACTCTCTCGAGGTTTTACCTGTTAATTGGGACTACCATTCTCATGGGTCAATCCCAATTCCTTGTTGGGTTAATTTTGGAGTCATAGACACTCTTTCTCAAGAAGAGTCAAGACCCACTAAGCTAGACTTAGTGTTTGCAACCACCTAATCCAAGTTAAAACATAAAATTAACCCAAATATCAAACACCCAACATCATTCAAGCATTAAACAATCACACCCATTAATTACCCACACTAGGGTTGAGCAACCCTAGCTAATGGGTTTAGCTAGCCATAATAGCAACAGAAATTGAAGAAATAGTAGATAAAATCAACATATTAATTAACCGGAATGTTAATCTACAAGAATCCACGATAAAACAAGATGAAAATGCCCAAAATAGGCTAAAACTTGAGTCTCACGAGTGCTGCTGCTATCTGATGTCTAAAACTTGACCTAGAAATAATAAAATATTCTATTTATACTATGCTAGAAAACTGGACAAAAATACCCCTGCGGGGCTGGCGCGTGCGGTCCGCGTCCCCAGCTTCAGAAGTGAATGATCGAAGGCCAAGACCCCTACGCGACCGCGCTACATTTCTGTGCGGTCCAAAGAGGTAGCGCGGCCGCGCAGGCTAATGGGCGCGGACCGCACAACAATGAAGCGCGACCGCGTAGACACCAGCGCTGACCGCGCGTGGAGACTCCTGAAATGGATGCTCTCTGAATCTCCTAGCGCGGCCGCGCAGCAAATCAGTGCGGTCCGCGCTAGGTCCTCCTGTCCCTACTTCAATGATTTTTGACACTTGAGCAGGTTTCACTCCGTTTCGAGCCGATTTTTGACTTTCGTCATCTTGTCGCTCAAACCTGCAATCAAGCGCACTTTGTAAGCATTCTGGGTCTATTTTATGATAATTCATACATAAGGCATAGGCAAGTATGGGCATAAAANAAATAAACAAGGGAAAAGTGGCTATCTAAATACTAGCCTCGTTTATTTCAATTATAGCCCTAAGTCAACCCCCAATTAAACCCATCCTGAGGCCCAATTACCCTGACCCAAATCCTAATCTACCCGACCCACGACCCTTCTAAATAACCCGCCCGGATCCCACATTCAATCCAGGCCGTTGATCAAAATGATCAACGGCCACCCTTTAATCTTTCCTTTTTAATTTCCCATTACCCTCTAAACCTAATCATTTCTCACTGGTAGCCGCCTTTGAATTCCCATTCTCTCTCAAACTACTCTCCAACCCTAGCCTCCGCCTTTAATCACCACCCAAAATCGCCTGAATACATGGCTTCCGAAGCCATTAAAGGCCTGTACATGCCTCCTATAACTCCTACATGCTCGATTATTATAGTTTCAAGACCAGACCTTGAAGAAGTTTGGTCCAGACCTTGGTCTATTTCAGTGTTATGGTGTCTCCGGTCGTCTTCGACCTTGTTCCGGCCAGCCATGGTTGTTCAAGCCTGACTCTTGGCTTCTCCTGCTCAGATCAACGACTTTCCAAGCCTTTCTCACCATCTGGGTTCTTCTGAAACCCTAACCTTCGAGGTTCTTCTGATTCTTTTAGATCCGTTGTAGATCTGTGTTTTATCCAAGCTTTTAAAATTTTCTCAAAGTTTCCTTCAAAACTTTACCTTCAGAACTCCTTTTACCTTTTTCGATTTAGGATTCTGTTAAGTCATTTTAAAGCTTTTCTGATTTTAACATGTTCTACTATGTTTTTCATGTTGTTCTTTTGCTAGAGTATGCATGTTAGAAGTTTTAGTCCTCTTTGAGACTTCTGAATTTATTTGTTAGTATTCTTTGCTTGATTTACTTGTTTCATCTCTACACTCGATTGAGGGTGAAAACCCTAAATTTGGGGATTCATTCGAGTTTTGAGACTATTTGTTATGTGATTTGCTTGTTCTTCATCTCTGAACTTGTTTGGTTTCAAAACCCTAATTTCTTTGGACTTATTCGAGTTTCTAAAAGTTGTTTCATCTATTGCTCGATTGAATTTCTAAATCTTTTGTTTCTGTATATGATTCTGATTTCCTGCTAAACTCTATAAGGTCTTTTACTTGACCCTTTATCATGCTATTTGATATTTTCTCTTCTCTGTTATTGAGTAACTGAAATCGACCTGTGTGACTACCTGTGTTTGCTATTGTACAATGTTTCTCTTTGTCCTAAATTCAGCTTTGCATGCTTAATACTTATATACTCTTTTATATGCTGAATTTTCTTCTGAAATGACCTTCAATTTTGGGATTGATTTCAAGCCTCCTTGAATAATTTTGATTGCATTCATGTGTTAAGTGATTTGACCCTTTCCTTGTTTCGCCTTACTGATTTCTCTGTTTCTTGGGTTGATTTGAAAACCTTCCTTAGAACTTTGATTCCCCTATTTCTGACTTGATTTATTTGTTTATTCAGGAATCAGTAATTTTCCTTGATTTACTATGTACTGATTGTCTCTATATTCTGCAACTTTACTTTATTTACTTACCTTATTTGGTTAGCCGAGTATTTCAAAGATTCTTCCCTTAATTAAACTCCTATGTATTTATCCCTAATCGCCTACTTTACACAAGATGTTTACTCGATCTCTTTCCTTAAATAATTTCTGTCCATTACCGTTTAAGTTTGAACTCCTTAATTAAAGGAAGTCCATATACTAATTGATTTTAATTGGTACATAGTTCCATAATAACTACTAAACTATGATTCTTGCCTTATTTTTGCACCTGTTTTCAAACTATAAATGTCCTGCTCTTCATTAACACAACACATATGAACACTCTTAGTTTTTTTGAACTCGCACTCACACTCAAAAGTATTCTCTCTTGTTACTTCTACTGTGGCCTGCTCTCAAACCCTGCTACTTGCTTTTACTGTATTTCGCTCTTTGATACTGGAATAATATATAAACCCTGCTACCCGGAGTCCTATTGAGGCTCTTAGGGAACTCTAACACACTCAAACTGGTGAAAGGCTCTGGATCGATGGTCTTTGAGTTGGTCTATCTCATAATTCAGACAGGAAGTCAAGAATCAGGCCTTTTAGGGTTGTAATTATTTTCTTTGCATTTTTCTGATGTATTTATTACTCTGGTTTGTAATAATTTGTAAGAATACTCGGGGTTGGCTAGTGAAACAGGGTTGGGGTAATTATGCATACAAAGGGTAGGAATCATGCCTATAGGACTGTTCTAATTCTGCATATCCATCTACATATAGAAATCATGCCTATAGGACTGTTCTAATTCTGCATATTCAACTACATATAGAAATCATGCCTATAGTTTTGTTCTAATTCTGCATATTCAACTACATATAGAAAGCATGCCTATAGGACTGTTCTAATTATGCATATTCAACTACATATAGAAATCATGCCTATAGGACTGTCATAATTCTGCATATTCAACTTCACCTAGCAATCATGCCTATAGGATTGTTCTAACATCATTCTGCATAATTCAAAATGCATTTAGAAACCATGTTTATAAGGTTTAAAACAAGTTCTGCATCTAGAAACCATGTTTATAAGGTTTAAAACAAGTTCCGCATTCATAAGTGTCTAAAATCAGCAACGTGTAGAAAACATGCCTATAGGAGTTTCTAAATGAATCTGATTCGCTTCACCCAATGCTATACGTAAAAAAAAAAAATAATAATATATACCATCACCTACAGAGTCTATAATCATTTGCTTAATTCTGCATCTCTTTTGATAATCTAAGTCCCTCGCTTTACAATGTTAAGAAGCATGCATCTACAGAGTCTATAATCATTTGCTTAATTCTGCATCTCTTTTGATAATCTAAGTCCCTCGCTTTACAATGTTAAGAAGCATGCATCTTTTTTATGATTTCAAACAATTCATTTTGAGCCTTACTATCTTGTCACCTTCAAAGTTCAATAGATTCCATGCCTATAGGATCCCGTCTGAACACTTAGGCAAGCCTTAGAGTAATAATTGAAAACTGAATCCGCTTCTGTTAATTATTACAACCAGCAGGCAGTCCTGATTTGGGCTTCTTATCTGAATTATTAATAATTCAATCTGCCCCAATCTTTTAGACCCCTTCATATTTAATTCTAATCAGACCTAAACAGTATGTGCAAGTCATGCTAATTATATGCTTTCTATGTTTACGGAGGTCTATATGAGCCTTGTTTGTTTCTATGTGTTTTTCCCAAAAATATGCAATATGTGTTTTTGTATGTCGCCTTAGAATTTTACCTCTGAAACCCCAAATAAGCCTAATATCCCTCCCTTTAGGATTAGTAGTCTTAAGTGCCTCCGGGACTGATAGGAATGGGATGGGTAATAGCATGCAATAAGTAATCGAGACCAATCTGCGCTTTAAATACCTTAACGGGGTGGGATGGGTAGATCTGGATATGATGACCACACGATAATGTCACGTGTAGCCCCTCATTGAGGAGTGATTACTCTGTGGGGTGATCCATATTATTAATAAACCTACGACCCCCCTCCCTTTATTCTTTATTTCTTTTCTTTAACATTTTAACTTTTTATTTTTAAAATCAGCTTTTCTAATTGGTCTTTCAAATCTTGTCTACGACCTTTATATGTTGAAATCCCCTCTTATTTGAGCCTTATTTGCTTATATGTTGATTGTACCCAAATTCACAATAATTGTCTGGCCGGGAACCACACTAGTGGATTCTGAGGGGTGCCTAACACCTTGCCCTTAGAATAATTTCAAGCCCTTACCCTATCTCTGGTTATTCAAATAAAAAAATTATGTCGGTGTCCTAATGCACCCTAATCATTAGGTGGCGACTCTTCAATTGCAAGCCTAGTTCCCAAAAGGAATTAGTTTTCCCTCCAAATGTCATGAATTCGATTTCGCGAGAAAAGGGGGCGCGACACCACTTTGGCTCAGGCATGGTTGTTTCCCCTTGCTGCGGCCACTTCCCAGGCCGGGGGAGGAGCACAGACTCCCGCCGCCCACAATCCTGAGCAGCGAGTTCATGTTGATCAGGTCCCAGAGATTATTCCGGACAGCCCATAGTTCCAGATCAGCCCGGGGATAGGGCAGCGGCTTCCGAGGATGAGCAGCGGAGGCTTGAGAGGTTCAAGAAGTATAAGCCTCCTGTATGCAGTAGTCTAGCATCAGAGGATGCTCTGGGGTTTCTAGATGAGTGCCACCGTATTCTTCGTACCATGGGTATTTCAGGATCGAGCGGGGTGTCCTTTACTACCTTCGAGCTTCCACGGGCCGCCTATGAGTGGTGGCGTACTTATGAGTTAGACAGTTCGGATGAGGCAGCTTCCCTGACTTGGACTCAGTTTTCAGATTTGTTCCTGAGAGAGCATGTTCCTCGGAGCCTCAGGGACGCATGGCGCGCAGAGTTTGAGCATTTGCGCCAGGGTGTTATGACTGTCTCAGAGTATGTTGTCTGTTACGCTAGTTTGGCTAGACATGCACTAGCCTTGGTTTCTACTGTTCGCGAGAGGGTTCGCCGGTTTATTGAGGGGCTTATTCCCAGTATCAGGTCTAGCATGGCTCGTGAGTTGGAGATGGATATTTCTTATCAGCAGGTGGTGAGCATTGCTAGGAGGATTGAGGGTATGCATGCCAGGGAGAGAGAGGAGAGGGAGGCCAAGAGTTCTCGAGAGTGGGGACATTATTCTGGTGCTCGTGCCCCAGCTGCAGGTCGTCATGGTAGGGGCTATATGAGTTGCCCTATTCATTCAGCTCTTCCAGCAGCCAGTGGTATTCTAACTCCTCCTAGGCCTCAGGAGCCTTATTATGCACCTCTAGTATCTAGTGCGCCTCCTGAGTGGAGTACTTTCAAAGGTCAGTCCAATTGACCTGACCCGAGCTAGTCACAGCCTCCATGTCCTCCCAGAGCTTGTTTTGTGTATGGTGACACACGCCATGTGGTGAGGGATTGCCCTAGACTTGGGAGGGGTGCACCCCCACATACTTCTCAGCCACAGCGCGCTCCGCAGAGTTATCAGGCTATGATCACAGCACCAGTTGCTACCCCACCTGCTCAGCCAGCTAGAGGTGGAGGTTGAGGAGGTAGAGGTCGCCTTAGAGGGGGAGGCCAGGCCAGATACTATGCCCTTCCTGCCCGTACCGAGGTTGTTGCCTCCAATTCTGTCATCACATGTATTGTCCTGGTTTGTCACAGAGATGCATCGGTTCTATTCGAATCCACTTATTCTTATGTGTCTTCTTATTTTGCTCCGCATTTGGGTGTATCTCGGGACTCTTTGAGTTCCCCTATTTATGTTTCTACTCCTGTGGGAGATTCTCTTATTGTGGACTGCGTTTATTGGTCGGGTGTGGTTGCTCTTAGTGGTTCTGAGACCAAAGTCGATTTATTATTGCTCAGCATGGTTGATTTTGATATTATCTTGAGCATGGACTGGTTGTCGCCCAATTATGCTATTCTTGATTGTCACGCCAAAACCGTGACGTTGGCTATGCTAGGTGTACCGCGTGTTGAGTGGAGGGGTGCTTTAGATTACACTCCTAGTAGAGTTATTTCTTTCCTTAAGGCTCAGTGAATGGTTGAGAAGGGGTGTGACACGTATCTAGCTTATGTGAGAGATATCAGTATTGGTACCCCTTCCGTTGATTCAGTCCCAATAGCACAGGATTTTTCTGATATGTTTCCAGCTGACCTTTCGGGCATGCCGCCCGATAGAGATATTGATTTTGGCATTGATCTGTTTTCGGGCACTCAGCCCATTTCTATCCCTCCGTATCGTATGGCTCCTCCTGAGTTAAATGAGTTGAAGGATCAGTTACATGAATTGCTTGATAAGGGTTTTATTAGGCCCAGTGTATCACCTTGGGGTGCTCCTGTCTTGTTTGTGAAGAAGAAGGATGGTTCTATGCGTATGTGCATTGATTATCGCCAGTTGAACAAAGTTACAGTGAAGAACCGTTATCCTTTGCCTCGTATTGATGATTTGTTTGACCAGCTACAGGGTGCATGAGTGTTTTCTAAGATTGACTTGCGTTTAGGGTACCATCAGTTGAAGATTTGAGAGCCAAATATCCCGAAGACTGCTTTCAGGACTCGGTACGGTCATTACGAGTTCCTTGTTATGTCATATGGGCTGACCAATGCCCTAGCAACCTTTATGCATTTGACGTATAGTGTGTTCCGGCCATATCTTGACTCATTCGTCATCATTTTTATTGATGATATTCTGGTGTATTCCCGGAGTCGGGAAGATCATGAGAAGCACCTAAGGACAGTACTTCATACTCTGAGAGAGAAGAAGTTATATGCTAAGTTCTCGAAATGTGATTTTTGGTTGGATTCCATGGCATTCTTGGATCACGTGGTTTCTAGTGAGGGGATAAAGGTGGATCCGAAGAAAGTGGAAGCAGTGTAGAGTTGGCCCAGACCATCCTTAGCGACAGAGATTCACAGTTTTCTTGGCTTGGCGGGTTATTACCGTCGATTTGTTGAGGGGTTTTCATCCATTGCAGCACCTATGACCAGATTGACCCAGAAGGGTGCTCCGTTCCAGTGGACGGAAGAGTGTGAGGCAAGCTTTCAAAAGCTCAAGACAACTTTGACTACAGCCCCAATTTTGATATTGCCTACAGGTTCGGGGTCTTATACAGTCTATTATGATGCCTCGAGGATTGGCCTTGGGGCGTTATTGATGCAGGACGGTAGGGCGATTGCCTACGCGTCCAGACAGTTGAAGGTACATGAGAAGAATTATCCTGTCCGTGATCTTAAGTTAGCTGCTATTGTTCACGCCTTGAAGATCTGGCATCATTATTTGTACGGTGTGCCTTGTGAGGTTTATACCGATCACCAGAGTTTGCAGCATCTGTTCAAGCAGAAGGATCTTAATTTGCATCAGAGGAGATGGCTAGAGCTGTTGAAGGACTATGATACACTATTTTGTATCACCCGGGCAAGGCCAATGTGGTGGCCGATGCTTTGAGCCGTCGGGCAAAGAGTTTGGGGAGTTTGGCTTATTTACCAGCAGTAGAGAGGCCCATGGCGATGGATGTTCATGCCTTAGCCAGTCAGTTTGTGAGATTGGTTCTTTTGGAGCCCAGTCGGGTTCTAGCTTGCATGGTCTCCCGGTCTTCCATGTTTGATCGTATCCGCGAGCGGCAGTTTGATGACCTCATTTGCTTGTCTTCAAGAACAAGGTTTGCATGGAGATGCTAGAGATGTGACTATTGATGATGACGGGGTATTGAGGATGCAGGGTCGGGTTTGTGTACCCAATATTGATGGGCTTCGGGAGTTGATTCTACAGGAGGCCCATAGTTTGCGGTATCCATTCATCCGGGTGCCGCGAAGATGTACTAGGATTTGAGACAGCACTATTGGTGGAGGCGGATGAAAAAGGATATAGTTGGGTTTGTAGCTCGGTGCCTCAATTGTCAGCAGGTGAAGTATGAGCACCAGAGACCGGGTGGGTTGCTTCAGCAGATAGAGATTCCGGAGTGGAAGTGGGAGCGGATCACCATGGACTTTGTAGTTGGGCTCCCACGGACTTTGAGGAAGTTCGATGCTATTTGGGTGATTGTGGATTGGCTGACCAAGTCCATGCATTTCATTCCTGTGTGTACTACCTATTCTTCGGAGCAGTTGGCGGAGATTTATATCCGGGAGATTGTTCGTCTGCATGGTATTCCAGTTTCCATCATTTCAGATAGAGGTACTCAGTTCACATCACGATTTTGGAGGGCTGTTCAGCATGAGTTGGGTACTCGGGTGGAGTTGAGTACAGCATTTCACCCTCTGACGGACGAATAGCCCGAGCTCACTATTTAGATTCTTGAGGATATGCTCCGTGCGTGTGTGGTTGAGTTTGGAGGGTCTTGGGATCAGTTCTTTCCATTGGCAGAGTTTGCGTACAACAACAGTTATTAGTCCAGCATTTAGATGGCACTGTATGAGGCTTTATATGGTAGGCGGTGTAGATCCCCGGTGGGTTGGTTTAAGTCGGGTGAGGCTAGCTTATTGGGCATATACTTGGTTCAGGATGCTTTGGAGAAGGTTAAGGTGATTTAGGATAGACTCCGTACAGCCTAATCCAGACAGAAGAGTTACGCAGACCAGAAGGTTCGTGATGTTTCCTATATGGTTGGAGAGCGGGTTCTGCTTCGGGTTTCGCCTATGAAGGGTGTTATGAGATTTGGGAAGAAAGGGAAGTTGAGTCCGAGGTTTATTGGCCCTTTTGAGATATTGAGGCGTGTTGGGGAGGTTGCTTATGAGCTTGCCCTACCTCCCAGCTTGGCAGGAGTTCATCCGATATTTTATGTTTCGAGGCTCCGGAGGTATCCGTCACACGTGTTGGATTTCAGTTCAGTCTAGTTGGAAAAAGATCTATCCTATGTTGAGGAGCCAGTGGCACTATTGGAAAGCAGGTTAGAAAGATGAGGTCAAAGAACATTGCATCAGTGAAGGTTCAATGGCGGGGTCAGTCGGTCGAGGAGGCAACCTGGGAGACCGAGCAGGATATGCGCAGCCGTTACCCTCATCTTTTCACTACTTCAGGTATGTCTCTATGCTCGTTCGAGGATGAACGAATGTTTAAGTGTAGGAGGATGTGACTACCCGGCCGGTCGTATTAAGAATTAACGCCCCGATTCCCTATTAACTGCTTTCCCCGTATTTGTTTCTGCTATTGTGAGTTGTCGGGAGGAAAATTTGGAGTTTCGGAGAGTTTTGGGACACTTAGTCCCTAAATGAGAGCTTAAGTTTAGAAATTTGACCGTAGTCGGAACAGTGTGAAGATGGCCTCAGAATGGAATTCTGATGGTTCTGTTGGCTCCGTTGGGTGATTTCGGGTTTAGGAGCATGTTTGGATTGTGTTTTGGAGGTCCGTAGCTAACTTAGGCTTGAAATGCCGAAAGTTGAACTTTTGAAGTTTCCGGTTCGATAGTGAGATTTTGATCCGAAGGTCAGAATGGAATTTTGGAAGTTGGAGTAGCTCCATAGGGTTGAATGTGACATGTGTGCAAAATTTCAGGTCATTCGGACGAGGTTTGACAGACTTTTTGATCGAAAGCATAAATTGTGAGTTTATGAAGTTCTTAGGATTGACTCTGATGTTAAATTGGTGTTTTGATGTTGTTTTAGGTATTTTAAGGATTGGTATAAGTTTGGATAGTGGTATATGACTTGTTCGGGCTTTTGGTTGAGGTCCCGGGGGCCTTGGGATGATTTCGGATGTTTGACGGAAAGGTTTGGAGTTGAGAGATTGCAGCTGAAGCTATAAGTCTGTTGTCATAACCGTACCTGCGGCTTGTGGACCACAGGTGCGAGACCGCAGAAGCGATGGATCAACCGCAAAAGCGATTTGAGGAAGAAAGGAAATTGACCGCAGATGCGGTCAGGGCACCGCATCTGCGGTAAAGAACTTGCAGGTACGGATGTCCCCCTTTAATGAAATGTCGCAGATGCGACAGGGTATTCGCAGAAGCGGGACCGCAGGTGCGGTCCCAGGACCACAGATGCGGTTTCACTGGTCAGAAAATGGACAGAATCGTGGGTTTAGTTCAAACTTGGGGAAATCAAATTGGAGCTCGGGGTAGGGCGATTCTGTGGGGGTTTTGAAGAGAAGATCATTGGGTAACAATTCCTTATCCCTCTCTAGTTGTACTCCACTAACCTATTATTAGTTTTATCATTTAATTTCGGATTGGAGATGAAAATTGGGGAAAATTGGAAGAAAGTTGTTAGACCTAGAATTCAAATTTTGATTGGAAATTTGACCTTGGATTTGGATAATTTTGGTATGCATGAACTCGTGAGAGTATGAGGATCTAAAAATATAAATTTTACCCGATTCCAATACGTGGGCTCGAGGGGCATTTTGGTCATTTTATCTAATTTCGCTTATTAGCTTAGAATTTATTTGTAGAATCAGTTACTTGAAGTGTTATTTACATTATGCAATTGAATTGAATAGATTCGGGCCATTTGGAGTCGAGTACTCGTGGCAAGAGCGTGGTTTCGGGTTGATTTTGAGCTTGTTCCAGGTAAGTGGCTTGCCTAACCTTGTGTGGGGGACATTCCCCTTAGGATTGGTATTGTGATAAATGAAATGCCTTGTACGTGAGGTGACGAGTGCGTACTTGTGCTAATTGTTGAAAAATCCTATTTTCACTAAAATAGTTTTAATTGTGTGTTTCCTTTCCTGCTTATACTACTTGGAATTTAAGCCTGTTGTTAGCTTAGAGAAGCATAGATAATTGACTTAATTGCTTTATTGCTTAAACTGCCTTATATTGTATTATATGAAGCATGCTAGGTTAGAATTATCTGTTTTACCTTGGTATGAAGTTGAGTTTAATTGAGTATTATTTGTGTTATTGCTGTGTGTTTTACTTTGGGACTACGGGACGGCATCCCGGGAGATCCCCTATAAGTATTTTTGGCTTGAACTGAAGTGCGAAATACCGAGAAATCCCAGCACCTATATTGAGGATACCAAGAGATCCTCGGGATACCAAGAGATCCCTAGCGTACATTGAGGATACTAAGAGATCCTCGGGATACCAAGAGATCCCTGGCATATATTGAGGATACTAAGAGATCCTCGAGATACTGAGAGATCCCGGGTTATTACCTTTGTTAAGAGTGGTATTCCTTGTGATTGTTTTTGTCTCTGTTTTAGTTGTTGTTATCCGTATTATCCTGTATTAATTCTTACTGTTAGCTTTCAATTGTACTGTTTTATCTTATATTGTTATACCTTATATTTCATTTAATCTCAGTAGGGCCCTGACCTTCCTCGTCACTATCCGACCGAGGTTAGGCTTGGCACTTACTAAGTACCGCTGTGGTGTATTCATGCTCTTTCTGCGCATGGTTTACATGTGCAGTTCCAGGTACCTCCACTCAGACTTATCACGCGTGAGACGAGGCGCTTGTAGAGACTCCGAGGTATATCTACCGCATTCGCAGACCAAAGAGTCCATTTCTACTCTCCCTTTAAGTATTAGCCCTTCTGTATTTTCTTTTTTTGTTAGATATTCTGGAGTTAGATACTTGTAGACGTTCAAAAGCTTGTGTTCATGAGATTCCGGATTTTGGGAAATGTTATTAGTTTCGAGAGTTGATATTGTGTATGCCGAGCGGCATTTTAAACACTGGTTTATTTCACTATTTCGGCTTTTAAATATTTCTTCCGCATTTTTTGTTTATTTACCGCATTGTTAGGCTTACCTAGTCGTAAAGACTAGGTGTTGTCACGATGGTTCACGGAGGGCGAACCGGGGTCGTGACAATTAAGTCCCCAGGCACCACACCTGCGCTCTATTCCTCGCAAATGCGGTTCCGCTTCTGCGGTCTTTGATCCGCATCTGCGACCGACTGACCCCATGCGTTAGACCGCATCTGCGGTAACCAAAACGCTTATGCGGTGACGCACCTGCGGTCCAAAATCCGCAATTTTGTTAAGCATCCGAAACTCACCCGAGGCCCCCGGTATGTTAACCAAACATACCAACCAATCTTAAAACATCATATGATCTTATTCGAGTCCTCAAATCACATCAAACAATGCCAAAACCACGAATCACCCTCCAATCCAAACCTAATAAACTTGAAATCTCAAAATTCTACCACCGATGCCGAAACCAACCAAACCATGTCCGATGACCCCCAATTTTGTACACAAATCATATTCAACACTACGGACCTTCACGGATCGGGGCATTATTTTTCAAAACGACCGGTCGGGTCGTTAATTAGCTCTGATACCACTTGTTGGGATCGAATATAATAAGATGTCATGCGAAATTTTATAAAGCAAACAACAAAATAATATTTTCTAAAAGAGACATAATATTATAATACGGTTTGGTAAAGTGACCTGCATATACTTTACTATTATAAAAGAGAGAGAAAACTTATGAGAAAATCAATTCTTGTTCTAAACAAAACTCTCGTAAAGACTATATTGTGAATGTTGTCGTTATATTTTCCTTAAATGACGGATCCTCAACTTACAGAGGTTCACAACCTTTCCCATCAAGAAAGAGATCTATCAAATATGGAAGAGATCTATACTTTTCTTGTAGGAAAAGTAAAAATCGATTATGATAAACTATTTTCTCTTTCTTCAAGAAGAGATAAAATTCAAACATGGAAAGAAAATAAGAGAAAACCCCTAACAACGGGATCGCCTACGAAGATACCGTTCATGTTACTTGAATAAAAGAAATTAAGTATGAGGCTGATAGTTAAGGTAATTGGAAGCCACAGAAATGAAAAGATCATTAATAGTTACGAATATGAAAAGAAATCAGCTTAATCCCTAATTGTGCGCGATCAGCTATTACTGCTTTAACCGTTATAAATTACCCACGTAATGGGTAATTAATATAATAAATACTAATATTATGCAAAAATTAATTTTGGCAAGCAATTATAATTTATACCATTATATAACTCCCATTTTGATATCTTGTATCCCCATCCAAAAACTAAGGAGTTATACTATCAATTGTCAATATTTTTATTATTCTCTTCCACCGAAAGATCTTGTTATTTCCTATTGAAAGAACACAACAATCATCAATAATATTTTTATTTCCTTATTATTTTAGTCTTATTTTATATTATTGTTATTCTTTTTTATTTTAAAAAGTGAAGTAAAATTGATTGTTAGAAATCCGAATTATTCTTTTATTTATTTTTACCACAGAAACTATTTGCTGGTTAAACAGTCATTGGAATGCGGTAGAAGAAGATGTTAAGAAAGAAAAGATTGTGGGCACGGAAGACAGCTGAATGCTAGAAACCTCACGCTATATGATATAGACATTTGACTGGTGTATTAAACAAAATTCAAAATAGTGAAATTAAAAATTAAAATATATGTAAATATATATAGATATAACATCAGTGCTCCTTTAATTAATAGCTTGACACAAATGCTAAGTGATCAAACGAGAGATTATTTATTAATAGGACGGGAATCCTAAGTGATGAAATAAGTGTTAATTTAAGACTCAAAGGTCTTTTTGCTCCAAATTAAATGCACGTCGACGGGGGAAGAGAGATTATTGTGCGAAAATGGTAAAATGAGATGTGGAGGCAAGAAAGAATATTTGAAAGAGCCATACATCTAGCCGCATAAGTCAAAAACCCTAAGAGAATTATCTTAGAAATTTGTAAAAGGTGATACCGGATATGATGAGACCTCTCGTTGTTACTCTGCAATTTAACGTGTTCAGGAGCACAAAAATGAGAGAAACAACAAACAGAGAAAGAAGAGAGTTCTGAAATCCTCAGCGCCAAACATTTGCAAGCGAAGGACGAAGAGGGATAGTCAAATGGTCAGAAATTAAATTTGTACTGTTGATCGTCTCAACTTCAACGGATGTGATGCGTCTTTGATGCCAGTTGTTGGCCCTTACGCGTGCATGCCTATATTTTTTGTATTATGTATCTGGGCTCAGGGCGGCTCACGGAGGAGGCTAATAAAGCTATTGCTTTTAGTCCCTCTAAATTTTCGGGGCCCAAAATATATTTAGTTGCAATTCCTATCTTATTTTCGTTTAGATAATATTGAAGTTCTTTAGAAAAAAAGTACAAAAATCTTATAAAAGTAAAAAAAGAAAGATTGTCTTTTTTTTAAAATAAACGTATTTTAGAACTTTAAATTAAGCTACTTAAATCTTTATATTGGTAATAACGTTTTTTACAATATGATCCAACGTAACGCATTGTAAATACGTGGCTAACATCTTATTAACTTGAATTTTCTTATCGATGTAAATATTACATCGCTATTGTTGCATTGGTGATCTCCCCTATTCTTCTGAAGCCAAATACCCAATCCCTCTTTCATTGCATGGGTAACATAAATTCTTCCAAGACACCCAATGATTATCCCATCCTTTTGTAGAGCCCCAAAATAAATTTGCCATATGTTTCTCAATCTGATCCATGACTGTTTTAGGTGGAGATATTGCAGATAATAAGTAAATAAGGCATTGCCTATATGATATTTTAATAAAGGAAACTTTTCCATTCCACCAGTTAAGAGCCTCCCCGAATAGACATGTCTTGTTGATCTTCTGAGTCAGTAAGGAGCTCTGGAATATTTGGTAGCAACCTGTAAGACATCACCATGTATCAGGTTGTAAGCAAATTAGGGTGTGAGACATATAAACACTTCAAAGAATCAGATTCTCTTGTAGCACATTTAATTCTTCCTTGCATATGTCTCTGTACTTTTCTCATAATTGGTTCTATTGTTCTGGAAGCGAGGCGTTATCTGTTTCTTTTTCTCTTCTTGTTGTAATTTTTTGGCACAAATCAAACAGAATTGGCTTAGAAACTTGATGTAAAACTACGTTAAGTTACACTTCATGTAGTCTTAAGTTTTCTAATATTAGTATTAGAATGGTATTTGGTAGACGTTTTCAAGTGGGTCCTTCTTGACATGATACTTATTGATATTGATTGGTAGTTTACCTCCATTTTCATATGTGCTCCATATTTTTGTTTTTGAAGGTATTGGGTTCAATAGTGTCACGACCCAAAAACCGACCGGTCATGATGGCGACTATCGTGATACTAGGCCAGCCAACTCACCACCAAACATTTCCATTATTCATTTAAACTCAAGTAAAATCAGGTTTTTAGCATTAATTCGATAAAAGGCATAAAGTGAAGGCCTAAAACAATGCGGAACAAAATACAAGCCCAACCTCAGGTGTCACTAGTCATAAGCAACTACTACAACTGTTCGAAACAACATGACCAACACGGCCTGAGAATATCCAACAATAACTAAAGAAAGATAAGGAAGGAGAAGGCGGGACTACGGTCGCCAAGCAGCTACCTCGCAATCTCCAAGGAACAGTCCACGATGATATAATCAGCAGCCGCTATTGTGGCCCGAGATACCTGGATCTGCACACAAGGTGCAGGGGTAACGTGAGTATACCAACTCAGTAAGTAATAAGTCCAAACTATGGACTGAGAGGTAGTGACGAACTCAACCTCTTCATAGATAAACAGGAATATGGTACATAAATGTAGGCATGCTTTCATTTAATTAAACAGCTCATAACAGGGAAATAGAGCAAGTATGGACATGATAAAGGAGTATAAGCTCCGCTATATCTACATGTCGATGCACATGCTGAATGAAATGCACTATGCCAAGTACCTCATGTGCCCAATAACTCGATGCTCGTCCACTCAGTAATGTATATGGCTCGTACGGCCTAGGGAAGATCCATCCCGTGTATATATATATATATATATATATATATATATATATATATATATATATATATATATATATGACACCAGNTTGACTCTCTTTTCCAATGTCATTGCTCTGGTTTCCCTACTCTCGTTTAAAAATGTGTGGCCTGAGAATTTTGAAATTTCTTTTGACCAAGCCAAACAGTGCATTGTTGAGTGTCCCTCTGAAATTCTTCCAAACCAATTGGGCCCCAGTGATGTAAGTTTTGAAACTCGGGTTCTAGCCCATATTGTGGCAACCACTCTGCTTCCCCGTACTGGTTCCTTTTCAACCTTCTCTCAAAGGGATACATTCTTTGTCTACTGCCTCATCACCAAACTCAAACTCAAGCTTTCCTCCTGGGTCATCAATTTCATGATAGAAAGTGCTAAAGATCCCACTAGTTTACCCTATGGCATGGCAATCACTCATATTCTGGAAGCCCATCAAATTTCTCTATCCAACTATCCCTTCATTACTGTCTTCAAGTCCTATAATTCTAGAGCTTTTGCTAGTATGGGCTATGTGAGTATCAAGGGCTCCTACGTTAAGAAAAGTGAGAGTGAAGCAAAGCAGGCCCCTATGGAAACTAAACCTTCATCAGCTGTTCCTCCTCCTACTCTTGTCAGTTCTGAGCTTAGTGAGAAGCTTAGCTCTATTGAATCCAAACTCTCTGACATCAAGAATCTTCTTTCCGCCACTCAGTCCACTGTGGGTGACATTCATGCTATTTCAAAGGAAACAGGGTCTGACGTGTCAAAAATCAGAGCTGCTGTTCTCAGAGTAAGGGAGAATGCTGTCAAAGCCTTCAAGGAGGTTCACGACAGGCTGGATGGTATGAGCGTCGCTGCAAATACTAGCTTCGAACAATTAAAAGAGGCCATCTGCAACACCCTTACCTATTTTCTGCACCGCTAGTGTGGATGTTTTTCAAAACTATGTTTTTTTTGACAACTTGTTTTGGTGGTATTGTGGGCTGTGGTTTAAGCCCTTGGATAATTCTGTTTTTTTTGCTACTATGGGCTGTTTCACCAGTCGCCGGATAATCTCTTTACCTTTTCTGCTTTAGTGTTATCTATGTTTATAATCACTCTTTGCTGATGGCAAAAAGGGGGAGAAAAAGCCTATGTTATTTTGCCTCTGTTATGTGTATATGTACAGGTACAAGTGTATATGTACAGGTACAAGTCGACTATGTGTCTATATGTGTATGTGTACAGGTTGACTGCACACATTTTATATGTGTATAGGTAGCATATATTGTATACTGTACAGGTACAGGTACAAGTCGACTGCACACATTGAGGGGGAGAGTCATGGACAGGTCAAGTCGACTGCATACATTGAGGGGGAGTCAAGCGTACATACATTGAGGGGGAGTCAAGCGTACATACATTGAGGGGGAATCAAGTCGACTAGTAAAACATAGGGAAGTCGACTGGTGTTTACTTCTTTACCTTATTATATTATTTTTCCATCATCAAAAAGGGGGAGATTGTTAGATCATGTTTTAATGATGCAAATAATATACATGTGCAGGAAATCAAGTTCAAAAAGTAAAGAAGACTGCTAGAATGGTTCATGATGTACAAGAAAAGAAATCATCAGCATGTGATCAGTAAATCTGGATTGGTCTCGTAAATCTGGGCGCAATCTAATCATCGAATCAATCAGCAATAACAATGATTAGCTGAGCTGGAAAAAAATAAAATGAGCCTTGGTCAAACGCACGAATCATGGGTAGAATCACGGAAGACTAAAGGATACGAGGAGATTTGGAAAGCGACCACATTTGGAAGATCCAACAATCAAGGAGAAATCAAGTGAAGCAATCTTCTGCTAAAGGAAAGTAATCAAGAGAAGCAATGGCTCATTCCTTATTCTTGGAAAGAATCAATTCTTTCCAAGGATCAAATCTCTTGGGTTGTCAAGCCTCTACCATCCATCAAAGTATTTATACACCCTTGTAAACCCTAGCTTAGACATACTTTGATCAAACCAAATCACTCTCTTTATTCTACTGCAAACAAGCATTGTAGTTCACTGAGATCTGCTGTGTAACAAGTCAGCGATAGAAAGAGAGCACACAACTGGTGAGGCATTGTATAAAAAACGAGTGCTAGAGAAACTGAGCGATATACACCATATCTGTACTTGGAAGAAACTAATTTACTGAAGAGAACTCCCTTGCAACCCAAGGGGACTGGATTAGGATTCACATTGAATCCGAACCAGTATAAAAATTCACGTGTTTTTAATTCCTGCAATTATTCTCTGCATTTTACTTTCCGTTACCATATCTGCTATATTATCATATTCAGTCGACTACTTAAGTTTTAAGTCAATTTATAAGTAATTAATTTGAAGTATTTACAATTCACCCCCCCTCTTGTACTTTCACAGTGGAAAGTAATACCCATCGTCGAAAAATTATATTGTTTAGCTCGGTAATTTTTTTTAAAATATGTATATATACTATATAATGACACCCCTTGACTTCTGGTGAGTTTATTTCTTTATATTTTGACTCCTCTTAATGAAAATATTGGCTCCGCCACTGTATGGAATGATTTTGCATGTTATCAGGCTATACAATTTGCTAAATAGATATTGAGTTTAATTTCTACATATCTTCAGTGTAAAAGGTTCTGCACACAAGTATAGATTACTTGATGCAATGTCTGATGGGGCTTTAAGCGCAAAACGCAAATAAAGCGTGGGCTTTAATGAAAAAAGTCGCAATTGGAGAGAGAGTAAAAATATGTATATGTAGTCCAAGACTAATAATTATAAGCATTAATAACAAATATATGGACAAAGAAATTGAAAAAAAAGTTTACGATAAAGTGAAATATCAAATGTTTTAATGTCACATTTTTAGGATTACACTCATTGGCATGGACATGATTCGATACTAAAGCGCCCACAAAGTGAGGCGAAACGCTCAACATGTTTTGAGCTTCGTTTCAGGGCTTAAGCGCGCTTTAAGCGCGCCTTTGACAACACTGCACTATAGGTTAAAATACATGCCTATAGCTTTTACATTATTAGTGTGTACATATGAGTTAAGTCTATAGTGGAAGAGTATAACAAGAATCTCAATTCTCCTAGTAATCCGCTCTAATGTAACCATTCTTTTCTTCTCAGGGAGAAACGATGAAGGTGATGGCCGCCTACTTGTTGGCCGCATTGGGTGGAAACGCCAGCCCTACGGCGGAGGATTTGAAGGCAATTCTCTCTCTTCTGTTGGTGCAGAAGCTGATAATGAAAAAATTGAACTGTTATTATCTCAAGTTAAAGGAAAAGACCTTGCTGAACTTATTGCTGCTGTTAGAGAGATGATTGCTTCTGTGCCTTCTGGTGGCGGCAGTGTTGCAGTTGCCGCTGGTGGTGACGGTGGTGGTGGTGCAGTGGCGGAAGCGAAGGAGGAGGAAAAGAATGTGGAAGAGAAAGAAGAGTCTGAGGAGGAGTTTGGTTTTGATCACATTCAGTTTCTTGAAGGACAGATTCCAAACTCATAAACTTTAAATGTTGATTTCGCCTCTGAATCGTTTTCTCCTCTTTTTATTTTTACTGTGTGTGTGTTTTTTCTGGGTTGTCTTCTGTGATTATCTCATACTTTTATTCTCTTTTAATCAAAAGGATATGAGTAATTCTTTATTACTCCATAATAGCACCTTCGCATAGTAGTACTAATTATTTTAATATTATATAATGCATGCTATTCCTGTTTATCTTCTGTTTTACTTTTTCTCTGTTTTCGTTTTTGGTGTGTATTTTGATCTATGTTACTCTTCAAAAATGTTGTTGGGCATGTGTCGGTCCTTCAAATTTAGTGTTTTTTTGAGGATCCGATACTGGTGCGACACACTTTTAAAGAGTCCAGGCAACATAGAGTTTGATAATGTCGCAGTATAAAGCTTAAAAAACAGATTAAAAAAGAAAAGATTTTGAGTATTCATGATATCAATTCCATTGGCAAGAACAATATACATGTTTTCAGTTACATCATAACGTTCAGCTCATACCATATGTAATTTAGTGGGGTTTGGACATAAGAATTGTAAAATTCTGAAAAAAGTGAATTTTTTTTATTAAGTGAAAATGGTATTTGAAAATTAGAATTGTTTTTGGACATGAATATAATTTTGGGGTTGTTATTGAATTTTTGTGAGTGATTTGAGTGAAAATTTTGAAAAAATAATTTTTTGGAGTTTTTAAAATTTTCGAAAAATTTCAAAATTCATCTTCAAGTGAAAAATGAAAATTTTATAGCCAAACACTAATTTCCAAAAAAAAATGAATTTTTTTTCGAAAAAGTGAAAAGTTCTTCCTGGCCAAACGGGCTCTTATTGTAGATTTACCAAACAAAAAACTGGTCTTAGGGTGTGACTAGGGTTGGCAAATGGGCAAGATGAGCTGAATTTGTCCGGGATTAGAATCAAAATTAGGGTTTAACTTTTTTCTATAATGGTAATTTTTACTTAGTTCTTAGTTAGATTTACTATCTGTTTGTTGTGAACCATGCTTATTCCATAAGGGGCCTATGGGCTAGAAATGGTGAATGAGGCTAAGTCAGTTGGAATTATTAGGCTGAGTAAAATATTGGAGAGTTTTATTTGGGATCCAGGCCCATTTAGCAAATGGTTAAAAGGACTAGCAGGGAGATAGAACAGGATTATGCTATTATGAAGAAAAGTATCTGCTTCTTCTCGTCCCCCTTTCTCTGAGTCTAAATTCTCATCCTCCTTCTTATCTTTATCCTTAGCTACTTTTACATTCCAGTGTTTCTTATTGTATTTCAGTTGTTTGAAGGTTGCCTTGTTATCCGAATTTGTAATTGAGTTCTAGTTCATATTGGTATAGTAAGGAGTTTGCCCATTTGTTACATTGGTTCTTTCATCCATCGGACTCCAATAGCGGCGATGTTTCTCCCTAGATTCAGTGGTGACGACAACCCCGAGAGTTGGATTTTTCGAGCCGAGTTATACTTCACATACCTTGGCTTCTCCAAGAAGGATTGGCTGCCTCTTCCTTCCTTCTACCTAGAAGGCGATGCCCTCGCGTGGTTCAATTGGTTATTTCGCAACAACCAATTCTATGATTGGAACCATTTCAAGGAGAAATTTCTTCTGCATTTTCAGAAACGGGCCTTCAGTGATGCTGCGAGAATGGCAAATACTTCACGATCTTGTGTTAACTACTTGAGTTGCGCTACAGTGGTTCCACCAGCGACCTATGTGTCTCCTGCTCATAGTCGTATTGCCAACTTTTATGAGTCTGCCTCTACTCAAATCCCTAAAATTCCTGAACCCATTGCTCGTGTAGTTGATGGAGACAAGTATGCCATTGTCGTAGACAAGGTGTTTGATGAAAATCCCCACAGTCATGAAACTGCTATGCATTCTCAAGTTTCAAATGATGAAGCTTTATTAGTTCTTCCTGTTGGAGGGGATTATTTTGTGCCTAAATCGGTTGAACAATTTGAGATTTTGTCTATAAATTCTACGGAACATTTAGATGCAATGAAGATAAAATCTGATTCAGACGATGAAAGCTTAGAGGAAGACCAGCAAGGCTACACTAAGGTGGAGGACAATTCACGCAACATGGCAGATCAGGTGTTTGCTACAAATCCTCAACGAAATGCCGGCGAACAACTCATTCAATTTGCACCTCTGAATATGGATCATCTTGCTAGCTTGGTCCCAGGTGATAAGTTTTCTTTTGGTCACATATTGGTTGTGCTTGTTCGTGTCCATTTGAACAATGGTCATATGCGTGACACTTATTATTATTGTCATACGAGGGCGTGTGCTTGCGCATATCTTTACTGTGCCTATGAATCAACACGAGAGATTATCATGTTCTGGAGTTGTATGGATAATTGGTTCGATACAGGGCAAGGTTTTAAGGATAATTCATGTGTGCTTTTATATGGTGAACCAAAAGATTTATATCGAAATCAGGAGTTTTCAAAGACAAAAGTCATCACCTCGAACTTGGAGAATTTGGAAGATGGACAGTTTGAAGGAAGTTTTCTATCCTTAGGCTTTCACTGTAAACCAACTTTGAAGGAAGATGTTAAAAATATGTTGTGGTTCCACCATGATTGCAAAATCTATTTAGACTGTTGGTGTGATACTAGGCAGGAGTGCAATCTTCCAGGGTTCTTGTTGTGCAAATTGAGAGTGCAGGCTAGGGAGGAGAAAATACAGGTGATGCTCCAGGCATTTGCTAAAATTTACTCCAAGCATTCACCACATATTCGGGTCAGTAAAGATGCTCGACTGTTGTTTGCTCTGTTTGGTCTAGTTCATAAAGCAAGGTCTACTTCGACGTATATTGTCTTTGATCCTGGTCCTTGTCTTGCTTATGCTAAATTGCCCATGTTAGCAGTCCCCATAATAGCACATAAATATAGTAACTGCATTTGCTCTAGTAATAATGCAAGGGATACTGGCTTACCAACTTGTAGCTATGTGGACAAGTGGTTCGACACTGGGAAGGTATTTAAGGTTTCTTTAGGTAGAGTTGATATGCATGTTGAACACAATGGTAATTTCATAAAATCTTGTGCACTATGCAAGCTACTAGGAGAGTCTATCGCAAATTTGTTTATATGTTCTTTTGATGATGCTACCGGTCAAATTGAGGAGCAATACATAGTTGATCTGCTAAGGTCTTTTTCGAGTGGTAGGGCTCTCCAGCTAGGTGCGTTATTACATGCTTTAACTTTCACAATGGTACTATGGATTAATGAAACTGTTACCATCGGAGTCGAACCTCTAGAGTTTGTTATTGCAATCACAAAGAAGGCTTCATTAGAGATTAATTCTATATTCTCTATTCCCCGTGACCTGGTCATGTTTGATATTCACAAAGCTCTGGATGGTTGCTGTTACCAATTGCTTGCTGGACAGTATAAACTACTCTGACTTGGACTGGGGCTTGCTCAATTCTTAGAGGTGTTACCTTGTTTGCTTTCCACTTATAGTCATGCTCACCCTCTACATAGAGATGTATGGAATCTTCTTCAAATACCAGTTTGCGACATCACTGTTTGGACTGCTGTCATATATAGTTCTATTTTGGATGTTAATTTTTCTTCTACTGCTGAATTTCTTACTGGCACGAGACAAAAGGAGGGTTGCATTGTTATAAGTTTGGATTTAAAATATCCATTTGGTGTCTTAATCACAGTTTACACCTTGCAAGCTGACAGTTATTCGACACAGAGAATGCACATGAGGATGCACTACTCAAGATGGTAGGTATACTTGCTGCAACTTCAGTTCATTACACTGCACTAGTACGTGTTGTTTCTGCTATTCCTTTGGCGGCGACTTATGGAGAGCGTGCTACCATCTTTTGCGAGCTTGAAAAGTCAATCCCGAACAACAACCTTGATCAAGTTTCTAGGATATGGGTCATGGAATTTAGGGAGGCGCTTGTTGCTGGTGTCGATACTGAACAATATGTGTTGAAATATCATGTTGGTGGTTCATTCACAGTTATGAGGGATAATTTTGGTGACAACGTTGGCAGGGGCACCAAAATTACAGTAATTAAGTCAATGGTTGAACACCAGGAAGATTTTGTTGACATTTTTGCCAATTCCAATGCATATATGGTGGCACATTTGCATGTGCAGAAAGGCACCAGTTGCATTTTCTTACAAAAATACTTGGACTTGGGTGCAACAACGGTGAAAGCCACTTCTCCCATTAGTGAATTAGAATTTACAGTATACTTTACAAGGGACTACTTCGCAACTATTTTGGCAATGAAGTGCCACATCTTTTATAATGACATAGATTTAGTGAAAACAAATTGGTCGAAGCAATTTTATTGCCAGTATGCTTCTGTACTTGACACATATCCTCTTGTTTGGTACGAGTTGGACAAGAATTTTTCTGCTTTCGGGAATTACGTTGATAAGCTAAACCTACTTGATGGTGTTCACATAATTGACTTGAACCTTGAGGACAAGGTTCTTTTTTAGGGCGAGAGTATTGTTGTAAGCCATGCTTATTCTATAAGGGCCTATGGGCTAGAAATGGTGAATAAGGCTGAGTCAGTTGGAATTATTGGGCCGAGTAAAATATTGGAGAGTTTTATTTGGGATCTAGGCCCATTTAGCAAATGGTTAAAAGGACTAGCACTGCGATAGAACACGATGATGCATATTGTGAAGAAAAATGTTTGTTCCCCTCAACCCCTTTGTCTGACTCTAAGCTTCTCATCTCCCTTCTCTAATCGTGTGTCTTCTCTTATATCCACAACTATCTCAATCTCTGTATTCCAATCATTAACTTGCAATTTGAGTGTTAGTTCGGCTACTAGTAATTGTAACAGAGTGTTAGTTATTATCAATATACTTTGAGATTGTAGTATTCATTACAGTCCCTATTACGCATCTGCGGGGCCGCATCTGCGTAAAATCCTCCGCTTCTGCGGAATTTCACTAGAAGGAAATTTCCGCTTCTGCGGTTGCCAGACCGCACCTACGGTCATTGCAGATGCGGGGACCAAACCGCACCTGCGACCCCTGCTGCGCACCTGCGCTCAATAACCGCTTATGCGGTCCTCGCACCTGCGGTCCCCAATCAGCAGGTGTGGAAATAACATGAACAGCAGAAATCAGTAGCACAACTCAATTCCAAACTTCCCGTTAACCATCCGAAATCACCCCGAGGCCCCCGGGACCTCAACCAAAAGCACGAACAAGTCGTATACCACTATCCAAACTTATACCAATCTTCAAAACACCTCAAACAACATCGAATCAACCAAACAGCATCTGATTCAAGCCTAAGAACTCTAAAAACTTCCTAATTCCGCTTTTGATCAAAAAGTCTATCAAACCTCGTCCGGATAACGTGAAATTTTGCACACACTTCACATTTGACACAACGAACCTACTGCAACTTCCGGAATTCCATTCCGAGCCCTATATCAAAATCTCACCTATCAACCGGAGAACGCCAAAATTTCAATTTCGCCAATTCAAGCCTAAATCTTCAACGTACCTCCAAATTACATTCCAATCATGCTCCTAAGTCCCAAATCACCTAACGGAGCTAGCCAAATCATAAAAACCCAAATCCGAGATCAAATTCTAAAAAGTCAAGACTGAGCCAAACCTTTCAAATTTAAAGCTTCAAGCTGAGAATCATCCTTCTATATCTATTCCGATTAACCTGAAAACCAAGACCGACTTTCTCGCTAAACCCGTCTCTGATCTTCTCTATTGTTTTGGCTGCTTTCTTGGGTGTAAGGTTCCTAATGTTCTAACTCAGAAAGTATAGTCGTCGACGATTTACATAAGTCGTAATACATAACATGGGGCTAGTCATGCCCGAGAACTGGCGAGCGAAATGCAAAAGCTCAAAACGACCGGTCGGGTCGTTGCAAATAGCTGATGCAGGAATTATCTTTTCATTTGATTATTCTTTCGATGCCTTTTTTAACTTGAGATTGACTTCTACTCCTCATCCCCTTTTTGAATGTTTTATGCATGTGTTTGTTTCTATGAGCGCAATACTCATTCGAGAGAACTATACATGAAGTATGAAGAAATCATTTTGACCAAATAAAGAGACCTCAACCTGTAGTACACGAAATGCTATTACTTGTGTTTGCTCTCCCCATAATAATTTTCGTTGTTTGGTTGCGTAAAAGTGATGTAAATGTAATTTTCAAGGAAAATGTTCACTGAGGAATATCACTTGTGCTATTGGCCAAGTCTTTTTCCTCCGCAATGATCTCGATGTTAAGGAATTTGAACGCATATGCGGTCTAACTAAATCAATAGGCAGTCTTGGTCATGACCAATCTGCTTTTTTTCCTTCTTCTATATACTTCTCAAAATACATGCATCAGGACTTTACACAAAGTTACAACAAAAGTTGCATTAAAAGGCTGAAAAATAATATTTTCCTCTTTCTTTTCCTAATTGGAGAGTCCATTACTCAAATGGTCACTCAACTATCCCAAATTATCTCCTAAAGTCACTTTACTTTCGTTTGTAACAACAAAGTCACTGAACTATGCCTATTGCACTCAGAAGGTCACTCAACTACATTTTTCAAATTTTGCATCGCCAAATACCTATTTTACCCTCTAAATTATAAATATTTATCTTCTTTTTATTTTATTTTTTAACTTTTTAATATTATGATTTTTTCTTTTTAATTTATATTATGGACTTACCTATAGAATAATAAGTATTATTTATAAATTAAAAAAATAGAAAGTATTTAAGCATATATAATGCTGGAATAACAAAATAATGAGCATAGTAAAAAAAATTAATTAGAATAATTTATTAGTAATAATAATTTTAGTATTAACAACAAAAATTCAAAATATATTTACACAATTCAGAATGAAAGAAAATATATATTGTAAAATATATATTCAAAGTATTATAGATGCTTAAATACTTTTTATTTTTTTAATTTATAAATAATATTTATTTATTCTATAGGTAAGTCCATAATATAAATTAAAAAAGGAAAATCATAATATTAAAAAGTTTTTTAAAAAAAATAAAAGAAGATAAATATTTATAATTTAGAGGGTAAAATACGTATCTGGCAATCCAAAATTTGGAAAATCTAGTTGAGTGACTTTCTGAGTGCAATAAGCATAGTTCAGTGACTTTGTTGTTACAAACGAAAGAAAAGTGACTTTAGGAGATAATTTGAGATAGTTGAGTGTCCATTTTAGTAATTGACTCCCTAATTGGAGGGTGAATGTCATGCAATTTCGTAGTTTAAATATATTAGTGTGCCCAAGTTGAAAGAGTAATTTCCTTGGATTATCATCCAAGTTTATGGGAATATCCTCTTTCTATTCCTTTATTTAATATTTTTTTACTGAACTCATTTAATTTTTAATAATAAAACATATTTTTCAAAAATTGGGTGACCTTCAAAGAAATAGATACATGACTTTCTCCAGAGAATATATTTCACTGAACTTCAATAACAAACTCCTTTCTTTTCTTTTTTTTTTATTAATTGTGAGTTCGATGAATCTAAGATCAATTCTCAGATTCACCAAGTGATGGGAGTTGCATGTGAGATCAGTGCAATCGAGAGAGGAAGAGAAAGAAGTTGAGAAAATAATTTTTGATATATTTTCAAATGAGGCAGAGGAGTACACTATATATTGGAATTAACTTAAATAGCTACTGGGGCCACATGTGTAACTAACTAACTAACACTACTGACTATCTAAGCTAACATATTAGCTAATTACATTTTAACACTAACTATACAATATTTTACACTCCCCCTCAAGCTGGAGGGTGTAATATGTTGAGCACTCCAAGCTTGCCTAGTAAAAATGTATGTTGCAACTGCCTAAGGCCTTTGGTAAGAAGATCAGCTGGCTGGTCTTTAGTTCCCACATAGTGTGTGCAAAGAACCCCTTGTTTAATCTTGTCGCGTATAAAATGACAATCAATTTCTATGTGTTTGGTACGCTCATGGAAAATAGGATTGGCTGCAATCTGAAGAGCAGCTTTGCTATCACAATAGACTTCTACAGGCTGTTTGATGGTCACTCCAAGTTCAGCAAACAATCCTAACAACCAGACCACCTCTGCAATTACAGCTGCTAGGCTGCGATATTCTGCTTCTGCTGAACTTCTCGACACTGTATGTTGCTTCTTGGATTTTCATGAGATGAGTGAATTCCCAAACTTGACTAAATATCCAGTTACAGACCTCCTTGTATTTGGACAACTAGCCCAATCTGCATCACAAAAACATGTCAAACAGTCTGCTTCAGCACTGCTTAGCAGTATACCCATGCCTGGCTCATGCTTCAAATACTTGACTACTCTCATTGCAGCATCCCAATGAGATATTTTTGGCTCCTGCATGAATTGACTGAGTGTTTGAACTGCAAATACAATATCTGGTCGTGTAACAGTCAAATATATCAGTCGACCAATCAGTCTTTGATACTCTGATGCATCTGCTAAAACTTCATCTCCTGCAGTTCCTGTTTGTCTGTCAAATTCAGCAGAGGTGAACTTTTGATTAAGATCTATTGGAGTAGAGATTGTCTTAGCACCACTTAATCCCAAATCTGAAATGAGCTGGAGACAGTATTTTCTTTGATTTAGCAAGATCCCTTCCTTTGATCTCATAACTTCAATCCCTAGAAAATACTTAAGTTCACCAAGGTCCTTCACTTTAAACTTCTGATGGAGAACAGCTTTGGTTTCATTAATGAACTCTTCACAGTTACCAGTAATCAATAGATCATCCACATATATCAACACTGCTACAAAATCATCTCCTTTCCTTTTTGTGAATAGTGAATAATCATGCAAACTTTGAACATATCCTACAGCTGTTAGTGCTTCACTGAGCTTAATATTCCACTGACGAGATGCCTGTTTAAGTCCATATAAGGACTTTGATAATTTGCATACCTTTGTCTCCCCCTGTCTCTTAAAACCTTGAGAAAGTTCCATGTACACTTCTTCATATAGATCCCCTTGTAAGAATGCATTATATACATCCATTTGTGAAATGGCCCAGCCTTTAGAAGCAGCTAAGGCAATGACTGACCTCACAGTTACCATTTTGGCAACAGGTGAGAATGTTTCATTGTAATCCAACCCTTCTCTTTGGCTATAGCCCTTGGCTAATAACCTGGCCTTGAACCTTTCTACCTCACCATTTGCTTTATATTTAATTTTGTATACCCACTTTGAGCCAATAGCTTTCATGTCTTTTGGTAAATCAACAACCTCCCAAGTCTGATTGCCTTCCAAGGCTTTGATTTCTGCTTCCATAGCTTCAACCCATCTCTTGTCCGTGCATGTTTCACTGAAGGTTTTTGGCTCTGTCAGCTCTGAGATTTTTGCCACAAAGCTTCTGCATTTGTCAGTTAGCCTGTTGTAGGACAGATAGTTAGACAATGGGTAAGAAGAGTTTTCCTTTGTCTTGGTCACATAGTCTTGCAACCAAATAGGTTCCTTTGTAGTTCTTCTGGATTTTCTTGCCTCAGTAAGTTCTTCCTGAACAATTGTTGGTTGAACTTCATTTGTCTCTATTATCAAGTGTTGTTCTGGCATTCCAATATTTTCCTCCTCTATCTCTGCATATGCAGTATCAGTGTGTCCTGCTTCTAGTGAATGTTCACTTGCTTCATGTTGCATGTCTGCAGGTATTTCTGGTAGGATAGGATCAGCATCATCAGTTTCATGTTCTGCAATGTAAATTCCTGTGTTGTTATCAGTGTCCCTTTCTGCAACAGGTGGTTCCTCCAAATTACTTCCTTCAGCTGTGGACTCTTGTAGGATAGTCTCAGATGAACCTTGTAAAGGTTCTGATTGACCTGCAGCATCATCAGTAGCTATTTGTTCTTTTGCATTGTGAAAAGGAAACACATTTTCCTTGAATATAACATCTCTGCAAACAAAAAATTTGTTAGTATTCAAATCCTCAAGCTTGTACCCCTTTTGTGTTTCTGCACAAGGAATACAGCAGCTATTGCTCTTGGTGAAAATTTGTCTTCCTTGACCAGGTTAGTTGCATAGCACAGACATCCAAACACTCTAAGATGAGCTAGTGAGGGTGTTCTGTTGTACAAAAGGTCATATGGAGTCTTTCCCTTCAGCAACTCAGTAGGCAATCTGTTTATTACATACACTGCAGTTTTAATGCATTCACCCTAGAACCTTGTAGGAGTGTTTGCTTGAAACTTCAACGCCCTAGCTGTATCCAAAATATGCCTATGCTTCCTCTCCACTACTCCATTTTGTTGTGGAGAGTAAACACAACTGCTTTGATGAACTATACCATATGCATCAAACAGCTCATTCATGTGCTTATTAAAGAATTATGTGCCATTATCTATTCTAACTATTTTCACCCTAAACTGAAATTGAGTGTGCAACATGGTAAGGAATTTCCTCAGTACTACAACAACATCACTTTTCAAATGAAGTAAATGCACTTAGGTATATCTTGTATTATCATCTACTATTGTTAGGAAGAAATGCTTCTTATCATATGTGGGAAATTTATATGGTCCCCAAACATTCATGTGCAAAAGAGATAAGGGACTTTCACTTCTACTCATGCTTCTGGGAAACATTAGTCTAGTTTGTTTTGCTAATGGGCATACAGGGCAATCATTATTCACTACTATTTCTGCAGAATTATTATGAAACAGGTCTAACTTTTTCATAGCACTGACTGAAGCATGGCCTAGCCTTTTGTGCCACAAAATTCCATCTTCTACAATGTTTTGTGCAGTTGCAGATGAAGCCATCTTCTTTATTTCTTTGACAAATCTCTCCAAATCACCTTTGAAATTCTTCTTCAAAATGTATAGACCACCTCTTTCTCTACCAATCCCCCTTACCTTGCCATTATAGAGATCCTGAAACAGGCAGAAATGAGGGGAAAAATTCACTGAGCAACATAGTTGTCTGGTTAGTTTGGACACTGAGATTAAATTGAACTTAAACTCAGGTACAAATAGCACATCTTCCAGCTTCAATTCATCAGTTCTGACAACATCTCCAATATGTGTTATATTAGACTTTCCTCCTGTGGGCAAATGTACTTGATCACCATTACATTTGTCTACTTTGTTCTTAGTGTCTAAAATGTCTAGCTCACCAGCTATGTGATGTGTAGCTCCAGAATCAATCACCCATTCTCTACAATTAAAATTTGCCATTAAGGAGGTTGCAGTACCTGTTGCAGTACTTGCATGTTAGCTTGATGCTTTGGTGTTTCCTTGTTCAACATGCTTAGGATTTGCTTGTACTGATTTTCAGTGAAGTATGATCCTATCTTCAATCCATCAAGGTTACTTCCTTCCTCATCCTGACTTGCCTGCTTTCCACTCTCCTGACCACCAGTTGTCACATTTGCTGCATATGGTCGCTTGGCCTTGAAATCAGTCGGATAACCAACTAATTTGTAGCAGGCATCTTTGGAATGTCCTGGTTTGTTGCAATAATCACACTTCAGAAATGGCTTTTTTCCTTTATACTGTCCCCTACCTGCTTGAATAGGTGCTTGTCCTCTACCTGCTTGCATAGCAACTGGATCCCCTCTATTTTGCAAAGTTATGTGAGTACTTGCACTTTGGCTCTCATCTTCTATAATCAGTGCATAAGCTTGATTTAGTGTTGGCTCCACGGTCTTCATTAGAATCTGTCGCCTTGCCTGCTCATATGTCTCATTAAGGCCACTCAGAAACTGTATCAACCTTTGCTGCTGTAAATGTTCAACATACTCCTTCGAATTAGGTACAGGTACCATGGCATCATACTCAGCCCACAGTTCCTTCAACCTAGTGAAATACGCAGAAACTGATTCATTTCCCTGCGAAATAGTGGCAATTTCTCTGTGCAATTGAAAAATTCTCACTCGATTGACCTTGTCGAACCTTTCCCTCAGATCTTCCCATACCAGATGTGCATTGGAAGCATACACAATACCACTAAGTAGATCTGGAGAAACAGTGTTCATAATCCATGAAAGTACTATCGCATTACATGTTTCCCAATCTTCATGTAATTCAGACTTAAACAAATCCTTTTTGCAAGTCCCAAGCACAAAACCTAGCTTCCTTTTAGCTTGTAACGCAATTTTCATTGATCGACGCCACAAACCATAATTCTCTGTACCTGTGAGCTTAACAGGGATTAGAATCGAGCTAGGAGTGTCTGAAGGATGAACAAATAGAGGATGTGTGTGGTCAATTTTTTCAACCGCCATTGACGATCTTCTGCTGCACCTTCTCGAGGAAGACGATGATGAGATCTCAACGGATTTGAACTGAATTGCGGATTATGATTCTTCACCGCTCTGATACCATGTGAGTTCGATGAATCTAAGATCAATTCTCAGATTCACCAAGTGATGGGAGTTGCATGTGAGATCAGTGCAATCGAGAGAGGAAGAGAAAGCAGTTGAGAAAATGATTTTTGATATATTTTCAAATGAGACAGAGGAGTACACTATATATTAGAATTAACTTAAATAGCTACTGGGCCCACATGTGTAACTAACTAACTAACACTACTGACTATCTAAGCTAACATATTAGCTAATTACATTTTAACACTAACTATACAATATTTTACATTAATGTTGGTGACAAGTTCCACTATAGTTCATGTATTTGCATACATATTAAGAACTATTTGACTAAACCTCAATATTTTATAGCATATAGTCAGAGACTATATTCCACATGAGAGAAAATAAGAGTTGCAAGCACGTCTACCACTTATCTCTTCGTTAGAGAATGATTCATCCCCTTCTCCTATTTTCA
This sequence comes from Nicotiana attenuata, assembly GCF_001879085.1. NCBI lineage: Eukaryota > Viridiplantae > Streptophyta > Magnoliopsida > Solanales > Solanaceae > Nicotiana > Nicotiana attenuata. Next base: position 13,251,432 of record NC_031989.1, read on the forward strand.
TACTATTTTTTTCCAATTGCTCCATAATTATATTTTTTCCCTCAAAACTCCATAATTAAACAAATGGTTTATAAAGATTTATTCACATGCCTCATTGCTTAACTCCCGACAACAGTAACTACCCTCTTATATGAAATAGGCACTTGTCTGAGAATTCCTACTTTGTTTTTTTTCTATTTTTCTATTTTAATACTTAATTTTTTTCCTGTACTTTTGAATGAAATTTGCTTTTAATCCAACCTCTCATTAGAAAAAATCATAATTTCAACAGAAAATTAGTGGTAAAAGTCTAGTTAACCCAATTGCGCGTTAATAATTATTTTAATTCTTAGTAATGTTTTGTATTGCCTTTGATAGGAAGGTCTGGAGGTCTAGCATTAGGGTTGTAGGTTAGGGGGTAGTAGCACTTTCCTTACTTCATTCCGGGTGTGAGGCGGGGTTGGATTAGGGTTGATCTTAGATAGCTTGCAGTTTAGGCTGAATACACTCTGTAATTGTTGTTTATCTTAGCCCGGGGCCTTAGGTACCGGTTACTGTTATTGCATGTCTTTCATCTTTTGGTTGTTATGCTTCCATTACTATTACGGTTGCTATTGCAGTTACTAATAAATTGTCTTTTCTTGTTTTCTTTTTTATTTTCATTTTTTTGAGCCGAGGGTCTATCGGAAACAGCCTCTCTGCCCTGTCTGGTAGGGGTAAGGTCTGCGTACACATTACCCTCCCCAAATCCCACCTGATGGGATTTTACAGGGTAGTTGTTGTTGTTGTTGTTGTTGTTTTGTATTGCCTTTAATTGCATCTTAATAAATTCTTTGTTTCTAAAATTATCTCAAAATTTGAACAAATTGGTCGCCAAGAACTCATTTTTGTAGTTAGCTTGTGGGCCAAATCACAGGCAAATAAATCACACCTAATTAACTAATTAATAATCAACTAAATTCCAGCATATCTCTAATTTTAAAGCTAATCCAAACTTATTGTAATTTATCAAAAAACCGCCCCACTAATTCAAATTCCTTCAATCCATGCGGACTTGCTGTCATTCTCTTAAAAATCCCATTTTTTTGATTAAGAAGTTGATTATCAAATTGTAAGAAATTAATTGAAGACAAATCTCTATTTTCTTTTTTCTTTTTTCCCTTTTTAAATTCCCATCAAATATAATTTTAAATTCTTATTGACCTTACCAATACAGCCTTTGAGTTCAAGGAAGCATCCAATGGACCAGCTCATTCGTGTGTACAAGACTAATATAATTTTTATGCAATTGAAAAAAATATAATAATAAAAATATTAATTTACATTAAATATGTATAAAACCATGTATTACTATAATCTTACTGAGTACCATATAATGCATGCCTCATTGTACATTTTCAAGAAAAGCACAGAACTTTATGGCCAATTCTGAAAACCATTTTCAGCAAAAGGATGTTCTTTGTTTGATTGCATTTTGATCAGACGGTCAAGATTTGATTTTGTTCTTTAGATAAATTAGATTTCTTTTTGTAAATAGAAAAGAAGAAGATTTAAGGAGGGAACAGTTTCAAACTGCCTTCAGTATTAGCTTTGCCTTCAACTGTTCAAATTCAAAAATCTGCGACTGTTAAAAGGTAACATAAAAGAATAGTTTACCGTTTGCTTTAAATGTTTAAATTTCAGTTTTATTTTCATTTTCTAGACTGCTTTTGTATACAAACTTTGCTGCATATTCAGAGAGTTATTTAAAGTTGCAGTTAACAATGACACATGCTATTTTTCTTTTGCTTTTGTCCAAAAAAAAGTATAAATCATTTTACTTTTTCTTTTAGCTGTAGATTCTGTTATTTTTAATTTCAGTTTAGTTCCCGGGTAGTTAAAAAGCTTTTGGATTTGAATGAAGACATCAATTTTCTTGAAACTTTAGCTTACAAATCTTGAAACAACTTGTGGCATTTTGTTGATTTTTTTGCAGATTTGACCAGAGAATTTACAGCAAGAGAGGGTCAAAATGGAAAATATTTCAAGTCCTGATGAAAGTCCTGATGTTGGATATGGATATCAACCATCACCTTCTTCTGTGGATGATCAATCACCTACTGAAAACACAGGTTTTTCGACGTTGAGTGGCGATTCTTTTGCCTATTGCAGAACAAACTCAGAGACCTCAGCCTTTTCAGAACATACAGATGAAAATAGTTGGTCTGAGACAGGTTCTCCTATGAGCTCGCGAGGCATGAAATCTCCCTCTCGTGCTGTTCTTTCGAGACTAGGAATGAGACAGCACAAGACTATTGCAGATGATCCTGAAACAATAGATTTAGGTAAGTCAATAAACTAAATAGGATTACAAGTTTAAGTTTCATACATGATTTTGCTAACTTTGGTATCGAAAACTTTGTAGAGCTTGAATTGATGAAGGAGAGATTTTCAAAGTTGTTATTAGGAGAGGACATGTCAGGAGGGGGAAAAGGGGTTTCAACAGCAGTGACAATCTCAAATTCTATCACAAATCTTTATGGTAAGGTTCTCAAATAACATTCTAAATCCCAGTTTAATATGATTCTTGTTCTAATTTTAGTTTACTGATTGTTGTTTTCTTCTTCAGCATCTATGTTTGGTCAACACCAAAGATTGGAACCTTTAAATCCTGACAAGAAAATAATGTGGAAGAGAGAGATGAATTGTCTCTTATCTATATGTGATTACATTGTAGAATTTGTTACTACATCACAACAGTTACAAGATGGAACCATTGTTGAGGTAAAAACTATTTTTAGCAGAAGATTTACTCTCTTTTCACTTTTGCATATTTGAGAGTATTAACACAATGTCAACTACTTTTAGGCATTGACAAGCAGGCCTAGATCAGATATTTACATCAACCTTCCTGCATTGAGAAAACTCGACGCAATGCTCCTGGTAAGACCACAACTATAATCTCCTCAAAATCAAAATGTTCATTCAAAATCAAGTTCTATTTTAGCAACATGAAGCTAAAAATGAGTTCTTTTATAGGAAATCTTGGACAGTTTTGAGGCCACTGAGTTCTGGTATGCTGAGCAAGGAAGTATGTCAAGCAACTCAACACGTGCTGGATCGTTTAGGAAGATTATTCAGGTTCAGCCTCAACCTCAGCGCAAAGAAGAGAAGTGGTGGTTACCAGTTGTTTGTGTTCCTTCTGGTGGCCTCTCCGAGAAGGCAAGGAAGCACTTGAGACACAAGCGCGACTGTGCCAACCAAATTCATAAAGCAGCAATGGCCATCAATAGCAGCATTCTTTCTGAAATGGAAATCCCAGAATCATACATGGCATCACTCCCTAAGGTAACATACTAACATACTCAAAATACAATACAGAAACATGGAAATTGCAGACTAATGAGGAGATAATTTTACTACAGAGTGGAAAGGCGAGTGTTGGAGACTCAATCTATCGCCACATGTATTCAGCAGAGAAATTTTCCCCTGAACATCTCCTTGACAGTCTAAACATAAGCTCAGAACATGAAGCACTTGAACTTGCTGACAAGGTTGAAGCTTCAATGTATACATGGAAACGTAAAACATGCATGCCTCAATCGAAATCATCATGGGTCATGGTAAAAGATCTTGTCTCTGAAGATCGGACTGATAAGAATCATGTCTTAGCAGAACGAGCAGAAAGTTTGTTGTTTTCTTTGAAGCAAAGGTATCCTGAACTTTCACAAACAACATTGGACACAAGCAAGATCCATTTCAATAAGGTAAAATTTCAATGAATCCATAACTTGAATACTTGATCGAACAATGTAATTGTTAGGCCTTAGACTTGAATAGATAAGTGAACAAAAATATATCTACTGATTGTTGCAGGATGTTGGAAAGGCAATCTTGGAGAGCTATTCTAGAGTACTGGAAAGTTTGGCGTTCAACGTTGTTGCTTGGATTGAAGATGTGCTTTTTGTAGATAAGACAATGAAAAACCAAGAAGAGTAGGCACAGCAGTAAGCAAAGCCTTTTTGATTTCTGAAAATAGGAGTCAAATTTCAGCTCCTCCGGAAATACAGTTAAACTTCCTGTAACAAAGGATCATTACTGAATAGAATAGCACCAAGTCGAGAACTTGAACAGATGGAGGATCAAATTCACTACGTGATAAGCAAATTGATTCTGTAATTTGAGACAAGTATTCAAACTTGGAAATCTGTTTTTATCATGATTTTATATCCAAGAGTCAAATTCTGTAGTTTTCTATTCTTTATCGCTATTCTCATTCCTTAGATCCTTCAATGAGGGCATTTTGGTTCCCTTCCATCTGCATTTTGTCAAAGAATCATATGTTCGCGAAACAAATGCCAACAGACTACCATCTGATTTGAAATAGCGGGAAAAAAGAAATAATAGCATACACTCTCAGGGAAAAAAGAAGTAATAGCTCGTTTGGTATAATCCCGGGATTAAATTTGAGATGAGTATATCCCATGTATGGTTGGAATAAAATCGTGGTATAACTAATCCCGGGATTGCAGCATTTTTTTATCCCCATGGGATGGTGGAATAACTAATCCCGAGATAATTAATCTTAGGATAACTTGTTTCCCAACCAAACGACCTCTCAAAAATTCTTTAAGCCTCAGAAACTGGAATTATTTTTGATAAATGAGAAGTCAAAAAAACATACATATTACTTGAGCATATAGCCCAGTGAGAATTATCATTCACCAAACTACTGTCATAAGAACTGTTTCTTGATTCCCTACTTAGTATTTACCTAGAGAAACAATGTGGCGGAGGCTGGCTCTCCGCCAAGGGGTTCAAAAAAAAAAAAGTTAAAAAGGATTGTAGTTAATGGGAACTGAATTTATGACCTTACAAAAGGTTTTGAACCCCTTGACCACTAAGCTTCACTTTTGGGTTGTGTCAAGGGGATTCAAAACTTAATATATAGAGGTGAAAAACAGATTCATCTTTATATAAAGTGTAATTTTTCGGCTTCCGCCCCTAAATCCACCCCCAAACAAATAACAAAAAAGAAAAATCAACCAATCCACAATTCAGGATCAATTTTCCACTGCTGAAATCAAGTAAAACAATACCATATGTACTTCTTGGAAATGAAAGACCTAAAAGGATAATTTTCATCATCCTAAGCCACTATGGACAGAATTTATATAAACATTGGAAAAAAGGACTACCATTTTTTCAAAGATTGGAGCTTTATAGTATACTATTATTTATGCTGAAAGATTAGAGCTTTTTACACATCAGTCCAACTACCAGTTCTGAGCCTCATTGGCCTAATTCTTGATGAAGACTTGAAAGCTTCAACCAATGACTTGCATTTAGTATTGTCCCCTTTGTTTTCCTCCAAACATTTCTTCAATGCTTCAATATCAGCCACATCCACCTTCTTCTCTGCACCATCACTCTCCTTTTTCTCATCATCATTATCCATTTCTTCAAAATTCAACCAAGAAAATCCAAAAAAAGAATCACTAGAAATTTGAGATTGAACTCTATATACTAATACAAGTGAAAATTGATCGTGGAAATTTTAGAGTCAACAAGTTGTACAATGATGAATTGTGTGATTAAACTGCAAAAAAAAGGAGCATAGGATTTTTGTGGCAGCTTCTGTTTTGGCTGTTTTAGGGAGTTTGGGAATCTATTAAAAGTGGGACCCTGCACAGAGGTGATTGACATGGATCTGATCACTTGCTGACTTATTTTATCACAAGTGTACTTAGGTGAAATTTTTTCTAGTTTTCTTTTTTTCATATAATTTACAGTATATTTAAGTTATATGTTATCTACATAATTTAACAAATCAATCTATAGTGTAAGAGATTTATACTGGTATATAACTTAAATACTATTAGTTATGTTATGTAATTTTTAAAGAATTATTGCAGGTTTAAGATAAATAAAAAAATAAAATATTTTCTTTAACAAATCAAACTTCTGACATTGGGACAGGGAAGTCCTTGGTTTGAAGTTTATCACCATCCATCACCAAATTAAGGTAAGACATAAGAGTTTCTTCCACATAAAATAGTTTTTATATAAAAAGAACTTTTCTACAAGTTTAAAATTTTAAATAAGAGGATTAGCATAATTTTACATTCTTTTGATTTAATATCTGTACGCAACCTAATGTCACAAAGTTCTATGCTAGAAAACACAGATTTACTGTTTAATCATTCGGTATTCAAATTTCACCCCACTACATAAAAGGGATAAAGCGTGATACCATCCTTTAGTCCAACAGGATGTGGGGTGTGTTTTTCTTGCTCCCACAAGAATCCATATAAAAGCACTTTTGGTCTAACTTGGTTTCAGTTTCAGAGTTCAGTTACTGTTTTGCATGCAGGTAACACGTTAAACATAATTGTCTTTTTTCTCCTTTTGTAACAACACTTGCGAGATTCTGTTTCTCATCTTTCTCTAATCATCTCTACCTTTTTTCTTGTTTACAGTTGTAGATTTCTTTTTACTTGTTAACACAAGATTCTAATCTAAAAGAAATAAAGTAAAATAATATAGAAGCAGACCTTTTTGTCGTTGCATGCAAATTAGGACACGAAGAGAAATACTTACTTGTTGAAGCCATGATAATCAGACTTCTTCTTGGTATTTCTTGCTTCCCGATTTTTATGTTCACTTCGTCAAGTTGTGCGACATTATATATTTACATATATAACTAAAGGTGTCCTACTGTCCTATCCAAACCTAAATAAGTTAGGATAACTTCATTACCACCCCCATCATGATCAGGAGTCTGAGTTGATGTCTGTATTATTATTAAATATAGCATGTTTGGCCAAGTTTCTCCGAGATCAAAAGTGATTATTTTTCTCTTAAAATTGAGGTATTTGGTGAAACTTTTAGAAGAAAAAAAATATTTTTAAGTAGATGCAGAAATTGTTTTTAAAAAGCTTAATAAGTTACTTTTCCGTAGAAACTGAAGTTGTTTTAAATTTTCTTTTAGAAAATAACCCTTATCGAAAAGTTATACATACCAATATAATCCTACCCAATTTAACCTAATATTTAACTATTCTGAAAGCAACTCTCCTAGTGTAAGTATCTTTTTAGGATAGATTTTTAATGTATGACCGGTAACATTTAGGATGAATACTTTTATACTTATTGAATAATGTTTCGATATACTTAAACCATTGAAAGAATAAAATACTTTCAATTTTATTTTCATATCTTGCGTAACAAAAATATTTAATTATAGTCTTTCATAATAAGTAATTTGAATTATTTATCTACTTCAATAATATTAACTATTAAGTAAATCTTTTATGTCCTACTTCACAACTTGACACCTAAAAGCAACAACAACAACAAACAAACCCAGTAGTTTTCCTCAAGTGGGGTCTGGGACGGTAAGATGTACGCAGCCTTACCCCTACCCCTGGAAGGGCAAAGGCTCTTTCCGATAGACCCTCGGCTAGAGAACGACTGAAAAAGAAAAGGTAATTGCAACAAGTAGGAATAACAGCAAGATGAAATAAGATTGAATCCAAGAATGCAGTCAAACTCTAGGTAGTAATAGCCATCTATGGATAAAAGATAACATACTAACACTAATGCTAGTGAACAGAGTAAGACAAAGAGAAATGCTCGACTACCTACGAACCTTCTACCATAATCTTTGACCTCCACACCCTCCTGTCTAGGGCCATGTCCTGAGTTAGCTCCCGCTGCGCCATGTCCCGCCTAATAACTTCTCTTTAAAACTTCTTAGGCCTACCTCTACCCCTCCTGCTACCCACCGAGGCTAACCACTCGCACCTTCTAATTGGGGCTTCTATACTTCTCCTATTAACATGCCCGAACCATCTCAACCTCGCCTCTCGCATCTTATCCTCCACAGGAGCCACTCCCACCTTTTCCCGAATAACTTTATTCCTAATCTTATCCAACCGGGTATGCCCACACATCCACCTCAACATCCTCATCTCAGCTACTTTTAGCTTATGGGTATGCGAGTTCTTGACCGGCCAATACTCTGCTCCATACAACATAGTCCGTCTAACTACAACCTTGTAGAACTTACCTTTAAGTCTCAGTGGCACATTAATTCTTATCTTGACACTTAAAAGCACTTTTTGAAAAACTTAGTCAAACAAAAACCGTTGTTCAAAAGTGAATGTCAAACTGATTTGCCAAACATAAACTGCTTTATTCCGAAATTATTTTTTCAAAAAGCATTTTTCAGAATACATTTTTTTTTAAAAACTTGACCAAACAAACTATAGGTAATGTTATAGACTTCACTTTAAATTATCGATGCTATACCTAAATTAACAAGTGCACCTCAATTTCATCACCCTATAGACCATTTATTAGCACATTGTTAACAAAACAAAACTATAAATTAATTGTAACACTTCAAGAATTAGATAATTTTAACCACCATCATTCAAATTAGGTAATCGCGAGACGTTTAAGAAATTAGAAGCATGAGTTCCCGCTCGAAACTCGCTTTGAAAAAGCTCATGCCAAAGTGAGACATTATAACCTAAGAGAATAATCTATACTATATTAAAAGCATGAAGGCCCTTAGCGAAATATCGTTCGCCTTTTTTACCCTTTAAAAAATTAATTATACATTAGGCAAAATAATCATTTTATTATTTTCCTAAATTTTAGGACTTTGGAATCAATAAAAAAATTTGCATATTAAATCTTTCTTTACTTAATAGGTGCTCATTTTGTCTGGGCTTTTAGTTTAATGTTTCTGTTCAGTGGACGTGGTTATTGGCAAGAACTTATTGAATCCATCGTTTGGGCTCATAATAAATTAAAAGTTGCTCCTGCTACTCAGCCGAGAGCCTTGAGCATTATACAAGGACGTGCTGTAGGAGCAACTCATTACCTTCTGGGTGGAATTGTCACAACATGGGCATTCTTCTTAGCAAGAATTATTGCAGTAGGATAATGGCTAGGAGGATTTGAAAAGCGTTATGGCATTACGATTTCCAAGATTTAGCCAAGGCTTAGCTCAGGACCCCACTGCTCGTCGTATTTGGTTTGGTATTGCTACCGCACATGACTTCGAGAGTCATGATGATATTACTGACGTAATTAATTAGTCCTAATATTTAGTAGTTACGACTCACCTATACTATAAACATTAAGAATCAAAACAAAATATTTCCTTTTTTAAGGTAAAGACAACTTAAGGTTTAGCATAGGTTGAAATTTGCTTCTATAACCAAAGAACGAAAACATACTTAACTTTAGACAAACACCATTCTAAACGAACTACCGTTATTCCTTTTTTCACTTATTCGAACAAATGATAATTTCATATATATCATTTATATATTTAATTATTTATTATAAAATATGAAGGTTAGTAATTTTATAGTCATTTCTAGACTTTGTATTATCGCTTATCAAATTTTTAAGAGCTATAAGGCCAACTTTTTCATTTCCATAAGTTTAAAAGATTCAAATATTAATTTGTTTTGTTTGAAAATTCTTGATAAAAATTTTATGTTATTTTTTATGTATTAAGTCAAAAAAATAACAATAATCTTTATAGATATTCCGATATAAGTCACAATAAGGTCTGAGGATTTCTGTGGCCAGACTTTTTTAAAAGTAAATTAGCTAAATGAGATTAGCGTTTGTTATTTTCATGATTCTTATACTTTTTTCTTTATTTTTTACTTTATAAGTCAAACAAATTATTTAATAATATTTTACATAATTTTTAAAATATTATATTTATTGATATGAGTCGGCCTTAGCGAAATATTGTTCGTCCTTTTTACCCTTTAAAAATAGAGTTGGCACTAGATAAAATAGTCATTTAATTATTTTTCTAATATTTATGAATAATCATCTAATTATTTTCCTAATATTTGGTATTTCAAAATACAAAAGAGGCATCAGAGGATTTCTGTGGGGTAAAATTTATTCTTTTATTGATCTAGCTAAATAGGATCAATATTCATCATTCTCAAGAACTTATATTTTTTTCTTTAATTTGTATTCTATAACTCAGATATATTGTTTAATAATATTTATGTGATTTTTTAAAACTGTGTATCCATCGAGATAAGGTTCACGCGCAAAGCGCGTACCCTAAGACTAGTATACAATAAAGACAACTACGCCTTTGTCTCAAATTAAGTTAAAAGGAAACTAAGAGAAAAATATAAATAAAAAATACACTTCTCTTAACAATGGATCGATACAGCTTCCTCAGTATTTTGTAACCTGATTAGGCAAGTCTATTATGGTGAATTAAAATTGTCACTTCTCTCGGTTGTGAATCTTTACTATGAATATAGAATATTTGAGATTTAGCAGTTTCCACATTTGTAACAGCAATATGTCATGCCGTTATATACATGAACTACAAGCGTAATCAACATTAAGGTCTGTCTACTTAGTTTTTAACTTAATAATCTGCAAAATAAATTTCAAATAGCTATAGTTAAGTGATGAAAGTTTTAAGTAATAAAGAATGAAATGTCTCATATTGGTTTGGCACGGTCACTAGATACGGGTAAAAGTTGCTCTCCATCCTCCCTTGTAACCCAACAGAATTATGAAACCCCAAACAACAACTTTCAGAAACATCAAAAGAACGAAAAACATTAAGAGAATTCAAAAAATAATAAAATAGATAAAGCAACAGCCCTTACACATTCATCTTTAGCAATAACTAATAGATGAAACCCTGCATAATCTGCACAAAGAATAGTGTTAGTCATGCACTAGCGCAAATCAGGAAACTCAAACCCCAAGCTGTATAGACTCTTCAGACAACCATGGCATACAAAACAAAATATCATAGCCACAGTGAACTTACACAAGCACTTGGGACTTGACATATACGATAATACTTGCAATTGTGGAAAGCAAATGCTAATCAACAGCATCAAACCCTCTTACGTGTTTGCGTGTGTGTTTGTGCGCTTTCCTTTCCTTTTTTTTTTGTTGGGGGGGGGGGGGGGGGGGTGTTAGAATCTGGGAAGAACAAGAACAATTATTGAGAGCATACAGATCGCTTGTGAGGAGCTTACTTGATTTCGAGGATACAAAATGACATTGCATATCATGAAACAGCTACATTATCATTCCTTTGAATATTCTAATCAGCTCAACGTAAGGAAACAATAGTTCCAATATGTACAACAACCATCGGACAGCGCCATGATTTGGGCAATCTACGAAGGGGCTTAATGAACAAGTTAGTAGTCGAGCTGGGTTCTAGAGCAGTTGGATGGGCAGGCTAGAGAAACGCTGCTTCAGGGTTTTGTCTGCAACCCAATGCCCCAGAAAAGAATGGGCCTCCCAGCAGCTTCATATGCCGCTAAAGGCAAGCGGAGAAACGCTCTGACATGGTGATTCCAGATACCAAAAAAGAGTGTAGGGTTAATGAAAGACCTGTCTCGGCTTTGCTCCTCCTCCAATTCAAAAAGGATTATGTAACTCAAATCAGCTGTCATCATCTACTGCACCTATATACGTGAGATCTGTCCTTCTAACCCTTACAGTGCCTTTAAGCCAGTTGGATGCCTTCAAATTGGCATTATCACTCCCACCAACTAAGGTAGAGTTACTTGATGATTGACTAGACCCTGCCCCATCCTCTAAAAGAATCCATGGATCCACCTCAAGATCATTCTCTTGCTGTGATGATACGTGCTTGGCCTTCCCGGACACACTTGTGGCAGTTCGTAATAAAGAAACTGGAGTCCTCTGAGTTTGGTTCAAACCATTGGACGAGTGCAATACAGATATTGGGTTGCTGGGTAGAAGGGAACTGAGAGCAGCAGGTGCTACAGATGGGGGCTGACAAGATATTGACCACCGAACAGAAGGGAAAAGAATTGGCATGGCACTTTGGATGCGCCATCTGACTGTCTCGGGAAGCTGCATTCGATCCAATTCATTCTGCACCAATCAAGAATAGTAATGGAGCACTGCCTTGTTAACTAATTGACAAACATACATCAGAGCCAGCCAAGGAATGGATAACATCTAGAATAAAGACATTCTAAAACATTGGTTAATTGTCCATTTCAAAAGATCCAGGGAAAGGTTTTGTTAGGAAATTCACCAATTTGAAAGAATCATTTATTGAGTCAAAATAAGTAAAAAGCATCAAGCGCAGCCAAGAATCTACGGAAAGGGAGCATGGGATACAGCAATGAGCTATGAGAAGAGAGGTGATTTGCTTAAGAAGAGAAGTTACTAGACTTACTTGAAACACTACGACATTGTTAACCATTTTATTGGTAGCAATTGATAACTGTCTAACACGGGCTTCGGGAAGACAGGTTAATGCCAGAGGTTCACAAATATATTTTACAAATCAAGATCTCTCAGAAGCAAATCAGGGCAACAAGTGAGGAGGCGTGTTGAAGACAAAAGATAAATCTAAAAAACAACCCCTCTAGCAGCTAAACTTTTAGATAAGGTGGTCCATATTTCAACAATGAGAATCCCATAAAAATGAGTGTTGTTCCGTGACATAATCAACTACTAAATTACAAGCACATCACAAAAAAACACAACAATTAAAGACACTTTCCATAGAGGAGTTGTGTGAAAATAGCGCATCAAAACCAACTGACTTGTTACCCAAAATTATCTTTTATTCTTTGACTAGTAAGCCTTTATCCAAATTATTTCACCTACACTACAATTTTAGAAATCCCATTCCATCGCTATAGCCACCCTCAAAACTATTTACATGATTTAAGACCCTCTCTCCCTCTTTGTTATGCACATGAAAAAAAAACTCCCAAAGAACCTGTGAGTGGGTTTTGTCATGTCTCTTTTTTTTCCCTTAATAGGTAGTTTTGCTATTTCTAATTCTACCCTATACAGCAGGTATTGTCATTTGTAGTTCTACCCCTATACAGCAGAGGATACAAGTACCTCACTTTCTAATTTATATAAGGATTTAATTTATAATCACTAACAATTGTAAATGAATTTTTACACAGGCAGTGAAATTTGACCAGATATAGAAGGTTACAACAACAATAACAACCCAGTAAAATCCCACTAATGGGCTCTGGGGAGGGTAGTGTGTACGCAGACCTTACCCCTACCCCGAAGGAGTAGAGAGGCTGTTTCCGAAAGAGGGATATAGAAGGTTACTTGCCAATAATATATCCTATAGAAATGAAATCCTTTATATAATAGTATTCGTTTTGAGTAGTTCCCATTTCAATATGCACTGGTGGTGGCTGCATGCAAGGTTCTTTACAAATGTCCCAATTAGTAAACCCCATAGATAAAAGGAGTCCTCATTTACACCTGAAGTCTCGTTGTACTACTACTTATACTATATCCTATTAAAAAATTATTTTCAATGGCAGGTTAATATGGAGGACAACATTTTATTTACATGCTTTTTCAGTTTGTAAAATATTTCCATTTCAAAGATTACCTTCATCATCAGGTTATCTGACTCAAGATATAGAGGTACTATTTAATTCTACCAGATTCAGCAATTAAAGGTCAAACAAAAAGCAGACCTGGAGATTCTCAACTCCCTCACGCTCAAATGCAGAGTAGTCCTTGCTAGATTCACTGGATGATTTAGAGCTAGATCTCCCCTTGAGCCAACGTGGTTGGTGGCTACTCAGCAAACCATGCAACAACAGTAATAAACGATCAAAAAGACTTTCCAAGGACATAACAACAGAAGCAGTAGAAGAAGCCTCCACAAGTGAATCTAATTCTCTCTTCGAACTATAAGCTTGATTAAAGAAGTGGCTTGCATCTTCATGCACAATCCTACTTCCAAGGGTACGTAATATAACTGAGGCAAGCATGTATCTCATATTACGCCCTGATGGTTCCCTGACACAGCCAAATATGACGATTAGCATTGTACACACAAAAATCTTCTTACTTTGAAAGACAATATCTGCACACCACAATGGATATATTCTCAAAAATTGGCAATTAATGGCAAGCAATTATGCATGTTACATGAAGTTAACTTATACCACCAGAACACTCTTATCGCTACAGTAGATAAGCAGTAACATAGAAACTTTATTTAATCGCATAAAACTAAGCTAGCATATCGACTAATAACAATATTGAATTCTCAGGGCGTGGTATACTAGTATATATAGCAAGGGCTTCAATGAAGAAAACAAGAGGACAGAGTGACACAATATTATTGCAGACAGTGGTATTTTGAGCAATGGCATAAACTCAACCCTCAATGTATTCTTACCTATCTGCATATATTATAGGGAATAATCTCAGGATGAACTGCAAGCGCAATGACAATGATGCTCGCAAAGCCACAGGTGAAGGTGGTACTGTTTCTGCCGGACCAGAGGCTCGTCTGGCTAACCCAGGACTGCTACCTCTTGTACCCTTGCGGCTGCTTTTAGTTGTTGGACTTTCAATTCCAGAAGCAACTGTTCCAGCAGGCTTGCTCGCTTCACGAGTAACTGCATTAATCTGTTGCTCAATGTGGTTCATCTGTTTTATCATATCACTAGCAAATGTGCTTCTTGAATCATCTGAGGCTTGATCAAGACAAGGGAGAATTAAATCAACAAGAGCTCTCTCAGTGACATGCTGCTGTCGGACAAGGAACCCTTCAACATCAACAGTATGGCCAGACCCCTTCACAGGCCGTTTCAAGGTAGTCCCTTCATCCACCACTTCTCCTTCTTCTATGGAGGAAACTTCAGATTTGAACTTCTCTCCCTTGCTTGTTGTGGGATCAGAGTTGGAAGGACACCATCCCCACGGCTTCCAATACTGAGCTCTAGTTGAAAGACCTTTACTTACAGCAATATTAATGAGCCGTTGACGAACAGATTTCCTTCCAAAAAGAACATCATGGCCTCCTAGAAACCATTTAGCCTGTAATAGCATAGAATCCTCAAGTGACCTCCCCAAAAGATGTACAACTTCAGAAAAAAGTGGAGCAGCATCAGGTCTAACAAGCAACCTGGTAAGGATCATTTCAATAATGTTGCTCTCGTTCTCTGAGACCGATGCTTTATCAGTGTTGGGCGAGAGGGATCTTAAAGCTTCAACTAAAGAGAGATCATGGCCCTCCAGTTTCTCAATTACAGCTTGCTCGTTTAAGAGGAGCCTGAGCTCAATCCATTGCCAATGAAACTTGGCAGGCTGCAAGGTATCCAAAATGTATACGAGCTTATCCAGAAGTTTTGTCTCATTTTCAGCACCATGAAACTTTGACTCTCCTTGTACTCCCACCTGATTTCCATCATCCTGTTTAACAATTGGCTGAGGTATTCTACAATCAATAAGGGCATTTAGGAAAAGCCGTGCACGGAGTGGCACAAAGGCAGAAGCCTTCGTGCGCAAGTCAACACCACTTGCTTCTAACAGGGATGCAAAATCAGAATCAACAGTATCTGCAGCTATGAGGTCATAAAGGCTATGAGTGTCTCTCAAACATACTTCACGAAATGGCAAGTGCTTTATAACATCACCAAAACCCAACAATAAAGAGTGATGTAATTGTTGAACCTCATCACGAGTCCCAGAACTTGAATTTAGAATCAATGGCCTCCACAGAACAAATGCAAACATTGAAAATGCAGGAGGGAAGACCAAGTTCAAAGGTAGCATCCGCTGCATTCTACATAGGGCCAGAATAGAAGCTTCACCCAGAAGGTCTACAATAAATCCATCAGAAACTGTTCTACAGTTCCCCACAAGCACCCTAAACCAGTGGACAGAAACTTCAGCCAAACTATCTGCCTTTAATGTCCCAACTGAACGTGCATTCCCATTTGAATTGGACCTCATACTCCTCACAAAATGGACAACGTCCAAACCATCCTTCAATCTGAAGAGAGAGACCATCCTCTCTAGGCTAGCCACTCCCTGAAGAATTGCCCCGATAACAAGTGCAGACACAGCTGCAGATATTTTTGCAGCCCGCCCAAGAGCTACTCTACTTGAATTGTTTAGAATATCACTGGACGCATTAGAATCATTCAATTCCGGAGAAAGCTGAAACTGAGAACGAGGAGCTTTTCCAGGAGCAAAAACTGGTGCAAGGGCAGAGGACGTTTCTGTGGCAAGAGCAACTTCAAAGACACGGCTTTGACGCTCTCCAAGAGCTTCCTTAAGTATACAAAGACATATTACATGAATGCGTAAGATGCACCGTGCAAAATGCAATGAAGCAGAAGTGGAAGAGAAGCTCAGGTGATTATTACTGGCAGTCAAATCAGGTATCTTTGCTATGACTTGCCCGATATTACAAACAATTGCAGATATAGCAGAGGAAACCAATGTTGGATCTCCTTCCTGAGCAGCACCACCTGTCTGCCTCATGCAATCCATTAATCCCATTACTATCTGCTGACCGATCTGATAGACATCTTCCCATTTTTGGAATCCAGGAATTTTCCCAGAGTTGGGCCCAAAAAGCTTTCTGTCTTTGCCATAGAAATAATTGACAGCTTCATCAACCTTTTTTTGCACAATGTCTCTCATGCTCAAACCAACCCTAGATACCCGAACACCAGTTATCTTCTGCCGGAAGTAATCATCTGGATCCTGTACTCCCACTGGGACACCAAGTGGAAATCCAAACTCTCCATCCAGCAGTCTTCCAGATTCAACTTCAGAAGCAAGTCTCTTGTCGAAGGTTGACTTGACAGTCTTTTCCCATTCAGTAACACTCCCGACACTGCCATACTTCTTTAAGAGGTACCGCGCGTAGATTACGGTTGGTGAACCTGAAACTCTTCCATTTGATGTAAGAATAGCTTGAGCACGACGCATTACCACTGACAATGTTTCGGGAATAAGGTCTGCAGCAACAATGATGCTTTCATACCTGAACCAAAGACATAATAGGAGGTAAGGTTAAACAGAAGAAACCACAGAATAATTCAACCAGATAACAGAAGACGAAACATATATCTTGTGACATTTACCATAGATCTGACTTCATTCATAACACAGCTAATGAAGCAGACTAAAATAGTTATTTATTTAAATAATTACAGACGGTGCCGGCTTATATGGCAGAGACATGGATAACATGTAAAAGCCACAACACGGCCAAATAGAACAAATTTGCATATGGAACGTCCACACATAAAGTATTAAGAATAAAACTATAAGCTAGTGCAAGGCCAGACAACCTTGGGATATGCTTTCTGTTTTTTCGACAGGAAACAGGGAAAAACCAACCAAAAAAAATTGTTCAATTTAATCCAATATAAGTGCTAACATGAGAATGTTGCACCAAAAAAAAAAAACATGAGAATGAAAACTATCTCAAGGCATAAACAACCTAAGTGACATGCAACATAAAGGAAGAAAAAAAGCTTTTCAAAAATGCAGACAAAAGCGGAATAAAAGATATGCTAATTTAGGTGCATTTAGCATCCATACAAGAAAATATATTTTTGCCTCAAGTATACACTAAGTTGCACCACAAGATTTTTGGTGTACATGACGGCACAAACTTATCATTCTAAGAATCCAGAAAGATGCATTCATCTCATATCAAAGTCATGTAACAAGTGGAAAACGAGTTTTATCTGTACATACTGGACTCCACCATCCAAATTGATCTACCAATACTCAAGAAACTTCATAAATAATAATGCCAAAAGAATTGGAATGTGATATACACATGAATATAAGAGATTTAACTTATCGCAGTCAGGTTTTGCTAATTTCCCCTTTACATTGAGAAAATGTTTTTTCTACCCTATACGCCAGATGCAGCAGTGCTTCACATGAATATAAGAGATTTAACTTATCGCAGTCAGGTTTTGCTAATTTCCCCTTTACATTGAGAAAATGTATTTTCTACCCTATACGCCAGATGCAGCAGTGCTTCACAATGCATAGAATAACCAATCCAACTAACTAACAATCAACATACTCTAAACCTGACAAGAAAACAACTGCAGATAAAGAACTAAGGTCACTATCCTAAATGACACAAATATAGAGCTCACCTCCGCATAGATGATAGAAGATATGCTTCGCCTACTTCACATACATTGTTTTCTGTGTTCTTAGGAATTGTTAGAATGTTCCTACTACCATGAACTGTAGCACTGCAGCTGCCAAGAACCTTAGGTAACAACCAGAGAAGAAACCTGGCTGCTAAAACAAATTCATCACACGAATCAATCAGATATAACACTGCTGATAATTCATCTTCTCCAAGCTTCCATCGCACACAACCCCGTTCATCAGCAGCAGAGAAAGGTCGACCATATTGACCAACCTTAGTCACATTCTTCTCGGACTCTTCCACTAGCTGCTTTACAATACCTATCAACCACACAGTTATGGTCCTTTTCTCCATAAAACGTAGCCCCTTCAAAACTTTCCCTATCGAAACAACATCTCCATTAGGCATTCTGGTCCCATCTGCTGACTTTGGAGCAATGCCTTCAATGCCAGACCTATGATGTGGGCAGCTAATCTTACTATCACAAACATGGCTTGTGGATGCTCCCTGACTACCTTCAATCCTGGCTGCAGCCAACTGTGCAAGACTTTGAGTTTTACGGACAACTTTTTGCCGACCTCTAGAAGCCGACTTGGCTGGTTTAGGAGGTGGTTCTGCTCTAAAAGATTCAATGGACTTCTGGCCCTTTCGCATCCACCAAGTCTCTTCATCATCTGATGGATTTAGTGGATAAATCTGGCTGTAAGAGCTTTTCTCTTCGCTTATTTTTTGTTTCTTTGCCCTTCTACATTCTTCACACCCAGGTGTTCCTTCGCTGTTATCCATCCCATTGCTACCAGAAACAACAGCCTTCTTAAAACTTACTTGAGATTCATCAACTCCAGTATCTGTTGACGACGAGCTCGGAAGTTGCAGCAATGTTGTAATTGACCCTTTTAACTCTTCAAGCTCAGCACCTCTACCAACATCTTTGGACAACCGAAAGGATCCAGATTCAGAAGATCTCAACTGATCAATGGAGGGTGCGGATAGACTCTCACCAGAGTTAGGACGAGGCTTATGCTTATGGTAAGAACTACCAAAAGTAGTGCTGCAGGGATCAATCTTCCCATGAAGAACTAGCTTACGTTCATTGCAATAGACATTCATCACCTCTGAAAGTACATGGGATTCAGCAATTCGAGCTTCTTCTAAAGCATCCTGAACATACTGACCAGGTAAGTGCTTCAAGATTTTACAGTGTCTTTTTTGCTTCGTTGGATCGGAAATAGGTCCATTCCCATCCATTAGTCCGCTAACAATCAGCTGCCTCACGTATGCTTGTGGGTAAAAAATTCCAGCTCGTATAAGTTCGATAATCAGTAGCTGAAGACGCTTGAAACCTTCTGTATTTTGCACTTCATGCTGATCTATCCAGCACACAAGAATATCATGCAAAGGGCTTGGGCTATCAAACATGCCTAGGAAATCACCACATTTTCCACTGGCACGCCTTTTATAACAGAGAGGTTCAGAAGCACCACTACCAGGACTTCTACCAGAATAGTTAGTCAGCTGGCCAGGATCTGTTCGAAGATGGTCATTCTTCACAATTTTGTGCTCCCTGAGCCTTGATGAAAGTCCTGCCTCTCTCATCTTCAGTTTCAGAAGCCTAACAGCAATATATATAGCAGAAAAATCTTTCCTCCCAGTGAACTTGATTCCTCGGGGTGGTGCATAACGAAAATCCCTGAAATCACATGTTGCCCACTCACAAATGAAGAAGACGGAACAAATAGACGACAGAGTAACACTCCGGATATACTTAAGCGAGGAACGCAAACAGGAGCTGACTTCCGCAAACCAACAATCATCAATAGAACTATCATGAACATTCTCCAAAAGAAACTTATATGCCTCTCTTAAATCCCCATGTGCCAAAGCCTTATCCAACGCATGTAAAGCTTTGGCAACATTTTGCCCGGGATGGCCGGGTCTTGCAGCCATTGCAAGATTCTGCGCTCGCTTCTGAATTGAAGATACAACACGACTGATGGAGTAAGAATCAGACCGTACCTCAGGGCCTTTATCTCTAAGAAAGTAAGCAACTTCAAAAGGGCCATTTTTAACCTTTCGGGCATCCTCAGTTACCTTCGAGTAAAGACTCCCATCGGTCACCACATTGGTCATCACACATGGTGGCATAGGAAAACAATCCAAAGCGACAAAAGTATCAGGCACAGCCAGCATCAGATATCGAAGCATCTCAACAAGAGCGGCCATCGTATAAGCCCTACGAGAGTTATCAACAAGGTCAGATCCACCAGGAGAAGGTTCTTGGATGAAACGAATAGCTATTCCCACCAGAGTGCGCACATAGGACTGAGATAAGACAACAGTGTCTATGAAACCATAAATTACAGGCAATAACAACTGCAAAACCCCAAGCAATTCCTTTTCCTGAAAAGAACAAGATAGGAGGCATAATAATCTCATCAAAAAAAGGGACAGAAACTAACTAGCGATTCATTTAACATTTTTATTGAGATTGAAACAGTGTTTAAGCTGACAATACCTGTAGTTGGTTGAGCACCCAATCAATAATAAGCGATGGAATGAGCAACCCTTCTCTTTGATGCCATTGCAAAATGCGCATAACATACCACCATTTAAAATGCAGTGAAGGCTCCTCACAATCGATGGTCCCCAAGGTTGGATCACTCTTGAGCTGAATTGATCCTGCATAACCCATTTGTGGCGACCGATCTCTGATATGCAAAGCAGAATGAACACTGTTTCTTGAAATAAATTCATCCAACAAATATTGCAAATAATCAATTACATCTTTTGTCCACTGCTCGGAGCGGGAAATATGAGTTTTGTCTGGCACCCCAGATGACATACTGGAAGAGCCAGGACGAACCTGCAAGAATAAACTACAATCTGATCCTTCCCAACGGTACAAAAAGTCAAATTAGTTTATGAATCTAGTATCACCTATCAACGAAGACCATTACCTGATTGAGATAAGTTACTTTGACAAACCATGTCGCTCTTAGTAATGGAACATTATTTCTGATAAGAACTTCAAAAAGCGACTTTCTCCTATAACCGTGGGGAACATGATCAGCCAAAGACCTTAGCCGTTTATGCTGTTGGGATAAACCCTGAGAATAAGTGCAAATATTTCATAGTTAAATTCCGTTCATACTTCCAAATATTTGTTTGTGCAAATAGTACATCAAACATTATATCATAAAAGCTATAACTACAACCAAAACAACTAGAAGAGAAGTAATAACTGAACTTCCACATCAACAATGTACGCACTTTCCTTTTAAGCTAATCCTTTTTTAAAAACAGGCAGTGTGTTGGCAAGGATAGTAGTGAATATTAAGCATAATAACAGCAATAGAAAGCATAAAGTAAGAGGACGACCCAAGTCAATGACTTCAGCAATATTTTGCTATTAACTTCTGATTGGTGCATTAACCTAGGAATCAAGCAAAATGAGCAAGTAAACGCAAGTGATAGAATATTAACCTGACTGGTAATGTATGAATCTACATGCAATCTCACACATACTTAAGTTTTTCTTGGCCAAGAATGGAAAGCAAGTATTGTTGCACCATATTGCCTAAACTCTAAGGATGGGGAAAAGGTAATGAAGTCATCACATAAAAAATATTGCATCCAACACACGAAGAAAATGATGGATAACAAAGCAGAGACTCGGATCTAAAATGATGAATAACAAAGCAGAGACTCAGATCTAAGTATTTTCCTCTAGCTGTTGAAAGCTACAAACATGTACTTTTCCAGTCTTCAGTAAAGAGAAACGTAATAGAGTAGAGAAAGAATGCCGACTACATGTGATTAGATACTATAAAGGCTGGGATGATCTTCTCGAGCAAGAAAAAGCCTAGAAATATTTCAGAATTCCGAACCCAGAAACTCTAATCCCTAGGAAAAAGAAGTAGAATGAAAGTGAAATAAGGAAATACGATTGGCCATAGAACCAAATCCAATCATACACATATTCTACCGAACTAAGAACTATCTTAAATCAGAAGAAGACCGAACATAATTCAAATTCTTACTTACACTATACTCCAAGGGAAAAAAGAGGGCTTGACCACAATTTCCCAAGAGATAAATCTCATGAAATCAGAAGGAAATTTTCGTTCAGTGTTTCTTTTACATTGAAATTCACCCAGTTTATTAAAAGAGAATTCAGTTAAAGTTTTAAATCTGATTCTAATCCAGACTCCATGGTTTTTACTTTAGAGAACCTTAACTCTTAGAGAACCCCTAGTTTGTCTTAAAAGGACAAATTGCTTAGTATTGGAATGAAATGGACTAAAATAGAGCCGAATGGTCAGATATATTCATATGCTGATCTCAACTAGTTCGGGGCTGAGGTGTAGTTGATATAGCAATTGAAGTAAAGATGCTATAATCCGGAGGGAAGAATGCAGTACACACAGGAGAACATACACGACATCTATGATCAAATAACTATTGGTCACCCTCCCTATCTCTGTGTACAAAATCTGAACCATCGTCATGTTTGGCTTGAATCTACCTGAATTAGTCTAGATGCTTCAGTAAATCAGTTTTACAATCATAACACAGCTCGGACAGTATATGACAAAGGCACATATTAGCTAAAAAAACGTTTATAGTGAAACTCATCCATATTCTACTAATAGAGCAACTTGGACAGTGAAGATTCCTCCAGCCAACCGAACTTGTTTAGGATTGAGGCAGAGTAGTTGTTGTTATCCATGTTCAACCAATCATCCAACATAGATTAGCTAAATAATCCAAATCCTTTTTTTTAAGAAAGTCCAAATCAACTTTGTAATCAAACCAAACACGCCCCTAGGTTTTTGTCAACAATCAACCACTATAGATGATCATTAGCCATGCACCCAAGACGAGAACTTGAACTCAACTCCATTGCTTATATATGACAGGAACACCATAAGCACACAAATGAAAAGGAGACATTAACTGCTTAGCTAATCGTAATAAATAACCTCATAACGTACACAACATACACTTTTGTACCACGCTGAACAACTACATATTTAATAACCAGTAAGGACATTTCATTGTCATTATTCGTCGGAGAGCCATTTCATGGGTTCCTGATGAGGTGAAAGGATTACCTCAATCCACTTCTTCCTGAACTCTTCTCCACATGATCTTTGATCAGGAAAAGTACCAGGTTTTGTCAACTGTGAGCCCTCAAGAGGAACTCCATAGACCTGACCAGCCTGTAACGCGAATAAATTCATGTGATCACCAGGTTAGCATCACGCTTTCTGAAAAATACATGTTACATTCTATGGAAAGGACATATATTATTTCATGAAGTTTTAAAGAAATCAAGAGAATTCAAGTAAAACCCAATCCCTAGTAAAAGATTTCCATATAATTCATTCATGGTTGATGGCATAAGCTCTAAAGCAAGATAAATTCCATCAAGACAAGATGTATTACCTTTCGCTTCTGAGCCCGAGACTCATTGATAGCCCTGTGACATTTTCTAATTGCCTGCAAAGAGACAGAAACAGCTACTCAATAATTTAAAAATGGCAGAGATACCAACTTCAACAACGGAATGAAAAACCAAAAAAGGCATTTACACTAGAATAATCACTAAATTGAACACAAAAAGCAATCCACAGTCCAATTATATAAACTCAAAAGTTTACCTCCTTGCACTTAAATATAACAGGCTTTGTGAAAGCCTGAACCTGAGATAACGATATCTCTCTGGCTTCCTGGCAACATGACAAGCAAAAACCAGTTAGCTAATTAGTGTACCAACCAACCAATCCGGAAGATCAAGGAAGCAGAAGAGCTATAAGGCCACAAAATAGAGAAGGAGAGCTAAAGAATCAGAAAAATGTAGGAAAAGAAATGAACAAAGAGAAAATTCAATAACGAAGAAAGAAAAGAGGATACTGGTGAAAAAAGGTGTGGATTTTCCAGTTGATAGCAAAATAGAGGAAAGCAAAATTGATTAGATATTACAATCACCTACTTTGCACCAAAGATGCTGATAATTTTCCTATTCTCATAACAAAAACTAGATCATGTTTCTAGTATATATTAAAGAGCAGTCTTTACTATGACAAATGCTCATTGCTTTCTAATAGAAGCTTAGGGGATGAGTCAGGGAAATAAAGCACCAGATCAAAACTCTCTTCTAAGAGGCAGTCCAGTTACCAATAGTATTACCCAGATGCGGAACCAGATCATGCCTTAATCAGTCAACATAACGTAAAACACTTGATCGTGAAATAGGCAAGGGGCTCTTTTTTCATCATGGTTGACTGGTTAAACTGTGGACCATTATACCATTGGGAAGCATATTTCTTATTCCCTACCATGCATAATGGCTATACCCTCATTGTAGTCCCGCTATAAACAAATTCATTAGACAGTACAACTCTTATGTATCCTTTTACCGGTGGACCAAAACCTCAATGTTACTGAATTTTGTATTTCTAGAAAAGTGCCATAATGCAGATATGTATTTATTTGGGAAGCAGGAAGAAGGAGTGAATCACTTAAACAGAGACTAGCATACAGAAACGAGTGGAGAAAGATATATATTCATGCAAGAGACCCAAAAAATTGAATAGTACAGAAGGAATACCTCAAGACCTTCAACAGTCTCCCGGTAACCAGATTGGACATATTCTTTGGTCAATGTCTCCTCGGGGCAATTAGGAGTCTGAGGGAGAAAATCAGGTGGCCCAAGTCTGAAAAGAAACCAAAAAATTAGCAAATTTACAGTATTCAATTATCAAAATTCAAAATCGCCAAATTACCTGGAATTAAGATGTTCCTTATCGCACTTCAATTTGTACGGGGTCAGTTGAAAGGGACGTCTGCAACAGCAAATCAGCTCAGCTTAGTCTACCACTTGGGAAATATTAAGCAAGAAAAAGGAAGAGTTCACATTGCATGCTTTCCTGGAAAGTCCAATGCAATTCTTATGTGCATAGAACATGAAATAGTGCAAATAAGCTATTCAAAGAACCAATAGCCAAAGATGAATTAGGGCTGCATTGATTCCATAAAATCAAAAATATGAAAGAAAAAATTACGCCTTAGTGTCTTTCATAGACACGATCTATACTTCTCCCTTTTTCATATCCGCGTTGTGTAATGTCAGTACACAGCGAAAGATAACAACAAATATTATTTTGCAGAACAAGATTATGATGAAGACATCCAAGAATTGCATAGAATTGTGAACACACCTATTTCAGATGAAACAGGAGATAATAAGGTGACTTGAGTATATAGTCTGTTTTTTAAACTTATATTTCAAGCAATTGCCCAGCGAAACAAAAATCATCATAAATATTGCTTCATTACTGGAACACCGAGATGTCGTCCTGGCCACCAAGAGATGATATTCAACTTTTCTGTCGGCCCTCTAGGAACTCTGACTTGTTGATAAGGTAGTGAAAGCAGGCAAAATGTGGCTACATGATAGTATATGCACCACACAACCTTCAACCTTGAATACAAAAGGGTCAAAAGATAAATGTCGCACTGGATAGAAGAAGTTTTATTACCACACTATAAGGACTACGGGGATTATTTGTGGGTCATTTGGTAACCTGATAAAGGATTAGATAATATGGGGATAAGCATCCTACTAATTAGTTTTTTAAATCAACAAACCATCCTACTAATTCCGTAATTCGTAATTATACTCCCATAGTAAAGAAAATCAGATAGTAAGAGACTGTTATGTACACTGGTTCATTCGATTCACTTCCCCAAAACCCTAATGTGGCCACTGCATCTCCTTCCCCATCTTCATCTCCATTGCGGTAACCCTCCACCACAATCCACATCCTAATATTGGCTGGAGAAGTCTTTGGATTATATCTATTTGTTACTTGTTCTTTGACAGGCAGTTTAGTTGCATCTGTTATAAAAGAACTACCTCATATCTTTTTGCTATTTCTTTGTGTTCTGTTATGCTAGCCATTGCGAAGCATAAAGCAACAAGTTGATAAACTGCGATCGTATTCGGGATGATAACTAACAACTATGCCTCGGTCCCAAGCAAGTTGGAGTCAGCAATATGAATCCTGACTTCTTCTTTAAGCTCAAATCATCTCTTCAATGTACCAAAATAAAATAAAACTGAAAGTGAAAAATAAGTTTTATACATACATATATATATATATATAATAAAATAATAATAATAATAATAATATTAGAAGTTTTCTAACAAGTCTAAAACCTATTCCTAACTGGAAGGTATCACCTATATGGATCTTTTCTAAGTCTACATTGGTTCATTTGGGAAGATAACCAACGTAGATAAATTTTCTTGTAGAGTTGGCACATAAAACAGTTGTAATTAGAGCTTCACAGTCCAATGACTATCAAATAACAATTTGATTTGGGGGAATCCCTTCATTAGTCCAGTGTGCCAATTGTAGGATATTTCTGTTCGGGCTAAAATAGCTAGGAAACCTACTACTAACCCAATCATTATACTCCATAATCCCGGGATTATAATGCAGAGACAATAGAAATTCTACTAGACGAACCCTGAGTTCACAGAAATTAATGCAATCAAACACCGCATCCCAAGTACGCATGGTAAAAGGTACTTCAATTCACACCTATGATCCATTCTAGTCACATTTTAAAATATTAACTGATAGACTTAACATAGGAGAAAGTGTCAAACATTTCGGTTTCTATTAATTATCTCGGTCTACACTCCATGATTTAGAATTAGCCACTAAATGCTCTACTTTACCTTTGATTTCCCCTACTGTTCCTCCCACCTTGACGAATACATAGACAAAAATAAAGTGACCAAATTCAGGATCATGCATTCATTGACTTCACCTGCAGTTTATCCAGCCTTGATGAATTCATAAGCAAAAATAAGGTGAAATTTATGCTGATCTTTATGTCCAATGCTGACACATGCAGATTTCTTTTACAGGTAAGGCTGACAAGGCCAGGTTGAAACTGACAATCATTTTATTACTAAATCTCGTTTCTGGTCTTGTTATGCCTAGGGCAAAAGGGAAAGACGTGCTAACTTCCTCCAAACGTACTAGTGAAATGAGCATGTGGCATGCTATTAAAAGCATGCCAATAAATTACTCCTGCAAAATTCCCACGTTACAAGAGATATTACCTGGAGAAATTAGGCGGAAGGGAGGCTGACTCCACCCGAGATGAATCCCTGGCTGACGAACCCCCAATAGTGCTGTTATTAACTGCACTAGTGCAGCTGCCACCATGATACCTTTGCATTTCTGCAAACTATCACCTGCATGCTGCCTCCAGCATCGGACGACAATAGAATGTATTCTAGTCAAACTGCAAGAACTATTACAACGCAAATTACCAAAAAGTAAAATAAAAAGAGCTAGAGCTAGATTTCAAATAAGGCCAAATTCACTGTTGAAGGAAAGCACAATTATGTAAAAACATACATATACATTTAAGTTATGTGATACGCGCACACACACACACACACACACACACACAAACTTAAATATATGTGTGTATTACATTATTGGCCGTCCCCTATGAACACTTTGAACAGCCCGCTCCCTTTCCTTATATACAATTGAATTCAACCTTCAGAGAATTTGCTTTCACGAGTTCCAACATGGTAGCATGATATAGTCAATCTCATTGGCAAGCAAGGAAGAAAGAGCAGTGTTTGTCTCCTATTCCAAGATAAATCTAGAATTTAGAAGTTTTCTGCTGACAATATAAAAGGTATATTGGTAGAAGAAAATGAACATCTACTTCTGATTATATATCTTTACACCATAGCACTTTGACAGAAGATCATGGATTTCTAATTCCTAGATTTATTTACTATTTTTTTTTCGAGAAAGGTAACAGTTCTAGTTCCTAGATTTATTATAACTATGAACATACATAAATTTGTCATTGTTAAAGGAATTGCAAATTTCTCTATGTGCTTCCGCAAGATTAAGTTTATTGACATGGTTACTAACTTTAACTTGGAAATCTAATAGACACAATGGTCCACCAGGTGATTCCAAAACCATTTACACCTTGAAGTGAACACCAATTTCATTTTATAGGTCCCAAAGAGATGCTTATTCCACAAGGAATTAACACATGATTAATAACTTACGTGATGGTATTCAAAACCCCATTCTAAGTCCAGATTATTTAACTAGTAAACCTAAACAACAAGCAATTATAAACAATACATGTTAATTAACTATAAAATGTCACTGCAAAGCTAAAACTTGAACAGCAAAAAAGTAGTATGTCATTTGGATTGAAGTAGCTCTGAGAAGTTTCAGCTTAGACGATGTTCAAGTACATCCACCTAATTGACCTTCTCTACAATCGTTAAACTGAATTCAGACATTTTTCCCAACAGTAAAAAGCAAGATATATGAAACTACAAAATGAACCACCATAGAATTCTAAGGACTCCTATAGCATCGTCAAGAAGTTTGGAATGCTACATGATATACAGGTATCATATGAACGTAGCAAGAGAAGAATGAAGCTGATAGCTCTAGCTTAATTAATTAACAATGTGGAACTCATATAAAAATAATATTTGTTGTTCGTAACTCAAGATGACAACCATTTACAAGCAATCACGTATTGCCGTGCATTCAGCAATGGGCTTCAATCGAGGCTTCAAATGGAAACTAGCATTTGAAAATCCACTAGAAGTATTTTTAAATAAAAAAAGCACAATGTCGTTATGTGTAGTAGCTTAGGCCTATAAGAAAAGTTCACAGATAGCAGAAATTGGAGCAAGTGCAGCAACTAGTAAGTTAGCCTTCTTAACCATTCACCGAAAATTTAGCATAGCCAATACTGACGCAACAATTTAAAAGAATGTTAGTTGATGATCTCCAAAAATAGAAACTTTGTAGTATAATAATTCAAAAAATTTCGTTCACCAGAAGTCCAAGAAACTACTTAATAAAAAATCCCAAAACTGATGCAAGCTGAGTTAATCTTAAGACAGTTATTCAACCATTTCTCAACAATCCAATGATAGAAACAAGTCTCACTAATCCACATTGGACGTCTTGCAGTCAAGAGTGTTATCAAAGGCGAAAAGCGCAAAAAAGCTCAAAGTTCTGTAGGGGCTTTAAACGCAAAGTGCAAATAAAGCGTGGGCTTTAACGAAGAAAGGCGCAAAGGGAGAAAAGCTACAAATATGTATGTGTAGTCCAAGACTAATATCTATAAGCATGAATACCAAATATAAGGACAAAGAAATTGAAGAAATTTACGATAAAGTGAAATATCAATTGTTTAGTGTCGCCTCTTTCGGATTAGGCTCAATGGAAAGTATGCCATAGAGCCTTGATGACAATACTGAAGCGCCCGCTAAGCGAGGCGAAGCGCTCAACATGTTTTGAGCCTCGCTTCAGGGTTTAAGCGCGCTTTAAGCGCGCCTTTGATAACACTGCCAGTCAAAAGATATACAATGAAAGTCTGGAAAAGTAAGAGAAAGAACTAGATCCACCAGCAGTCTACTTCAAGGGTTTAGAGAAAAGCAAAGAACCCCCACAAGTTCTAAATCACTAATAAGCTCTTGTTCCCTAAGTAATCAAAAACTTTCTCTCAATACCAAAAGATGGTAAATAAATAACAGAACTACCAAAATAATTACCCATTATTACAGTAATCTCAACTAATCAATTAACTAGGCTTAATCGTGGTTAACTATATGAATCCTTTATATCTACCACTCTATTTAGGCACATTACATTCCAACTCTAAATAATACTCCATATCTTTTAGTAGCAAATTAACTAGAGGTTCTCTAAATGGCACGCTTACACGTGACACACAAGTGCTACAAAAGACCACTAATATTACAGTAATCTGACGCCGAAGAAAACCAATCCTCTTAAACCCAAAAGGGAAAAAACGTAACTAACTATTTGAGGGCAAAATCAATTCCAATCCTCTAAGTAGCTTCATTAGCATTAGCTGAATAAATAAGTATCTACTAAAATGCACAAATTTCCATAATTTCGAGGGGGGAAAATCAAACTCAATTAGCTATTCCCGGAAACAGAGCTCTAAGAATTTGAAATTTTCAGCAGTTATTTGATTATGCAAATTAGATCACCTGAATTAATCAAAGAAACACCAAGAACCGTGGAATCTACCACAGCCAATCACTGCTGATTCTCAAAATTACTTGGGTTTGAAAAAAGATGGGGTTTTGAAGCTGAAAGTGAAAGCTAGGGTTTTGGTCCCCAACTCAACAAAAAAAGAAAATTCGAAGATTACGAAGCAAAAGATTCAGATTTCAAGTGGAAAGATAAAGGCTTTGTAAGATTTAGGGATTGAATAGGAATTTTTATCGAACGAATCGTATAATAGATGTAGTACTATTTTTGTTGTATGTATAGGTTTGATGTATAGATATACAGATATAGAGAGAGAAAGTCTAGAGAGAGATAGGAACAGATTTGAGTTAAATGTTTTAGTGAGAGAAAGAAAGAAGGCTCTTGGATTTGAGGAATGCGTGGGGGGTGGGGGTTTTGACTCTTTAGTTTTGCTGATGATGACGATGGTGTGCACTTGTGTTTTCTTTGTTGTACTTCTATTATTGGTAATTTTAAGAATTTAACTCGTAAAAAAAAATCAAGAATATTACTATAACAAGATTTTTAAATTTTAGAATTCTTTAGATAAGATAGGATTTCTTTTCCGGATAAATTATATATAATTTGATTTTGATCTTCCTAGAATGATCAAATCAGGAAATTTAGATATATAATGTTCTTACGTATTTTACTTCCAAGATTAACGTAAATATATAATTTTTAATAGCTAGAAGAAGAGATGAAAGACAAAAAGATATATCCGAGACAACTAAGTTAGTTAAAAACTTAAAATATGAAAAATATTACCATTTTAATTTTTATGGTTATAAGCTTTTAGTTAAAATAGGATTTTGTGTAGAGCTTAAGACCCTCTAAATTTAATATTATGCCTAATCTACATGAAGTGGAAATTCCCATATTATTTGTCAAGTTTGATTTATGTCTTATGTGCAAATTAAGCAATGGGGTTTTGCTCAAGTAAAATGCACACAAACGGAAATGAAATAGCTATAATTTAGCAATCTAAACATTTGAATAATGTTACCGATGTATACAAATTAAACTTCAAAAAGCTAAATAACACAAAATGAAATTTACATGAATTTTTTAAATATATTTTTAGAAAATGGATTGATACTTTTAACACTATCCATTTTTTGAAATTTTTATTGATTATTTCATAGGGATATATTTTAAATTATTATCTAAAACAAAGATATCCAATTCAAATATAGTATGTCATCTTTATAATTTACATATTAATTCGTTGGCAATTTTATCAGAATTGAACTCGACTTCTCATAGTTGAAGCATTCTCGCCTTGAAACATACTTTGAACTTTTGACGCGTGAAAGTTCAAATCTTTTAGTTAAGTTAGAGTTTATTTGTTAAGATTAACTACATCAATTATATACTATATTTATTCAAATAAGTGCAGTTATTTATTACCTAACCATATATTTATGGTTATTTTTCTTTAAAATCACCATTTTATCGTAATATATTCAAATAACTATACTCTATTATTATACTTTAAACAATAAAATCTCATTTCTTTGTTATGCAAGTTAGAGTTTTAGATGTTGTATAGTCAATAACTCATAAGCTTATATAAATTTCAACAGAACTAAAATATATAACTCATGAAACTTAACATTTTTATTTCTCATGAAATTCAAGCGTACACTTAACAACATCTACTAAAAATGAAATTCATATTAATACGTGATTGAAAAACTCTCAATGTAAAGAATATAGACCATATATTATTAAAAAGTAATTTAAATTAAATTATATCATCAAAAGGCAATAATACAAACTAATGCCACGAAAGTAACGGTCACGACCATACGATAACAAAGTCACATTTGCCTTTAGTCTTCCATTCCAAAATGAATTTTCAATATTTACTTCATTCACGCTTCTATCTTAGCTTTTGTTTTTGGCATTCCATTCTGTTTCTTTTTTCAATTTGTGATTTCAGTAATTAATTCAATTTTTCTTGATTTCGTGCTTAATATTTCAAGGATATAATTAAAATATTTCCTTTTCAGTTTATTAAATATTCATTGAAATTTTTTGCCATGTCTTCAGAAGTATTGACCTCGTATTTTTCCTTATATGGAGAATAATGCTTGTAACATAGCCTTGTAAACAAGAGTTTTACACAGTACACATACTAAATCGAGTAGCCAAAAAAAATCTTGAGAATAAAATATATTCACACATCAAATTATTATTTTTTAACCCGGGCTCATTTTAGAGCCCGTTTGGACATAAGAAAATTTTTCCCTTTTTTCGAATTTTTTTTTTCGAAATCAGCGTTTGTCCATAAAATTTTAAATTTTTACTTGAAGATGCATTTTAGAATTTTTCGAAAATTTCAAAAACTTCAAAAAACCGTTTTTCAAAATTTTCGCTTAGATCACTCACAAAACTTCAAAAACAACTCAAAATTATATTCATGTCCAAACACAACTTTGAATTTCAAATACCATTTTTACTTGAAATTTTTTTTCATTTTTTTTGAAATTTTACAATTCTTATATCCAAACGCCCACTTAGTGCTAATAGTTTAGCAATGTATGGTTGGTCTCGGACTCTCAATCTTAACACATGATTCAATTTCTCTTTTTTGTTTAAGAAGAAAATAGATAATTAATTTAGAAATTACCTAGTATTAGATAATTACTAGATCGAGATATCCAATAGCCTCTCAAACTTGGCGTGACTTGTCAATTAAACGTATAGACTATCATAGTGACTATTTCTGAATACAATTATATAAGTGTATCTCGTGAATACTTATATCCATAAGACCAAACGCGCGAAAAATAATAAGGTGGGGTTGAATCAAAGAGGTAAGTTCGGGGTTAGGGTGTATATAGGTCAGGTTGGTTCGGATTTTTCAATTACCAAACCAACAGTATCGGATTTTTAAATCTATAAATCAAACCAAATCAAAGCAGCAAAGTCGGATATTTTAATCACGGTTTTTCTCGGATTTTTCAATTTTTTCGAGGTTTCGGATTTTTTCTAGTAAAGTCTTCATAGCACAAAATATGTAACTTGTACTCCAGATATTTCTTTAGTCCTAGCAAGATACAGTTATATAATGTATTTTTCAAGAAAAATAACACAATAATATGAGATGAATCATAGCATTGTACTAAAATTTTCAATAACAAGGATAATAAAATTGCATAAAGCAATTGCTAATTAATAAGTCATAATAAAAAATAACATAATCTAAAAGTACTATATAGGTCATGCTAAAATAAGTATAGCTAATAATTACTATTAATCACATAACGAAGCACTAAAGAAAAAGATAGACTAAGTTATCTATTTTCATTATAAACCAATACAAAACTGAAAAATAGATTTCAACATTATTGTCATTCCTATTGTTGAATTAAATTTCTTTTGTTAGCATTAGTATTGATTTGAACTTTGTTTAAGTTACAATATTTATGGACTATAAAATTTATTTACCATTCATAAAATGTTAAGTTTAAACTTGCAATAAAAAGTTAAAAAATAAAACTGTGAAAAAGTTTAAGAAATATTTGTAAACTATATTACAATAAATATTTATTTGTATAAATATAATATCGGGTTTGTTTGATTTCGGTTTGACATTTTTTTAGTTAAACCAAACCAAACCAAGTATGATCGGGGTTTTTTCCATTACCAAACCAACTCAAACTAAAACGCAATCGAATTTTTTTCTCGATTTGACTTTCATTATTGATTTGGTACGATTTATCGGTTTTCTTTATACACCCCTAGCTGAGTTTGATATTAATAGTGGTGGAGGTAAATATATGGTGAACCTGATGTAACGATCCGGCTGGTCACTTTGAGTGTTGTCGTCCTGTTCCCGCATTTGCTACTTATTCTATGTTCGGTTACTGTTATGTCACTTGTCCGGGTAGTTGGTTTGGTTTTAGAATATTTCGGAATGAATCGGGACACTTAATTCCATGGTTGGAAGCTTAAGTTGAAAGAGTTGACCGGATGCTGACTTATGTGTAAAAGATTCATGAATAGAGTTTTGACGGTTCTGAAAGCTCCGTATGGTGATTTTTGACTTTGTGTCTGGATATTGATTAGGAGGTCCGTAGTTGATTTGGGCTTGAAATGGAGAAAGTTGGAAAATTAAAAGTTTGGAAAGTTGAGAGGTTTGGCCGAGAGTTGACTTTGTGGTTACCGGGCTCGGATCTTGGTTTAGAAAGTTGAAATAGGTCTGTTGTTTCGTTTATGACTTGTGTGCAAAATTTGAGGTCAATCAGACTTGATTTGATAGGTTTCGACATCAAATGTAAAAGTTAGAAATTCACAAGTTCGTTAGGCTTGAAGCGATGCGCGGTTCGTGGTTTTAGTGTTGTTTGATGTGATTTGACGCTTCGAGAGAGTTTGTATGATGTTTTAGGACTTGTTGATATAATTGGTTGAGGTCACAGGGGTCTCGGGTGAATTCCGGATGGTTAACGGATCAAAAATTGGACTTAAAGCATTTATGGATTTTGCCTTCTGGTGTGATCGCACCTACGACGGGATTAGTTGCATGTGTGATGTCGCATGTGCGGCTTATGAGGCGTAGAAGCAGAGCTTGGCTGGCCTGGAGTGTGTCGCAGGTGTGAGAGGTCTTCCGCATATGAGAGCCCGCAGATGCGGAGAATGGGGGAGTGAGTTGTCTTCTCAGAAGCGGTTGGATGATCGCAGGAGCGCTTCCGCGGGTGCGGAACTTGGAGCGCAGGTGCGGACTTTGTGGACTTAAGTGACTTCCGCAGAAGCGGGAATTTTTATCGCATAAGCGATTCCGCAGGTGCGGAGTTTAGGCCCGCAGGTGCGAAAGCACTGGGCAGAATATAGGCCGAAGGGTTCTGATGTTTTTATCATTTTTGGACCTTGCAAGCTCGGATTAAGGCGAATTTTCAGAGAAGTTTCGAGTGATTTCTGGAGGTAAGCCACTTTTGATCATTTTCATGCAAAGATATTGTTTACCCGTTGTGATGACCCGGTAGGTCATCTAGAGATTTAACCCTTAATTCTGTGTTTAAACCTCCAATAGCTCCCTTTAGCCTTTCTCGATTTACGTGTGCAGCCCGTGTTTTTTTTCCGAAAGATTTTATGTGAAAAATTAATTAAAATGTGAATTCGTGCATTAAAATTTATTTGAGTTGACTTCGGTCAACGTTTTGAGCAAACGAGTTCACACCCGTATTTTGACTGTCCCGGTGGATCTGTATCATGATTTGAGACTTGGGCATAAGCCCGGAATCGAATTCGAAGGTCCCTAACTCGAGTTATCGCAATTTGATAAAAATTTGAAGTTTAAAGGTTTAAAGAATTTATAAATTTGACCAAAGTTTGACTTCGTTGTTACCGGATGCGGATTTCGGTTCCGGGGCTTGGTATATGTTCATTACTATATTTACGACTTGTCTGCAAAATTTGGTGTACAACAGAGTTGATTTGACGTGACTCGGACGTCCGATTGTTAAAATGAAAGTCATAAAGTTTTATTAAAAAAATTATTCGTTTTGGTGTCCGATTCATAATTCTATGTGTTATTTTAATATTTTGATCACGCGAGCGAGTTCGTATAATATTTTTGAACTCGTGTGCATATTTGGTTTGGAGCCCCGAGGGCTCGGGTGAGTTTCGGATAGGCTTCGGAGTGGTTTAGACTTAAGAAAATAGCTGGTGCAAATTTGTTTCTGGTGCAGGCCTCAAACCTCGCATTTGCGAGGTCTGCTTTTTGCATTTGCAATGTTACAGTGCCTCTGTCAGGTTCACAATTTTGATTTAGACTTAAGAAAATAGCTGGTGCAAATCTGTTTATGGTGCACGCCTCAGACCTCGCATTTGCGAGGTCTGGTTTGGCATTTGCGATGTTACATTGCCTCTGTCAGATTCGCAATTGCGAAGTGGGGCCAGGTCAACAGAGCTCACATTTGCGATCAAAATGGTCGTACTTGCGAGAAGTCCAAGTTCGCATTTGCAAAAAAAGCATCGCAAATTGTGATGGCAGCAGAAGTGTGAAGTTCTCGCATTTGCGGGGTTCGCAATTGCAAACCACATGTCGCAATTGCGACATCTGCGCCTGGACATAAGAAGGGGAAAACGGAATTTTAGCTCATTCGTCAAAATTATCAACCCTAAAAATCTTAGAGGCGATTTTCCCAAGAGCTTTTCTTTCTCAATTCATTGGTAAGCGACTCTAACCTACTTTCTTTCAGTTAACCACTACATTTCATAAGATTTCAACCTTAAATCTAGGATTTCATGGTAGAAATTGGGGATTTGGGTAAAATTAGGGATTTTTGTAAAATTATAATTTAGACCTCGAATTGAAGTCAGATTTTGAAATAAATTACATAACCGGGCTCGGGGGTGAATGGATAATTGGATTTTTGTCCGAATTTTGGGTTTTGACCAAGCAAGCCCGGGGTTGACTTTTGTTTACCTTTTCAATAATGACATAAATTGAACCTCTTTCATTTGTCGGTAGTTCTTAAGGCTTATTTTGAATCATTTGGTTAATAATTTTCTAGATTTGGTTGGTTTGGAGGCTTGTTCGAAAGGCAAGGCCGTGGTTGGACCTCGAGTCGATTCCGAAGCGAGGTAAGTGTCGTGGTTAACCTTGATTTGAGGTATTAGGACTTGTTTTCCTATTAGACTTGGGTACAACGTATATGTGAGGTGACGAGTACTTATGCGTTGTTGTTGGGTTAAAGCAGGCGGGTGAGACTTGTTTCCTTGTAATTTATTACCTTCTTTAATTATGATATCTATGCTTAGCTTAGTTCATTACTTACTTGATCGTTCTTTTCGTATTTATGAGCTATTTGTGATGGTTGAGTACTCTTGGAAGTTGAGGTTTGGTATCTTGGAACCATTATTGACGTAAGGTTTATTCTTGTTTATTCTTATATTTATTACTACATGGTAAGGGAGAGTGTTAAAGCACGAAGGGTGATGTCGTGCCGTCTATTGCTTCGTTTAATGATTAATACACAGTGAGGAAGAGAGTAAAAACACGAAGGGTGATGTCGTGCCATTATTATTGTTTCATGGTGAGGTTGAGAGTAAAAGCACGATAGGTGATGTCGTGTCGTCTTTATTCATTATGTTTATCCGTTTTCATTGGTTAAGGATTTATTTGACTGTCTTATGTTGTCATTCCTGTTGTAATTATCGTATCTTGTTCCCCTTTCGCATGTCCCCTCCCATCTGTCCATACTAAATCTCTATTTATTGTTGTTTGGTACATATATCTGTGTTTGTACAGGCTAACTTACGTGAGTGTACTGTCATAGCCTCGTCACTACCTCGTCGAGGTTAGGCTCGATCCCTTACGGTGTGGATTGGGTCGGTTGTACTCATACTACACTTTGCATTTCTTGTGGAGATTTGGTACTGGTCCCAGTTGTACGCGAGGTGCATCAGCTCGAATTGGCATATTTGGAGACTCGAGGTAGATTTGGTGGCATCCGCAGACCTTGAAGTCCCTTTCCTCTTTTCTTATTTACTGTTCATTTTAGTCAAAATAGTTGTACTTATTTCAGATTGTATCTGCAGAACTTCTAGTAGCTTGTGCACTTGTGACTCCAGGTTCGGGATTGTGCTTAGACATTTTTGGTTGTTTTACCTTTTCGCACATCATTTCAGCTTTATTTCAGTTTAAATGGGTTTAATTTCTTGAAATGTTTAAAATGGAAAATGATTTACACTAATGTTGGCTTGCCTAGTGAAATGTTAGGCGCCATCACGGTCCCAAAGGTGGGAATTCCGGGTCGTGACAAGTGGGTATCAAAGCACTAGGCTGCCTAGGTCTCACGAGTCACGAGCAGGCTTAGTAGAGTCTGGAGGATTGGTACGGAGACGCCTGTACTTATCTTTCAGAGGCAATGGAGTTTAGGAACAATTTCACTTTTATTCTTCTCTATCGTGCGATTTTATTTTATAATTGACAATTGAACTTGTCTATTCTTGTTCTCTCATAGATGGCAAGAACACTTAGTGTATCTACAGCTGGACAGCGGCCAGAGCCCCAGTGGCAGCTCCTACGAGGGGCAGAGGTCGAGGCCGAGGTCGCGCCAGAGGTCGAGGCCGAGGTTGCGCCAGAGGCCGAGGCAGAGGCAGAGCTGATCCTAAAGCTCGAGCAGTAGCACCAGTAGTGGAGCCTCAGGTAAATGCTGATGAGGAGTTTCCAGCACACACCGTGCCTGTTGGACCAACTCAAGTCCCGGAGGGGTTCATAGCCACTCTAGTACTTCAGGACGTTGTAGTCCGTTTGGTGGGCCTTATAGAGAGTGTAGCCCATGCCGGTACATTTCTGGTGGCACTGATTGCTCCGATTGCTGGTGGCACAACAACAGGGTTCTCGTGCCATGGTTCCGGCACCGGTTGCTCCACCGCCCGCTCAGCCAGCTAGAGGTAGGGGTCAGACAGCCAGAGGTGGAGGTCAGGCCATTAGAGGTGGAGGCCAGCCAGCTAGGGCCCATACTAGAGACAAAGTTCAGAGTGGTGGGGCCCAGTCCCGATGTTATGCTTTCACAGCTAGGCCTGAGGCTGAGTCATCTAACGTTGTTATCACAGATATTGTTCTAGTTTTCCATAGAGATGCTTCAGTTCTTTTTGATCCGGGCTCTACTTATTCCTACGCGTCATCCTATTTTGCTTCATATCTGGTTGTGCCTCGTGATTCTTTGAGTGTTCCTGTGTATGTGTCCACACCTGTGGGAGATTCTATTGTTGTAAATCGTGTCTATCGCTCGTGCGTGGTTACTATTGGGAGTCTTGAGACTAGCGTAGATCTCTTACTTCTTGATATGGTAGATTTTATTGTCATCTTGGGTGTGGATTGGTTGTCACCTTATCATGTTATATTAGATTGTCACACCAAGACGGTTGTCACGACCCAACTTCATATCAGGCCGTGATGGCGTCCAGCACCGTTGCTAGACAAGCCAACAGCGAACAACTTAGGAGTTTCCCATTTTTATTAAACAATCCCAACATTTAACTTTACTTAAATTTAAATCATTTGAAATATATAACGGATTTTTAAGGCAACAAAAACGGAAACAACTAAAAGAAATCATAATTGTAGGAATACAACCCAAAATCAAGTCTACTAATATGTGACAAGGATCAAGTGTCACAAGTGTGTGGGCAACTAGTAGAATATACAAAAGAAGACTACTATAATGTCTTAAATAAGTAGACAGATACAAGAAAAAGAGAAACTCCAGTATGCTGCTGAAGGCTAGGGTGGGGGCAGCTCACCGTAAGTCTCAGTCCGAATCAAGTATGCGCGCCTGGTGGATAACTAGATGCGCCTGCCTCATATCCTGTACAATTAAGTACAGAAGCGTAGTATGAGTACATAAACAATATGTACCCAATAAGTATCCAGTCTAACCTCGAAGAAGTAGTGACGGGGGTCGACTTGAAACTTACTAGGGCCAACAATAATATAATTAAAGTGTTATGCTAAGCATGTATATGATAAAGAAAAATACCGACAGTAAATATCAGGAAGTGACAAGTTCTTCTTTCATAAAAATGTCAATTTCAGTCATGTCATTTAACAATTTACATTCAAGGCATTAAAGCAGTACAAATCACGGGAAGTTCTAAATAAATAACATGCGCAAGTTATGCCGAGGTCGTACGGTCCGATCCAATATAATAATAAAATGTGCACTGTCGGAGGGTCGAATGACGCGAATCATAAATGCATCTATTTACCCCCCTCGCGAATCATTCATGCGACGCGGTCAAACATATATTTAATCATTTAAATCAAATTCTTTTCTTTAAGAAAAAGGCAATTCAACTTGAAGCTTTAAATCCTTAGAAATTCTCAACTTAATTTCATTTATTACAAATAGCAAGTATCATCAGATAATGGTGTTCACAAAGCATGGTGTAATCCTAAACTACCCGGACATAGCAGGAATAGTAGCTACGTTCGGACTCTCGTCACTTCGTGCGTACGTAGCCCCCACAATTACTCATATTTATAATCAAATTCACCTATGGGGAAATTTCCCTCTTACAAGGTTAGAAAGGAGACTTACCTCGTCTCAAGCCTACTTCCCAATTCAAGAGCGCACCCAAATCTCAAGTTTTGACGCCGAACGACTCGAAACTAGTCAAATATTACATAAACTAATCAATTTATGCTCAAAAGTTCACATTTCCCCCATTTAAGTGATTACCCAACCTAAATTGCAAGATTCCTAAAATTTACCCCCGGGCCCACATGCTCGGATTCCGGAAATTTTTAAAGGAAGTTGTTACCCATAACCTAAGGAATATAAGTATATGATTTCTACTAAATTCCATAACAAATTTCGTGGTTAAATCTCATTTTTAGCAAAACCCTAGGTTTTCACCTAAACCCATGATTTTTCACTAATTTACATATTATAATCTACCCATAAACTATGTATTTAACTCACATGGTGTAGAAATTACTTACCTCAAAGTGCTAAGTGAAATCCCCTATCCAAAAGCTCCAAAAATCGCACCACAATGGAAGAAATGAGCTAAAATGGCCTAAGTCCCGTTTTTAAAAAGTTCACTGCCAGGTCTGTATTCTCGCGATCGCAGAAGAGGTCTCGCGATCGCGTAGGCAAATGGTCGAGGCCCAGGAAGCTTACTCAACGCGAACGCAACAGAAGACTCGCGAACGCGGAGGCTCACATGGCCTACCCTACGCAAACACGAGGGCTACTTCGCGAACGCGAAGAGTCAACAGCGGCCACCAACTAAGCCTCCTCTACGCGAACGCGAGCCAGGCCACGCGAACGCGAAGGAAAAAATCTTCCCAGCCACAGCAACCCAAATCCTTCACTGCGAACGCGAGGGTGCGATCGCGTTCACGAAGAAGGAAACCAAAAGCAACAAATCTGGTGTTTCATCTCAACTCCGGGTGGTCCGAAACACACCCGAGACCCTCGGAACCCCGTCCAACAACTCCAACAAGTCTATAAACATAATACGGACTTGCTCAAACTCTCAAAACGCGTAAAACAACAACAAAACCAAGAATCACACCCCAAAACCAAATTGAATCAAACTTTGAACTTCAAGTTTCTAAATCGCTCTGAACGCGTCGAATCGTACTTAGACTACTCGGATTGACACCAAATTTTGCGTGTAAGTCTTAAATGACATTACGGAACTATTATTGGTCTCGAAATTCCATTCAGACCTCGATATCACTAAAACCCGCTCCAAACCAAATTTAAAAAACTTCTAAAAACCTTCAAGAACCAATTTTCACTATTAGGCGCCAAAGCGGTCCCGAGTCACCCAAAACCCGATCCGAGCATACGC
The DNA here is from genome assembly GCF_001879085.1 of Nicotiana attenuata. NCBI lineage: Eukaryota > Viridiplantae > Streptophyta > Magnoliopsida > Solanales > Solanaceae > Nicotiana > Nicotiana attenuata. The sequence goes on from NC_031989.1 coordinate 13,292,820, forward strand.
CCAAATCCTATATCATCATACAAACCTGTTGGAACCTTTAAACCCCGATTCCGAGGTCGTTTACTCAAAATGTTGACCGAAGTCAAACTTGGCCTTTTAAGCCAACCTTAAGGAACCAAGTATTCCCATTTCAACCCAAACTCTTCCAAATCTCGAACCAACCATCCCCGCAAGTCATAAATCAGTAAAAGCAACTACGGGAAGTCTTATTTAGGGGAACGAGGTTCTAGAAAGCAAAACGACCAGTCGGATCATTACATTTGACCTTAGCTTTGCCGGGGTTGCCTCGATTAGAATGGAGGGGGACTCTTGGCCATTATACTGGCAGGGTTATCTCTTATGTGAAGGCTCGACATATGGTAGAGAAGGGGTGTCTAGCATATTTGGTTTATGTCTGTGATTCTTGTGTAGAGGTTTCTTCCATGGATTCAGTACCAGTTGTTCGTGAGTTTCCAGAGTTGTTTCCTGCAGATCTGCCGGGGATGCCACCCCGATAGAGATATTGATTTTTGTATTTTTTTTGGCTACGGGCACTCAGCCCATTTTCATTCTGCCATACCGTATGGCCCCACTAGAGTTGAAAGAATTTAAGGAGCAGTTGCGAGATTTGCTTGATAAGGGCTTTGTTAGACCTAGTGTCTCGCCCTGGGGTGCGCTCGTGTTGTTCGTAAAGAAGAAATATGGGTCGATGAGGATGTGCATAGATTATCGGCAGTTGAACAAAGCCACCATCAAGAACAAGTATCCATTGCCGAAGACTGATGACTTATTTGATCAGCTTTAGGGCGCCAAGGTGTTTTCGAAGATTGATTTGAGGTCTGGCTAACATCAATTGAAGATTAGGGCATCTGATGTCCCTAAGACAACTTTTCAGACTCGGTATGGGCATTATGAGTTTCTAGTGATGCCATTTGGGTTGACAAATGCCCCAGCAACATTTATGGATTTGATGAGCCGGGTGTTCAAGCCCTACTTGGATTTCTTCGTGATTGTATTTACTAATGATATCTTGATCTACTCCCGCAAACGAGAGGAGTACGAGCAGTATCTTCGGATTGTACTCCCAGACTCTGAGAGATAGCCAGTTATATGCCAAGTTTTCAAAGTGCGAGTTTCGATTGGACCCAGTCACCTTTTTGGGGCATGTTGTATCGGTAGATGGCATAAAAGTGGATCCTTAGAAGATTGAGGCAGTTCAGAACTAGCCTAGACCCACTTCAGCTACAGAGATCGGAAGTTTCGTGGGTTTGGCGGGTTATTACCACTGGTTCATGGAGGGGTTTTCATCTATAACAGCCCCATTGACCAGATTGACCTATAAGGGTACCCTGTTCAGATGGTCAGACGAGTGCGAGTTGAGCTTTCAAAAGCTCGAGACTGCTTTGACTAAGGCACCAGTGTTGGTGTTGCCCACATGTTCAGGATCTTACACGGTGTATTGTGATGCATATCGTATTAGGCTCGGTGCAGTACTGATGCAGGATGACATGGTGATAGCATATGCGTCGCGGCAGTTGAAGGTTCCTGAGAAAAATTACCTTGTTCATGACTTAGAGTTGGCAGCCATTGTTCATGCGCTGAAGATTTGGAGGCACTATCTTTACGGCGTGTGTGCGAGGTATTCACGGATCATCGGAGTCTACAGTATTTGTTCAAGCAAAAGGATCTCAACTTGAGGCAGATGAGGTGGTTGGAGCTGTTGAAAGACTATGATATCACCATTTTGTTTCATCTCGGAAAGTCTAATGTGGTGGTCGATGCCATGAGTAGAAAGGCAGTGAGTATGGTCACCCTTGTGTACGTTCCAGTCGGTGAGAGACCGCTTGCAGTAGATGTTCAGGATTTGGCCAATCGGTTCACTAGGTTAGATGTCTTAGAGCCCAGCCGTATTCTAGATTGTATAGTCGTTCGGTCTTCCTTGTATGAGTATGATGACCCTTATTTGCTTGTCCTTAGGGACACAGTGCGGCACGATGGTGCCAAGCAGGTTACTGTTAGAGATGATAGAGTTTTGAGGATGCAGGGTCGTATTTGTGTGCCCAATGTGTATGGACTTCGTGAGTTGATTCTTAAAGAGGCCCACAGTTCCCGGTATTCTATTCATCTGGGTGCCGTCAAGATGTATCAGGACTTGCGGTAGCATATTGGTGGAGAAGGTAAAGAAGGATGTAGTTACATATGTAGCTCGGTGTCTAAATTGCCAGCAAGTAAAGTATGAGCATCAAAGACCTAGTGGTTTGCTTCAGAAGTTAGAGATTCTTGAGTGGAAGTGGGAGCGTATCACTATGGATTTTGTTGTTGGACTCCCACGGACTCGGAGGAAGTTCAATGCGGTATGAGTCATTGTCGACGGGCTGACCAAGCCAGCGCATTTCATTTTTATGGCAGTTACCTATTCTTCAAAGCGATTGGCTGAGATCTACATCTGTGAGATCGTCCGTCTTCACGATGTGCCCATGTCTATCATTTTTGATTGAGGTACACAGTTCACCTCGCACTTCTGGAGGGTAGTACAGCGTGAGTTGCGCATGCAGGTTGAGTTGAGCATATCATTTCATTTCCCAGACGGACGAACAGTCTGGGCGCACTATTCAGATATTGGAGGACATGCTTTGCACTTGTGTTATGGATTTTAGGGGTTCTTGGGATCAGTTCCTGCCGCTTGTGGAGTTTGCCTATAATAACAACTACCAGTCGAGCATTTATATGCCTCCCTATGAGGCATTATACAGGAGGTGGTGTCGTTCGCCAATTGGATGGTTCGAGCTAGGGGAGGCTCGACTGTTGGATACAGATTTGGTACCGGATGTCTTGAATAAGGTCAAAAATTATTCAGAATCGACTTTACATAGCTTAGTCTAGGTAAAAGAGTTATCCCGATCGTAGAGTTCGAGATGTTGCATTCATGGTTGGAGAGAGAGTGCTGATCCGGGTTTCACCCATGAAGGGTGTGATGAGGTTCGGAAAGAAGGGTAAGTTGAGCCCTAGGTATCTCGGACCTTTTGAGATTCTTGAGAGAGTGGGTGAGATGGACTACATGCTCGCATTGCCACCTAGTTTATCAGCAGTCCATCCGGTATTCTATGTGTCCATGTTCCGGAAGTATCACGGTGATCCATCCCATGTGTTAGATTTCATCTCAGTCCAGTTGGACAAGGATTTGACTTATGAGGAGGAGCCGGTGGTTATTCTAGCCCGGCAGGTCCGATAGTTGAGGTCAAAGAGTTATCCTTCAGTTCGAGTGCAGTGGAGAGGTCAGCCGGTCGAGGTAGCCACCTGGGAGTCTAAGTCGGACATGCGGAGTAGATATCCACACCTTTTCACCAGTCCAGGTACTTTTTTATGTCCGTTTGAGGACAAACATTTGTTTTAGAGATGGAGAATGTAATGAGCAGATAGGTCATCTAGAGCTTTAACCCTTAATTATGTGTTTCGAGACCTTAAATAGCTCCTTTTAGCCTTCCTCGATTTGCATGCGCACTTCGTTTTTTTTTCCGGGAGGCTTTTATGTGAAAAATTGATTAAAATGTGAATTTGTGATTTAAAATTCATTTGAGTTGACTTCGGTCAACGTTTTAAGCAAACGGATCCAGACCCGTATTTGGACGGTCTCGGTGGGTCCATATCGTGATTTGGGACTGGTCGTAAACCTGAAATCGAACTCGGATATCCCTAGCTCAAGTTATCATGATTTGATGAAAATTTGAAGTTTAAAGGTTTAAAATTTTTTTAAATTTGATCGAAGTTTGACTTCCTTGCTACCGTGTCCGGATATAGGTTTCGGAGTTTGGTATAGGTTTATTACTGTATTTTACGACTTGTGTGCAAAATTTGGTGCACGACAGAGTTGATTTGACGTGATTCAGACGTGCGATTGTTAAAATGAAAGTTCTTATGTTTTATTGAAAATAGCTGGTGCAAATCTGTTTCTGGTGCAGGTCTCAGACCTCGCATTCTGCATTTTCGATGTTACAGTGCCTCTGTCAGGTTCGCAATTGCGAACAATTACTTCACAATTGCGAAGTGAGGCTGGGGTTGGGTCAAAATGGTCGCAATTGTGAGAAGTCCAAGTTCGCAATTGCGATGGCAGTAGAAGTGTAAAGTCTTCGTATTTACGAAGGATTTTTTCGCATTTGCAGGGTTTGCAGCTGCGAACCCCATGTCGCAATTGCGACATCTGCGCCTGGACATAAAAAGGGAAAACGAGATTTTAGCTCCTATTTCCATATTCTCAACCCTAAAAACCTTAGAGGCAATTTTCCCAAGAGTTTCTCTTCCTCAATTTATTGGTAAGTGACTCTAACCTACTTCCTTTCAATTATCCACTACATTTCGTAAGATTTTAACCTTAAATCTAGGATGTTTATGGTAGAAATTGGAGATTTGGGTATAATTAGGGATTTTTGTAAAAGAAATTTAGACCTCGAATTGAGGTCGTATTTCGAAACAAATTACATAACCGGGCTCGTAGGTGAGGTGCATCAGCTCAGATTGGCATATTTGGAGACTCGAGGTAGATCTGGTAGCGCTCGTAGAACTTGAAGTCCCCTTCCTCTTTCCTTATTTATTGTTCATTTTATTCGAAATAGTTGTACTTATTTCACACTCTATTTGTAGAATTTCTAGTAGCTCGTGCACTTGTGACTCCAGGTACGGGATTGTACTTAGACGTTTTTGGTTGTTCTACCTTTTCGCACATCATTTCAGCTTTATTTCAGTTTAAATGGGTTTAATTTCTTGAAATGTTTGAAATGGCAAATGATTTACACTAACGTTGGCTTGTCTAGCGAGTAGAATGTTAGGCGCCATCATGGTCCCGAATGTGGAAATTTCGGGTCGTGACACCCATTGAATTTCCCACCTAGTTTATGTGTTTTTGAGGTGGAATTTTTGGGAGTTTGGGCTTGGGATTGGAGAGTGAAATTTGGAAATTTTAGTGGCGATTTGGTGTCGGAATTTGGTAAATTTAGTATGGTTGGACTCGTGGTCGAATGTGTTTTCGGATTTTGTAACTTTTGTTGGGTTCTGAGTCGTGGACCTGGGGTTGACTTTTTGAGTTGACTTTTGACTTTTGATTAAGAACTTATCATTTTCATATGGAATTGATTCCTATAGCTCGTGTTGATTGTATAAAATTGTTTGTGACTAGATTCGAGGTGTTCGGAGACCAATTCGCGAGACAAGGGCTTATTAGAGTAGAGATTTGCACGATTTGAGGTAAGTAACACTTCTAAACTTGGTTCTAGGGTACGAATCTCTGAATTACGTATTATGTGATTGATGTTGAGGTGACACACATGCTAGATGATGGGCGTGTAAGCGTGCACCATTGAAATTGTATTTCGGTTGATTGCATGGTATTGTGTAGTCATCAGACCTTGTAGCCATTCATGTGATCTCCGTGTGTTAGATTAATTGAGCTGCAAATTCATGTAAGGAATCATGTTGGGCTATATGCTAATCCTGTTGGGACCCACTGTGGTTATTTCTATTGTTAAATTATTTGCTTATATAGCAATTTTATACTCAGTCACATCCATCATTTGCATATCATATCTTAGTCTCTGTTACTATTATTGTTGTGTCATATATCATTGTTTGGGCTAATTGGCACGAGAGTTATGAGACTGAGAGACTGGAGAGATTGATGACTGAGTTGGGGCGCGAGAGCCGTGTTGTGAGTGAGATGTATGGATCGGGTTGTACGCCGCAACAAGCCTTATGGCTATATGTGGATCGGTTTGCACGCCGCAACAAGTCTTATGACTATATATGGATCGGGTTGCACGCCGCAACAAGCCTTATGAATATATATATATATATGGATCGGGTTGAACGCTGCAACGAGCCTTATGTCTATATATGGAACGGGTTGTACGTCGCAACTGGCCTTAGGGCTATATGTGGATCGGGCTGCACGCCGTAGCAGGTACCGTATAGTGTTGAGTGACTGAGTGTGACGAGCGATAATTGAGGTAGTCAATTGAGTACTCTGAGAGTGTGATTACGTGAGATTTTTGTTGTTGCATCACACACGACATGTATATTGGCATATAGACGTAGAGATGTCATATTCCTCATATCAGTCACACTTGACATATTTTATCCGTGTTGAACTTAATTGTTAAACCTGTAAGCATGTCTACATTTTTGTACTATTAAACTCTGTATTTGTACTGTATTGGTTGAGCTCGTCACTACTTTCAGCCTAAAGGTTAATCTTGTCACTTATTGAGTTGGTTGTACTCACGCTACACTCTGCACCTCGTGTGCACATCCAGGTATCTCCAGGCATGGTGGTTGTTGATTTCTGGAGTTTCATAAGTTCGGAGATCATCGAGGTAGCTGCCTTGGCGTCCGAAGGCTTCGAATCTCCTTCTCTATCTTTTAGTTTTGGTTTATACTGTTCTATCTTCCTAGACAGTGTTTTAGTTGTCAGACCGCATTATTGCATAGATGCTCATGTACTCCGTGACATCCGGATCCTAAAATAATTTTTCGTATTATTATGGTGGGATGTGCATTTTGACCCGAATGTGTATTTTGACCCGAAAGTATTAACATATGACAATTTTAGACTATTTCTATAATTCAAAGATCAACCTTAACATATTTTCTTTTGTAAAAAACAGAACAATTTCAATCCTAACAAATCCAAGAACTAACATAAAAATACCAG